>NC_135232.1:189405729-190005729 GCF_051348905.1 Ranitomeya variabilis
ATTCACAAAATGGCTGCTAACAATAGGAAAAAGCACATGGCCCGGCCCATCCCATCCACAAAATGGCTGCTAACAATAGGAAAAAGCACACGGCCCGGCCCATCCACAAAATGGCTGCTCATAATAGGATAAAGCACATGGCCTGGCCCATCCCATCCACAAAATGGCTGCTAACAATAGGAAAAAGCACACGGCCCGGCCCATCCCATCCACAAAATGGCTGCTAACAATAGGACAAAGCACATTTCCTGGCCCATCCCATTCACAAAATGGCTGCTAACAATAGGAAAAAGCACATGGCCCGGCCCATCCCATCCACAAAATGGCTGCTAACAATAGGAAAAAGCACACGGCCCGGCCCATCCCATCCACAAAATGGCTGCTCATAATAGGATAAAGCACATGGCCCGGCCCATCCCATCCACAAAATGGCTGCTAACAATAGGAAAAAGCACACGGCCCGGCCCATCCCATCCACAAAATGGCTGCTAACAATAGGACAAAGCACACGGCCTGGCCCATCCCATTCACAAAATGGCTGCTAATAATAGGAAAAAGCACACGGCCCGGCCCATCCCATCCACAAAATGGCTGCTAACAATAGGAAAAAGCACACGGCCCGGCCCATCCCATCCACAAAATGGCTGCTAACAATAGGAAAAAGCACACGGCCCGGCCTACCCCATCCACAAAATGGCTGCTAATAATAGGAAAAAGCACACGGCCCAGCCCATCCCATCCACAAAATGGCTGCTAACAATAGGAAAAAGCACACGGCCCGGCCCATCCCATCCACAAAATGGCTGCTCATAATAGGATAAAGCACACGGCCTGGCCCATCCCATCCACAAAATGGCTGCTAACAATAGGAAAAAGCACACGGCCCGGCCCATCCCATCCACAAAATGGCTGCTAACAATAGGAAAAAGCACACGGCCCGGCCCATCCCATTCACAAAATGGCTGCTAGCAATAGGAAAAAGCACATGGCCCGGCCCATCCCATCCACAAAATGGCTGCTAACAATAGGAAAAAGCACATGGCCTGGCCCATCCCATCCACAAAATGGCTGCTCATAATAGGATAAAGCACACGGCCCGGCCCATCCCATCCACAAAATGGCTGCTAACAATAGGAAAAAGCACACGGCCCGGCCCATCCCATGGACAAAATGGCTGCTAACAATAGGAAAAAGCACACGGCCTGGCCCATCCCATTCACAAAATTGCTGCTAACAGTAGGAAAAAGCACACGGCCCGGCCCATCCCATCCACAAAATGGCTGCTAACAATAGGAAAAAGCACACGGCCCGGCCCATCCCATCCACAAAATGGCTGCTAACAATAGGAAAAAGCCCACGGCCCATCCCATACAAGAAATGGCTGCTATCAATAGGAACAGCACACGGCCCATCACTTTCTTGCTTGCTGTAACTTAACTTTTTCTTTCTTTTTTCCAGATGTCTGCCAATGACCAGGACTGTGTTCGGGCACTCATCGAAATGTACCGATCCCTGCCCTGTTGTGGAAAATAAAGTCTGCGGATTACAGCAACCGCTACAAAAAGAAAGCAGCGTATGAGAAGCTGGTGGCCATCTACAAGGAGCATCATAGGCATAGAGGTGTTGGGGAGGTGGGGGCTCTCTAGGGCTGATTTGTTTGTATGTTATTGATTTTTTATTTTTTTTCCTGTACTCGCAGGTGCCTCCGCAACAGCTGGAAACACCGGAAGGGAACGATGACCAGACCCCTCAGTCTTCCATAAGCCCGTGTCTCAAGGAGCAGACACGTCCACAGCGGCCATCTCGCAATAGAAAGGCGACTGCGGGCACACCTGTGGATCTCCTGGCACTGGCCAACAACATCTTGACCCAGCATGCCACAACCCAGCTCACCGGATTCCCATCCTTGGTTGCGGAATGGTTAAACCGATTGGAAGTTACCTAGCGAATGCACGCGGAGAGATTAATGTTTGACGTTTTGAATGCGGCAGCCGCTGGAAAACTGAGTGACACATCAACGGTGACCATCAGCGACCATCAGCCCAGTGGCCAGTTTTATTGGGGACACCACCAGGAGCCCATGCACAGCACTCCTGTCCGCAGATCTGGCCCACATCATTCGCAGTCCCGGACACCACCTCCACCACCTTCTTTTGGTGACTTTTCACAAGGACCTCCTACGGCCACACACCAGTACAGCGAGATGGACACCTACTATCAACATCTGTAGGGTTCTTGTCTTGAAAACAATAGAGACTTCTGTTTCATAAGCTCTGTAATCCCCTATGCCTACTCCCCTGCCCTCACTGCCCGGCACCCGCTCCGTAATCCCTTATGCCTATGCAGCATCAACAGTAAAAATATGTCATGTCAAAAAAAAAAAAATGCTATCACACCTGCTATACTCACCCTCTGTCGCCTTTCCCGCTCCCGGGACCACTCCATTGCAAGCGGCAGCTTACGGTCCCAGGGAAAGGCGGCAGAGGGTGAGTATAGCAGGACTTCAATGGGACTTCGGAAGGTGAGTATATATATATTTATATGTTAATAAACAAGTCCGATTACTCCCTCCCCTACTCCATAATCCCCTATGCAGCATCAACAGTAAAAATATGTCATGTCAATAAAAAAAAACAAAAAACCTGCTATCACACCTGGTATACTCACCCTCCGTCGCCTTTCCCTCTCCCGGGACCGCTCCATTGCAAGCGGCAGCTTACGGTCCCAGGGAAAGGCGGCGGAGGGTGAGTATAGCAGGACTTCAATGGGACTTCGGAAGTTGAGTATATATATATATATTTATATGTTAGTAAACAAGTCCGATTACTCCCTCCCCTACTCCGTAATCCCCTATGCAGCATCAACAGTAAAAATATGTAATGTCAAAAATAATAAAAAAAATATTTATTTTTTAAAGTCTCTATACTATGTGGCTCTGTGGCTGGGCAATAAACTACGTCACTGGGCAATATACTACGTGGCTGGGCAATATGCTACGTAGCTGGGCAATATACTATGTGGCTGGGCAATATACTACATGGATGGGCAATATACCACGTGGACATGCATATTCTAGAATAGCCGATGCGTTAGAATCGGGTCACCATCTAGTTTATATATATATATAAATCAGGAAAGCGCTAGGGCAAGGGAATGCTGCGGACTCCCAGGATTCATATGTTTGATACAGAAGTAGAGTATGTGCATAGATAGATATATTTATTGATATGTTTGATACAGAACTAGAGAATGTACATAGATAGATATATCTTTATGTAGACATTGAGACAGAAAAAGGAATTGCATGGGTCATCAACAAAATGGTACACGAGAGCACATCAACCCAAAAAAATATATATAGCATAATACATGGTCCAAGTACACGAGAGCACATCAACCCAAAAAAATTTAATCCATAATACATGGTAAAAGTAATGGCTACAGTTACGCTACTGCTGTTGATGCTGCCATGGGACAGCCCCTGGCCCATTGAAAAAAATCACAGTACTTCTCCCTGCAAATCGTCGCATCATCAGAGTTCCTTCTGGATCCAAGACTTTCCAAGCCTGAAACCCTGTGCTCGTCTAGACGCCATTTGCCCTGGGTTACATCTCCGTTTGCAGGGTCAACAGAGTCAACATATTGTGGAGGGCTGTATGCACTGGCATCATGGCAGTGTAGAAAGTTGTGCAGGACGCAACAAGCAAGCACCACAGAGTCTATAGACGAGAGTTTCATGTTCAGTGCAGTGTGGAAAACCCGAAATCGGTTTGCCATAATACCAAAAGCATTCTCCACAACGCGTCTAGCTCTGGAAAGTCTGTAATTAAAAATGCATCGCTCCGGTGTCAGAGTTCTCTGGGAGAAGGGCTTCAGAAGGTTGGGATGCAGTGGGAACGCCTCATCTCCGACAAACACAAAGTTCATGTTTTCAGTTGTGTCGCTGTTGGGCGGCAAGGCCAGTTTGTGTTTTTTCAAGCGGTGCCCAAAATCGGTGTGCTCCAAAACTCCGCCATCAGATACTCTCCCATTCATCCCTACAGCCACACTTATATATTCATAGTTTGCATTAACGAGGGCCATGAGAATAACGCTGAAATAACCCTTATAATTGTAGAAAAATGAGCCGGAGTGTGGTGGTTGGGTGATGCGGACATGTTTCCCATCCAAGGCCCCACAATTAGGGAACTGCCATTGCTGCTGAAATCCATGGGAAATATGTTTCCAATCATCAGGGGTCTCCGGGAAAGGCATGGAAGTGCGGTGTAAAGCTGAGACGATTGCTTTACATGTCTCTGGGATGATGACGCTGAGCAGAGATCGGGAAATAGCTGCGCAGTAATGCAAGTCTTGCATAGACCTGCCAGTCGCCAGGAACCGCAGCATGACAGCCAGCCTCTCATCCACAGGGACAGCAGCTCACATCCTGGTATTTTCCTGCCTGTTATAAGGTTCCACAGCAGCAAGTAGCACATTAAAGGAATCCTCCGACATTCGCAGGTAGTTCCTGAAATCATGTGGGTTGTTCTCCTGCAGTTCCCTTATTAGGCCCATATGGGACAATTGATTCCTCTTCTGCAGCCACTGTCTGGTCCACATGCGGCGCTGTCGCTTAGCACAAGTGTTCCGCGCGTGAGCCTCCAGCTGGCGGTGAGCTTCATCCAACAACGCAGCCGCTACAAACACAGGTACATCTGAAACAGACATGGCAACCTGAAAAAGCCACAAAAAAAATTAGTACTTAGGATTTGCTAAACTGACACAAGACATCCCATACTGTAATGTAGCATTCACACATCGCGTTTTTGCCGCTTATAAGGCTACGTTCACATTAGCGTTGCATCGGGCGCAGCCGCGGTGACGCATGCGTCATGCGCCCCTATATTTAACATGGGGGCCGCATGGACATGCATTGCCCTAGCGTTTTGTGATGCATGCGTCACATGCGTCAGGGCGCAGAGGACGCTGCATGATGCAGTTTTTTCTGCACCAAAAACCATGCAACAGTGAATGCATGCATCACAAAACGCTGCGTTGTGCATGCGTTTACATTTGCGTTGTGCGTTGCGTCGCCGACGCTGCACCGCTCAACACAAATGTTAACGAAGCCTTACACGTACATTAAATATGCAGGGCTAATAAGCAGCGTTGACGCAACAGCCGTACCCCATAGATACCCTAAAATCACTGTACAAGCCACTGAAACACTGAAACCAGGACGATGAGCGCTGCGGCTTGAAACCGGGAACGCCGAAGAGGGATTTCTGGAGCCGGCGCCACAACCGCGACGCTGTGTATACCGGTGCCACAACCATGACGCTTTGCATAAACGGAGACGCTATAGCGATGCTGATCGCGCAGCAGCACGGCTGAGTCAAGGACCTCCTCTGGGCGTTGTTAGGCGGTGCCGTACAGCGTCTTTCGAGCAAAAATGGCGGCGAGACAACGATCTGCTCCTCTGGGGCAGACCGAGCTCCAATTTTCAGTGAGCAAAATGGATGCCCTGGACTACGAGGGCCTGGAGACTCGACCTGCCCACCCGAACCTCCACAAGCAGGAGGTGCTGCATCGCATTGGGCACATGATGGAGAGGAGGTTCGGCATCCGCCGCAGTGTGCTGCAGCTGCGGAAAAAGTGGGCTGACCTCCGCTACAAAAACCCACAACATCTGGCAGAGTTGCGTGCGGAGACAAGGCGAGGCAAGTACCAGTATGGGGAAATTGGGAGACGCACGCTGCCGGGAGGGGGGAATTGGGAGACTCGCGCTCGTGGTTGCCAACTTGTCCTGGAATTCCAGGAAAAACATGCCACTTTTTTCTCATGTCCGTATTGTCCAAGAGGAAAATGCGGTGTCCGTGACAAAAATGGTCAGGTCAGGGGTTCCAGAATCTCCACCCCCATATTTAAATTTTTTGGATGTCCGCAATTTTTATCTAGATTGTCCAGAAATCATTTAGGAGGAGGTTGGCAACCCTGCGCGCACTGCCAGGAGGGGGGAATCAGGAGACGTGCGCTGCCGTGAGGTGCTTCCTAGTGATGCAATAATATGTGTCCCAGCCCTGGCAGACCATTGAACACCAGAGCCCCCAGACAATGCAGAGTATAGCATCACTGGGAAGTGTGATCTCTATTTTCTATATATGTACGTACATTTGGCGACTCAAAAATTTCATTTTACTCCTTGCCGCCAATGGCCTAGGTTGTTTTTTTTTGTCTGGACCCCTGTACTTTTGGTGTCTAAACATTGTGTTTCTTTAATTTTTGTGTAGAGAGACGATCCGGCAACAGGCACCTGCCATTGCCAACAGCACCACTTCTTCCGCCACCAGCGGCAGCCCACAGCCCGGGACGTCACGTAAGTTAACCATCATTCATTGCAATTTTATTACTGCATACGGGACATAAGAGGGGAGCTGAAATATTGTATACATTACAGGCGCAGTAAGGACCAGGCGCCCTAGCACCCCTCCACCATCAGTAAGGACCAGGCGCCCTAGCACCCCTCCACCATCCTCGACACCTCCCTTCCACCACTCATCTTCCTCCCCCGGGTCGGCGGCCTTCTCCCCAGAGGCGACCATTCGTAAGTGACCAAAACTGCGAGCGCTTCCCAACGGCGTGTTCAATTGTTAACCAGATATGTATTTGTCTCCTTTTAGCTGCGGCAGCTGTGGCCCGAGCGAGGGGCTGGGAAATGAGCAGCTCTTGTTCTGGCAATGAAGAACCGGCGTCCCTTCTCCGTAAGTATACAGACAGTGGGAGGGGTTATCGGTGGGATGTCACATTTGACAACAACAAAAACGACAAAAAAAAAAAAACGTTCTCGCCCTCTGGGACAGGACCAAATTGAGCGTGTAGTAAATCTCAGGGTATGTTCACACATGCCGTATTTGCAGCGTAATCACCGTCCGTTCTCCAACCTCTTCTATCCACAGAACCGCCCACCGTGAGAGAGCTGCTGGCTAGACAACAGCGCCTGGAGCAGACAGCAGCGCTCCTGTTGTGAATTCTGCTCTTGGTCTCCCTCCGGTGGTTTTAAGTGGCACTTTTGTGAGTTCTGCTCTTGGGCTTCCTCCGGTGGTTTTGAGTGGAACTGCTGCTCCTTGGATTTAGCAGTCAGCAGCTGCTTCCACTGATCGTCTTTCTGGGTCGGCTATTTATCCTGGCTCTATCCTTCAGCCTGTGCCAGTTGTCAATGGTTCCTGGTTGGATTCACATCTCTATTGGATTTCCCTGATATTCTGACCAGTTCAGCAAAGATAAGTCCTTGCTTTGTTCTTTTGCAGTCCACTTGTTGTGGACTTAATCTTTCAGCACATTCTATGTTTTTTTTTCTAGTCCAGCTTGTCAGTATGGATTTATTCAGTTAAGCTGGAAGCTCTGGGAAGCAGATTTACCCTCCACTAGTGTTGAGCGATACCGTCCGATACTTGAAAGTATCGGTATCGGAAAGTATCGGCCGATACCGGCAAAGTATCGGATCTAATCCGATACCGATACCCGATACCAATACAAGTCAATGGGACTCATGTATCGGACGGTATTCCTGATGGTTCCCAGGGTCTGAAGGAGAGGAAACTCTCCTTCAGGCCCTGGGAACCATATTAATGTGTAAAATAAAGAATTAAAATAAAAAATATTGCTATACTCACCTCTCCGACGCAGCCTGGACTTCAGCGAGGGAACCGGCAGCGTTGTTTGCTTAAAATTCGCGCTTTAACTTCCTTACTTGAAGTCCCGGCTTGTGATTGGTCGCGCGCCACCCATGTGACCGCGACGCGACCAATCACAGCAAGCCGTGGCGTAATTTTAGGTCCTTCAGGATTTTAAAATTACGTTCCGGCGTTGTGATTGGTTGAGTCGCGGTCACATGGGCGACGCGACCAATCACAAGCCGTGACGTCACGGGAGGCAGGACACGCGCGCATTTTAAAATGCGCGCGTCTCCTGCCTCCAGTGACGTCACGGCTTGTGATTGGTCGCGTCGCCCATGTGACCGCGACGCAACTAATCACAACGCCGGAACGTAATTTTAAAATCCTGAAGGACCTAAAATTACGTCACGGCTTGCTGTGATTGGTCGCGTCGCGGTCACATGGGCGACGCGACCAATCACAAGCCGGGACGTCACGGGAGGCAGGACACGCACGCATTTTAAAATGCGCGCGTCTCCTGCCTCCCGTGACGTCACGGCTTGTGATTGGTCGCGTCGCCCATGTGACCGCGACGCAACCAATCACAACGCCGGAACGTAATTTTAAAATCCTGAAGGACCTAAAATTACGTCACGGTTTGCTGTGATTGGTCGCGTCGTGGCCACATGGGCGGCGCGCGACCAATCACAAGCCGGGACTTCACGTAAGGAAGTTAAAGCGCGAATTTTAAGCAAACAACGCTGCCGGTTCCCTCGCTGAAGTCCAGGCTGCGTCGGAGAGGTGAGTATAGCAATATTTTTTATTTTAATTCTTTATTTTACACATTAATGTTGTTTCGATACCGATACCCGATACCACAAAAGTATCGGATCTCGGTATTGGAATTCCGATACAGCAAATATCGGCCGATACCCGATACTTGCGGTATCGGAATGCTCAACACTACCCTCCACATCTTTAGTCAGGTGTGGAGATTTTTGTAAACTCTGTGGAGGATTTTTCTAGTTTTTAATACTGACTGCACAGTATTCTGTCCTGTTCTATCTATCTAGCTAGAGTGGCCTCCTTTTGCTACATCCTGGTTTCATTCTGTGTATGTCATTTCCCTCTCCACTCACAGTCAATATTTGTGGGGGGCTGTCTGTCCTTTGGGAATTTTCTCTGAGGCAAGATAGCTTTCCAGTTTCTATCTTTAGGGTTAGTTAGTCCTCCGGCTGTGACGAGGTGTCTAGGGAGTGACAGGAACATCCCACGGCTACTTCTAGTGTTGTGTTAAGCTCAGGAACTGCGGTCAGTACAGGTACCACCTCCTCCAGAGCATGTCCCATGCTGCTCCTAAACCACCAGTTCATAACACGCTCCTGCTGGATCAAGTTAAGCAGCAGGGCCACACGCTGCGACACCTGTTGGGCCGTGGGAGGATATACTTTTTTTTTGTTATTGTTTGTTAATTTGTTTGTTCATTGTTTAAAAAAAAAAGTTTATATTCCCAGTTTTCTACAAACAAAAAAAAGTTTCTTATTACCGTTAAGTTGTGTGCTGTTTTAATTAACTAGCGGAGCCGGCCAGGGCCAGCCAAGCCAAGGCAGACACAAAAGAGTTGGTTTACCTTTCCATATAGTGTGCGCACAAAATGGCAGCCAGCGCAAAAGACTTTGCTAACCGCATCCTAAAGTGCCTCCATCTTGTGCGTCCGCTTGCCAGATGCACAAGATGGCTGCCAGAGATGTTTTATACATCATTTTACCGTGTACGTAGATAAGCATTGCTGCATAAAATTGTATACAGAAGAAACAAACAACAACTCAAAGATATTTCATACCGTTGATGAGCAAGAAAAGAACCGATGAAGACACCTGCAGTATACTGAGTACGGCGTTCCAGACAGAATGTTCACGGGAGAAGAGGATCGTAGCTGGTGGAGAATCGTTCCGGACAGGATGCTGGAAAGGCAGAAGAACGTGAAGATGCAGCTCTCAAACAATATGGAATCAATCGCTTTAGAGTCACGGTTTATATTCCGGGACGCCGGGACGTCACATCCTGGGTGTCTCCCTGTGGAGAAACACGCCTATCTGGCAACGCTGCAATTTGTTGGATCGTTACACCCCAGCTGTTTGACATGGAGCTAACAACCAGCGAGAACGATAAGTGAGTCGCTGTTACGTCACTGGATCGTTCCTGCATCATTCGGGAGTTGGTGTGTTTGACGTCTCTACAGTGACCTAAACAGCAACGCTCCAGCAATCGAGTTTAGGTCGGATCGTTGTCTATATTGCTGCAGCGTTGCTGAGTGTGACGGTACCTTAAGTGATGGAGCCAATTTGCAGCTTAATGACCAGGCCAATATTTACAATTCTGACCATTGTCATTTTATGAGGTTATATCTCTGGAACGCTTTAACGGATCCCACTGATTCTGAGATTGTTTTTTCATGACATATTGTACTTCATATTAGTGGTAAAATTTCATTGATATTACATGTGTTTATTTATGAAAAAAACAGAAATATGGCGAAAACTTTGCAATTTTCAAACTTTAAATTTTTATGCCCTTAAATCAGAGAGATATGTCACACAAAATAGTTAATAAATAACATGTCTTACATGTCTATGTTACATCAGTACAATTTTGAAAACAATATTTTTTGTTAGGAAGTTATAAGGGTAAACTTTGACCAGTGATTTCTCATTTTTACAGCAAAATTTACAAAACCATTTTTTAGGGACCATCTCACATTTAAAGTCACTTTGAGGGGTGTACATGACAGAAAATAAAAGTGACACCATTCTAAAAACTACACCCATCAAGGTGTTCAAAACCACATTCAAGAAGTTTATTAACCCTTTACATGCTTCACAGGAACTGAAGAAATGTGGAAGGAAAAAATGAACATTTAACTTTTTTTACAAGCATTTTACTTCAGAACCAGTTTTTTTATTTTTACAAGTGTAAAAAGAGAAAATGAACCACAAAATTTCTCTTGAATATGCCGATACCCCATATGTGGGGGTAAACCACTGTTTGGGAGCATGGCAGAGCTCGGAAGGGAAAGAGAGCCGTTTGACTTTTCCAATGCTGAATTGGATGGAATTGAGATCGGATGCCATGTTTGGGTGCACGGCAGAGCTCAGAAGGGAGGGGGGCACCATTTAACTTTTTGAACGCAAAATTGGCTAGAATCAATGGTGGAGCCATGTCACGTTTGGAGACCCCCTGATGTATCGAAATAGTGGAAGCCCCCCAATTCTAACTCCAACTCTAACCCCAACACACCCCTAATCCTAATCCCAATCCAAACCATATTCCTAATCACAACCCTAACCCCAACACACCCCTAGCCCCAATCCCAACCCTAACCATAACCCTAATCACAACCCTAACCCCAACACACCCCTAACCCTAATCCCAAACCTAACCATAACCCTAATCACAACCCTAACCCTAATTCCAACCCTAACCATAACACTAACCACAATCCTAACCCTAAACCAAACCCTAATTCCAACACACCCCTAACCCTAATTCCAACCCTAGCCATAACCCTATTCCCAAACCTAACCTTAATCCCAACCCTGACCCTAATCCCAACCATAACCCTAATCTCAACCCTAACCCTAATCCAAACCCTAATCTCAACCCTAACCCTAATCCCCACTCTAACTCTAACTTTAGCCCCAACCCTAGCTTTAGCCCCAATCCTAACCCTAACCCTAATTTTATCCCAACTCACTTTATCCCAACTGTAACCCTAATTGGAAAATGGAAATAAATACATTTTATTTATCTTATTATTTTTCCTTAACTAATGGGGTGATAAAGAGGGGGTTTATTTACAATCTTTTAAAATTTTGATCACTGTGATAGGGTCTATCACAGTGACCAAAATGAACCAATAGGAAAAATCTTCCCATTGTTGCCGGCTGGCAGATCTCGGAGGGCGCAAGTGCGATCACATCAGAGGAGAGAGAAATTAAATGGCAAATCAGACTTTTTTTTTGCGGTCACCGTTATACGGTTAATAACGGCGATCGCAAAACTGGGGTCGATAGAAACTGACCCAAATCATTTTCTCTGGAATCTCGGCTACCCCCGGCAGCCGAGACCCCGGCTACACTTTTTCCACAGCACAAATAATTAACGGCGGTGTGGTTTAAGTACCCTTAACTACTGCCGTTAAATGGCATGTCGGCAGTTGTTAAGGGGTTAAATGAAAGAGGAGCCTACTGAAGAAACTTTTTTAACCCATTATGGACTGAGACACTTTTGGCCTTAATGATCAAGTCCCATTTTTCATTACTGACGGGACACTTTATATGTTAATAACGTTGAAACTCTTCTCATATTCCAGTGATTCTGAGATATTTCTTGTGAACCTTGTCCTTTATGTTAGTGGAACATTTTGGTGAACAGAAATTTGTATTTAGTTATGAAATTATTGGAAATTTAGTAACAATGTGGAAAAATTCAAACTTTTAATATTTATGCCCTTGTAGCAGTCATACCAGACAACATGATTAATAAATCCTCAGAAATTATACCATTTTAAAAACCACATCACTCAATATATTCAAAACTGCTGTCAGAACATTTGTTAACATTTTAGATGATACACGAAAATTAAGTTCTACAAAGTGGAATAAAATATATTTCATTTTTCTTTCCACAAAAATATTATTTAAAACCTCAATTTAGAATTTTTGACAAAGGGTAATAGAAGAAAATACCTCCCCATTTCAGAAAATGAACATCATACCTACAGTAAAATATGGTGGTGGGACTGTGATATCTGGAGCTGTTTTGCTGCTTCAGGACCTGGAAGACTTGCTGTAGTAAATGGAACCATGAATTCTGCTGTCTACCCAAAAATCCTGAAAAAGAATGTCCGGCTATTTGTTTGAGACCTAAAATGCGTGAGGTCTGAAGTATACACTTTCACATAACCCAGGCCTTTTAGGCACTTGTGCAAATCATATGGAGGAACTCAAATAAATAAACTTTTAAAAGTTTATTTCCAAATTTCAACTTAAGATATGAAAAATGCAAAAAATTGTAATTAAAATAGTTTGAAAACAGTAAGCTACCGGGGGTTACGCATTCTGAAGCACACTTAGGTTATTCAACAGGTCATTGATCCAAATAACACAGCAAATCAACCTCTGAATGGCTTAAGAAAAATAAAATTAAGACTTTGGAGTGGCCTAGTCAAAGACCTGAGCTTAATCGGATTGAGATGCTGTGGCATGTCATTAAAAAGGTGGCTCATGATTGGAAACCCTCCAAAGTGGCTGAATTACAACAATTCTACAAAGATGAGTTGGTCAAAATTCCACCAGATCACTGTAAAAGACACACTGCCCTCTATCGCAAACATTTGAATGTAGTTTTTGCTGCAAAGGGTGGCCCAATCAGTTATTAGTAGAGATAAGCAAAGATTTGATGGTTCAGTTCAGATCGACGAACTTCCTGATGTTCGCCAAATAGTTCACCAAACAGTTCATTGAACATAACCGAACCCCATTGAATTCAATGAGAGGAAAAACTTCAGGGGGGCCCAAAACATGTAAAAACAGCTCAAATTAGGGTCAGACACCAGGAAAGGTGCAATCAATTAGCCCACAGTAGAAATTTTATAATAGCACAGCAGCAGTCAGTAATGGGCCATGCATGAGACAGGGTCTGGGCCAGCATTTACTGCTTTGAATTTAAGTTCAAACTAAAAGGTGGGTGAGAGTTTGGTGTAGGCCTGCTGTGCTTGTAGCCCTAAAACCTCATTATATAACAGTATAATAGAGCTCTGAGACCCCTTCCACTACAGGCAACCCACATTTCAAAAAATTATTAGTAACATCAGCAGCAGTAGCAACGGCAGGCATGGAGGCCATGACAAAGTTGTCACAGACTACAATAAAGCAAGATCAATGCAACACTGTAAAAACTACACCATCACCTAGTCTACACAGTCTGTGACTGGGGTGCAAAAGACATTGCAGATCCATGACTTATTCATATTGATGAAGGTTAGACGGTCTACACTTTCAGAGTACTGCCAGATGCGCTTATCTCTCAAGACACCACCAGCAGTGCTGAAGACACATTCTGAGAGAACACTGGCTGATGGGCATGACAAAATCTCCAAGGCATGAGAGAAGAGCTCAGGCCACTCTTTCATTTTTGAAGACCAAAATGCAAAATGGTCCAAACCCCCCTGATGGCATTGATATTGAGCTCGAGATACTCCTGCACCATCCTTTCCAGTCGTTCACTATATGTCAGACTGGTACTCTATTCTGCTGGTGCACAGGATGGTGTACAAAATATGTGAAATGACTCATAGAAATTGCTTCTGCCACTTACACTGCTGCTGCTAATGTTTTTGCACTGACGACTTGACGTTTCCAGGTTGGATATCTGGAACTGTGATGCACACTGTGTGCCTCACTGCTGTCTTGTGGGAAAAAACTGTTATGATTGTCTACAAGTGTGTTTCGATACTCTAGCATGTGCACTTCACTTTCAAGGAGAAGAAGCATCTGGCAAAAATTAAATCTTGTACCGTGGATCTAACAGAGTGGCAACCCAGTAGTCAGCACTATTTCTAATCCTAACAATATGGGTATAATGTTGCAGATAGTGCAGCAAGAAGGCGCTCATATGTTGGGTGCTTCCATGAGGTCCAATTGCATGGTGCAAGATTGCTTCCTCCGTACTGTCCTGCCAACCACAAACAACATGGAGGGGATCATTATCTTCTTCATCTCCTCACTGTTGCACACCCATCACCTATTCCTCCTCCATTTGTTCCTCGGTTCCTGCACCTTCACCAACAGTTTGTCTGGTAACAGTGCTAACCATCTTTGTAGCCATTTTGAAACTGTGCAGAAGTCGGCAAAGGTTTTTTATCTCTGCCCACTCTGCAAGCATGATTTGCACCACGTCCATACTGCGTATGCCCTGGCTATGCAAAATGACATGCCGCACCAGGGCTCATCACTGCTGCCACAGTGGCTGTAACATGTTTAGTTTGGAATTTCTCTGTGTCAGCCCATCGCATATCAGCCAGTTAACCCATAGTCTGAAAGACCTCTATAGTGATGCAAGTCAATGACCCACAGGGTGTGAATGGTGGAAGTGAGCTTACAGTGACCATGCTTCTGCAGCAATGCATCCAGGACAGGATAGAGGTGGAGAAATTAAAGTACCACCAGGTTGAGGATGTGAGCCATGCAAGACACATGCGAGATGTTGCCACCACCAGGTTTGCACTGACCGTCCCTGGCTCCAGGTTCAATGGAGACAGCCATTGGTCAAACTCCTGGATAGCTGTTCACAACTCTTGAGCTGTGTTACTTGCAATCTCCAAGGCATGTTAATTTAAACACTGTCTGATTTCGGTGAGCCCTAGCTGCACAGTACAGAGGTGGGTGGATTCTCTGCACTGTTGGAATGAGTGTCTCATTAAGGGAGAGGTTGAGGATGATGCAGGTGAAGGCTCTAGAGGAGGTAGTGGAAGCAGAAGCAGTGGAGGCAGTGTAAGATACAGAGGTTTTTCCCACAAGTCTTTGGGACTCAAAGACTTGTGCAGCAACCTGCCCCCACAGCTACCAAAGTCACCCACTGTCCAATCAGTGAGATTGTAATGCTTGCTCGTCAATGTTTCAGTGGTGAAATGCACCCTGTCTGACATACAATTTTTCAGGGAGCAGTTGATGTTGTCTGCGACATGCTCATGTAGCACAGGCACAACTTTCTTAGAGATGTAATTACGACTGGGTAAATAGTACTAGGGGACTGTGACAGTCATCAGCTTTCATTTCCATCTGTATCCACCAGGCAGAAAGGCAGTATTTCTGTGGCCAACAGATTGGAGATGGTGAACTTCAAGCTCTTAGCTTTGGCATTTATAAGCGGAAAAAATATTTTCCGTGACCACAACTGAGGGACCAAGAGCTGGATTCTGTGCTGAGGGAAGATGGAGTAGAGTGAACACAACAAACTACTGGACTGTGAGTGAGGTGCAGGCGGAGATGTGGCAGAAAAATTGCGGTTTTACCATATTGAGAACATGAGCCATGGCTGCACAGTAAGGAGGTGTGGGTGATTCTATCTGCACTGTTGGAATGTGTGTCGGATTAGAGAGGTTGAGGGCACTGGTGGCAGCACGAGAGGAGGTGGAGGAGCCAGAAGCAGTGAAGTAACTGTTAAATACAGAGGTTTATTCTGCAAACTTTGGGGATTCAAAGACTTGTGGAGCAGCCCCTTGACCACCCGCCCCCACAGCCACCAGAGTCACCCAGTGCCTAGTCAGTGAGATTTAACACCTTTGCCCATGTTTGCTCATCCAGGTGTCAGTGGTAAAATGCACTCTGGCAGACATAGATTTTTTCAGGGGACAGGTGATGTTGTCTGTAACATGCTGGTGTAGCACTGGTAAAGCTTTCTTAGAGAAGTCATGTCGACTGGGCAACTGGTACTAGGGGACTGTGATGGCCATCAACTTTCTGAAACCATCTGTAGACACCAGGCAGAATGGCAGTATTTCTGTGGCAAACAAATTGGAGATGGTGGAGTTCAAGCTCTAAGATTTGGCATGTGTAGGAGGAAACATTATTTTATGTAACCACAAATGCGAGACTGAGGGCTGGCTGCTGTGATGATAGAGGGTGGAGTACAGAGAACAGGGCAAACTGCTGGACTGTGAGGGAGGTGCAGGTGGAGATGTTATGGTGGATTGAGAAAGATGTGTTATGCTCAATGAAATAAAAACAGCAGGCATGTCCACTTCAATAACAGGTGACGGGCTCTCTCTCACTCCAACTGTAGTGGGTAAACAAGTCGAGGTTCTGTGGAACGCTTGCCATTGTGTATCGGAGGAGGAAGAAGAAGCAGCAGATGCGGTTGCTGGGGAGGCCGGTGGTTGGCAAAGGCCACTAGGCTGCATTTTAGCACAGTGAGTTTCCCAGACAAACGCATGTTGATCACGCTTATGCCATTTCATGTCATCACTCAAAAACAGACCAGACTTGGCAATTCTTGCTGCCCTTTGAACTGCAGACCCATGACTATGGTTGACAACAGCCAGAGTTGTAGCTGAGTATGCAGTGATTGTTGTGGTTATATCACTTCATGTCTGTGCAGGAAGCCATTACCTAACCTCTTCGTCTTCCACCACTTACTCCACCTTATCTGCTGAGCTACTCAGCTGCATGTCTCCAGGTTCATACCAAGTGAGAATTACAACCTCATTGCCATCCTCTCTTTTTCCACTCCTCCTTCTCTTTTTACACACCCTCCTCCTCTTCCTACCCTAGCAGCACATTACAGTCCTCGTGCACCTCAGTTACTGTATCTAAGTCTCATCAGGATCACCTTAACATCTGGGCATGAGGGTCGTCTGTATTATGCTTGGACCCTACTTTGTCCATCCCTGGATCCAACTAAAAAACATTTTGGGCATCAGTGCAGATAATTTCCTCCTCTTGAGTCTGTGAATCTTTGGAGCCGACCTTTGATGCCCATGGAATAGAATATATAAACAGCTCTGCAGACTTGCCCATCTGTGGTTCCCCACAGTCAGTTGGGTGGTTGGATAGTTGTGGTGCAGGGTAAACATGGGAAATTGAGGTGCCACCTCTGAGGACTGTACTGTGTGTGATGTGAAGGCAGAGGAAGAGGATGAGAGGCCACTTGACACAGCGCTTGCCATCCACTGGAACACATGCTCTTTCTGGCCCTCATCTACAAGGTGTACCGCTGTGCAGCTGCCAGAGAAAGGGAGTTGAGTAGCCCATCCAGTAAAAGAAGGTGTCAGGTGTCTTTGGATAGGACAAGTCAGTGTTTGCTCAGTAAAGCTTTCAGTAACATTGTGGCGTACCCCACATACGCCTCATACACAAAGCCTATTCCCCCTTCCACCACGACCTCGCTTTTTCCCATTCATGTTGGATGTACCCTTCCCCTTTTTTAACCAGCTGTTTAACAACCATAGTCCTAGACCTGTGAGTCACCTGTCACCAAATTAACAATCAGTATTTATTTGATGAGAAAATGTGGCTGGACCACACAATTAGCACAAAGGATTTATATGCTGAAATATTGACTGGTGTCTTGACCACACAAGTAACACATTGGATTTAGATGCTGAAAGGTGGACTGGTGGCTGGACCACACAATTAGCACAAAGGATTTAGTTGCTGAAATGTGGACTAGCAGCTGGACAACACAATTGACACAAAGGATTTAGATGCTGAAATGTGGACTGGTATCTGGACCACACAATTAACAAACAGGATTCATTTGCTGAAATGTGGACTGGTGTCTAGACTACACAACTAGCACAAAGGATTTATATGCTGAAATGTGCACTGCTGGCTGGACCACACAATTATCACAAAGGATTTAGATGCTGAAATGTGGACTTGTTCCTGCACCATTAGCATTCCAGATTTATTTGATGGAAGGTCGATTTAACAGACTATCCTATCTATCTGAACTAGCTGAGAATACACTGCCTAGCTAACTGTGACTACTTTTTGGAAGTGCATCAAACAGCAAGGTGGATTGCTGCTGAGGGGAAAAAGAAAAAAAAATATTTAAATCTTCAGCTTAGCAAGTGTGAACGAGCTGAGTGTGACCTGAGCGTAAGTGTGAACGGCGGTAAGTGTGACTTGTGATTCAGTGACTTTGGATTCAGGGAGTTTCCAAGGGAGGAATTACTTAATTGCTGTCTGTATTTTATTAATACTTTGCATTTTTTTATTTTTTTATTTAACGTTTCTGTCTGGTGCAATCCCCATTAGGAAATGTGCTCCACTATTGTTAATGACTTCCAGTGCACATCTTGCCACGTGTATGCAGTCCTTGATCAGCCGGTCGAGGGTGCATACTGCTGTGCGAGATGTGAGCACGTTGAGCATTTGGAAACCCAGATTCTGGATCTAAATGTGCAGCTGGCAAAACTGAGATCTATAGACAATATGGAAAGGAGTCTTCTGCTCACTTAGCAGATGCTCAATGGGATAGATGAAGGGGGGGATGGTAGGATGGAGCTGCAGGACAGTGGAGTAGCAAAAAAATAAAAAATTACTGATAGGGGTTTGTTATAAATCTCCAAAAATAATGGAGGCAATGGAGAATATCCTCGTAAAGCAAATAGATGAAGCTGCGACTCAAGGAGAAGTCATTATTATGGGGGACTTCAACTACCCTGAAATAGATTGGGGAACATAAACCTGCAGTTCCAGCAAAGGTAATCAGTTTTGACAACTATGAGAGAAAATTACCTTTCACAACTGGTTCAGGACCCAACAAAAAGGGGGGCACTGCTAGACCTAATATTAACCAACAGGCCAGACCGCGTAGCAAATATAAGGGTTGGGGGTCACTTGGGGAATAGTGATCACACAATAAGTTTTCATGTATCCTTTAATAAGATGTGTAGTAGAGGGGTGACAAGGACACTAAACTTCAGGAGGGCAAATTTCCAACGGATGAGAGAGGATCTTGGTGCAATTAACTGAGACAATATCCTGAGACATAAAAATACACAAAGAAAATGGGAGATGTTTATTAGCATCCTGGATAGGACCTGTGCACAGCATATACCGTATGGGAATAAACATACTAGAAATAGAAGGAAACCAATATGGCTAAATAGAGCTGTAAGGGGCGCAATAAGTGACAAAAAGAAAGCATTTAGAGAATTAAAGGAAGTAGGTAGTGATGAGGCATTAAATAAATACAGAAAACTAAATAAATTCTGTAAAAAGCAAATTAAGGCAGCAAAGATTGAGACAGAGAGACTCATTGCCAGAGAGAGTAAAAATAATCCCAAAATATTCTTTAACTATGTAAATAGTAAGAAACTAAAAAATGATAGTGTTGGCCCCCTAAAAAATAGTCTGGGTGAAATGGTGGATGAGGATGAGGAAAAAGCCAATATGCTAAATTACTTTTTTTCATCAGTATTTACATAAGAAAATCCCATGGTAGACAAAATGACTAGTGATAAAAATTCCACATTAAATGTCACCTGCTTAAAGGGAACCTGTCACCTGAATTTGGCGGGACCAGTTTTGGGTCATATGGGCGGGTGTTTGATTCACCCTTACCTTACCCGCTGTCTGCATGCTGGCCGCAATATTGGATTGAAGTTCATTCTATGTCCTCCGGAGTACACGCCAGCGCAAGGCAATATTGCCTTGTGCAGGCGTGTACTCCAGAGGACAGAGAATGAACTTCAATCCAATATTGCGGCCAGCATGCAGCCAGCGGGTAAGGAAAGGGTGAATCAAACACCCGGAAACCCCGCCCATATGACCCAAAACTGGTCCCGCCAAATTCAGGTGACAGGTTCCCTTTAACCCAGCAGGAAGTACGGCGGCGTCTAAAAATCACTAAAATTGACAAATCTCCGGGCCCGAATGGGATACACCCCCGAGTACTTCAGGAACTAAGTACAGTCATTGATACACCATTATTTTTAATCTTTAAAGACTCCATAATAACAGGGTCTGTACAACAGGACTGGCGTATAGCAAATGTGGTGCCAATATTCAAAAATGGGACAAAAACTGAACTCGGTAATTATAGGCCAGTAAGCTTAAAGGGACTCTGTCACCTGAATTTGGAGGGAACAATTTTCAGCCATAGGGGTGGGGTTTTCGGGTGTTTGATTCACCCTTTCCTTACCCGCTGGCTGCATGCTGGCTGCAATATTGGATTGAAGTTCATTCTCTGTCCTCTGTAGTACATGCCTGCACAAGGCAATCTTGCCATAGACCCGTAGAAGCGCTATTGTTCAGCGTGAAACGGCTGTTGTCCCGTCCTGCACGCTCCTCACTCGTTAGACTCCCCCGTGCCGTGAAGATGTAATTTTGTATGCTGCAATAAAGAGAACATTCTGACCACAGTGACCACAGTGCCGGTGAGTGCTGCGTTTATCCTCTTGCTTTTCACTCATGAAAGACTGTTTTTTTCTCATGCTAGCACCGCCGTTTTAGACGTCTGTGGGTTTGCCCCATTTTGATGGTACACCCCGACATATATCCTCCGAAAACGAGTTGTGCCACTTTGCTTTTTTTCTTTTTGTTTTATCTAGATGTGTTGTGAGCACTTTTATCCCCCAAGTGCTTCACAAAAGTTTATAACACCTGGGCGTGAAAATAAAAAATCCTATTTTTTCCACAAACATGATCGTTTAGTCCCCAATTTTTTATTTTCTCAAAGGTAACAAGAGAAATTGGATGCCAAAAGTTGTTGTCCAATTTGTCCTGAGTACGCTGATACCCCATATGTGGGGGTAAACCACTGTTTGGGCGCATGGCAGGGCTCAGAAGGAAAGGAGCAATATTTGACATTTTCAATCTAAAATTGGCTGGAATTGAGATCGGACGCCATGTCGCGTTTGGTGAGACCCTGATGTGCTTAAACAGTGGAAATCCCCCACAAGTGACCCAATTTTGGAAACTAGACCCCCTAAGGAACTTATCTAGATGTGTTGTGAGTACTTTTATCCCTCCTTCACAAAAGTTTATAACGCCCAGGCGTGAAAATAAAAAATCCTATTTTTTCAACAAACATGATCGTTTAGTCCCCAATTTTTTATTTTCTCAAGGGTAACAAGAAAAATTGGACACCAAAAGTTATTGTCCAATTTGTCCTGAGCACGCTGATACCCCATATGTGGGGGGTAACCACTGGGCGCACGGCAGGGCTCAGAAAGAAAGGAGCACCATTTGACATTTTCAAGCTAAAATTGGCTGGAATTGAGATCGGATGCCATGTCGCGTTTGGCGAGCCCCTGATGTGCCTAAACTGTAGAAACCCCCCACAAGTGACCCCATTTTGGAAACTAGACCCCCTAAGGAACTTATATAGGTGTGTGTTGAGCACTTTTAACCCTCCAGTGCTTCACAGAAGTTTATAACGCCCGGGCGTGAATAAAAAAATCCTATTTTTTTCCCACAAAAATGATCATTTAGTCCCCAATTTTTAATTTTCCCAAGTGTAACAGGAGAAATTGGACCACAAAATTTGTTGTACAATTTGTCCTGAGTACGCTGATACCCCACATATGGGAGAAAACTACTGTTTGGGTACACTTCGGGGCTCGGAAGGGAAGTAATGACGTTTTGAAAAGCAGACTTTGATGGAATGGTACGCGGGTATCATGTTCTGTTTGCAGAGCCCCTGATGTGCCTGAGCAGTAGAAATCCCCCATAAGTGACCCCATTTTGGAAACTAGACCTAATTGGGAACTTATCTAGGTGTGTGGTGAGAATTTTGAACCCCCAAGTGTTTCACTTAAATTTATAACGCCCGGGCGTGAAAATAAAATATCCTATTTTTTCCTACAAAAATTATCTTTTAGTCACCAATTTTTAATTTTCCCAAGGGTAACAGGAGAAATTGGACCCCAAAAGTTGTTGTCCAATTTGTCCTAAGAACGCTGATACCCCACATGTGGGAAAAAATACTGTTTGGGCACACGTCGGGGCTCGGAAGGGATGTGGTGACGTTTTGGAAAGCAGACTTTGATGGAATGGTCTGCAAGCATCATGTTCCATTTGCAGAGCCCCTGATGTGCCCAAACAGTAAAAATAAAACCCACAAGTGACATTTTGTAAACTAGACCCCAATGAACTTACATAGATGTGCCCCCTTTTTGGAACTAATCTACTGTTTCCTGTAAAGTAAATTAGTAGTTCATGGAGGTGTGGTACAATTTGAAGCAATCCTTCATACACAGGCCAGGTTTTTTGGGGCAGGTGTCGCATTGATAAATGGTGTCCTTGCGTATTCCCCTGTTGTAACACACTCGGCACCTTTTTTGCAACTTACCTCTTTTTCCAATTTGCAGGACCTCCCCCGGGAAATGCTGACCTGGTACGATATGAGAACCTTCAGTTCCGGAAGTACTGGGGCCCGCTCCTTCCCTCGTGCCAAATATCAGGGCCTTAACCACTACCTCCTGGAACTGAAGGTACGACGTATCAGTGTGGCGTACACATCGTGACAGCAGGAAAGCGTTGAGCATTGCCATTTGTACGATGTACATGGACAGCTTTTTGTACCATACCTTGGCCTTTCTCAAAGCACTGTACGGTTGGAGGAGTTGATCAGAGAGATCAACGCCCCCATGTTTTTGTTGTACCCCAGTAGACAGTCAGGTTTGCTGACCTGTGTAGAGGTACCCCGTACAGTGCTGAGGGCACTGCCATCACTGTGTATGATGGTCAAGAGAAGGACATCCCTCTTGTCCTTGTACTTGACCACCAGCAGGTGGTCACTACATTGGGCTCTGCTCTCACCTTTTCTGAGCATCTGCCCAAGTAGCGTCTTTGGGAGGCCTTTCTGATTTTTGGATGAAGAGAGATCAGGCCGGGATCGGGGTATCAACACTTATGGTTGTAGTCTCTCTTCTTTCTTCTCTCTTCTTTCTTCTTTCTTTTTTCTTTAGCAAGAATTGTGGTGTCACAGGCTACTGTGGCACCACAAGTCTCAGCACAGGAGGGGATCTCTCAGCGTGACTGCTCTGAAGGAATCCTCACCAAGTGTGAGGATTCCTTCAGAGCAGTTAGACAGGTCAGGGGCAGGTGAGACAGGTCACAGAGCGGTCACACCGCTGCTGTGACCTATGATTGGTGGGTTCAATGATCACATCGATCCCACCAATCAGAGGAGGCCCTGGTGACGCCGGTGTTGCTAGGCACCAGCCTATGATCGGAGCTCACAGCTCTGATCATAGGCAGGTCACCGGCAGGTCACCAGCAGGTGACCGGCAGGTTACCGGCAGGTCACCAGCAGGGCACAGCGCGGTCACACCGCTGCTGTGCCCTGTGATTGGCGTGATCAACGATCACATCGATCGTGCCAATCAGTAGCTGCAGGCTCCGGAGTATCATCATCAGGCAGGGCGCAGCAGGCAGGCTCCAGAGCAGGAAGTTACAGGCAGGGCACAGCGCGGTAACACCGCCGCTGTGCCCTGTGATTGGCGCGATCGATGTGATTGTCAATCGCGCCAATCCGGGGGGTTTTGGCCGATGCCTGGCATTGCCAGGCACCGGCCTAGGATCGAGTACATCGGTACTTGATCCTAGCCTGGGACCTCACTGTTTCAGCCAATCTGATTGGCTGAAACAATGAGAAAGGCTGCGATTGGCTTTTCAGAATTGAGCAGCCAATCACAGCGATCGGGAGGCCAGGGGGCGGAGACAGGCCCTAGGATGCCGACACCATCTTCCTCCAGGTAAGATGGCATCGGAATTTTAATGCGATCACTGCGACTTAAGTTGCAGTGTCGCATTAAAGGGCATGACGTACTATTCCGTCCTTGGGAAGTAGGGCCCACCCCACATGGACGGAATAGTACGTCTAATGACAGAAAGGGGTTAAATATTCACAAAAATTGAATAAAAAATTTGTTACTGTTGCCTTTCAGATCAAATATGATCCATATTATAGTAATGATGACTTGTTACTGTCTCATTTTTGATCAAATATAATCTTTTGTAATTTTGTAATAATGACTAAGGCTCATATTTGATTCAAAATGTGTCATTAACTTTTGTGTCATGTACTTTTTGTTATAGTCCAGATGTTTTTGTATTTAATTAAAGATAAGTAAAATTTTAATGTTTAACTTTGGTGCTAGAAACTCTTCTACACTAACTTGTGTTCCGTGTACCTACTGGGCTGGTAAGTGAGCTGGACTTTGTATAATATAATGAAAGCATCTTTTATTTAGACACAGTGGTCACCATTCAAAATAGTTGGCAGACACAGCTCACCTCCTCCTCCCTGCATAATGATCTCAGTGAGATCTTTTCTATTATTATCAATGGTCCATGTGGCTGCTGTAAAACTTTTCTCTAAATCTTATTAACAGAAGCTGACTACTCTTATGTACAGAAAACAAATAGAAAAATCTAAACAAAAAAAAACAGATTAGAAAAAGTATGATATATGTTTCACTAGCTGGCTTTAATTAATACAAATTTATAAAGGCTTTACATTCCCTTTACGTTTTTGCAATTTATCATTTTGTATTTCATTGCTCTAAACTGAAAAGTAAAGTAATTCAATAAAGTGTTTGCGATATTAAAAATGTGTTTGTAATATCCAAAGGAAACTATGATGGCTCATAAAACAGGTCATGAATCGCAAAAAGAGATGTAAATAATACCCACAATGTAAAAGATGCAGTCAGTCACACCACATTTATTAAAAACTTACATTTGCATTGGTCACCTAATAAATTAAAAAGTATGTATATAAAAAGTTGTCATAAAAATCACATGGCATCAAGGAATCATATGATCAAAGCCAGGCAGGCATGAGAGCCCATTGACCTTTATTACAGAACTAGCTTTTAACACGACATTTAAAAGAGAATAGAAGTAGAAGTATAGATCCACCTTATGTAATGCTAGCTATGAGTACAGACAAGCTTGCATAATTACTGACAAAATGTCTTTATTACACCCACCATCAGAGTTATTGCATTAATAGTGCATGAAGAGAACCCCTTCGATATCAAATAAAGAGATTATGGTGGCATTAAAGGGAATCTGTCACCACCTGAGAGCAGCATATGGGTAGAGACATTGATTCTAGTGAAGTATCATAATTTACTTTACTGGGTACTGCTGTTTTAATTTAAAACTGTTTACCTGCTACAGGTCTACCAGTTCTCTGAATGCTGAGCTCTGTGTAATCCCACCCACACTCTGGCAGCATGCTGTGTACACTGTGCATAAGTAGAAAGCTACCAATCAGTGCTGGGGGTTAGGCTATACACAGCTTATAAATATGGATGACTGCAACAGATTTTGTAGTCCTCTAGTAATAATCTTGTGCTAATAAAAAAGTAACTATATAAACAGTACTCTAAGCAGCATAGTATGTGACACATCACTGGAATCAGGGTTTCTGCCCTTACATCATCCTATTTTAAATGAGGTAGCAAAAACCTGGTGACAGATTCCTGTTAAGGGAAGCCACTCCTTAGTTGCCCTGGCTGTGTATTTCAGATGATTGTCATTCTGGAAGACCCAGCAATGACCCATCTTCAATGCTCTTACAGAGGTAAGGAGGTTGTTAGACAAAATCTTGCGATAAATGACCTTATCCAGCCTCCCTTCAATACGATGTTGTC
The DNA here is from genome assembly GCF_051348905.1 of Ranitomeya variabilis. Classification (NCBI taxonomy): domain Eukaryota; kingdom Metazoa; phylum Chordata; class Amphibia; order Anura; family Dendrobatidae; genus Ranitomeya; species Ranitomeya variabilis. The sequence goes on from NC_135232.1 coordinate 189,431,542, forward strand.
GTCCTGTCCCCTTTGCAAAAAAGCCCCCCCCAAAGTATGATGTTTACCCCACCATGCTTCACGGTTGGGATGGTGTTTTTGGAGTTGTACAGTACTTATTCTTCTTCTTCTTTCAAACAAGGCAAGTGGAGTTGATACCAAAAAGTTCTATTTTGATCTAATCTAACCACATGGTATTCTCCCTGGCCTCATCTGGATCATCCAGATGGTCATCGGCAAACTTCAAACAGGCCTGGATATGTGCTGGCGTGAGCAGTGGACTTTGCTTGCCTGCAGGATTTTAATCCATGATGGTGTGCTACTAGCGGTAATGTTTGAGACTGTGATCCCAACTCTCTTCGGGTCATTGACCAAGTTTTCCCGTGTAGTTCTGGGCTGATTCATGACCTTTGTCAGAATCACCCTTACTTCTCAAGGCAAGATGTTGCATGGAGCTCTAGACTGAGGAAGATTAACAATAACCTATTTTTGTCCATTTTCTAATACTTGCACAAACAGTTGTTGCCTTCTCACAAAGCTACTTTCCTAATGTCCTATAGCTCATCCCAACCTTGTGCAAGTCTACAGTTTTGTAGCTGTTGTCCTTAGACAGCTCTTTGGTCTTGGCCATAGTGGAGAGGTTGAAGTGTGATTGATTGTGTGGACAGGTGTCTTTTATATACGTAATTAGTTCAAACAGATGCAATTAATACAGGTGTGTGAGAGCCTGAATTCTTGCTGGTTGGTAGATGATAAAATACTTATTTCATGCAATAAAATGCAATTTAATTATTTAAAAATCATACAATGTGATTTACTGATTATTATTTTTAGATTCATTTTCTCACAGTTGAAGTGTACCTATGATAATAATTACAGACCTCTCCATTCTTTGTAGGTGGGAAAACTTGAAAAATCGGCATTATATCAAATACTCATTTTCCCGACTGTATGACAATATAAGTATTCATATACCTTTACACCAGCTTTACATTATTGTTGTAAATGGTTTAAAGTTGCATTTTCATTTTCTTAAAATCTTGGAAGTGTGCGATTTTCATGGCAATCTATAAAATAGCAGTAAAAAACATAATTTGTATATTTAGTTTGTATATCTTCTTTACTTCGTAGATTTTGGCTATGTAATATAATGTAATAATGTGATAAAAACACTGCAGAAAAAATGCATCCAATATCATTAAATTCCTATATCTACATATTCATAATTGGCAAAAATAAATACAGTATCTGATCTGGACAAAGTCTTAAAAATTATGCATTCAGATGCACAAAGCCACTGAATTATGTGCATTAAAGCCAGGATTACATTAACCCAGATGTATCTTCTCTGTCTACAATTAAACATGAAAAATTATATTCTCGTCGTGGTCACATTTACCTCTGACTGTAGGCAGGGTGATGTAAAGTAGGAAGTTCACATTCAAAATATTTTAGCTCAAGATGGAAGCAGATCTATCCTCTAATGACAAGTAGTGGAGCTTCTTTGTTTAATTCCCATTTGCTTCTTTGCAGCTAAACACCTTGAAATTACCTTCTAGAGCATGGGCGAGTGAGTCTCTCTTCCTCCGGCTGTCATAGTGATTAGAATTATAATTAGCAAGAATATAAATGAGAGGAAAACACAGGGATGATTCATAATTGCAGAACTTCAAAGGATTCAGAAAAACCATGAGCCACTGTAGGATGCAGCTATTGTAAGTGCCATTTAGGACCAAAAGGCAAATGTTTCTACTGTGGACCTTATGAGAATAAAAATGAAACCTTTTTATTACTATAGTGTTCCCAGAGGACATTTTTTTGCATTTTTTTTTTAAACATATAACCCAGACCCATTACCTCACACTTGGGATGGGTAACACTCTACTAAATCTATAAACATACTGACCAACTATGCAATTATTAAACCGCGCGCTGAATCAAAAAAGTGTTGTTTCTTTTTTTGTTTAAAAAGTTATAACTTTATTAATACAAACATTACACATATAATTTAAAATAATGCCTCTGAACCGCAAAAAAATCACAATAATGGCAGGTAAGCTCAAAAAATCACAATGATAGCAGGTAAGCACTAACTAACACTCCAAATAGAAAAGTTACAGAACATTTAGTTGTTAGTATTTATAAATAGAGCATGCTGAGAAGATGTCTCAATTATTGTGTCAAATTGACTATCTTAAATTGTTTGCACAATTTTTAATTGTTAATCTTTATACTTTTAATTGTAATGGAAAAAACTTACTGGTACCACAAGAGTAATCCATAAAAAGTGCAAAAAGCTGCATCTATAATCTGAAAAATACTGATATTCTAATATAAACAGACTCTTTCGCTTAATCTGAAGGACAATGAAATGCTCACTCAATAATGCGCACTGTATGTATCACAATATGCAGATCCCATGCATGAAAAGTTATACTAACGCAAATGTCCTCTGAAACTGAATAATAAGACCACAGCTATGTCTGTGCAGCTCAAACCCATATGAAAATATACAGATTACATAAACAAATGTATCAACTCAGCAAAACTCGTACACTCCAATGTTACTGATAACATGGATCAGCCCAAACACAATAAATAAGGAGGAAGCTGTCGCGAAACGCGCGTCGGGGTCTGGCAAGGATTAGCGTGCCATGTGGCTGTAAGCAGGGAGCACCACGTATTTAGGTAACACGTATTTATTAGTTTCCATAGCTTATTTATTGTGTTTGGGCTGATCCATGTTATCAGCAACATTGGAGTGTACGAGTTTTGCTGAGTTGATACATTTGTTTATGTAATCTGCATATTTTCGTATGGGTTTGAGCTGCACAGACATAGCTGTGGTCTTATTATTCACTTTCAGAGGACATTTGAGTTAGTATAACTTTTGATGCATGGGATCTGCATATTGTGATACATACAGTGCGCATTATTGAGTGAGCATTTCATTGTCCTTCAGATTAAGTGCATAAGTCTGTTTATATTAGAATATCAGTATTTTTCAGATTAAAGATGCAGCTTTTTGCACTTTTTATGGATTACTTTTGTGGTACCAGTAAGTTTTTTCGATAACAATTAAAAGTATAAAGATTAACAATTAAAACTTGTGCAAACAATTTAAGATAGTCAATTTGACACAATAATTGAGACATCTTCTCAGCATGCTCTATTTATAAATACTAACAACTTAAATGTTCTGTGGTAGTTAGTGCTTACCTGCTATCATTGTGATTTTTTGTGCTTACCTGCCATTATTGTGATTTTTCTGCGGTTCAGAGGCATTATTTTAAATTATATGTGTAATGTTTGTATTAATAAAGTTATAACTTTTTAAACAAAAAAAGAAACAACACTTTTTTGATTCAGCGCGCAGTTTAATAATTGCATAGTTGATCAGTATGTTTATAAATATTTTTTTTAGAAAAATATGTTGATAAGTTTTCTTTAGTAACTTGTTTTATTTAATGCAATGTACAAATTTTCTTTAATTACTGCTTAGATTTATAATAAAAAAAATACACACAGGTCTCTGGCCACAGAAACTCTACTTGCCAGGGTGCATTTCTACACTTGCACCTGGACAAGCAAACATAGTCAGGGATGTTAGCTCTCACTGACTGGGCACTGGATGACTTTTTTGACCTTGATGTACAAGCTGGAATACACTTTAAATATTCTGCGTGAGGAGGTGGTGCTCCTAGCGGAAGAAGTGAAATCAGAAGAGGATGTGATAAAGATTACAATATCTCAAATTTCCAGACTGTCATCACACAGGCAGATGCCATGGGAGGGTGGCTTACAGCGATCGAGGGGGGCTCTTGGTACCAGACAAATACCATGGACTTGGACCTCATGGAAGCGCCCAACACATGAGCACCTTCTTGCTGCACTATCTTTAACATGATGCCTGTATTTCTAGGGTTAGAAATAATGCTGACTACTGGGTTGCCACTCTGTTAGATCCACGGTACAAGAGTAAATTTTGCAGATGCTTCTTCCCCTGGAAAAGGAATAGGCACATGCTGGAGTATCGAAACACGCTTGTAAACAATCTTAAGAGTTGTTTTCACCAAGGCAGCAGTGAGGCACACAGTGTGCATCCCAGTTCTACACATCCAAACCTGGGAACGTCAAGGTGTCATCGCAAAAACATTAGCTGCATCAGCAGAGTAAGAGGCATAAGCATTTCTATGAGTCGTTTAACACATTTTTTAGACCAGCCCATGCACCAGCAGAACATAGTACAAGTCTGACATACTGTAAATGACTGGAGAAGATGGTGCAGGAGTATCTCAATATCAATGCCATCATAGGGGGCTTGGATCTTTTTGCATTTTGGTCTTCAAAAATGGAAGAGTGGCATATCCTCACCTGTCAAGCCTTGGAGGTTTTGCCATGCTTTGCAACCAGTTTTCTCTCAGAATGTGTCTTCAGTGCTGCTGGTGGTGTCCTGACAGATAAGTGCATCCAGCTGTCCCCTGAAAGTGTAGACCATTTAACTTTTGCCAAAATGAGCATGTCACGAATATCTAATGTCTTTTGCTTCCTAGTTGCAGACTGGGCAGACTAAGCAATGGTGTCTTTTTTACTGTCATGCATTGATCTGACGTTATTGGAGTCTGTGCCATCTTTGTGGAGACTTCTGTGGCTGCTGTTGCTACTGCTGCTGATGTTACAAACACATTTTTAAATGTGGAGAATCCAAGTTGAGTGTCTATCTGGTGGGTTGCCTGTAGTGAAAGGTGTGTCAAAGGTCTATTATATTGTTTCTACTCTTTGGAAATTGACTTTAGCGGTGTTTGACAAATATTTTTTGAAATGTGAAGAATCCAAGTTGGGTTTCCATCTGGTGGGTTGCCTGTCTAAGTAGGGTGTTAGGGCTGGCGGAATGCACTGAGTAAATATAATGATAGTAAAAGTGCGTTCGCAGCCCGGGGTCCACCGTGCAAGAGTGGAACCTGCTGCTAGGTAATGGCGGCACTATATGGAGGTACTTCACCAGAATAGACATGGGTTCCGCCCCCCCGGTCCATACAGGATCGAACTCTGTTGCTTCAAAGAGTCACAGTGGAACAAAATAGAGCAAAGTGTATGCATGAGAAATGGGATCACCACAACAGTTTAAAATTTATACAAAAAACATCTTTATTTTAGGAAACAAACACAACAACATAAAAACATTTAAAAACCCCAAAATATGACCTGGGGTAAAGGGTCCATATAGATACCAGATAAATGCTATAATATTGCACACAATATTAAACAGCCTATGCACATTAATGTACAGATAACCAAACCACTATTCCCAGCATATGGGCGTTATATAATGCAGTATGATATTACACATCAAGTTATACACTCTTAAATAGAGGTTAACACTCCATACCATGCTCAGCAAACAGAACAGCCTGATTGAAATCCACTAAACCCACCACCCCGGGAACCTTGTACAGCCTGCCTGCTAGGTAGGGTAAGACTTAGGTCAGTGCACAGCAGGGTCTAGGGATCTGCTTGGTGTCTAGTATATTTTGTATTCCATTCACCATTTTCCTTGTTAGTTCCTCATACATGGGGTATGGTATGGAGTGTTAACCTCTATTTAAGAGTGTATAACTTGATGTGTAATATCATACTGCATTATATAACGCCCATATGCTGGGAATAGTGGTTTGGTTATCTGTACATTAATATGCATAGGCTGTTTAATGTTGTGTGCAATATTATAGCATTTATCTGGTATCTATATGGACCCTTTACCCCAGGTCATATTTTGGGGTTTTTAAATGTTTTTATGTTGTTGTGTTTGTTTCCTAAAATAAAGATGTTTTTTGTATAAATTTTAAACTGTTGTGGTGATCCCATTCCTCATGCATACACTTTGCTCTATTTTGTTCCATTGTTGTTTGGTATGCAGTTGGTGATCCCCTTAAATGGTAAATATTTGTAGATGGTGCCTGCTCAGCAGTGTTGTTTAAATTCAAAGAGTCACAGGGAATCAAGGAAACGCTGTGCCCTGTTAGCTGTCACAGGGAGCAGCAAATTAATACTAGTGGGATCCCTGCTATTCACCCCCACTATGCTGGTGCTGGATCCAGCTCTGGCCCTCGGTGGCTTTTGAGCCTGAGGACTCCCTGAGTCAGATGCAGAGATCGAGCGGGAGTTCCCACCCTACACTGACCAATTGTCAGGAGTAATTGAAGATAGCCGTACAGAGTGCGTACAGCACCGCACTGGCGGTCACTGCTGGTTAGATGCAGTACAGATCGTGCTCTTGTGAATAGATAAGCCCTGTCAGGTGCTAGTTAACTCCAACATTCACGAGCATTCAACATCACTAGGAATGGGAATGATTAAGGAGCAATCACCAGAACAGGCATACAAACACACACACATGATAACAGGTTTATACTAGAGCATGGCTGTGCGGCCATGCGAACCTTTTATAGCTGTAGCTCTCCAGGACCTTCCTAGTGAACCAATAGGAGCTGCTACAGGACCTTAGCATGTGACCACCGAACTCCAATGAGAGGGCTTCCCTTGGGCATGTTCAGAAGGAGAAAAGCGGGACTTTGTCTCTGGAGCGCCTGTTCACCGCTGAACAGTACTGGTTATAATGGCTGAACCTGGAAGGCCAGCAGTAACCAAACGTGCAGTATCTGTCTAGGCCAGGCGCTGGGACCGACGTCTCTGCTGAGCAGGCTCCACTGAGGTTGGAGAATGAGAGACCGCAGCGGAGGTGGTTCAAGATTCCCCCTGTGCAGCGGCGGGAACTCAACACCTAACATAAGGCTCCCAGACAGTTAGGCCTGCATCTACTTTCAATCAGCTACCTGTGTTACTTTCCTTATATTTTTCTAACCATAGTACTGTATGAAACTGAAGATTAAGCCATCTGAGTGTGGCTGGAATGAAAAAAAAAATTGGAAATGTTACATGACGTATCAGGGCTCTCAGCACCAGGTCCTCATTGAAATGTCAATTTCAAGCTGTAATTGCTGGGCCAGACCCTGATACCTCATTCATGGTCCATGGCTGTCTGCTTATGTGCCACTATAAAAGGTTCTACTATAGGTCAATTGATCAGTAAACTACCTGTGCTACTTTCTTTACATTTTTCTATGAATAGTACTGTATAAAACTGATGTTTGTGCCATTTTAGCATGGCTGGTATAAAAAAATAGTGATGATGCATGAGGTATCAGGTCTCCCAGCTAAGAAGGTCCTCATTTAAACTTCAATTCCAAGCTGTAAATACTGGGCCAGACCCTGATACCTCATGCATGGCCCTGTCAGGACTCTGAACATTTTTTATTACCTTTTTGTGCAGATGGCGTCTTTGTTCTCATGTGCACTGTGTCTTTCTGCTATAAAACTCCACCTCAGCCTTCAGTCTGTGCTAGAGTATTCTGCCTTGCATCCAGCTCCTGACCTCTGGTGAATCCCTGGCTATATACCTGCTCCTGTGAACCTGTGGAGTTATCCTGCTACTCTGCTCTGAGTTCCTGCTGCATACACCAGTTCCAGTAATCCTCCTTCATCTGCTGCTCGTGTTTACTTCCATCTGCATTTGCTGGACATGTAAGCTGTTGCTGCTCTGCAAGAACCTGAGACTATTACCCAGACCTCCCTGGTTGAGCTAAGATATTATTTGAACTGCCTTATAAGCATATCTATCTGTGTTTTGGACTAAGCAAGGACTTATTCGTGTCAAGTATCCTCAAGAATAATTGTGCTTCATAGACTTTCTGCGTGATTGCATTTTCCTCTGAAGTTTCCTATAGACTGCTAAGCTGCATTTAGTATTTACACCAAGTGTTGTGGACTTGAGTTTCTCTCTGCACCTGTTTGAATCACCGTATGATAATTGTTATGACCCCAATGGCAGAGGGTCTCAGAAATAATTACTAAGTCTGCAAACACAAAAAACCAGCTCATAGGGCAGTGGTAACTGAGCTGACCATATATCTAATCCTAGCACCACAAATAGCAGCAGCCGGGGAACGTGCCTACGTTGGTTCTAGACGTCTCGCGCCAGCCGGAGAACTAACTAACCCTAGAAGGGAAAAGAAAGACCTTTCTTGCCTCCAGAGAAAAGACCCCAAAAGTTGGATACAAGCCCCCAACAAATAATAACGGTGAGGCAAGAGGAAAAGACAAACGTGAGAATGAGCTAGGTATTTAGCAAAGAGAGGCCCACTAGCTAATATCAGAATATAGTAAGATGACTTATATGGTCAGCAAAAACCCTATCAAAATATCCACGCTGGATATTCAATAACCCCCGAACCGTCTAACGGCCCAGGGGGAGAACACCAGCCCCCTACAGCTTCCAGCAAAGTCAGGAATCACATTTAGTACAAGCTGGACAAAAATAAAAGCAAAGCAAATAACCAAAAAACAAAGAAGCAGGACTTAGCTTAATTTTGCACGAACCAGGACCAGCAGACAGGAGCAAACAGAAAGGATCTGATTACAACGATGCCAGGCACTGGACTAAGGATCCAGGAAGTTTATATAACAACACCCCTGGACTAACGACCCAGGTGGGTGCCAAACTGAGGAAAGACAATCCCAGAGTCATATCACTAGTAACCACAAGAGGGAGCCAAAAAGTCTAATTCACAACAGTACCCCCCCTTATGGAGGGGGTCACCGAACCCTCACCAAGACCACCAGGGTGATCAGGATGAGCAGCGTGAAAGGCACGAACTAAATCGGCCGCATGCACATCAGAAGCAACCACCCAGGAATTATCCTCCTGACCATAGCCCTTCCACTTGACCAGATACTGAAGCCTCCGTCTGGAGAGACGAGAATCCAAGATCTTCTCCACCACGTACTCCAACTCGCCCTCAACCAACACCGGAGCAGGAGGCTCAACAGAAGGAACCACAGGTACAACGTACCGCCGCAACAAAGACCTATGGAACACGTTGTGAATGGCAAACGACACCGGAAGATCCAAGCGAAAGGACACAGGATTAAGGATTTCCAATATCTTGTAAGGACCGATGAAGCGAGGCTTAAATTTAGGAGAGGAGACCTTCATAGGAACAAATCGAGAAGACAGCCATACCAAATCCCCAACACGAAGTCGGGGACCCACACCGCGGCGGCGGTTGGCAAAACGCTGAGCCTTCTCCTGTGACAACTTTAAGTTGTCCACCACATGATTCCAGATCTGCTGCAACCTATCCACCACAGAATATACCCCAGGACAGTCAGAAGGCTCCACATGTCCCGAGGAAAAACGAGGATGGAAACCAGAGTTGCAGAAAAATGGCGAAACCAAAGTAGCGGAACTAGCCCGATTATTAAGGGCAAACTCAGCCAACGGCAAGAAGGTCACCCAATCATCCTGATCTGCCGAAACAAAACACCTCAAATAAGCCTCCAGAGTCTGATTAGTTCGCTCCGTTTGTCCATTAGTCTGAGGATGAAAGGCAGACGAAAACGACAAATCAATGCCCATCCTAGCACAAAAGGATCGCCAGAACCTGGAAACAAACTGGGATCCTCTGTCAGACACAATATTCTCAGGAATGCCGTGTAAACGAACCACATTCTGAAAGAACACAGGAACCAGATCGGAAGAGGAAGGCAGCTTAGGCAAAGGCACCAAATGGACCATTTTAGAAAAGCGATCACATACCACCCAGATGACAGACATGCCCTGAGACACCGGGAGATCTGAAATGAAATCCATGGAAATGTGTGTCCAAGGCCTCTTCGGGACAGGCAAGGGCAAGAGCAAACCGCTGGCACGAGAACAGCAAGGCTTAGCTCGAGCACAAGTCCCACAGGACTGCACAAATGACCGCACATCCCGTGACAAGGAAGGCCACCAAAAGGACGTAGCCACCAGATCTCTGGTGCCAAAAATTCCCGGATGCCCTGCCAACACCGAGGAATGAACCTCGGAAATGACTCTGCTGGTCCACTTATCAGGAACAAACAGTCTGTCAGGTGGACAAGAGTCAGGTCTACCAGCCTGAAATCTCTGCAACACACGTCGCAAATCAGGAGAAATGGCCGACAAGATAACTCCCTCTTTAAGAATACCAACTGGTTCTGCGACTCCAGGAAAGTCAGGCACAAAGCTCCTTGAAAGAGCATCAGCCTTCACATTCTTTGAACCTGGTAAATACGAGACCACAAAGTCAAAACGGGAGAAAAACAATGACCAGCGGGCCTGTCTAGGATTCAGGCGTTTAGCAGACTCGAGATACATCAAATTTTTGTGATCAGTCAAGACCACCACACGATGCTTAGCACCCTCGAGCCAATGACGCCACTCCTCAAATGCCCACTTCATGGCCAGCAACTCCCGATTGCCAACATCATAATTCCGCTCAGCAGGCGAAAACTTCCTAGATAAGAAAGCACATGGTCTCATTACCGAGCAACCAGGGCCTCTCTGCGACAAAACGGCCCCTGCCCCAATCTCAGAAGCATCCACTTCGACCTGAAAGGGAAGTGAGACATCAGGCTGGCACAAAACAGGCGCCGAAGTAAACCGGCACTTCAACTCTTGGAACGCCTCCACGGCTGCAGGAGCCCAGTTAGCAACATCAGAACCTTTCTTGGTCATATCCGTCAAAGGTTTAACAACGCTAGAAAAATTAGCGATAAAACGACGGTAGAAGTTAGCAAAACCCAAGAACTTCTGAAGACTCTTAACTGACGTGGGTTGAGTCCAATCATGAATAGCTCGGACCTTGACTGGGTCCATCTCCACAGCAGAAGGGGAAAAAATAAACCCCAAAAAGGGAACCTTCTGTACTCCAAAGAGACACTTTGAGCCCTTAACAAACAAAGCATTCTCACGCAAAACCTGAAACACCATCCTGACCTGCTCCACATGTGAGTCCCAATCTTCAGAGAAAACCAGAATATCATCCAGATAAACAATCATAAATTTATCCAGATACTTCCGGAAAATATCATGCATAAAGGACTGAAACACTGAAGGAGCATTAGAGAGCCCAAAAGGCATCACCAAGTACTCAAAATGACCTTCGGGCGTATTAAATGCTGTCTTCCATTCATCTCCTTGCTTAATGCGCACAAGGTTGTACGCACCACGAAGATCTATCTTGGTGAACCACTTGGCACCTTTAATCCGGGCAAACAAGTCCGACAACAGAGGCAAAGGATACTGAAATTTAACAGTGATTTTATTCAGAAGCCGATAGTCAATACAAGGTCTCAAAGATCCGTCCTTCTTGGCCACAAAAAAGAATCCCGCACCAAGAGGGGAAGAGGATGGACGGATATGCCCCTTCTCCAGAGACTCCTTGATATACGAACGCATTGTGGCATGCTCAGGTACAGACAGATTAAATAGTCTTCCCTTAGGAAATTTACTACCTGGAATCAAATCTATGGCGCAGTCACAGTCCCTATGAGGAGGCAGAGCACTGGACCTGGACTCGCTGAATACATCCTGATAATCAGACAAATACTCAGGAACTTCCGAAGCAGTAGAGGAAGCAATAGACACCGGCGGGGAATCAGCATGAATTCCCTGACAGCCCCAACTTGACACAGACATTGCCTTCCAATCCAAGACTGGATTGTGGGTCTGTAACCATGGCAGACCCAAAACGACCAAATCATGCATTTTATGCAGAACAAGAAAACGAATCACCTCCCGATGTTCAGGAGTACTGCACATGGTTACCTGTGTCCAAAACTGCGGTTTATTTTCCGCCAATGGCGTAGCATCAATACCTCTAAGAGGAATAGGATTTACCAACGGTTCAAGAACAAAACCACAGCGCTTGGCAAATGACAGATCCATAAGACTCAGGGCAGCACCTGAATCCACAAACGCCATAACAGGGTAAGAAGACAATGAGCAAATTAAAGTCACAGACAAAATAAATTTAGGTTGCAAATTACCAATGGCGACAGGACTAACAACCCTTGTTAGGCATTTAGAGCATGCTGATATAACATGTGTAGAATCACCACAGTAAAAACACAACCCATTCTGCCGTCTATGATTTTTCCGTTCATTTCTAGTCTGAATTCTATCACATTGCATTAAATAAGGTGTTTGTTCAGACAACACCACCAGAGGATTAGCGGTTTTGCGCTCCCGCAAACGCCGGTCAATTTGAATAGCCAGCACCATGGAATCATTCAGACTTGTAGGAATGGAGAAACCCACCATCACATTCTTAATGGCTTCAGAAAGGCCATTTCTGAAATTTGCGGCCAGAGCACACTCATTCCACTGAGTAAGCACGGACCATTTCCGAAATTTTTGGCAATACACTTCAGCTTCATCCTGGCCCTGAGAAATAGCCAGCAAGGCTTTTTCTGCCTGAACTTCAAGATTGGGTTCCTCGTAAAGCAATCCGAGCGCCAGAAAAAACGCATCAATATTTGCCAATGCCGGATCTCCTGGCGCTAGCGAGAAAGCCCAATCCTGAGGGTCGCCCCGTAAAAATGAGATAACAATTTTAACTTGCTGAGCTGAATCTCCAGATGAACGGGGTCTCAGAGATAGAAACAATTTACAATTATTCCTGAAATTCCTAAACTTAAATCGGTCTCCAGAAAACAGTTCAGGAATAGGTATTTTAGGTTCAGACATTGGACTACTGGTAACAAAATCTTGTATGCCCTGCACACGAGCAGCAAGCTGGTCTACACTTGTAATCAAGGTCTGGACATTCATGTCTGCAGCAAGCACAGGCCACTCAGAGGTAAAGGGGAGGAAGAGAGGAAAAAAAAAAAAAAACTCAGAATTTCCTTTCTTATTATCCCACTTCTGCAATGCAGTAAACATTCAATGTTGGCCTGGCATACTGTTATGACCCCAATGGCAGAGGGTCTCAGAAATAATTACTAAGTCTGCAAACACAAAAAACCAGCTCATAGGGCAGTGGTAACTGAGCTGACCATATATCTAATCCTAGCACCACAAATAGCAGCAGCCGGGGAACGTGCCTACGTTGGTTCTAGACGTCTCGCGCCAGCCGGAGAACTAACTAACCCTAGAAGGGAAAAGAAAGACCTTTCTTGCCTCCAGAGAAAAGACCCCAAAAGTTGGATACAAGCCCCCAACAAATAATAACGGTGAGGCAAAAGGAAAAGACAAACGTAAGAATGAGCTAGGTATTTAGCAAAGAGAGGCCCACTAGCTAATAGCAGAATATAGTAAGATGACTTATATGGTCAGCAAAAACCCTATCAAAATATCCACGCTGGATATTCAAGAACCCCCAAACCGTCTAACGGCCCGGGGGGAAAACACCAGCCCCCTAGAGCTTCCAGCAAAGTCAGGAATCACATTTAGTACAAGCTGGACAAAAATAAAAGCAAAGCAAATAACCAAAAAACAAAGAAGCAGGACTTAGCTTAATTTTGCACGAACCAGGACCAGCAGACAGGAGCAAACAGAAAGGATCTGATTACAACGATGCCAGGCACTGGACTAAGGATCCAGGAAGTTTATATAACAACACCCCTGGACTAACGACCCAGGTGGGTGCCAAACTGAGGAAAGACAATCCCAGAGTCATATCACTAGTAACCACAAGAGGGAGCCAAAAAGTCTAATTCACAACAGATAATATAGACTTTACCACTTATAAAACTGTGTCCTGTAGTTGTCTTGTTCCACGCAAAGAGTCTCCTGAGTTATCCCCTATATTACAGGATACTCTAGCCTATAAAAAAAAGGAGACTGCTGGAACAATGACTGTAGAAAGCAGACTAGAGCAGGTGTTTTCCATAATTAGGTCACTGCAGAAAGATGTGGAAGGTCTGCAAAAGAAGCTTGGAAGCTTTGAACACAATCAACAAGTGTTTGGACAGACTTTGCAGGACTTGAGCACCCGCATGGCAGCCCAGGAGAACAAACTTGCTGGCATAGAGTCCCAGTATGGCTGGGCTTTTCAGGACATAAGCACCTAAGTTGCCCCCATTCAGATTTAATGGTGATCACGACAGATTTCGTGGCTTTGTGAATCAATGCATGCTATATTTTGATGTGCATGCTGACCGTTTTCCTAATGATAGATGCAAAGTATTGTGTGTAATAATGCTGCTGACCGCACGAGCGCTCGCCTGGGCGAATCCGATGATTGAGTCTCGTGACCCACGGTTAAATAACTTGGATGATTTCTTGGCCGCTATGGCATTAATGTTTGATGATCCTAATCGCCGTGCAACCGCTGAATCTGCTTTATTGTCTTTACACCAGGCAAAACGTTCTGTTATTGAGTATGCTACTGAATTCAGGAGATTAGCGGTAGATACCAATTGGGACAGTTATGCACAATTGCCTATTTTTAAAAGGGGTCTGTCTAGTATTGTAAAAGATGAACTAGCTTGCTCTGAGTCACCAAAAGAGCTAGATACATTTATACAGCATTGTGTGAGCATTGACATTCACCTTACTGAGCGTAGGCAGGAGAAGTTTGCTGCATATAACCGTATTTCTAACTTTTCCCTTCATTCCAAAGAGCCTGCAGGTAAAACATCTCGGGAGGTGGAAGAGGTGCCCATGCAAATTGATTCCGTTCAGAGGCGCGAGATCAATGAGCGCCGGGAGCATCGCCTTTGTGAAAGTCTATGTTTCTACTGCTGCCAGTCTGACCACTTCTTGATCAATTGTCCTAAGTGTCCTAGTTGACTATCAGGAACTCAGTAAGGTAACCGTACGAAACTGTTACCCTTTGCCTCTGATTCCCAAATTACTGGAAAGAGTCCGTCATGCTAAGGTGCTCTCTAAACTGAATATTCGTGGGGCTTATAATTTGGTGCGTATTCGTCCAGGGGATGAGTGGAAGACAGCATTCAGATGCCGGTATGGACACTTTGAATCTCTTGTGATGCCCTTCGGGCTTTGTAACGCCCCTGCAACATTTCAACACCATGCTAACGACATTTTCAGAGATTTGTTGGACCAGTTTGTAGTGAACTATTTGGACGATATACTAATCTTTTCTGACTCTCTACAGGAACATGAAGAACATGTCAAAACTGTTTTAAGACGTCTGAAAGAGAACCATCTGTATATTAAGCCGGAGAAATGCGAGTTCCATCGTTCTGAGATACAGTTCTTAGGTTATATCATCTCTCCTCAGGGGCTGAACATGGAATCTGGTAAGATTCAGGCTATACTTGACTGGCCGTTACCCAAGAACATTAAGGAGGTCCAACGTTTTATTGGTTTTGCAAATTTCTACAGACGCTTCATTCGAAATTTTTCTGATATTGTCCGTCCCATTAGTTCCTTGACAAAGAAGGAAAAGCCCTTTAAGTGGTCATCACAGGCTCAAGAAGCTTTTGATCAGCTTAAGATCTGTTTCACATCAGCACCGCTGTTGATACACCCAGATCCAACACTTTCTTTCATTGTGGAGGTGGACGCTTCTGAAAAATGCTTTGGGGGATATTCTCTCCCAAAGGACTGGAGAGAAGGGTCTGCTACATCCTTGTGCTTTCTTTTCCCGTAGACTAACCTCAGCAGAGAAGAATTACGACGTGGGAGACAAGGAATTGCTGGCTATTATTGCGGCTTTCAAAGAATGGAGGCATCATCTGCAAGGAGCTGCACAACAGATCATAGTGCTAACTGACCATCGCAATTTAGAGTTCCTTAGATCTGCTAGATGTCTTTCTCCTCGTCAGGCTCGTTGGAACTTATTTTTAAATCAATTTAACTTTGTTATCTCGTACCGTCCAGGTTCTCATAATGGGAAGGCTGATGCTCTATCCCGAATCCATGCTGCGGATTCCGTACCTGAAGCCCCGTCCAAGACCATTCTATCTGATGCCAATTTCATTGGAGTTATCCACGATCAGGACTTGTAGAAGGAGTGCAGGGAGGCCTATGATGGTGATGTATTTCTGGCCAACCCACCTGTGGATATTAATCTTGTCTTTAAGGGTGGCATGTGGTTCAAAGATCGACGTATCTACGTCCATGAGGTCGTCCGTCTGCAGATCCTCAAGTTGGTACATGACTCCAAGTTGGCTGGTCACAGTGGGTACAGAAGACACAAGAGTTCCTGAGCCGATTTTTCTGGTGGCCAACTTGCCTGAAGGATACCAAGGACTATGTTCTTGCGAGGTATGTGCTTGTTACAAGACTCCTCATGTGGCACCTACGGGTCTCCTACAACCATTACCTGTTCCGTCCCGGCCTTGGGGGTCTATATCAATGGACTTTATTGTGGAACTGCCTACATCGGGGGGCATGAATACAATCATGGTCGTAGTTGATCGCCTGACTAAAGCTGCTCATTTTGTTCCGTGCACCGGCCTCCCCTCAGCTAAAGATACAGTGAACTTGGTTATACAGAATGCCTTTCGGTTGCATGGGGTTCCAGATGAGATCATCTCTGACCGTGGAGTGCAGTTCACTTCAAGATTCTGGAAGGGGTTTTGCTCTGCACTCAATATTAATGTCTGTCTCTCTTCCGCTTACCATCCCCAGACAAATGGTCAGACTGAGCATACCAACCAGATGCTGGAACAATATCTAAGATGCTATGTCAGCCATCTCCAGGATGATTGGTTGGAGTTGCTGACGTTAGCCGAATTTTCATATAACAATTCTCAGAGCGCCTCCACTAAATTTACACCTTTCGTTTCCAATCTGGGTTATCATTTGTGTATCTTACCTAGGTCTCCAATTAATTCTCCGGTTCCGGCAGTGGAGGAAAGGCTGACTGCGATGAGGCAAAATCTGGAGGTTCTGAAGGAATCCTTGACCACAGCTCAAGAACGTTATAAGAGATCGGCTAATAGATTCCGTAAACTTGCACCCATGTTCAAGGTAGGAGATTCCGTGTGGTTAGCAACTAAGAATCTGAAGTTAAACGTTCCTTCACAAAAGCTTGGACAGAAATTCATTGGCCCTTTCAAGATCAATGGTATTGTGAGCTCTGTAGCCTGCCGGCTGAAGCTGCCTAGGACTATGAAGGTACACCCAGTTTTTCATGTATCTTTACTAAAGCCTGTATCTCCTAATACCTTCCAGGGACGTGTTGTACCACCTCTGCAGCCTGTGGTGATTGATGGGCAAGAACAATTTGTGGTGGAGGAAATTGTTGATTCCAGGATTCGCAGGAATCGGCTCCAATATCTGATAAGATGGCAGGGATATCCCCCTGAGGAAGACTCTTGGGAACCTGTGGAAAACATCAATGCCCAACAGAAGATTTCTCGTTTTCATCAGAGATTCCCTGAGAAACCAGGTCCAGGATCATCCTGAGGCTGCTTCTAAGGAGGGAGTAATGTCAGGACTCTGAACATTTTTTATTACCTTTTTGTGCATTACTGCCCTTTTCCAAGATGGCGTCTTTGTTCTCATGTGCACTGTGTCTTCCTGCTATAAAACTCCACCCCAGCCTTCAGTCTGTGCTAGAGTATTCTGCCTTGCATCCAGCTCCTGACCTCTGGTGACTCCCTGGCTATATACCTGCTCCTGTGAACCTGTGGGGTTATCCTGCTACTCTGCTCTGAGTTCCTGCTGCATACACCAGTTCCAGTAATCCTTGTTGTGAAATTGGATTCTGGGCTCCCCCGGTGGCCACTTGTGGAATTGAACTTGTGTGCATCATCCCCTCTGTTCACCTGCTCCTATCAGGATGTGGGAGTCGCTATATAACCTTGCTCCTCTGTCAGTTTCTTGCCGGTCAACAATGTAATCAGAAGCCTTCTGTGCTTGTTCCTGCTACTAGACAACTCCCAGCTAAGTTGGACTTTTGTCCTTGTGTGTTTTTGCATTTTGTTCCTGTTCACAGCTGCTGTTTCGTTACTGTGTCTGGAAAGCTCTAGTGATCGGAAATTGCCACTCTGGTGTTATGAGTTAATGCTAGAGTCTTAAAGGAATTTCTGGATGGTGTTTTGATAGAGTTTTCTGCTGACCATTAAAGTGTCCTTTCTGTCTTCCTGCTATCTAGAAAGCGGACCTCGATTTTGCTAAACCTATTTTCATACTACGTTTGTCATTTCATCTAAAATCACCGCCAATATATGTGGGGGCCTCTGTCTGCCTTTTGGGAAAATTTCTCTAGAGGTGAGCCAGGACTGTCTTTTCCTCTGCTAGGATTAGGTAGTTCTCCGGCTGGCGCTGGGCATCTAGGGTTAAAAAACGTAGGCATGCTACCCGGCTACTTCTAGTTGTGCGGCAGGTTTAGTTCATGGTCAGTATAGTTTCCATCTTCCAAGAGCTAGTTCTCATATATGCTGGGCTATGTTCTCTCGCCATTGAGAATCATGACAAATCCTCCTTCATCTGCTGCTCATGTTTACTTCCATCTGCATTTGCTGGACATGTAAGCTGTTGCTGCTCTGCCAGAACCTGAGACTATTACACAGACCTCCCTGGTTGAGCTAAGATATTATTTGAACTGCCTTATAAGCATATCTATCTGTGTTTTGGACTAAGCAAGGACTTATTTGTGTCAAGTATCCTCAAGAATAATTGTGCTTCATAGACTTTCTGCATGATTGCATTTTCCTCTGAAGTTTCCTATAGACTGCTAAGCTGCATTTAGTATTTACACCAAGTGTTGTGGACTTGAGTTTCTCTCTGCACCTGTTTGAATCACCGTGTGATAATATAGACTTTACCACTTATAAAACTGTGTCCTGTAGTTGTCTTGTTCCACGCAAAGAGTCTCCTGAGTTATCCCCTAAAATTATTACAGGCCCATAGCTGACTGCTGCTTTGTCATTTGCAAATTTCTATTGTGGTTCAAACCATGCCACTTTTCAGGGTGTCTGCCCCTAATTTTAGCTGTTTGGGAACTTTTTTTCACCCCTTAAGGTGTTGTGCATATGTTTGGTTTGGCCTCCCTTTGAATCTAATGGGGTTCAGGTTCGTTCATCGAATCGTTCAGCGAACATGTTCGGCGAACATCTAAATATTCAGTTAATAGAACCAGACTTTGAAAGGTTCGCTCATCTTTACTTATGACTGTTGTATATGAACTGCTGAATTGTAAAGCACTGCAAAATATGTTGGCCATATATAAATAAAGATTATTATTATTATAGGAGAGTCCCTTCAAAAAAATGACGTGAGGTCCCCCTATATTCAATCACCAGCAAAGGCTAAACAGACAGTTGTGGGCTGATTTTAATAGCCTATTAAAGGGCCATGGATATTTGCCCCCTCCCAGAGTAAGAACATTAGCTTTCAGTTGCATAAGATGTGCCAATTCCAGGCCTTAGCCTCTGCTCTTCTAACTTGCCCTTGTGCGGTGGCAAGTGGAGTAATAGGTTTTGGGGTTGATGTCAGCTGTTTTATGGCCACCGACATCAATCTCAGAGGTTAGTAATGGAACCCAACTTAGTCCCAAGTTGTACATTTTCATACTGGGAAATGGGTAAAATGGCACCAAAATTTGTCCCACAATTTCTGCTGAATGTAGAAATACCCTATATGTGGCTGTACAATACTACTTTGCCATACAGAGTGACATGGGAGCAACTTTTATTGGGAGCATTTTACATAACGTTTGGAATCACAGTTATCCGGTGCTCTACGCTGACCACTTACTTTGCGGTTTCCATCTATAGTGAGGCATCAGAGTTACTCTGGACTCTGTCTTGGTCTCTGTTATGCGATTTCCTTCTTCTCAGAAGTGCACTAAACTGTGTTCAACGGCACTTTTATGCAATCCTTAAAAGATGGACACCACTGGACCACAGGACAGATGGCGTCCACAGTGCCTTTATCTGCCTCATTATAGGGAATGTTCATCCAGAGGTTCTCTCTGAATCATGTATTTCAGAGATTTATATGCAAATTGTCTATTCAGAGAGAAAGAGGACTAGAACTCTAGTGCCATCTATTGGAAGTAGCAATCCTAAAAGTCAATGTCGACCCTTTAACGAGCCTTGTCACATGACTTCGGATAAAATCCAAACCAGAATTTCAATTTGCAGACACTGTGTTTCAGGGTACTGCCCCTCGTCAGAGCAAAGTGGAGATCTGGTTTGGCTGAGTGAGAAGCGTGTGACCGATATCCAAGAAGTATCATTTCTCCTTTTAGAGATTGACATGCTAAGCATGCTAAGATGAGGAGACTTAAAGCCGCAATGCTCTTCTGGGAAATATGCAAATTGTCACTTCAGAGAGGAAGAGGGCTAGAATTCTAGTGCCACATATTGGAAGTAGCAATCCTAAAAGTCAATGTTGACCCTTTAATGAGCCTTGTCACATGACTTAGGATAAAAGCCAACATGGAAACCCCGGAGTAAGTGCTCAGAGCAGAGCACAGGATAAATGTGTACCAAGCCTTACTGCGATCTTTGGGAGGCAGAATGAAAAAAACAGCAGCATGTGAAGAATTGGTTTTACTTATTTTTTATGCAGTTACTCATGTGGTATAAGTGATTAGGTGATACCAGATTTATATCGGGTTTTATGCTTGGCTGCTGTCTCACATTAAAAGTCACTTTTTACTGCGAAAACTAGTTTTTGTATCACCATATTTTGAGAGCTATAATTTTGTTCATATTTCGGCCAATAGAGTCATGTGAGGGCTTGTTTCTGCGGGACTAGCTGACTTTTCTTTTTCTATTGGTACCATTCTCAGGTACATGACATTTTTTTTATCTCTTGTTATTATGATTTTTGGGAGACAGAATTAACAAAAAACAGCAATTCAGGAATTGTTTTTTTTTTTATATATATATATATATATATATATATATATATATATATATATATATATATATATACTATTCCGCATGTGGTAAAATTGGTAAGGCAGTTTTATTTTTTGGGTTAGTACAATTACAGTGACCTTTTCAGTGATACTATTTTTATTAACATCCGTCTTATTGATCGTGTTTTATTACAGTTTTTGCTTGGCGGTCTGATGATAAAGCATTGTTTTTTGCCTGTTTTTTTAATCACTGAAGGAGTTAACTATTGGGACAGTTTTATAGAGCTGGTCATTATAGATGTAGCGATACCAAATATGTGTACTTTTATTGTTGTTGTTTTTACATAAATCCATGTATTTATTGGTAAAATATATATTTTTTCTTTACTTGAGGATATTTGTAAAAAATATTTGCACACATTATAATAACTAGTGTTGAGCGATACCGTCCGATACTTGAAAGTATCGGTATCGGAAAGTATCGGCCGATACCGGCAAAGTATCGGATCTAATCCGATACCGATACCCGATACCAATACAAGTCAATGGGACTCATGTATCGGACGGTATTCCTGATGGTTCCCAGGGTCTGAAGGAGAGGAAACTCTCCTTCAGGCCCTGGGAACCATATTAATGTGTAAAATAAAGAATTAAAATAAAAAATATTGCTATACTCACCTCTCCGACGCAGCCTGGACTTCAGCGAGGGAACCGGCAGCGTTGTTTGCTTAAAATTCGCGCTTTAACTTCCTTACTTGAAGTCCCGGCTTGTGATTGGTCGCGCGCCGCCCATGTGACCGCGACACGACCAATCACAGCAAGCCGTGACGTAATTTTAGGTCCTTCAGGATTTTAAAATTACGTTCCGACGTTGTGATTGGTTGCGTCGCGGTCACATGGGCGACGCGACCAATCACAAGCCGTGACGTCACGGGAGGCAGGAGACGTGCGCATTTTAAAATGCGCGCGTGTCCTGCCTCCCGTGACGTCACGGCTTGTGATTGGTCGCGTCGCCCATGTGACCGCGACGCAACCAATCACAACGCCGGAACGTAATTTTAAAATCCTGAAGGACCTAAAATTACGTCACGGCTTGCTGTGATTGGTCGCGTCGCGGTCACATGGGCGGCGCGCGACCAATCACAAGCCGGGACTTCAAGTAAGGAAGTTAAAGCGCGAATTTTAAGCAAACAACGCTGCCGGTTCCCTCGGTAAGGTGCAGGCTGCGTCGGAGAGGTGAGTATAGCAATATTTTTTATTTTAATTCTTTATTTTACACATTAATGTTGTTTCGATACCGATACCCGATACCACAAAAGTATCGGATCTCGGTATCGGAATTCCGATACAGCAAATATCGGCCGATACCCGATACTTGCGGTATCGGAATGCTCAACACTAATTATAACGTATAGTTTTTTAACCCCTTTCTGACATATGACGTACTATCCCATCGAGGTGGGGTGGGCCCGTATGACCACCGATGGGATAGTACATCATATGCGATCGGCCACGCTCACCGGAGGAGTGCGGCCGATCGCGGCCGGGTGTCAGCTGACTATCGCAACTGACATCCGGCACTATGTGCCAGGAGCGGTCACGGACCACCCTGGCACATTAACCCCTGGCATACTGCGATCAAACATGATCGCAGTGTTCCGGCGGTATAGGGAAGCATCGCGCAGGGAGGGGGCTCCCTGCTTGCTTCCCTGAGACCCCCGGAAAAACGCGATGTGATTGCATTGCTCCGAGGGTCTCCTACCCCCTCCTTCCTGCAGGCCCCGGATCCAAAATGGCCACGGGGCAGCATCTGGGTCCTGCAGGGAGGTGGCTTACCAAGCGCCTGCTCAGTGCAGGCACTAGTAAGCCTGCAGCACTGTAAGTCAGATCGCTGATCTGACACAGTGCACAGCAAAGTGTCAGATCAGCGATCTTACACTATAACATGATGCCCCCCTGGGGCAATGTTATAGTGTAAAAAAAAAATATTCACATGTGTAAAAAAAAGTTTAGAAAAATATATATATTGTTCCCATAAATACATTTGTTTATCTAAATAAAAAAAACAATAAAAGTACACATATTTAATATCGCCGTGTCCGTAACGACCCAACCTATAAAACTGTCCCACTAGTTAACCCCTTCAGTGAACACCATAAAAAAATAAAAAAACGAGGCATAAAACAACGCTTTATTATAATACCGCCAAACAAAAAGTGGAATAACACATGATCAAAATGACGGATATAAATAACCATCGTACCATAGAAAACGTCATCTTGTCCCGCAAAAAAAGAGCCACCATACAGCATCATCAGCAAAAAAAAAAAAGTTATAGTCCTCAGAATAAAGCGATGGAAAAATAATTATTTTTTCTATAAAATAGTTTTTATCATATAAAAGCGCCAAAACATAAAAAAAATATAACTGAGGTATCGCTGTAATCCTACTGACCTGAAGAATAAAACTGCTTTATCAATTTTACCAAATTCAGAACGGTATAAACGCCCTCCCCAAAAGAAATTCATGAATAGCTGGTTTTTGGTAATTCTGCCTCACAAAAATCGGAATAAAAAGCGATCAAAAAATGTCATGTGCACGAAAACGGTACCAATAAAAACGTCAACTCATCCCGCAAAAAACAAGACCTCACATGACTCTGTGGACCAAAATATGGAAAAATTCTAGCTCTCAAAATGTGGTAATGCAAAAAATATTTTTTGCAATAAAAAGCGTCTTTTAGTGTGTGACGGCTGCCAATCATAAAAGTCTGCTAAAAAAGCCGCTATAAAAGTAAATCAATCCCCCCTTCATCACCCCCTTAGATAGGGAAAAATTAAAACATTTAAAAAATGTATTTATTTCCATTTTCCCGCTAGGGTTAGGGCTAGTGTTAGGGTTAGGGCTAGGGTTAGGGTTAGGGCTAGGGTTAGGGCTAGGGTTAGGGTTGGGGCTATGGTTAATGCTCCAGTTAGGGTTGGGGATAAAGTTAGGTTTAGGGTTGGGGCTAAAATTAGGATTAGGGTTTGGTTTACATTTACGGTTGGGAATAGGGTTGGGATTAGGGTTAGGGGTGTGTCAGGGTTAGGGTTGGGGCTATGGTTAATGCTCCAGTTAGGGTTGGGGATAAAGTTAGGTTTAGGGTTGGGGCTAAAATTAGGATTAGGGTTTGGTTTACATTTACGGTTGGGAATAGGGTTGGGATTAGGGTTAGGGGTGTGTCAGGGTTAGGGGTGTGGTTAGGGTTACCGTTGGGATTAGGGTTAGGGGTGTGTTTGGATTAGGGTTTCAGTTATAATTGGGGGGTTTCCACTGTTTAGGCACATCAGGGGCTCTCCAAACGCAACATGGCGTCCCATTTCAATTCCAGTCAATTTTGCATTGAAAAGTCAAATGGCGCTTCTTCCCTTCCGAGCTCTGCCATGTGCCCAAACAGTGATTTACCCCCACATATAGGGAATCAGCGTACTCAGGACAAATTGTACAACAACTTTTGGAGTCCAATTTCTTCTCTTACCTTTGGGAAAATAAAAATTGGGGGCAAAAAGTTCATTTTTGTGAAAAAATATAATTTTTTTTTTTTACGGCTCTGCATTATAAGCTTCTGGGAAGCACTTGGTGGGTCAAAGAGCTCACCACACATCTAAAATAAGTTCCTTAGGGGGTCTACTTTCCAAAATAGTGTCACTTGTGGGGGGTTTCAATGTTTAGGCACATCAGTGGCTCTCCAAACGCAACATGGCGTCCCGTCTCAATTCCAGTCAATTTTGCATTGAAAAGTCAAATGGCGCTCCTTCGCTTCCAAGCTCTGTCATGCACCCAAACAGTGGTTTACCCCCATATATGGGGTATTGGCGTACTCAGGACAAATTGTACAACAACTTCTGGGGTCCATTTTCTCCTGTTACCCTTGGTGAAATAAAACAAATTGGAGCTGAATAAATTTTTTGTGAAAAAAAGTTAAATGTTCATTTTTATTTAAACATTCCAAAAATTCCTGTGAAACACCTGAAGGGTTAATAAACTTCTTGAATATGGTTTTGAGCACCTTGAGGGGTGCAGTTTTTAGAATTGTGTCACACTTGGTTATTTTCCATCATATAGACCCCTCAAAATGACTTGAAATGAGATGTGGTCCCTAAAAAAAATGGTGATGTAAAAATGAGAAATTGCTGGTCAACTTTTAACCCTTATAACTCCCTAATAGAAAAACATTTTGGCTTCAAAATTGTGCTGATGTAAAGAAGACATGCGGGAAATGTTACTTTTTAAGTATTTTGTGTGACATATCTCTGTGATTTAATTGCATAAAAATTCAAAGTTGGAAAATTGCAAAATTTTCAAAATTTTTGCCAAATTTCCGTTTTTTTCACAAATAAACACAGGTAATATCAAAGAAATTTTACCATTATCATGAAGTACAATATGTCATGAGAAAACTATGTCAGAATCACTGGGATCTGTTGAAGCGTTCCAGAGTTATATCCTCCTAAAGGGGCAGTGGTCAGAATTGTAAAAATTGGCCTGGTCATTAACGTGCAAACCACCCTTGGGGGTAAAGGGGTTAACTTTATTACATTGTCCCAGTATGGGACATTATGGGACATTACTATTTTACAGTAGATCTTTGATTTAACACTGCACTGCAGAATATCAGATCAGGATCTGACAGGCAGGTAAGGAGACATGCTGGCGTCCGCTCTCAGCAGGTGCTCACAAGCAACCTTCCCTGCAGGACCTGGAAGGAACCTACGGCCGTCTTCATGCCAGTGGTCTCCAAGGAGACCATCAGGACAACGAGATCGCATCACGTTGTTCTGATGGAAGCATGCAGTGAGCCCCCTACCTGCGCGATGCTTCTCTATGCCGTTGTCATTACAGGGGTTAAATGCCCATTATTGGTGCTAGCACTGATCATGTGTGTTGCTGCGTGGTGTCAGCTGTCACATACAGCTGACACCTGCATGCGATCGCCATGGCGCTCAGTGTGAGGCCGCGTGATCGCACCTCCAACAGAGCAGTACTAGTATAGCACAGGTCGCGAAGGGGTTTTAAAATAGTTTGCAATATCTAGTGTGTTATAGAGGCCTTTTCCAGAGGCCACAAAAATTATTTTGCTTCTAGTGTCATACAGTAGGAGACCTGACTTTCAAATAGCTTGCAACATCTGCTGTGTTATAAAGGCCTTACCAGAGTCCACCAAAAATTTGTTGTGTTCCTACCATCATACAGCAGTGGACATCTGACTTTCAAATTGTTTGTAGCGTACCTTTTTTACCATACAGGCCTCATCCACACTCAATTTATTCTCTCTTCTGTGAGTAACACTATATAGCATGCCATATTTCACCTTGGAATTTACTGGCGCTTAAATTTAGCTGTTTGCAGAGGTGGTGCAGAGTTTAAAATCTATTTCTTGTTGCTAATACTGTGCTCCTACCACACTATCTGAGCAACATGACTGGGAAAAAGCGAGGCTGTGTTGGAAAGGGAATTAGGCTTGGTGTTCAAGCTGTATGTGGGGTAGGTGTTAATGTTTCAGAAAGCACTAGTGAACCAACGTCACGTCGTATGCAAAGACAGCTGGCAACTTCAGTTACTGGATGGGCTACTCCACAACCTTTCTAAGGCAGATGCACAGTGGTACACCTTGTTGATAAGGCCAAGAAAGAGCATGTGATCGAGTGAATGGCAAGGGCATCTTCAAGTGGCCTCTCCTCTTACTCCACCTCAACATCACACCCAGTATAGTCCACAGAGGTGGCACCCACATTTTTCTTGCTTCTCCTCGCGTCCCAACTCTCCAACTCTCCAACCATACAACTGACTGTACGGAACTACAGATGGGTGCATCTGAAAAGCTGTTCACACATTCTATGCCATGGTAATGAGAAGTGTACTCCAAACCTTCACAGAGTAAAGAGAAAGAAATCTGCACCAATGCCCAAAACTTTTTAGCTTAGCACAAAGTAGGGTCCGAACAGCATACTGACCCTTGTCATCAGATGTTAAGCCCTGGGGGAGGTGATCCTGATGAGACTCTGATATCTGAAGCTCACATGGACTGTTGTTGTGAATTCCGCTCTTGGGCTCCCTCCGGTGGTTGTAAGTAGCACTTTTGTGAATTCTGCTCTTGGGCTCCCTCCTGTGGTTTTGAGTGGTATAGCTGCTTCTTGGATTTAGCATCAGCAGCTGCTTCCACTGATCGTCTTTCTGGCTCGGCTATTTTAGTCTGGCCTTATCCCTCAATCAATGCCAGTTGTCAATTGTTCCTGCTTGGAGCCACTGCTCTTTTGGATTTCCCTGACACTCTGTCCAGTTCAGCAAAGATAAGTCCTTGCTTGTCCTTTTGTAGTCCACTTGTTGTGGACTTTATTGTTCAACACATTCTATGTTTTGCTCATTTGTCCAGCTTATCAGTATGGATCTATTCAGCTAAGCTGGAAGCTCTGGGCTGCAGATTTTGCCCTCCACACCTTTAGTCAGGTGTGGAGATTTTTGCATATCTCTGCGGTGGACTTTTTCTAGTTTTTATTACTGACCGCACAGTGTTCTTTCCTTACTATCTATCTAGCTAGTTGTGGCCTCCTTTGCTGAATCTTGTTTCATTCTATGTATGTCATTTCCTTCTCCACTCACAGTCAATACTTGTGGGGGGCTGTCCTATCCTTTGGGGATCTTCTCTGAGGCAAGATAGCTTTCCTATTCCTACCTTTAGGGGTAGCTAGTTCTCCGGCTGTGACGAGGTGTCTAGGGAGTGACAGGAACATCCCACGGCTACTGCTAGTGTTGTGTTAAGATCAGGAACTGCGGTCTGTATAGTTACCACCTGCTCAGAGCTAGTCGCATGTCGCTCCTAAATTGCCAGTCCATAACAGACTGTACTGTGCTTTCAGGGCAGGAAGAGGAGGAGGGTGACTCCAAGGGCAAGGAATGTGATAACACAGAGGATGTTGATGATGAGGTGTTAGATCCCAGTTGGTGTGAACATAGAGGCACACAGCTGAGTAGGTCTTTTGAGGAGGAAGACAAGGAGGTTACATTGCACCATATGTTGCAGACACGTGTTGCAGCCAAAACTGAGCCTGTAACCACCAGTGTCCGCAGGTCTGGAGATCACTGGGGTGGCAAAGGTTGTCTAGCCTGGGCCTTTTTTTGAAGCTGCAATGAATGAGCCAACTCATGCAATCTGCCAAATTTGCAAAAAAAACTGAGCAGAGGTAAAAAGTGTACATGTATGAACCTTCACATGTGCAATCAACATGCATTACTTTGGGAATCTCACTGTGCTAAAATGCGGACCCGCGGACCTGAACAACCATTAGCTGCCCCATCAGTCGCATCTGCTGCTTCTTCCTCCTCCTCCGTTACTGTGCCAACTATTGAGATGCAGGTCATCGGCCGCAGAACCTCAGGTTCTTTACTCACTCCAGTCACGCTGACTGAGTTTTTGACCGATCTCAGAGCACGAGCACACCACAACTTTCTCAATCCACAATAACATCTCCGTCTGCACCTGTCTCATGATCCAGCAGTTTGTCTGGTTCACCGTACTCCTCCCTCTCTCAGCACTGCAGCCAGCCCATTGTTCCGCCATTGTGGTCACGTAAAAGATTGTTTCTTCTATGCATGACAAAGTTAAGAGGTTGATCTCCACCATTTTCAATCTTTTCGCCACAGAAATGCTACTTTTCTGCTTGGTAGATACAGTCAGTTTCCGAAAGCTGATGGCCGTTGCAGTCGTCCAGTACCAATTGCCCAGTTGCCTTTACTTTTCTAAGAAAGCTGTGCCTGCACTACACCAGCATGTCACAGACAACATCACCCATTCCTTGACTAATTCTCTGTCTGCCAGGGTGCATTTCACCGCAGACACTTGGGCAAGTAAGTATGGCCAAGGGCGTTACATCATGCTGACTGGGCACTGGGTGACTCTGCTCGCTGTGGGGTCAGGCTCTGCTCCACAAGTCTTGGTAAAACTCAAGGCTTGCAGTACAAACTTCTACATTTAACACTTTCTCCACTGCTTCTGTCTCCTCCTCTCTCTCCTTCAGGGCCTCGACCTGCACCCTCAACCTCTTCCTTAATGAGACACACGTTCAAACAATGCAAAGCAAATCTCCACCACCACCTCTGTACTGGGCAGCCAGGGCTCACCACAATCAGGCAATATTAAAATTGATATACCTTGGGGATTGCAGTTATACAGCTGAAAAGTTGTGGACAGAGCTCCAGGCTGAGTTTGATCAATGGCTGTCTCCGCTGATCCTGCATCCAGGGAAGGCCGTGTCCAATAACGGGGTGAACCTGGTGGTTGACCTATGGCAAGGCAAGCTCACACATGTTCCTTGCATTGCTCTCATCCTCAACTTGGTTGTACAGTGTTTTCTCCACCACTAACGTGGCCTGTGTGAGCAGCTCAAGAAATCACGTAAGCTGTCTGCTCATTTCCACCCCTCAGGTCATCGACTTGCATCAATACAGAGGTCCATGCCAGTTAACTGGTTGATATGCGATGTGCTGATATGGTGGAATTCCACTCTGCACATGTTGCAGTGACTGTGGCAGCAGCAACGAGCCCTGATGCAGTATGTCCTGTCGTATTGCCTGGGCCCATGCACTATGGATGTGGCACATATCATGCTTACAGGGTGGGTACAGATAAGGACCTCTGCACCTTTCTGCACAGTTTTGAAATTGCTACTAAGATGGTTAGCGCTGATGATGACATCGTTATCAGCATCACTATTCCGGTCATCTATATGCTGGAGCAGACTTTGAATAGCCTGCAGGAGGAGATGGTGGTCCCAGAAGAAGAGGAGGAAGCAGAGGAGGATGCAGAAGCGATAACATTGTCTCTAAGTTCCAGACTGTCGTCACACATGCGGGTGCCTAGGGAGAATGGATTACTGTGATCGAGGGGGGCTGATGATAACTGACCAACTGTTATCGAAGGTGCAAGATCTGAGGAACAAATGCAGGAGGAAGAGGTGATGGGGGAGCAACTGTCAGATGAAGAAGATAATCCTCCCTTCTCTGTTGTTCATGGTTGGCAGGAGGGGATTGAGGAAACAAGCCTCATTGTTACTCAGCCACCAACACAGAATGGGCTTGGACCTCATGGTAGAGCCCAACATATAAGTGCTTTCTTGTCTCATAATCCCCACCTAATCCCCGCATAGTTATGATCAGGAATACTGCTAACTACTGGGTTACCACTCTTTTTTCGATCCATGTTATAAAACCAAATTTTTTCAGATGCTTCCTGAACTGGAACGGGACACACGAATGCTGGAGTATCGAAACATGCTTTTGCACAACCTTAAGAGAGCTTTCCCTAAGACAGCAGTGAAGCACACAGTTTGCATCGCAATTTGTAGACTTCCAACTCCACCTTGGAGGTTTTATCGTGCCCGGCAGCGAGAGTTCTCTCAGAATGTGCCTTCAGTGCTGCTGGTGGTGTTCTGATGGATAAGCGCACCCATCTGTCTCCTGAAAGTGTAGACCGCCTAACTTTCATCAAAATGTACAACTCATGATCTCCAAGGACATGTGCAGCCCAATTGCAGACTGTACAGACTAGGTGATATTGCATTTTTTAGTGTGATGCATTAATGTCACGTAACTGTACTCTGTGATATCTTTATTGTGGCTTTGGTGCTTGCTGTGGCTGCTGCTGCTGTTGATGTTAGCACAATTTTGTAGAAATGTGAACAGTCATGGTTGGTCTAGATCTGCTGAGTTAGCTGTAATGGAAGACGTGTCGGTCCCAATTATACTATTTCTAATCTCGTGACAATTATTCCACTTTGGTGGTGTCAGGCCCTCATTTTTTAAAATGTGAACACTCCAGGTTGGGTGTCCATTATACTATTTCAACTGTTGTGAAATCAATACTTCTTTTGTGGCGTCTGCCAATAATTTTTGGAAATGTGAACACTCCCGGTTGGGTGTCCAACTGTTGGATTGGGTGTAGTGAAAGATCTGTCGGTCCCTAGTATGCTATTTCTACTGTGGTGAAATTGATGCCACTTCCATGGTGTAAGGCCCTCATTTGTTCAAATGTGAACACTCCTTGTTGGGAGCCCATCTGCTGGATTGGGCATAGTGGAAGACCTGTCAGTCCATATTATACTATTTCTACTGTGGTAAACTTGATGCCACTTTTGTGGTGTCTGACAGTAATTTTTTGAAATGTGAACACTCCTGGTTGGGTGTCCATCTGCCTGATTAGGTGTAGTCGAAGACCTGTCAGTCCCTATTATACTATCTATACTGTGAGGAAATTGATGCCACTTTTGTGGTGTCTGCACATTTCCAAAAATTACTGGCACACTCCTGGTTGGGTGTCCATCTGCTGGATTGGGTGTAGTGAAAGAACTGTCGGTCCCTACTATACTATTTCTACTGTGGTGAAATTGATATCACTTCTGTGGTGTAAGACTCTCATTTGTTTAAATGTGAACACCCCTGGTTGGGTGTCCATCTGCTTTATTGGGCGTAGTGGAAGACCTGTCGGTACCTATTATACTATTTCTACTGTGGTTAAATTGATGCCACTTTGGTAGTGTCTGCCACTAATTTGTGAAAATTTGTAGACTCCTGGTTGGGTCTCCTTCATGCGTGTTGCCTGTAGTAGTAGGCCTCTGAGACCGTCCGGCCTCCACTTCCTTGAACTCAGCTACCCGTGTTACTATCCTGAAATTTTTCTGACAATGATAGTCTATGAAACTGATATTTGTGCCACGTAAGTGTGGCTCAGCATGAAAGCAGGTAGAGGTGTTGCATGTGGTATCAAGGCTCCCAGCAAAGGAGGCCTACTCCAATCCCTCACTCACCTCATCTTACTGTGATGTTCAATTTAAAATGCTGTCCCAGACCCCTATACCTCATGCCTGGCTAATTGCTGCAGTGTCATGCTACAATTTTACTGTGGGTGAATTGAGGCCACTTTCCTGGTGTCTGTCTCTTATTTGATGTATTTTAGCAGCATTTGGAGCCGTTATAAGGTGATGTGCATGCGTTTGTTTTTGCCTCCCATTGACTGTCATGGCGTTCAGTTATGTTCAGCGAATGTTCAACAAATTAATACGCGAATATTACAAATTCAGTGAGCGTAATCCGAACTGAACATTGAAATACTCACTCATCTCTACTATGGAATGGGCAAGGCAACTGTTAGGTGGATTCATAAATGGCTTAGTGAACGGACCTAAAGAGTGGTCATAAATGGTTGCACATCCAGTTGGAATAATGTCTCAAGTGGAGTACCACAGGGCTCTGTCCTGGGCCTTGTTTTGTTCAATATCTTTATCAATTATTTTGATGAAGGAATTTAGGGTAAACTGATTAAATTTGCTGATGACACAAAGCTAGGAGGGATAGCTAATAGTAGAGAAGAGAAATGATTCTAAAAGATGTAAACACTCTGGAACTGTGAGCAGCAACTAACAGAATGGTTCTTAATAGGGAGAAATGCAAAGTCCTACATCTGGGCAGGAAAAATGAAAAAAGCATTAACAGTATGGGAGGAATAGGGCTATGCAACAGCACATGCAAAAAGACATAGGTATACAAAGAGATCACAGACTGAACATGACTCTCCCCGTGGCTTGAAGGTCAGAGGCATTGACAGGATCCATAGTGGTTACAGGTGTGTCAACCTGACACAGATTTTGGCTCGACACGAATGCAGATGGATTGTCACCCTGGATACCATGTCCCCAAAGAGACTCAATGAAAAAGTTAACTTCATCCCTTTTCTGTGACCTGTCACCTCCAGTGCCCGCTCTGCCTTATGTGGTGCCTTCCATCATTGCAGCTTTCTATGCTCCTCTATTATTGGGTCCCCACAATTTATTAATTTTTAATTGATGTGTTGTCTGTCTTTTTTAGTTTATGTGTTGGTTAACCTCTTATGTGCCTTAATACTCTGATGCCTCCTTGGATCGTTACGCACATCTTGGAATAATGTTCCTTCCTCCCCATTTGCTTGAGTGAAGAGAATGGCATAAATACCATGGCATCTTAGTTGTTGCTTACACGGGATCTGCTACATATACAATGACTGATATTGATGCCTATTTGCTGCCCTCTTCTTGCTTACATTGTTGTTTGTTTTAACACTAGCGATGAGTGAGTACCGTAATATTCATAATCGCTATACTCGTAACGAGTACTTTGTAAAAATCACGTATTCATTTTGAATAGCGAGTACAATGCAAGTCAATGGGAAATGTGAGTCATTTTCTGCTGGACCCTACAAAGGGGTCTGGGGGCCTGAGGAAAAGGCTGAAATGGATGGGAAAGTGATGAAGCAGAGTGGGAAGAGCCTGGAGAATATGCCTGCAGGCATTTCTGACTCACATATGGTTTCTGGAAATAAGTTTGTCGCAGTATTATGCCACTTTTACAGATACATAAGAACAACTACCAAACCTAGATTTCTATTGAATATGTATCCCATATCTCAGTCATAATGTGGGGCAACCTGTCACAAGGGCCTCCAATGACAAATATTAGTTTGGTAGGACCACTCTACACTCAAGATTTGTCCACTGCACAAGGTGCATAGCGTTTATAAAAATTAGCCCTATAGGCTAAGTCATGGTTGACACAATAAGCCACCATCCCAAGGGACTCCAATCACAAATAGTAGTTAGGCTGGAGTAGGAATACTGTCCTGGTTTGTCCACTGCACATTGTGCATAGGGTTTGTAAAAATTTTCTCTATGGGCTGAGTCATGGTTAACTCAGGAAGCCACCATCCCAAGGGACTCCAATCACAAATAGTAGTTTGGCTGGAGTAGGAATACTGTCCTGGTTTGTCCACTGGAAAATGTGCATAGGGTTTGTAAAAATTAGCTCTATGGGCTGAGTCATGGTTGTCGCAGGAAGCCATCATCCCAAGGGCCTCCAATCACAAATAGTAGTTAGGCTGGAGTAGGAATACTGTCCTGGTTAATCTACTGCACAATGTGCAACGGGTTTGTAAAAATTAGCTCGATGGACTGAGTCATGGTTGACGCAGGAAGCCATCATCCCAAGGGCCTCCAATCACAAATAGTTAGGCTGGAGTAGGAATACTGTCCTGGTTTGTGCACTGCAAAATGTGAATAGGGTTTGTAAAAATTAGGTCTATGGGCTGAGTCATGGTTGTTGCAGAAAGCCATCATCCCAAGGGCCTCCAATCACAAATAGTAGTTAGGCTGGAGGAGGAATACTGTCCAGGTTAAGGTACCGTCACACTAGGCGATATCGCCAGTGATCCGTGACGTTGCAGCGACCTGGATAGCGATATCGCTGTATTTGACACGCAGCAGCGATCTGGATCCCGCTGTGAAATTGCTGGTCGCTGCTAGAAGGTCTGCACTTTATTTGGTCGCTAGGTCGCCGTGTATCGCCGTGTTTGACAGCAAAAGCAAGGATACCAGCGATATTTTACACTGGTAACCAGGGTAAACATCGGGTTACTAAGCGCAGGGCCGCGCTTAGTAACCCGATGTTTACCCTGGTTACCAGCGTAAAAGTTAAAAAAACAAACAGCACATACTCACCAGCGCGTCCCCCAGCCTCTGCTTCCTGACACTGACTGAGCGCCGGCCCTAAACTGAAAGTGAAAGCACAGCGGTGACGTCACCGCTGTGCTGTTAGGGCCGGAGCTCAGTCAGTGTCAGGAAACAGAGGCTGGGGGACGCGCTGGTGAGTATGTGCTGTTTGTTTTTTTAACTTTTACGCTGGTAACCAGGGTAAACATCGGGTTACTAAGCGCGGCCCTGCGCTTAGCAACCCGATGTTTACCCTGGTTACCCGGGGACCTCGGCATCGTTGGTCGCTGGAGAGCGGTCTGTGTGACAGCTCTCCAGCGACCAAACAGCGACGCTGCAGCGATCGGCATCGCTGTCGCTATCGCTGCAGCGTCGCTTAATGTGACGGTACCTTTAGTCTACTGTACAATGTGCATATGGTTTGTAAAAATTTGCTCTATGGGCTGAGTCATGGTTGTCGCAGGAAGCCATCACCCCAAGGGCCTCCAATCACAAATAGTAGTTAGGCTGGAGTAGGAATACTGTCCTGGTTAGTCTACTGCACAATGTGCAGAGGGTTTGTAAAAATTAACCCTATGGGCTGAGTCGTGGTTGACGAAGGAAGGAAATGGGTTTTTATGGGAAGGGGTTGATGTTAACAGCAGTAGCATGAATCAGCATTTTTGGTGAATTTAAGTTGACTTGCTGTTATCTGGAGGGATTGCAAACTGTGGAGATATCAAGTCCTTGTTGAATTTAATCAGAGTAAGTCTGTCTGCATTTTCCGTGGGGGTCTATCAGTGATGATTGACCCAGTGGAACTGAAAACACGCTCTGACATCACACTAACAGCTGGGCAGGCCAACACCTCCAAGGCAAGGAGAGCTCAGGCCCAGTGTTCAGCCTGGACACCTAATACTTAAAGGGACCTGAAGCATCAGAAAGGACATACTTATGGTCACTTAAGTACCACTTCACCATGTTCTGCAACTTCTCCCTCCTTGGCATTGTTACCAGCACAGATAGCCCTTGCTGTTGTGCTGGTTTATTGAAAATTTCCCAATTTGTGAACATTTTCTCCCCACCTCTGTTGGACCTGGTGTTCCTTTCTTTCCCCATTATCTCTTGGTTTTGAAAACAGCCACTACCTATGCCACCAGCACTGGGGGGAATGTTTTCAGCAGCTGTTTGATCCAATGCCCTCTGGAACGATTCTATTGTAAAACTCTTTGGTGACTGCAAAAGGAGAGAAGGAAATTTCTCCTTATACCGTGGATCGAGAAAGGTGGCCAACCAGTATTGGTTGTTGGATAAAATGTGTACCAAACGAGAGTCTTCCCACAGACACTTACACGTGAACTGTGCCATGTGAGGCAGGCTGCAAAAAGGCAAATGTTCTGTATCCCCAACAGTAGGAACAGTACCCTTCCTCTCCTCACGCTGACTCGCCTCCTCCTCCTCCTCTCCATCCCATCCAGGCTGCACAGACATGAAACTTCGGTTGGGTGTCCCCTCTGTAGCATTAGGAGTCCCCCCGGTAGCACAGAAAAAAAAGTCATCTCCCTACTCATCTTCCTCCTCATCTTCCTCCTCATCTTCCTCCTCATCACACAATGTTGCCCCAGAATATTGCTGGGCACATGCTGTGCACTCAAAGCTTCCTCTTTGAGATTATGCAGTGATTGTTTCAAGAGACACAGCAGTGGGATGGTTACGCTGATAATAGCCTGATAACCGCTCATGAGCTTGGTGCAGTACTAAAATTTCTCAAGAACCTCACAAATGTCAGCGATCCACACCCACTCGACAGTTGATATGTGTGGTGGCTGACTCTCTGTCTGACGGGCATGTTGAAGCTGGTATTCAGCTATTGCCCTCTGATGCTCTGTAATCCTCACCTATTATGGTGTAACGTGGCACAGCTGTGGAGGTGCACAAAGAAGGTTCCCAAACCAGAGACTATATAGAATAAACTTTGGCACTCAACTTTCAGTAATATGCAAGTTTTATTGGCAGCCACTTGTACAGACGTTTCGGTCAGTGATATTGACCTTCTTCAGTGTACTGCAGTAACATCAAAGTAAAGATCAAACAATAAATATGTGTAACAAAAAGAACACAATTTCAAAACACAAAAGCAAAAACAAGGAGACTAATGCATAGCCATATATTATGCATATACAGTGATGGATGGGAGAAGGGATGAGGATAATATGAGGGAAAGGGAAGGAAAGAGAGGAAGAGGAGATCATACCTTATTGTTTGAAAGCACTGTAAGTATGTTGCTCAAGGTTTGAATATGGTCCTAATATAGATCCTAAGTCGGAATAAGAACGTACCATGAATTACAGACCATGTTGTGCATGGGATGTGAGTTAAAGTAAAGAAAATGAAACCAACCCGTATGATAGTTCTGGTCAGGATAATATCTTAGAAAGGGTCAAGTAATAGTACTCCTCATCGGGGATGAGGGATATGTCTATATGAGAGCAAATTAATATATATATATGAGTGAGAGCACATATATAGGAGTACATATATGGGAATGATATCGAGCCATATATAGAAAACATGATACACATGGAATGTATGGCATGGTGAAGCAAATGGTGAAACTGACCTGTAAAAATCCTAATCAGGAGAATATGCTGGAGAGGGTTGAGTAGAAGTACTCCTCTACGGGGTTGAAAAGTATATCTATAAGGGAGCAAGTAGTTATATGTATAAGTGAGAATACATGTATAGGAATGGTAGGGAAATATATACATACCACATGTAAGTGTGAGATAAAGTATGGATCCAAAGGTGGACCAGACTAATGTCCCTGCCTGGAGATGGGGAAAAAAAAACGATGTGAGTGAGTGTGATATCCTCCTAATGTGAAGCATCGGATACTGTAAGAACTCTTACCGGAGAATGGCAGAAGTATGCGCCAAGAGAGTGAAAGAGGTATGCGCCAGGAACGCGGTGTCCACCGCTTGTTCTGAGGTGCAGTGCCATGGTTCTGAGTGCTCTTATGTTGGTGGGGGGTGGGACCCATGATCGGAGAAATACCGGAAGTGCGTCACCGGAAGTGATGCACCGCAAATGCCGGTATTACTATGCATGTCACTTGAGGCAGAAAGTGGAATGGAGGTGCGTTCCACCTGAAATAGCGTTCCAATGAGGCCAGAAAATGTAATGGTGGAGCGCTTCACCATAGTGGGAGGGAGCACAATGCGGATTTGTTTGTCCTATGATCCGTAAAGGAATAGTGGATGCATATTGATGGTATTGAAAACAGTGTGTGTGACATTGAATAAATAACATGAAATATGTTGAAGGAAGGAAAATAAAGGAAATAAAGCAGAAAATAAGAGAAATAGGAAGAAGAGAATGGGGAGAAAAGAATAAAAAACGAAGGCAATGGGACTGAGGTGGGGATCCAGGGGGGAGGAGGATCAGGAAGTGAGAATTTCCTTGTCGTCATATTCAATATTGGTGACTCTGTAAAACAAAGCAGCGTATCAATACTTTTATAATGAAGATAAACATAAAGTAAAACAAGGGCCTAGTATAAAACAACTGTATAGTATAAAACAACTGTGATCGTATTCCCTGTTCAGACCTCTGGGTGTCATGGTCTCCAGTTCATGTATCCAGAACGCCTCTCTTCTTTTGAGGGTCTGGATACGGTTGCCCCCCCGTCTGGATGCTGGGACATGTTCGATAACCTGGAACTTTAGTTGAGGTATGGAATGTCCAGCATCAATAAAATGATGTGGTAATGGAAGTAATGTATTTTTACTAGTGTTGAGCGATACCGTCCGATACTTGAAAGTATCGGTATCGGAAAGTATCAGCCGATACCGGCAAAGTATCGGATCTAATCCGATACCGATACCCGATACCAATACAAGTCAATGGGACACCAAGTATCGGACGGTATCCTGTATGGTTCCCAGGGTCTGAAGGAGAGAAAACTCTCCTTCAGGCCCTGGGATCCATATCAATGTGTAAAAGAAAGAATTAAAATAAAAAATAGGGATATACTCACCCTCCGACGCAGCCTGGACTTTACCGCCGTAACCGGGAGCCGTTGTACCTAAGAATGCGCGCTTTAAGGGCCTTAGATGACGTCACGGCGCTCTGATTGGTCCGTAGCGGTTGCGTGACCGCTACGCGACCAATCACAAAGCAGTGACATCACCTAAGGTCTTTCAAGCGCTTGAAAGACCTTAGGTGACGTCACTGCTTTGTGATTGGTCGCGTAGCGGTCACGCGACCGCTACGGACCAATCAGAGCGCCGTGATGTCATCTAAGGCCCTTCAAGCGCGCATTTTTAGGTACAACGGCTCCCGGTTACAGCGGTAAAGTCCAGGCTGCGTTGGAGAGGTGAGAATATCCCTATTTTTTATTTTAATTCTTTCCTTTACACATTGATATTAATCCCGATACCGATTCCCGATACCACAAAAGTATCGGATCTCGGTATCGGAATTCCGATACCCGCAAGTATCGGCCGATACCCGATACTTGCGGTATCGGAATGCTCAACACTAATTTTTACACCTTATAGTGGATTTGTGTTTACTGATGCGGTCCCTTATGGGTTGTGAGGTCTCGCCGATATACAGGAGGCCGCATGGGCATTTAATGGAGTAAACTACAAAAGAGGTGTCACAGGTGCTGTAGTCCTTAATTTTATATTGTTTGCCCGAATGTGGGTGGTAAAAATGATCTCCTTTTAACACATTACTACATTGATTACAATGTAGGCACGGATGTGTGTGCCAGTTTTGGGTTGAGAGAGGAATCTCTGAGTGGAAGTGCGTGGGCCTGACCCGATGTCAGCTTTAACCAGTGTATCACGGATGTTGCGAGGCCATTTATAGCAGGGTAAAAAATGGTTACGGAACTCAGGTATTTCAGGATGTGCCTCCCCTAGAAGACTCCAGTGTTTCCTAATGCTGTGATGGAGAATATGGACATAGGGGTGATATGTATGTACGAATGGTATGCGACCCGTTGTGGGCTGTTTGGAAATTGTAGATGGTTGCAGTGCTCTGTGTAGTACATCAGGGGGATATCCTCGTTCTCTAAATTTGTGATACATCTCATCCACCCTCTCTTGTTTCTTAACTGGATTTGTGACTATTCGTTCCACCCTTTGAAATTGGGAACGAGGGATAGCATTTTTGGTAGTCACAGGATGAAGGCTGTTATAGTGGAGCAGGCTATTGCGGTCTGTGGGTTTCCTATACAGGTCCGTGCTTAAGATTCCACATTCATCCTTGGACACAAGGGTATCGAGGAAGCTAACCTGGTGTGTGTCCTTGGTGATAGTGAAGGAAAGGCCTGACCACGACTGATTTAATATCTCAAAGAATTCATCCAAAGAGTCCGGTGGGCCCGTCCATATACAAAAAATGTCATCTATAAATCTTTTCCACGTGACGCAATGAGTTCTAAAGAGAACGTTTTGATATACCACTTCTTCTTCAAATGTAGCCATATATGTATTAGCATACGGGGGCGCCATATTGGACCCCATGGCGGTCCCTTGTGCCTGTAAGTAGTAAGTGTCTTCAAATAGAAAGTAGTTACGGGTGAGGACGATTGTCAACAATTCAAGACATAAGTTAATGATGTTGGGGTCTAAATCTGATGTAACCAGTAGGTGTCTAACACAGTCAATGCCTCGGTCGTGGGGAATGGACGTATAGAGGTCCTTTACGTCAAAGGAGACCAAAAAAGAGTTACTAGGGACAGTGCCTAATGCGTGTAGTGTCCTGAGAAAAGCCCCAGTGTCTAGTAAATACGACTGAGATTTCTGGGTCAAAGGTGTAAGGACTAGTGTTGAGCGATACCGTCCGATACTTGAAAGTATCGGTATCGGAAAGTATCGGCCGATACCGGCAAAGTATCGGATCCAATCCGATACCGATACCCGATACCAATACAAGTCAATGGGACTCAAGTATCGGACGGTATTCCTGATGGTTCCCAGGGTCTGAAGGAGAGGAAACTCTCCTTCAGACCCTGGGATCCATATAAATGTGTAAAATAAAGAATTAAAATAAAAAATATTGCTATACTCACCTGTCCGACGCAGCCTGGACCTCAGCGAGGGAACCGGCAGCGTTGTTTGTTTAAAATTTGCGCTTTTACTTGGTTACGTGAAGTCCCGGCTTGTGATTGGTCAGGGCGGCCATGTTGCCGGGACGCGGACCAATCACAGCAAGCCGTGACGAAATTACGTCACGGCTTGCTGTGATTGGTCCGCGTCCCGGCAACATGGCCGCCATTAACCAATCACAAGCCGTGACGTCACGAGAGGCTGGACATGCGCGTATTTTAAAAAGCGCGCGTGTCCAGCCTCCCATGACATCCCGGCTTATGATTGGTCACGGCGCCATGTTGCCGGGACGCGGACCAATCACAGCAAGCCGTGACGAAATTACGTCACGGCTTGCTGTGATTGGTCCGCATCCCGGCAACATGGCCGCCATTAACCAATCACAAGCCGTGACGTCACGGGAGGCTGGACATGCGCGTATTTTAAAAAGCGCGCATGTCCAGCCTCCAGTGACGTCCCGGCTTATGATTGGTCACGGCGCCATGTTGCCGGGACGCGGACCAATCACAGCAAGCCGTGACGAAATTACGTCACGGCTTGCTGTGATTGGTCCGCGTCCCGGCAACATGGCCGCCATTAACCAATCACAAGCCATGACGTCATGGGAGGCTGGACATGCGCGTATTTTAAAAAGCGCGCGTGTCCAGCCTCCCGTGACGTCACGGCTTGTGATTGGTTAATGGCGGCCATGTTGCCGGGACGCGGACCAATCACAGCAAGCCGTGAC
Source organism: Ranitomeya variabilis (assembly GCF_051348905.1). Lineage (NCBI taxonomy): Eukaryota > Metazoa > Chordata > Amphibia > Anura > Dendrobatidae > Ranitomeya > Ranitomeya variabilis. The sequence continues at coordinate 189,472,544 of NC_135232.1, forward strand.
GTAATTTCGTCACGGCTTGCTGTGATTGGTCCGCGTCCCGGCAACATGGCGCCGTGACCAATCATAAGCCGGGACGTCACTGGAGGCTGGACACGCGCGCTTTTTAAAATACGCGCATGTCCAGCCTCCCGTGACGTCACGGCTTGTGATTGGTTAATGGCGGCCATGTTGCCGGGATGCGGACCAATCACAGCAAGCCGTGACGTAATTTCGTCACGGCTTGCTGTGATTGGTCCGCGTCCCGGCAACATGGCGCCTTGACCAATCATAAGCCGGGATGTCATGGGAGGCTGGACACGCGCGCTTTTTAAAATACGCGCATGTCCAGCCTCTCGTGACGTCACGGCTTGTGATTGGTTAATGGCGGCCATGTTGCCGGGACGCGGACCAATCACAGCAAGCCGTGACGTAATTTCGTCACGGCTTGCTGTGATTGGTCCGCGTCCCGGCAACATGGCCGCCCTGACCAATCACAAGCCGGGACTTCACGTAACCAAGTAAAAGCGCGAAATTTAAACAAACAACGCTGCCGGTTCCCTCGCTGAGGTCCAGGCTGCGTCGGAGAGGTGAGTATAGCAATGTTTTTTATTTTAATTCTCTCTTTTACACATTATTACATTAATGTTGTTGCGATACCCGATACCCGATACCACAAAAGTATCGGATCTCGGTATCGGAAATTCCGATACAGCAAATATCGGCCGATACCCGATACTTGCAGTATCGGAATGCTCAACACTAGTAAGGACTTTTTCCAAAAATATGGAGATAGGGGACAGAATTGAGTCCGTGGCTGCAATGATGGGTCGGCCAGGTGGATTAACTAGGCTCTTGTGTACCTTAGGAAGTAAGTAGAGTACAGGTGTCACCTGTTGCCTTGGTGAGGAAATCCTTTGTTTTAGAGTCAATCACTCCCAAGTCAAGGTATGTCTTTAGTATGAATGTTATATGGGTACGTATGTGTTATGACCCCAATGGCGAGGGTCTCAGAGAAATAGGTAAGTCTGCGAAGTACAAAAATCCAGCTCATAGGGCAGTGGTAACTGGGTTGACCATATATCTACTCCTAACGCCAACACTAGAAGTAGCCGGGAACATGCCTACGTTGGTCGCTAGATGTCTCGCGCCAGCCGGAGAACTAACTACCCCTAGAAGAGGAAAACAAAGACCTCTCTTGCCTCCAGAGAAAGGACCCCAAAAGTAGGATACAAGCCCCCCACAAATAATAACGGTGAGGTAAGAGGAAATGACAAACATAGAAATGAACTAGGTTTAGCAAAGAGAGGCCCGCTTACTAATAGCAGAATGTAGTAAGATAACTTATATGGTCAACAAAAACCCTATCAAACATCCACGCTGGAAATTCAAGAACCCCCGAACCGTCTAACGGCCCGGGGGGAGAACACCAGCTCCCTAGAGCTTCCAGCAAGGACAAGATACAGATTAAGTACAAGCTGGACAAAAATGCAAACAAAAACAAATAGCAAAAAGCAAGAAAGCAGACTTAGCTTAACCCCTTAGTGACAGAGCCAATTTGGTACTTAATGACCGAGCCAATTTTTACAATTCTGACCAGTGTCACTTTATGAGGTTATAACTCTGGAACGCTTTATCGGATCCCGCTGATTCTGAGATTGTTTTTTCGTGACATCATGTACTTCAAGTTAGTGGTAACATTTCTTCGATATTACTTGCGATTATTTATGAAAAAAATGGAAATATGGCGAAAATTTTTAAAATTTTGCAATTTTCAAACTTTGTATTTTTATGCCCTTAAATCAGAGAGATATGTCACAAAAAATAGTTAATAAATAACATTTCTCACATGTCTACTTTACATCAGCACAATTTTGGAAACAATTTTTTTTTTTGTTAGGGAGTTATAAGGGTTAAAAGTTGACCAGCAATTTCTCATTTTTACAACACCATGTTTTTTTTAGGGACCACATCACCTTTGAAGTGATTTTGAGGGGTCTATATGATAGAAAATAACCAAGTGTGACACCATTCTAAAAACTGCACCCCTCAAGCTGCTCAAAACCACATTCAAGAAGTTTATTAACCCTTTACGTACTTCACAGGAACTAAAACAATGTGGAAGAAAAAAATTAACATTTTACTTTTTTTTGCAAACATTTTACTTCAGAACCATTTTTTTTAATTTTCACAAGTGTAAAAACAGAAATTTAACCACAAATTTTGTTGTGCAATTTTTCCTGAGTACGCCGATACTCCATATGTGGAGGTAAACCACTGTTTGGGCGCACCGCAGAGCTTGGAAGTGAAGGAGCACCGTTTGACTGTTTCAATGCAGAATTGGCTGGAATTGAGATCGGACGCCATGTCGCGTTTGGAGAGCCCCTAATGTGCCTAAACAGTGGAAACCCCCCACAAGTGACACCATTTTGGAAACTAGACCCCCCAAGGAACTTATCTAGATGTGTGGTGAGCACTTTGAACCCCCAAGTGCTTCACAGAAGTTTATAACGTAGAGCCGTGAAAATAAAAAATCGCATTTGTTTTCACAAAAATGATTTTTTCGCCCACAAATTCTTATTTTCACAAGGGTAACAGGAGAAATTAGACCACAAAAGTTGTTGTGCAATTTCTCCTGAGTACGTCGATACCCCATATGTGGAGGTAAACCACTGTTTGGGCGCACCGCAGAGCTTGGAAGTGAAGGAGCACCGTTTGACTTTTTCAATGCAGAATTGGCTGGAATTGAGATCGGATGCCATGTCGCGTTTGGAGAGTCCCTGATGTGCCTAAACAGTGGAAACCCCCCACAAGTGATACCATTTTGGAAACTAGACCCCCCAAGGAACTTATCTAGATGTGTGGTGAGCACTTTGAACCCCCAAGTGCTTCACAGAAGTTTATAACGTAGAGCCGTGAAAATAAAAAATCTCATTTTTTCTACAAAAATGATCTTTTTGCCCCCAAATTTTTATTTTCACAAGGGTAACAGGAGAAATTAGACCACAAAAGTTGTTGTGCAATTTCTCCTGAGTACGTCGATACCCCATATGTGGAGGTAAACCACTGTTTGGGCGCACCGCAGAGCTTGGAAGTGAAGGAGCACCGTTTGACTTTTTCAATGCAGAATTGGCTGGAATTGAGATCGGATGCCATGTCGCGTTTGGAGAGTCCCTGATGTGCCTAAACAGTGGAAACCCCCCACAAGTGATACCATTTTGGAAACTAGACCCCCCAAGGAACTTATCTAGATGTGTGGTGAGCACTTTGAACCCCCAAGTGCTTCACAGAAGTTTATAACGTAGAGCCGTGAAAATAAAAAATCTCATTTTTTCTACAAAAATGATCTTTTTGCCCCCAAATTTTTATTTTCACAAGGGTAACAGGAGAAATTAGACCACAAAAGTTGTTGTGCAATTTCTCCTGAGTACGTCGATACCCCATATGTGGAGGTAAACCACTGTTTGGGCGCACCGCAGAGCTTGGAAGTGAAGGAGCACCGTTTGACTTTTTCAATGCAGAATTGGCTGGAATTGAGATCGGATGCCATGTCGCGTTTGGAGAGTCCCTGATGTGCCTAAACAGTGGAAACCCCCCACAAGTGATACCATTTTGGAAACTAGACCCCCCAAGGAACTTATCTAGATGTGTGGTGAGCACTTTGAACCCCCAAGTGCTTCACAGAAGTTTATAACGTAGAGCCGTGAAAATAAAAAATCTCATTTTTTCTACAAAAATGATCTTTTTGCCCCCAAATTTTTATTTTCACAAGGGTAACAGGAGAAATTAGACCACAAAAGTTGTTGTGCAATTTCTCCTGAGTACGTCGATACCCCATATGTGGAGGTAAACCACTGTTTGGGCGCACCGCAGAGCTTGGAAGTGAAGGAGCACCGTTTGACTTTTTCAATGCAGAATTGGCTGGAATTGAGATCGGATGCCATGTCGCGTTTGGAGAGTCCCTGATGTGCCTAAACAGTGGAAACCCCCCACAAGTGATACCATTTTGGAAACTAGACCCCCCAAGGAACTTATCTAGATGTGTGGTGAGCACTTTGAACCCCCAAGTGCTTCACAGAAGTTTATAACGTAGAGCCGTGAAAATAAAAAATCTCATTTTTTCTACAAAAATGATCTTTTTGCCCCCAAATTTTTATTTTCACAAGGGTAACAGGAGAAATTAGACCACAAAAGTTGTTGTGCAATTTCTCCTGAGTACGTCGATACCCCATATGTGGAGGTAAACCACTGTTTGGGCGCACCACAGAGCTTGGAAGTGAAGGAGCACCGTTTGACTTTTTCAATGCAGAATTGGCTGGAATTGAGATCGGATGCCATGTCGCGTTTGGAGAGTCCCTGATGTGCCTAAACAGTGGAAACCCCCCACAAGTGATACCATTTTGGAAACTAAACCCCCCAAGGAACTTATCTAGATGTGTGGTGAGCACTTTGAACCCCCAAGTGCTTCACAGAAGTTTATAACGTAGAGCCGTGAAAATAAAAAATCTCATTTTTTCTACAAAAATGATCTTTTTGCCCCCAAATTTTTATTTTCACAAGGGTAACAGGAGAAATTAGACCACAAAAGTTGTTGTGCAATTTCTCCTGAGTACGTCGATACCCCATATGTGGAGGTAAACCACTGTTTGGGCGCACCGCAGAGCTTGGAAGTGAAGGAGCACCGTTTGACTTTTTCAATGCAGAATTGGCTGGAATTGAGATCGGATGCCATGTCGCGTTTGGAGAGTCCCTGATGTGCCTAAACAGTGGAAACCCCCCACAAGTGATACCATTTTGGAAACTAGACCCCCCAAGGAACTTATCTAGATGTGTGGTGAGCACTTTGAACCCCCAAGTGCTTCACAGAAGTTTATAACGTAGAGCCGTGAAAATAAAAAATCTCATTTTTTCTACAAAAATGATCTTTTTGCCCCCAAATTTTTATTTTCACAAGGGTAACAGGAGAAATTAGACCACAAAAGTTGTTGTGCAATTTCTCCTGAGTACGTCGATACCCCATATATGGGGGTAAACCACTGTTTGGGCGCACCGCAGAGCTTGGAAGAGAAGGAGTGTCGTTTTACTTTTTCAATGTAGAATTGGCTGGAATTGAGATCGGACGCCATGTCACGTTTGGAGAGCCGCTGATGTGCCTAAACAGTAGAGACCCCCCACATATGACACCATTTTGGAAACTAGACCCCTTAAGGAACTTATCTAGATGTGTGGTGAGCACTTTAAACCCCCAGGTGCTTCACAGAAGTTTATAACGTAGAGCCGTGAAAATAAAAAAATCGCATTTTTTCTACAAAAATGATCTTTTTGCCTCCAAATTTTTATTTTACCAAGGGTAACAGGAGAAAATGGACCCCAGAAGCTGTTGTACAATTTGTCTTGAGTACGCCGACACCCCATATGTGGGGGTAAACCACTGTTTGGGCGCATGGCTGAGCTCGGAAGCAAAGGAGCGCCATTTGACTTTTCAATGCAAAATTGACTGGAATTGAGATCGGACGCCATGTCGCGTTTGGAGAGCCCCTGATGTGCCTAAACAGCAGAAACCCCCCAAAAGTGACCCCATTTTGGAAACTAGACCCCCCATGGAACTTATCTAGATGTGTAGTGAGAACTTTGAATGCCCAAGTGCATCACAGAAGTTTATAATGCAGAGTCGTGAAAATAAAAAATATATATTTTTTAACAATAAAGATTTTTTAGCCCCCAAGTTTTTATTTTCACAAGGGTAACAAGAGAAATTGGACCCCAAAAGTTGTTGTCCAATTTGTCCTGAGTATGCTGGTACCCCATATGTGGGGGTAAACCACTGTTTGGGCGCATGGCAGAGCTCGGAAGGGAAGGAGTGCCATTTTGGAATGCAGACTTTGATAGAATTGTCTGCGGGCGTTATGTTGCCTTTGCAGACCCCTAATGTAACAAAACAGTAGAAACCCCCAACAAGTGACCCCATTTTGGAAAATAGACCCCCCAAGGAACTTATCTTGATATGTGGTGAGAACTTTGAATGCCCAAGTGCTTCACAGAAGTTTATAATGCAGAGTAGTGAAAATAAAAAATATTTTTTTTCCCACAAAAAAGATTTTTTTAGCCCCCAAATTTTTATTTTCACAAGGGTAACAAGAGAAATTGGACCCCAAAAGTTGTTGTCCAATTTGTCCTGAGTATGCTGGTACCCCATATGTGGGGGTAAACCACTGTTTGGGCGCACGGCAGAGCTCGGAAGGGAAGGAGCGCCATTTTGCAATGCAGACTTTGATAGAATTGTCTGCGGGCGTTATGTTGCGTTTGCAGACCCCTAATGTACCTAAACAGTAGAAACCCCCACAAGTGACCAAATTTTGGAAACTAGACCCCCTAAGGAACTTATCTAGATATGTGGTGAGAACTTTGAAAGCTCAAGTGCTTCACAGAAATTTATAATGCAGAGTAGTGAAAATAAAAAAATATATTTTTTTCCAACAAAAAAGATTTTTAGCCCCCAAGTTTTTATTTTCACAAGGGTAACAGGAGAAATTGGACCCCAAAAGTTGTTGTCCAATTTATCCCGAGTACGCTGATGCCCCATATGTGGGGGTAAACCACTGTTTGGGCGCACGGCAGAGCTCAGAAGGGAGGGAGTACCATTTGACTTTTTTAGCGCAAAATTGGCTGTCGTGTTTGGAGACCCCCTGATGTACCTAAACAGTGGAAACACCCCAATTCTAACTCCAACCCTAACCCCAACACAGCCCTAACCCTAATCTCAACCCGATCCATAATCCTAATCACAACCCTAACGATAATCACAACCCTAACCCCAAAACAGCCCTAATCTCAACCCTAACCATAACCCTAATCAAAACCCTAAATCCAACACACCCCTAACCCTAATCCCAACCCTAACCCTAATCCCAACCCTAATCCCAAACGTAACACTAATCCCAACCCTAATCCAAACCCTAACCCTAATCCCAACTCTAACCCTAACTTTAGCCCCAACCCTAACTTTAGCCCCAACCCTAACCATAACTTTAGCCCCCGTCGTCACAAAAAATGTTCAATGTAACCTTTTTTTTGTACGTCGCGTCCGCCATTTCCGCGGATGCGTGGCCGTAACTCTGCCCCCTCCTCCCCAGGACATAGACTGGGCAGCGGATGCGTTGAAAAACTGCATCCGCTGCCCACGTTGTGCACAATTTTCACAACGTGCGTCGGTACATCGGGTCGACGCATTGCGACCGCCCCGTACCGACGCAAGTGTGAAAGAAGCCTTAGGCTACTTTCAGACATAGCGCATTTTTGAGCGCTATTTTGCGGGCGCTTTTCAAAAATGCGCAATGACATTTTCGTCTGCCGGCAAAGTGAATGAGAAATTCACTTTGCCGTTCAGACACACCGCAAAAAAACGCGGCGCTTTTGTCTGCAAACACGCCGGCGTAAAAAGAATTGACATGTCAATTCTTTACGCAGCGGCGTGTCTGCGTATCCCCCTAGGGCCCCATATTACCTTCCACACACAGCGCCTTTGTCCTGGGTGTCGGCGTCTTTGTACGGAGGGGTTGACACCCAGGACCGGACGTGACGTCGGACAGGAAGAGGGAAGCCCCCGCCCCCCAGTGAAGCAGCATGGAGTCCTTCTGTGTGTGTGTGCGTGTGTGTGCGTGTGTGTGCGTGTGTGTGCGTGTGTGTGCGTGTGTGTGTCCCCATGCGACGCTAGTGCCACCATTGTGCTAAGTCGCCGTATGGGACTACTACTCCCATCCGGTATTAGGATGGGAGAGTTGTCCCTGTGTCCGGCGACTTAGCACAATTGTAAAGTTACACAAAACACCTACACACAATACACATACATGACACACAGTACATACAACATATAACACAGAGTATATACTCACCAACAGCACACTTGTAGGCGAAGCCCTCGATCCTCCAGGAAAAAATCCAAAAATAATAAACCAAATTCATACTCCCTGTCCGCAGAATCCATAAAACGAGTGTCCCACGCCGATCGGCTGCTCTCCGGCGATACACTGCCAGGAGCGAAGCTCCTAGCAGTGTATCGCGTACTGTTCCGGAGTTCAATGACTCCGGCGTCTCGGTTAACAGCAGTACAGCTGCGTTGAACTTTCCCACGCAGCACTGCCGTTAAGCGAGAGTGCCGGGGTCAATGACCGCCGGTAAACTCGCTCGCACATGAAAAGTGACACACCGACAGGAACTATGGCTCCTGTCAGTGTGTTGCTGCAGCCGTGGAGAGCAGACATATCTCTGGATGTGTCTGTTCTCCATGGAAAATCTTGATACGTGGCACTTAAATATGTGGCAATTAAATACGTGACACGTGGCACTTATACGTGATACGTGTCACTTAAATACGTGGCACTGAAATACGTGATACGTGGCACTTTGATACGTGGCACGTGGCACTTAAATACGTGGCACTGAAATATGTGGCACTTTGATACGTGGCACGTGTCTCTTAAATACGTGGCACTGAAAGATGTGGCACGTGGCACTTTGATACGTGGCACGTGGCACTTTGATACGTGGCACTGAAATATGTGGCACGTGGCACTTTGATACGTGGCACGTGGCACTTTGATACGTGGCACGTGGCACTTTGATACGTGGCACGTGGCACTTTGATACGTGGCACGTGGCACTTTGATACGTGGCACTGAAATATGTGGCACGTGGCACTTTGATACGTGGCACGTGTCACTTAAATACGTGGCACGTGGCACTGAAATATGTAGGACACGTCGCACAAAAAAGTTACATGCAGTTTTTTTGTGTCGACGGTCCGCCGAAGCACGACGCATCCGTCGCACGACGGATGCGACATGTGGCAATCCGTCGCAATGCGTCGCTAATGCAAGCCAATGGAGAAAAAACGCATCCTGCAAGCACTTTTGCAGGATGCGTTTTTTCTCCAACGACGCATTGCGACGGAAGCCAAAAAACGCTAGTGTGAAAGTAGCCTAACCCTAACCCTAGCCCTAACCCTAACCCTAAATTTAGCCCCAACCCTAACCCTAACTCTAACCCTAACTCTAACCCTAACCCTAACCCTAACCCTAATTTTAGCCCCAACTTGTCTTCTCCTGCCGGCCGGCAGATGGCAGCAGATGGCGGGCGCACTGCGCATGCGCCCGCCATGATGAAAAAGCCGGCTGGCAGGAGAAGACAGAAGAGGACCCAGGGACCCCGGGTGAGTATGATAGGGTCCCCGAATCCCCCTATTTCTCTGTCCTCTGATGTGCGATCACATCAGAGGACAGAGAAATAACTGATCGCTTTTTTTTTTTTTTTTTTTTGCGGTCGCCGGTAAACTGTTAATTACCGGCGATCGCAAAGCAGGGGTCGGTGCAAATCGACCCCGATCATGTTCTTTGGGGTCTCGGCTACCCCCGGCAGCCGAGACCCCAAAGAACATCCGGGTGCCGGGCGGCGGGCGTACTGCGCGTGCGCCCGCCATTTTTTCCCGGAAAAAAGATGGCGGCGCCCATGGGGAGACACGAGGAGCACCGGGGGAGGTAGGTAAGTATTGGGGGGCTATTGGGGGCCATCGGGGACCACATTTCTCTGTCCTCCGATGTGCGATCACATCGGAGGACAGAGAAATTAAACGGCAAATCGCGTTTTTTTTTTTTTTGTTGCGACCGCCGGTAAACGGTTAATTACCGGCGATCGCAACTCGGGGGTCGGTAAAAACCCCCCGAATCATGTTCTCTGGGGTCTCGGCTACCTTCGGCAACCGAGACCCCAGAGAAAATCCGACTCTGGGGGGCGCTATTCACTTTTTCCACAGCGCCGTTAATTAACGGCGCTGTGGTTTAAGTACCCTTAGCGGCCGCCGTTAAAAGGCGTATCGGCGGTCGTTAAGGGGTTAATCTAGCAGGAACCAGGATCAGTAGACAAGAGCACAACAGATTAGCTCTGATTACAACGTTGCCAGGCATTGAACTGAAGGTCCAGGGAGCTTATATAGCAACACCCCTGAACTAACGGCCCAGGTGAGCATACAAGGGATGACTGACATACCCAGAGTCAAATCACTAGTAACCACTAGAGGGAGCCAAAAAGCAAATTCACAACAGTACCCCCCCCTTAGTGAGGGGTCACCGAACCCTCACCAAGACCACCAGGGCAATCAGGATGAGCGGCGTGAAAGGCCCGAACTAAATCGGCCGCATGCACATCAGAGGCGACCACCCAGGAATTATCCTCCTGACCATAGCCCTTCCACTTGACCAGGTACTGAAGCCTCCGCCTGGAGAGACGAGAATCTAAGATCTTCTCCACCACGTACTCCAACTCGCCCTCAACCAACACCGGAGCAGGAGGCTCAGCAGAAGGAACCACAGGCACAACGTACCGCCGCAACAAGGACCTATGAAATACGTTGTGAATGGCAAACGACACCGGAAGATCCAGGCGAAAGGACACAGGATTAAGGATTTCCAATATCTTGTACGGACCAATGAAGCGAGGCTTAAATTTGGGAGAGGAGACCTTCATAGGAACAAATCGAGAAGACAGCCATACCAAATCCCCAACACGAAGTCGGGGACCCACACCGCGGCGGCGGTTGGCAAAACGCTGAGCCTTCTCCTGTGGCAACTTCAAGTTGTCCACCACATGATTCCAGATCTGCTGCAACCTATCTACCACAGAATCCACCCCAGGACAGTCAGAAGGCTCCACATGTCCCGAGGAAAAACGAGGATGGAAACCAGAGTTGCAGAAAAATGGCGAAACCAAGGTGGCGGAACTAGCCCGATTATTAAGGGCAAATTCAGCCAACGGCAAGAAGGTCACCCAATCATCCTGATCAGAAGAGACAAAACACCTCAAATAAGCCTCCAGAGTCTGATTAGTTCGCTCCGTTTGTCCATTAGTCTGTGGATGAAAAGCGGACGAAAACGACAAATCAATGCCCATCCTACCACAAAAGGATCGCCAGAACCTGGAAACAAACTGGGATCCTCTGTCCGACACAATATTCTCAGGAATGCCGTGTAAACGGACCACGTTCTGGAAGAACACAGGAACCAGATCGGAAGAGGAAGGCAGCTTAGGCAAAGGAACCAAATGGACCATCTTGGAGAAACGATCACATATCACCCAGATGACAGACATGCCCCGAGACACCGGAAGATCAGAAATGAAATCCATAGAGATGTGTGTCCAAGGTCTCTTCGGGACAGGCAAAGGCAAGAGCAACCCGCTGGCACGAGAACAGCAAGGCTTAGCTCGAGCACAAGTCCCACAGGACTGCACAAAAGACCGCACATCCCTAGACAAGGACGGCCACCAAAAGGACCTGGCCACCAGATCCCTGGTGCCAAAAATTCCCGGGTGCCCTGCCAACACCGAGGAATGAACCTCGGAAATGACTCTACTGGTCCACCTAGCAGGCACAAACAATCTGTCAGGTGGACAAGAGTCAGGCCTACCAGCCTGAAATCTCTGCAACACACGTCGCAGATCCGGAGAAATAGCTGACAAGATAACTCCTTCCTTAAGAATACCCACAGGTTCAGTGACTCCAGGAGCATCAGGCACAAAGCTCCTAGACAGAGCATCGGCCTTCACATTCTTCGAACCTGGTAAATACGAGACCACAAAGTCAAAACGGGAGAAAAACAATGACCAGCGGGCCTGTCTAGGATTCAGGCGTTTAGCAGACTCGAGATACATCAGATTTTTGTGATCAGTCAAAACCACCACACGATGCTTAGCACCCTCGAGCCAATGACGCCACTCCTCAAATGCCCACTTCATGGCCAACAACTCCCGATTGCCCACATCATAATTTCGCTCTGCAGGCGAAAACTTCCTAGAGAAAAAGGCACAAGGTCTCATAGTAGAGCAACCAGGACCTCTCTGAGACAAAACGGCCCCTGCCCCAATCTCCGAAGCATCCACCTCAACCTGAAAGGGCAGTGAGACATCAGGCTGGCACAAAACAGGCGCCGAAGTAAACCGGCGTTTCAACTCCTGGAAAGCCTCCACGGCAGCAGGAGCCCAGTTAGCTACATCAGAGCCTTTCTTGGTCATATCCGTCAAAGGTTTAACAACGCTAGAAAAATTAGCGATAAAACGACGGTAAAAGTTAGCAAAACCCAAGAACTTCTGAAGACTCTTAACTGACGAGGGCTGAGTCCAATCATGAATAGCTCGGACCTTGACTGGGTCCATCTCCACAGCAGAAGGGGAAAAAATGAACCCTAAAAAGGGAACCTTCTGTACACCAAAGAGACACTTTGAGCCTTTAACAAACAAAGAATTTTCACGCAAAATCTTGAAAACCATCCTGACCTGTTCTACATGCGAGTCCCAATCATCAGAAAAAAACAGAATATCGTCCAGATAAACGATCAAAAATTTATCCAGATACTTCCGGAAAATGTCATGCATAAAGGACTGAAAAACTGAAGGCGCATTAGAGAGCCCAAAAGGCATCACCAAGTACTCAAAATGACCTTCGGGCGTATTGAATGCGGTTTTCCATTCATCTCCTTGCTTAATGCGCACAAGGTTGTACGCACCACGAAGATCTATCTTGGTGAACCACTTGGCACCTTTAATCCGGGCAAACAAGTCTGACAACAGCGGCAAAGGATACTGAAATTTGACAGTGATCTTATTTAAGAGCCGATAGTCAATACAAGGCCTCAAAGATCCGTCCTTTTTGGCCACAAAAAAGAATCCCGCACCAAGAGGGGAAGAAGAAGGACGGATATGCCCCTTCTCCAGAGACTCTCTAATATATGAACGCATAGCGGTATGTTCAGGTACCGACAGGTTAAATAATCTTCCCTTAGGAAACTTACTGCCTGGAATCAACTCTATTGCGCAGTCACACTCCCTATGAGGAGGCAGTGCACTGGACCTGGACTCGCTGAAAACATCCTGATAATCAGACAAATACTCCGGAACTTCCGAAGGCGTAGAAGAAGCAATAGACACGGGCAGGGAATCCCCATGATTTCCACGGCATCCCCAACTTGACACTGACATGGCCTTCCAATCCAAGACTGGATTATGGGTCTGCAACCATGGCAACCCCAAAACAACCAAATCATGCATTTTATGCAAAACAAGAAAACGTATAACCTCCCGATGTTCAGGAGTCATACACATGGTAACCTGTGTCCAAAACTGCGGTTTATTTTCTGCCAACGGCGTAGCATCAATACCCCTAAGAGGGATTGGATTTTCTAATGGCTCAAGAACAAAACCACAGCGCTTGGCAAATGACAGATCCATAAGACTCAGGGCAGCACCTGAATCTACAAACGCCATGGCAGGATAAGATGACAGTGAACAAATCAAAGTTACAGATAGAATAAATTTAGATTGCAAATTACCAACGGTGACAGGACTAACAACCTTAGTTAGACGTTTAGAGCATGCTGAGATAACATGTGTAGAATCACCACAGTAGTAACACAAGCCATTCTGGCGTCTATGAATTTTCCGCTCATTTCTAGTCAGGATTCTATCACATTGCATTAAATCAGGTGTTTGTTCAGACAGCACCATAGGTGAATTTGCGGTTTTTCTATCACATTGCCTTAAATCAGGTGCCTGTTCAGACAACACCATAAGGGAATTTGCGGTTTTGCGCTCCCGCAACCGCCGGTCAATTTGAATAGCCAGGGCCATGGAATCATTTAGACCTGTGGGAATAGGGAAACCCACCATCACATTCTTAATGGCTTCAGAAAGGCCATTTCTAAAATTTGCGGCCAGTGCACACTCGTTCCACTGAGTCAGCACGGACCATTTCCGAAATTTTTGGCAATACACTTCAGCCTCGTCCTGGCCCTGAGACATAGCCAGCAAGGCTTTTTCTGCCTGAATCTCAAGATTGGGTTCCTCATAAAGTAAACCGAGCGCCAGAAAAAACGCATTAATATCCGCCAATGCCGGATCTCCTGGCGCCAGCGAGAAGGCCCAATCCTGAGGGTCGCCCCGTAAAAAAGACATAACAATTTTCACTTGCTGAGCGGAGTCTCCAGATGAACAGGGTCTCAGGGACAAAAATAATTTACAATTATTCCTGAAATTTCTAAACTTAAATCGGTCTCCGAAAAACAATTCAGGAATCGGTATCTTAGGTTCTGACATAGGATTTCTGGTAACATAATCTTGTATGCCCTGCACACGAGCAGCAAGCTGGTCCACACTTGTAATCAAGGTCTGGACATTCATGTCTGCAGCAAGCTTGAGCCACTCAGAGGTAAAGGGGAAAAGAAAAAAAAATGAGAGAGAGAAAAAAAAAAAAAACTCAGAATTTTCTTTCTTATAATCCCGCTTCTGCAATGCATTTAACATTTAATACTGGCCTGGCAAACTGTTATGACCCCAATGGCGAGGGTCTCAGAGAAATAGGTAAGTCTGCGAAGTACAAAAATCCAGCTCATAGGGCAGTGGTAACTGGGTTGACCATATATCTACTCCTAACGCCAACACTAGAAGTAGCCGGGGAACATGCCTACGTTGGTCGCTAGATGTCTTGCGCCAGCCGGAGAACTAACTACCCCTAGAAGAGGAAAACAAAGACCTCTCTTGCCTCCAGAGAAAGGACCCCAAAAGTAGGATACAAGCCCCCCCACAAATAATAACGGTGAGGTAAGAGGAAATGACAAACATAGAAATGAACTAGGTTTAGCAAAGAGAGGCCCGCTTACTAATAGCAGAATGTAGTAAGATAACTTATATGGTCAACAAAAACCCTATCAAACATCCACGCTGGAAATTCAAGAACCCCCGAACCGTCTAACGGCCCGGGGGGAGAACACCAGCTCCCTAGAGCTTCCAGCAAGGACAGGATACAGATTAAGTACAAGCTGGACAAAAATGCAAACAAAAACAAATAACAAAAAGCAAGAAAGCAGACTTAGCTTAATCTAGCAGGAACCAGGATCAGTAGACAAGAGCACAACAGATTAGCTCTGATTACAACGTTGCCAGGCATTGAACTGAAGGTCCAGGGAGCTTATATAGCAACACCCCTGAACTAACGGCCCAGGTGAGCATACAAGGGATGACTGACATATCCAGAGTCAAATCACTAGTAACCACTAGAGGGAGCCAAAAAGCAAATTCACAACAGACAGGGCAGACTACATCAAAGAGGCCTATCGCCAATTTGACGATAGTACAGTCTATATCAAATTGAACAGAGACCCAACAGGGGACATACGTACCTGTTGTGAATTCCACTCTTGGGCTCCCTCCGGTGGTTGTAAGTGGCATTTTTGCGAGTTCTGCTCTTGGGCTCCCTCCGGTGGTTTTAAGTGGTACTGCTGCTCCTTGGATTTAGCAGTCAGCAGCTGCTTCCACTGATTGTCTTTCTGGCTCGACTATTTAGCCTGGTTCTATCCTTCAGCCTGTGCCAGTTGTCAATGGTTCCTGGTTGGATTCACATCTCTGCTTGGATTTCCCTGATATTCTGACCAGTTCAGCAAAGATAAGTCCTTACTTTGTTCTTTTGCAGTCCACTTGTTGTGGACTTAATCTTTCTGCACTTTCTATGTTTTTTCTAGTCCAGCTTGTCATTATGGATTTATTCAGTTAAGCTGGAAGCTCTGGGAAGCAGATTTACCCTCCACACCTTTAGTCAGGTGTGGAGATTTTTGTAAACTCTGTGGTGGATTTTTCTAGTTTTTAATACTGACCGCACAGTATTCTTTCCTGTTTTATTTATCTAGTTAGACTGGCCTTCTTTGCTACGTCCTGGTTTCATTCTGCGTATGTCATTTCCCTCTCCACTCACAGTCAATATTTGTGGGGGCTGTCCTATCCTTTGGGGATTTTCTCTGAGGCAAGATAGCTTTCCTGTTTCTATCTTTAGGGGTAGTTAGTCCTCCGGCTGTGACGAGGTGTCTAGGGAGTGACAGGAACATCCCACGGCTACTTCTAGTGTTGTGTTAAGCTCAGGAACTGCGGTCAGTACAGGTACCACCTCCTCCAGAGCACGTCCCATGTTGCTCCTAAACCACCAGCTCATAACACGTACCCATATAACATCCATACTAAAGACATACCTTGACTTGGGAGTGATTGACTCTAAAACAAAGGATTTCCTCACCAAGGCAAATCCGGTGACACCTGTACTCTACTTACTTCCTAAAGAACACAAGAGCCTAGTTAATCCACCTGGCCGACCCATCATTGCAGCCACGGACTCAATTCTGTCCCCTATCTCCATATTTTTGGAAAAAGTCCTTACACCTTTGACCCAGAAATCTCAGTCGTATTTACTAGACACTGGGGCTTTTCTCAGGACACTACACGCATTAGGCACTGTCCCTAGTAACTCTTTTTTTGGTATCCTTTGACGTAAATGACCTCTATGCGTCCATTCCCCACGACCGAGGCATTGGCTGTGTTAGACACCTACTGGTTACATTAGATTTAGACCCCAACATCATTAACTTATGTCTTGAATTGTTGACAATCATCCTCACCCGTAACTACTTTCTATTTGAAGACACTTACTACTTACAGGCACAAGGGACCGCCATGGGGTCCAATATGGCACCCCGTATGCTAATACATATATGGCTACGTTTGAAGAAGTGGTACATCAAAACGTTCTCTTTAGAACTCATTGTGTCACGTGGAAAAGATTTATAGATGACATTTTTTGTATATGGATGGGCCCACCGGACTCTTTGGACGAATTCTTTGAGATATTAAATCAGTCGTGGTCAGGCCTTTCCTTCACTATCACCAAGGACACACACCAGGTTAGCTTCCTCGATACCCTTGTGTCCAAGGATGAATGTGGAATCTTAAGCACGGACCTGTATAGGAAACCCACAGACCGCAATAGCCTGCTCCACTATAACAGCCTTCATCCTGTGACTACCAAAAATGCTATCCCTTGTTCCCAATTTCAAAGGGTGGAACAAATAGTCACAAACCCAGTTAAGAAACAAGAGAGGGTGGATGAGATGTATCACAAATTTAGAGAACGAGGCTATCTGTTATGACCCCAGTGGACAGGGTCTCAGAGGAACGTGTAAGTCTGCAAGATACAAAAATCCAGCTCATAGGGCTGTGGTAACTGGGTTGACCAAATAGCTACTCCTAACGCCAACACTAGAAGTAGCCGGGGATCATGCCTACGGTGATCGCTAGATGACTCGCGCCAGCCGGAGAATCTAACTACCCCTAGGAGAAGAAAACAAAGACCTCTCTTGCCTCCAGAGAAAGGGACCCCAAAGCAAGATACAAGCCCCCCACAAATAATAACGGTGAGGTAAGAGGAAATGACAAACACAGAAATGAACCAGGTTCAGCAAAGAGAGGCCAGCTTACTAATAGCAGAATATAGCAAGATAACTTATCTGGTCAACAAAAACCCTATAAAAATCCACGCTGGAGATTCAAGAACCCCCGAACCGTCTAACGGTCCGGGGGGAGAACACCAGCCCCCTAGAGCTTCCAGCAAAGGTCAGGATACAGATAGGAACAAGCTGGACAAAAATACCAAACAAAACAAAAGCAAAAAGCAAAGAAGCAGACTTAGCTTGAAAAACAGGAACCAGGATCAGAGGACAAGAGCACAGCAGATTAGCTCTGATTTCAACGATGCCAGGCATTGAACTGAAGGTCCAGGGAGCTTATATAGCAACGCCCCTGAACTAACGGCCCAGGTGAGGATATAGGAAAAGACAGACGCTCCAGAGTCAAATCACTAATGACCACTAGAGGGAGCAAAAAGCAAAATCACAACAGTACCCCCCCCTTAGTGAGGGGTCACCGAACCCTCACCACGACCACCAGGGCGATCAGGATGAGCGGCATGAAAGGCACGAACTAAATCGGCCGCATGAACATCAGAGGCGACCACCCAGGAATTATCTTCCTGACCATAGCCCTTCCACTTGACCAGGTACTGAAGCCTCCGCCTGGAGAGACGAGAATCCAAGATCTTCTCCACCACGTACTCCAACTCGCCCTCAACCAACACCGGAGCAGGAGGCTCAGCAGAAGGAACCACAGGCACAACGTACCGCCGCAACAAGGACCTATGAAACACGTTGTGGATAGCAAACGACACAGGTAGATCCAGGCGAAAGGATACAGGATTAAGAATTTCCAATATCTTGTAAGGACCAATAAAATGAGGTTTAAATTTGGGAGAGGAAACCTTCATAGGAACAAAGCGGGAAGAAAGCCACACCAAATCCCCAACACGTAGTCGGGGACCCACACCGCGGCGGCGGTTGGCAAAGCGCTGAGCCCTCTCCTGTGACAACTTCAAGTTGTCCACCACAAGATTCCAGATCCGCTGCAACCTATCCACCACAGAATCCACTCCAGGGCAGTCAGAAGGTTCCACATGACCCGAAGAAAAACGAGGGTGGAAACCAGAGTTGCAGAAAAACGGCGAAACCAAGGTGGCGGAACTAGCCCGATTATTAAGGGCAAACTCAGCTAACGGCAAGAAGGTCACCCAATCGTCCTGATCAGCAGAGACAAAACACCTCAAATAAGCCTCCAAAGTCTGATTAGTTCGCTCCGTCTGTCCATTAGTCTGAGGATGGAAAGCAGACAAAAACGACAAGTCAATGCCCATCCTACTACAAAAGGATCGCCAGAATCTGGAAACGAACTGGGATCCTCTGTCTGACACAATATTCTCAGGGATGCCGTGCAAACGAACCATGTTCTGGAAAAACACAGGAACCAGATCGGAAGAGGAAGGCAGTTTAGGCAAAGGAACCAAATGGACCATCTTGGAGAAGCGATCACATATCACACAGATAACAGACATGCCCTGAGACACCGGAAGATCAGAAATGAAATCCATTGAGATATGTGTCCAAGGTCTCTTAGGGACAGGCAAGGGCAAGAGCAACCCGCTGGCACGAGAACAGCAAGGCTTGGCTAGAGCACAAGTCCCACAGGACTGTACAAATGACCGCACATCCCTAGACAAGGAAGGCCACCAAAAGGATCTGGCCACCAGATCTCTGGTGCCAAAAATTCCTGGGTGACCTGCCAACACCGAGGAATGAACCTCGGAAATGACTCTGCTGGTCCACTTATCAGGCACAAACAGTCTGTCAGGTGGACAAGAATCAGGCCTATCAGCCTGAAATCTCTGCAACACACGTCGCAGATCAGGAGAAATAGCTGACAAGATAATACCATCCTTAAGAATACCAACAGGTTCAGCGACTCCAGGAGCATCAGGCACAAAGCTCCTGGAAAGAGCATCGGCCTTCACATTCTTTGAACCTGGTAAATACGAGACAACAAAGTCAAAACGGGAGAAAAACAATGACCAGCGGGCCTGTCTAGGATTCAGGCGTTTAGCAGACTCAAGATACATCAGATTTTTGTGATCAGTCAAGACCACCACACGATGCTTAGCACCCTCGAGCCAATGACGCCACTCCTCAAATGCCCATTTCATGGCCAACAACTCCCGATTGCCCACATCATAATTTCGCTCCGCAGGCGAAAACTTCCTAGAGAAAAAGGCGCAAGGTCTCATAACAGAGCAACCAGGGCCTCTCTGCGACAAAACGGCCCCTGCTCCAATCTCTGAAGCATCCACCTCAACTTGAAAGGGAAGCGAGACATCAGGCTGGCACAAAACAGGCGCCGAAGTAAACCGACGTTTCAACTCCTGGAAAGCCTCCACGGCAGCAGGAGCCCAATTAACCACATCGGAGCCCTTCTTGGTCATATCCGTCAAAGGTTTCACAATGCTAGAAAAGTTAGCGATAAAACGACGGTAGAAGTTAGCGAAACCCAAGAACTTCTGAAGACTCTTAACTGACGAGGGCTGAGTCCAATCAAGAATAGCTCGGACCTTGACTGGGTCCATCTCCACAGCAGAAGGGGAAAAAATGAACCCTAAAAAGGGAACCTTCTGTACACCAAAGAGACACTTTGAGCCTTTAACAAACAAAGAATTTTCACGCAAAATCTTGAAAACCATCCTGACCTGTTCTACATGCGAGTCCCAATTATCAGAAAAAAACAGAATATCATCCAGATAAACGATCAGAAATTTATCCAGATAGTTCCGGAAAATGTCATGCATAAAGGACTGAAAAACTGAAGGGGCATTAGAGAGCCCAAAAGGCATCACCAAGTACTCAAAATGACCTTCGGGCGTATTGAATGCGGTTTTCCATTCATCCCCTTGCTTAATGCGCACAAGGTTGTACGCACCACGAAGGTCTATCTTGGTAAACCACTTGGCACCTTTAATCCGGGCAAACAAGTCAGACAACAGCGGCAAAGGATACTGAAATTTGACAGTGATCTTATTTAAAAGCCGATAGTCAATACAAGGCCTCAAAGATCCGTCCTTTTTAGCCACAAAAAAGAATCCCGCACCAAGAGGGGAAGAAGACGGACGGATGTGTCCTTTCTCCAGAGACTCCTTGATATATGAACGCATAGCGGTATGTTCAGGTATCGACAGATTAAACAGTCTTCCCTTAGGAAATTTACTGCCTGGAATCAAATCTATTGCACAGTCACATTCCCTATGAGGAGGCAATGCACTGGACCTGGACTCGCTAAAGACATCCTGATAATCAGACAAGTACTCCGGAACTTCCGAAGGCGTAGAAGAAGCAATAGACACAGGCAGGGAATCCTCATGAATACCACGACAGCCCCAACTAGACACTGACATAGCCTTCCAGTCAAGGACTGGATTATGGGTCTGTAACCATGGCAGCCCCAAAACAACCAAATCATGCATTTTATGTAGAACGAGAAAACGTATCACCTCGCGGTGTTCAGGAGTCATGCACATGGTAACCTGTGTCCAATACTGCGGCTTATTTTCTGCCAATGGCGTAGCATCAATACCCCTAAGAGGGATAGGATTTTCTAATGGTTCAAGAATAAAACCACAGCGCTTAGCAAATGAGAGATCCATAAGACTCAGGGCAGCACCTGAATCTACAAACGCCATGACAGGATAAGATGACAGTGAGCAAATCAAAGTTACAGACAGAATAAACTTAGGATGCAAATTACCAATGGTGACAGGACTAACAACCTTAGATATACGTTTAGAGCATGCTGAGATAACATGTGTAGAATCACCACAGTAGTAGCACAAGCCATTCCGGCGTCTATGAATTTTCCTCTCATTTCTAGTCAGGATTCTATCACATTGCATCAAATCAGGTGTCCGTTCAGACAACACCATGAGGGAATTTGCGGTTTTTCTATCACATTGCATCACATCAGGTGTCTGTTCAGACAACAACATGAGGGAATTTGCGGTTTTGCGCTCCCGCAACCGCCGGTCAATTTGAATAGCCAGGGACATGGTATCATTCAGACCTGTGGGAATGGGAAAACCCACCATAACATTCTTAATGGCCTCAGAAAGGCCATTTCTAAAATTAGCGGCCAGTGCACACTCGTTCCAATGTGTCAGCACGGACCATTTCCGAAATTTTTGGCAATACACCTCAGCCTCGTCCTGGCCCTGAGACATAGCCAGCAAGGCTTTCTCTGCCTGAATCTCAAGATTGGGTTCCTCATAAAGTAAACCGAGCGCCAGAAAAAACGCATCAATATCAGCCAATGCCGGATCTCCTGGCGCCAACGAAAAAGCCCAATCCTGAGGGTCACCCCGTAAGAATGAAATAACAATTTTTACTTGTTGAGCAGAGTCTCCAGACGAACAAGGTTTCAGGGACAAAAATAATTTACAATTATTCCTGAAATTCCTAAACTTAAATCGGTCTCCTGAAAACAGTTCAGGAATCGGAATCTTGGGTTCAGACCTAGGATTTCTGGTAACATAATCTTGTATACCCTGCACACGAGCGGCAAGCTGGTCCACACTTGTAATCAAGGTCTGGACATTCATGTCTGCAGCAAGCTTAAGCCACTCTGAGGTAAAGGGGAAAAGAAAAAAAAAAATGAGAGAGGGAAAAAAAAACCTCAAAATTTTCTTTCTTATAATCCCACTTCTGCAATGCATTAAACATTTAATACTGGCCTGGCATACTGTTATGACCCCAGTGGACAGGGTCTCAGAGGAACGTGTAAGTCTGCAAGATACAAAAATCCAGCTCATAGGGCTGTGGTAACTGGGTTGACCAAATAGCTACTCCTAACGCCAACACTAGAAGTAGCCGGGGATCATGCCTACGGTGATCGCTAGATGACTCGCGCCAGCCGGAGAATCTAACTACCCCTAGGAGAAGAAAACAAAGACCTCTCTTGCCTCCAGAGAAAGGGACCCCAAAGCAAGATACAAGCCCCCCACAAATAATAACGGTGAGGTAAGAGGAAATGACAAACACAGAAATGAACCAGGTTCAGCAAAGAGAGGCCAGCTTACTAATAGCAGAATATAGCAAGATAACTTATCTGGTCAACAAAAACCCTATAAAAATCCACGCTGGAGATTCAAGAACCCCCGAACCATCTAATGGTCCGGGGGGAGAACACCAGCCCCCTAGAGCTTCCAGCAAAGGTCAGGATACAGATAGGAACAAGCTGGACAAAAATACCAAACAAAACAAAAGCAAAAAGCAAAGAAGCAGACTTAGCTTGAAAAACAGGAACCAGGATCAGAGGACAAGAGCACAGCAGATTAGCTCTGATTTCAACGATGCCAGGCATTGAACTGAAGGTCCAGGGAGCTTATATAGCAACGCCCCTGAACTAACGGCCCAGGTGAGGATATAGGAAAAGACAGACGCTCCAGAGTCAAATCACTAATGACCACTAGAGGGAGCAAAAAGCAAAATCACAACAGCTATCCCCCTGATGTACTACACAGTGCACTGCAACCATCTACAATTCCCAAACAGCCCACAACGGGTCGCATACCGTTCGTACCTACATATCACCCCTATGTCCATATTCTCCATCACAGCATTAGGAAACACTGGAGACTTCTAGGGGAGGCACATCCTGAAATACCTGAGTTCCGTAACCATTTTTTACCCTGCTATAAACGGCCTCGCAACATCCGTGATACACTGGTTAAAGCTGAAATCGGGTCAGGCCCACGCACTTCCACTCAGAGATTCCTCTCTCAACCCAAAACTGGCACACACCCGTGCCTACATTGTAATCAATGTAGTAATGTGTTAAAAGGAGATCATTTTTACCACCCACATTCGGGCAAACAATATAAAATTAAGGACTACAGCACCTGTGACACCTCTTTTGTAGTTTACTCCATTAAATGCCCATGCGGCCTCCTGTATATCGGCGAGACCTCACAACCCATAAGGGACCGCATCAGTAAACACAAATCCACTATAAGGTGTAAAAATACATTACTTCCATTACCACATCATTTTATTGATGCTGGACATTCCATACCTCAACTAAAGTTCCAGGTTATCGAACATGTCCCAGCACCCAGACGGGGGGGCAACCGTATCCAGACCCTCAAAAGAAGAGAGGCATTCTGGATACATGAACTGGAGACCATGACACCCAGAGGTCTGAACAGGAAATATGATCTCCTT
Organism: Ranitomeya variabilis; assembly: GCF_051348905.1. Classification (NCBI taxonomy): domain Eukaryota; kingdom Metazoa; phylum Chordata; class Amphibia; order Anura; family Dendrobatidae; genus Ranitomeya; species Ranitomeya variabilis. Next base: position 189,496,021 of record NC_135232.1, read on the forward strand.
TCATTCATATGATGTGTTTTTTCTCCCACAGTTGTTTTATACTATACAGTTGTTTTATACTAGGCCCTTGTTTTACTTTATGTTTATCTTCATTATAAAAGTATTGATACGCTGCTTTGTTTTACAGAGTCACCAATATTGAATATGACGACACGGAAATTCTCACTTCCTGATCCTCCTCCCCCCTGGATCCCCGCCTAAGTCCCATTGCCTTTGTTTTTTATTCTTTTCTCCCCATTCTCTTCTTCCTATTTCTCTTATTTCCTGCTTTATTTCCTTTATTTTCCCTCGTTCAACATATTTCATGTTATTTATTCAATGTCACACACACTGTTTTCAATACCATCAATATGCATCCACTATTCCTTTACGGATCATAGGACAAACAAATCCGCATTGTGCTCCCTCCCACTATGGTGAAGCACTCCACCATTACATTTTCTGGCCTCATTGGAATGCTATTTCAGGTGGAATGCACCTCCATTCCACTTTCTGCCTCCAGTGACATGCATAGTAATACCGGCATTTGCGGTGCATCACTTCCGGTGACGCACTTCCGGTATTTCGCCGATCATGGGTCCCGCCCCCACCAACATAAGAGCACTCAGAACCATGGCACTGCACCTCAGAACAAGCGGTGGACACCGTGTTCCTGGCGCATACCTCTGTCACTCTCCTGGCGCATACTTCTGCCATTCTCCGGTAAGAGTCTTTACAGTATCCGACGCTTCACATTAGGAGGATATCACACTCACTCACATCGGTTTTTTTCCCCATCTCCAGGCAAGGACATTAGTCTGGTCCACCTTCGGATCCATACTTTATCTCACACTTACTGTACATGTGGTATGTATATATTTCCATACCATTCCTATACATGTATTCTCACTTATACATATAACTACTTGCTCCCTTATAGATATAGTTTTCAACCCCGTAGAGGAGTACTTCTACTCAACCCTCTCCAGCATATTCTCTTGATTAGGATTTTTACGGGTCAGTTTCACCATTTGCTTCACCATGCCATACATTCCATGTGTATCATGTTTTCTATATATGGCTCGATATCATTCCCATATATGTACTCCTATATATGTGCTCTCACTCATATATATATATATATATTCATTTGCTCTCATATAGACATATCCCACATCCCCGATGAGGAGTACTATTACTTGACCCTTTCTAAGATATTATCCTGACCAGAACTATCATACGGGTTGGTTTCATTTTCTTTACTTTAACTCACATCCCATGCACAACATGGTCTGTAATTCATGGTACGTTCTTATTCCGACTTAGGATCCATATTAAGACCATATTCAAACCTTGAGCCACATACTTACAGTGCTTTCAAACAATAAGGTATGATCTCCTCTTCCTCTCTTTCCTTCCCTTTCCCTCATATTATCCTCATCCCTTCTCCCATCCATCACTGTATATGCATAATATATGGCTATGCATTAGTCTCTTTGTTTTTGCTTTTGTGTTTTGAAATTGTGTTCTTTTTGTTACACATATTTATTGTTTGATCTTTACTTTGATGTTACTGCAGTACACTGAAGAAGGTCAATATCACTGACCGAAACGTCTGTACAAGTGGCTGCCAATAAAACTTGCATATTACTGAAAGTTGAGTGCCAAAGTTTATTCTGTAATCCTCACCAACATATGATAGGTTGAGTTCCACCATGTGGGCAGGTCACAAATGAGTCGGTGACTTGGTGACTTGGCAAATTCAAGCACTTTTGCAGCGCTGTAGTGGAATGGAGGAAATGGGCACTAATACTGCGCACTTTCTCAAGTAGGTATGGCAAGGCAGGGTAACTTTTCAGAAATTTCTGAACAGTTAGGTTCAGCACATGAGCCATGCATGGCACGTGTACCAGCTTGCCAACCTTTAAAGCCACCACCAGGTTACGCATCATCATCATAGATGACCAGACCAGGTTGGAGGTGCAGCAGGGTGAGCCACTGATCGGTCTGTTGTTTTTAAGCTTGCCACAGCTCTGCTGCAGTGTGTGGTTTATGACTTAAGCAAATCAGCTTCAGCAATGTATGTTGCCACTTTGCCAAAGCGCTGCTGCAAAGGTCCCAGCTTAGCAGTGATAAGGAGGGTACTTCAGCAGAGGATGAGGAGCAGGAGGAGGGGAGAGAGGAAGTGGAATATGAAGAGGCAGAAACACTGACAGAAGTTGGGCCCACTATTCTTGGCGTGGGTAGGATGTATGATGTTCCAGTTTGCGCCTTTGTCCCACCCTCCACCAGGTTCACCCAGTGTTCCGTGACAGAAATGTATCATCCCTGTCCACAACAACTTGTCCAGGTGTCTATTGTTAGGTGGACCTTCCCGGTTACGGCGTTGGTGAGAGCACAATTCAGATTGTTTAACACGTGCTTGAGTAACGCAGGGACAGCACACCGGGCAAAATAGTGGCAACTGGGAATACTGTATCTTGGGGCAGCCACAGCCAAGAGATCACAGAAAGACTGTGTTCCCACAAGCCTAAACGGCAACTTCACAGCTAGGAATTTGGCAATGTGCGAGTTTAGTATTTGTGCCTGTGGGTGCGTGGCTGGGTATTTACGTTTTCTTTCCAAGCTCTCAGGCAGGGACAGTTGGATGGTTTGTTGGGACAAGGAAGTGGATGTTGTTGATGTTTCTTGTGTGTGAGCAACTGCAGCTTGTGGGCAGGAAGTATGATCACCTCCTTCCTGAACAGCACTTTCTGTAGGACATAGCCCAGATGACATGTCAGTGGTTTGACCCACAGACACAGATTTGGTACCCTGGTGTTCCACCCACCTACTGGGGTGCTTGTCTGCCATGTGGTTTTGCATATTGGTGGTGCTCAGGTTGCCTTTGACCAGGCCTCTGCTCAACTTGGTATGGCAGATACTACAGGCTACAATGTTTTTCTCTGAAGGACTGAATGCCTTCTTGCCCTGGCTTGGTACACAGCAGGGGTGCTCTTGGGAACAATTGACCAAGTTTTCACCCTGGAAAAACCATGACTCCGTGGTGCATGTGTTTGTGCTACATATCCATCTTCCTCTGTGTTGCTGTGATGGCTACACATGCAAATGGTACAGGTCAGATCAGTAGACTCATCATCGACCACCTTGTCTTTCTTCTCATCCTCCTTCCCAGTTGACATTGTAGGCTGACCTGATGGCAACTGTGTCTCATCATCATCAGCCTTCACTTCGGACAGTAAATGACAATCCTCAAAGTGGCTTTCTTCTGGCCGAAGGTCCTCAAATACCTGAGCATCAATGCACACCACCTCCTCACGTCCCTCTTCAATGCTGCACGGTGATAGACCAGACCCAACTAAAGGATACTTAGCAAACTAATCCTCAGAGTGGCCAAGCTTGGGGTCATATGTCTCCTGTGACTGATATTGGTGGGAGGAAGGAGAACCAGCTTCATGATTGGATGGACCAGCTTTTTGTGTATTGCAGTAGACTGTGTGGTCGTAGAAGATTTGTTGCTGCTTGACAAATGCGTAGAGGCCTTGTCTGCTATCCAAGACAGAATGTGCTCTTGCTCTTCTGGCTTCCACACATGTTTATGTTCCAGATGGAGAAATTTTTCCAGAAACATAGTGGTTGCATCAAGCTTCTTCTGACCTGACACAGACTCAGTGCCTTTTCGCGCACCACTGACAACATCACGTCCACATCCACATCCCTGTCCCTTAAAAGGCTTTTTTGGCATTTTGGATTTTGATAACAGATTTTCAGATGTTGATGGCACAAGCCAAGCTAGCTGTTACAGCCAAAATAGTGGGGAAAATAGTTGGGTGCGTGCTTGGTAGCAGGCAATAGGAAATGTTTGGACTACTGCTTTGCGTAGGGCACTTAACGCTTTTTTATGTAGACTAATGTGGACAGCTGAAGGCAGGCTCTGACCCCAAAAACAGCAGGGGAAACGGTCTGGTGTGTGGTTGGAAGCAGGCAGTAGCAAATGTTTGGATTACTGCTTTGCATAGGGCATGTAACACCTTTTCAAGTGGACTAATATGGAAGCCAGGCTCTGACACAAAAAAACAGCGGGGAAAATAGTTTTGTGCATGCTTGGTAGCAGGCAGTAGAAAATATTTGGACTACTGCTTTGCATTGGGCACTTATTGCCTTTTTAAGTGGACTAAAGTGGACAGGCTCTGACCCCCAAAACAGCAGGGAAAATAGACAAGTGCTTTAAAAAAAGGCTCTCTGTGCTGGAAAAATATTGCTTTGCCTCTACAAGAGCTGGTTTAAGATGAACACTGGAAGAACACTTTAACCTCTCCCTACCTAATACACAATCTCTCCCTCCCTGTACTCTGACTTTGTTGTGTGTCCTTTTATGTGTTATTATGGAGCTAGTGACGGGCTCCTGTAAACTGTCCCTGCTCGAGTATCTCTATCTCTCACTACTCTACGCTGACCTAGTATACACTGCAGGTAGCCTTGAAAAGGGCTTTTGTGTTATCAAGATTCTCCCTAGCAGTTAAGCGATCTCTCCATATGCTTGTAGAATGCAGGCTCCAGATGTAATGTGCGCAAAATGGCGGTGGCAGGGCTTCAATAGACCCTATGACGCTGGATGGCCAGCCAATCACAGTAATGCCACAACCAAGATGTCTGCTGCTTTACTGTGATTGGTTAAGAAGCCCAGAATGTTTAGTGGCTGCAAAGGAGGCACTAAAACTGCAGGGTGGGACATCCAAATATAGCGAGGCGAGTACACAAATACTCACAATGTAACGAGTAAACCGAATACCATACTATCCATGCAAATAGTAACGAAGACACTCGCTCATCACTATTCACCAATCATACAGTTGATTATTATACTTGTTTTTATTATGTATACCCCTCCTCACATGTAAAGCGCCATGGAATAAATGGCGCTATAACAATAAATAATAATAATAATACAGTCTATGAATGTTGTATTACTGAATGGGATGTCTATTATATACTGATTTCACTATGTGTCAGTATTTCCTATCACTTGCACTAGCTAACTTGCTTTCTGTAGCACTGTAGCTATTCTCGAGCTTATATTGACCTTTTCATTATCTTGACAATGTTATCACTATGCTTTATTTTTCAGGGCTACATATTGATTTTCTCATATATGCACAGAGAATGCACCCTTCTGCTACTGAACACTATAATGTCTCAATGGGGTGGTGTGACCCTCTCCCGTTTGTATTTACATTTGTATCTCTACACAGTCTCTTCTGTTTTGTTTTCTTTTTCTTTTATATATTCTCTTATCTCATACAAAAATTATACACTTATTTTACGTTTTTTCCTTCATGGTTTGTAGTTGGGGAACCGGATGCATATAATTTCTGATACCTGCTATGATGGCCGCGCCCTTCAGCAAAATGTTCGCCGATGGTGCACATGCGCACTGTTACTCTTTTACCTTGCCATTTCTCTGGTGGTTATCGACTGAACACTGTGCGCATACCTAATCATGTCATCAGGCGCAAGTTTACCCGCATGTGCACAGTGTAACAATGGTGGCGGAGGAAGTGACCTCTTGTGTGTACGGAGTCCAGGGCACATGTGCCGCAGTTATTGGCGCTTCCTGTTTGGCACATGCTTAAACCTATGAGGCTGGACATTCCATCTACACCCCTTTGATAAAGCAGGTATGAGAAACGTGCATCAGGGGCTGCAAGTGATCTTTTTGGTCCTGTCCCCTCAATTCTTACTCCGAATTCTACGCTCTCCTTTGCCTACCTTCATGTCTCCTCCACAGTCCTCTAATTGTCATCATGTACTCTTTGTCTGACATGGTGTTAATGTGATGTCTTAATAAAATCAATCTCATTTATATTATCCTTTAGTGGATATCGGTTTACTCCGTTTTGTTTCTAGTTTGCCATAATAGTGGGAGTACGCCACTATAGTAACTATATGTTTGTCATATTCTGGGAGAGCTGTATTTTAATATGCTCTCAGCCCCAATACAAAAATTGTGTTTTTTGATTAACGTTTTAGTCCATAAGGAGATTGTTGTATTTTTGTGGTTTTGGTATCAACATGTTTAGGTTTTTTCCATCAAGATGCAGCCCAATGTTCTTTTGGTCTATAGTGAATTATTGAAAAATATACATACAGTCTATTGGAGTTTTTTGCCATTTTTTCTAAATGTGTCATGCTCTGGGTATCTCTCTTTACTTCCATTTTTCAAATAAGCTTCTGTATAAGACTTGAAAAAAAAATAGAAACAAATGTTTATATGTTACAAAATAAAAAAAACACCAAAAATCTTGTAAAAAAATAAAATTCTTGAAACACAAGAGCTTAAAATAGTTGAAAAAATATCAAGTATGTGAAGAAGCTCTTAAGGTGACATTAAACATAAAAGCATCTCTCTAGTTAAGGAACAGAGATGGACAATTATATAAAATTGCTTCACTTTTAAAATGGTTGAAACTTGAGAGCAATTTGAATAATTATTTTTCTTTTTCTATTGTGAGTTCAATTCCTGAACTTAAAATAACCTATTGTAAGTCCTTACATACAGTAACATAATGAAGATGAAGCGCTTTGCCAATGCACTGAAAGCTTCCTGTAAATGTGCTGCATGAGCAATTACCTACATAACATCTTCTTGAAAGAAGGTATGCCTCATCGGAAAATAATCTTTTAATAATCTCATGATGGATCAATATGTTTTATTATTTAGGTGATGCTGATAGATATAATGAATGTTGCTCTTGAATCTCTATAAAAAGAAAAATAGTTTTTATTTTCCGTTTGGCTTTCATTCCCAAAACATTTTCAATCTAATATATAAAGCTGAATGTGTGTGTGTGTGTATGTATGTATGTATGTATGTATGTCCGGGATTGGCATCTGAACCGTCGCAGCTACAGCCACAAAATTTTGCACAGTCACACGTCTGGACCCCGAGAGCGTCATAGGCTATGTTGTGAGATGAAATTTTAACCCCGCGCTTTCCAATTCACCAAACAATTTTGCCCCTATCTACATAATGGGGAAAAATGAAAGGAAAAGTGTTGGAGGCAAATTAACAGCTGCCAGATGTGAACAAGGGGGACTTAAAGAATGAGAGTGATGGCGCCAAAGAGTATATACTGTACAGTTGCTAAGGTGGGGCCCCGACATGGGATAATCACCACACCACCACGGGGATATGAACACACACACAAAATGCGCCACACACTACCACGTGCTCGAACACATATACCACCCTCAGCGCACATTTCACCACACATACACCAACCTCGCCACATAAAAGTCAAAACACAAAAGTTGCCGCTCAAAACTCGCCACGCGCAAAACTCTCCACATGCAAAACTCGCCACACGTGCAAAACTCACCTCATGGAAAACTCGCCACACGCAAAACTTGCACACGCGGAAAAATTGCCACATGCACAAAAGTTGCAACACATGCAAAAGTTGCCTCACACAAAACTTGCACATACTCAAAAGGCACCACACATAAAACTCGCCACGCTCAAAACTCGCCAAGCGCAAAACTTGCTGCACACAACTTGCTACACTAACCAGTCACATGCAACTCGACACACAAAAAGTTGCTACACGCATGTCGCCACACAAAACTCATCTCACAAAAGTCGCTACATGCATGTTGCCACACGCAACTCAACACACACAACTTGACACACGAAACTCGCCCTAAAACACACACAAGTCTGGTATTAGCCTTCAAAAATAAAAATCTGATTAATAAGCAGACAAACTACAAGAGCAACAAATGTACCATATAGGAATCCGGCAGCTGTCAGTCACATGACCTGTCTATTATGTGTATGTGTGAGCTAATATATACTGCCAGGGGGTGGGCTTGCTGTTGGCTGGGGATTTATCAGGCTGCCAATTTAGCTTACAAATACTGAGGTAAAAATACTGACCAAATAACGTGTGAACGAGGTCTAATACAGGAGGAGATGACATACAGATATATACTATTTACAGGGGAGATGACACACAGGTATATACTATATACAGGAGGAGATGACACACAGGTATATACTATATAGAGGAGCAGATTACCTACAGGTATATAGTATATACAGGAGGAGATGAGATACAGGTATATGCTATGTATAGGAGGAGATGACATACAGGTATATGCTATATACAGGAGGAGATGACACACAGATATATACTATATATAGGTGAGATGACACAGGTATATACTATATACAGGAGGAGATTACATACAGGTATATACTATATATAGGAGATGACATACAGGTATATACTATATACAGGGGAGATGACACAGCAGGTATATACTATATACAGGGGAGATGACATACAGGTACATACTATATACAGGAGATGACATACAGGTGTATACTATATATAAGGGAGATGACAAACATGTATATACTGAGGTGAAAATGAGAGGTGTGAGGTGAAAATGAAAAGGTGTGAGTGCAAAATGAGAGGAGTGAGGGAAAATAGTGGAGTGATCGGAAAATGACAGATGTGAGTTCGAAATGACAAGTGTTAGGGGGAAATGAGAGGAATGAGGGGGAAAATAAGAGGAGTGAGGGGGAAAATGAGAGGTGTGAGGGAGAAAATGAGAGATGTGATGGGGAAAATGAGAGGCGTGATGGGAAAATAAGAGAAGTGAGGTGCTATAACTAACCACAGATATTTACTATGCCCAGGCAACGCCGGGCTCTTCAGCTAGTAGGTGATATATTAGGATCTTAAATTTACTTTGTACACTTGTTTAATGATTGAATGGACAAAAAAAAATCTAATATTAGGGATGCAAAATTATGATTGATTGAAAGAAGATCAGTACCCATATATCACAATATTGGTACTAAATAAATCTCTTAGACCTGATTAATCTGGTGTACATACGTCAAAAATTCCTGTCGAATAGACTGTATAATTCTGATATTGTTAGCATTTCATGAGAAAAACTAAAGAGTAAGAGAGCTCATGAAGTGTATTCAATCTTTGGCTAACAGCTGCAGCTTGTCCAAAGCTTTGTAAGATGTTAGTAGCAGGGAAGAGGGACACTGAGGAGCTGTCAATCAGGCTAAATAGGTACCAACTGAGTTTAAACTTTTATAAAGGACTAGATGGCAGCCCGATTCTAAAGAATCGGGAGTCTAGAATCCATATATACTTTATTTATTCAAATGTAAGAATAATACAATTAATAAATAATAGTAAGAAAGAACAAAAAATGGCTGCACTCACCAGCTCTTGACAATTCTTGACAGTACGGCACATTTCTGATTGGTCGCTCGCGGCAGGCGGCAACCAATCAGAAAAGTGCCGCGCACCACGAAGGCATATATCTTTGTCCACCCTGAGCGGGTGTAGGACGCTGGTGACGTCACTTATCTCCGGACATTATCTCCGGACAAAGCCACGGAAGTTGGCACAAATTGCCGGAAGTAGTATTCTAGGCAATTATATATTAGATTTTCATGTTATCAGTGTTTACCTTTGAACGTTTATATTGTATTGTCCTGTCACCAGCCATGTGTACGATTATCGGCCGAAAGCCTCTCTGGAACCAATAATCACCCCATGTAAAGGTATCTTTATAAGTTAAAGATTCAGAATACTATGACTTTTATCATATCCTGAACAGTCAAGTTTTTTATGAACCGTTAAGGTTTTCTGGTTGAAGTAAAAAAAACTCTGAGTGTTTACAGTTTGAAACCATAAAATGTTGAAAAGTTATGTCATTCTTGAGTATATCACTCAATGGTGCTCATAAACGTGTCAAATTTGATCTATAATATACTTTAATATACGTTACTTTAATCTTTAATATACTTAAGAACAGGGCCCCAGACATCACACAGGGGGTCTGAAACACCGCACAGTGGTCGAAAATATCGCTGTGCTCTGCCTGGGGCCCCATATGCTGCCTGGGGCCCCTGTGCTCTGCCTGGGGCCCCATATGCTGCCCAAGCCCCTGTGCTCTGCCTGGGGCCCCATGTTCTGCCTGGGGCCCCTGTGCTCTGCCTGGGGCCACTGTGCTCTGCCTGGGGCCCCATATGCTGCCTGGGGCCCCTGTGCTCTGTCTGGGGCCCCATGTTCTGCCTGGGGCCCCTGTGCTCTGCCTGGGGCCACTGTGCTCTGCCTGGGGCCCCATGTTCTGCCTGGGGCCACTGTGCTCTGCCTGGGGCCCCATATGCTGCCTGGGGCCCCTGTGCTCTGCCTGGGGCCCCTGTGCTCTGCCTGGGGCCCCATGTTCTGCTTGGGGCCACTGTGCTCTGCCTGGGGCCCCATAGGCTGCCTGGGGCCCCTGTGCTCTGCCTGGGACCACTGTGCTCTGCCTGGGGCCCCATATGCTGCCTGGGGCCCCTGTGCTCTGCCTGGGGCCACTGTACTCTGCCTGGGGCCCCATATGCTGCCTGGGGCCCCTGTGCTCTGCCTGGGGCCCCATATGCTGCCTGGGGCCCCTGTGCTCTGCCTGGGGCCCCTGTGCTCTGCCTGGGGACCCATGTTCTGCCTGGGGCCCCTGTGCTCTGCCTGGGGCCACTGTGCTCTGCCTGGGGCCCCATGTTCTGCCTGGGGCCACTGTGCTCTGCCTGGGGCCCCATAAGCTGCCTGGGGCCCCTGTGCTCTGCCTGGGGCCACTGTGCTCTGCCTGGGGCCCCATATGCTGCCTGGGGCCACTGTGCTCTGCCTGGGGCCCCATATGCTGCCTGGGGCCCCTGTGCACTGCCTGGGGCCCCTGTGCTCTGCCTGGGGCCCCTGTGCTCTGCCTGGGGCCCCATGTTCTGCCTGGGGCCCCTGTGCTCTGCCTGGGGCCACTGTGCTCTGCCTGGGGCCCCATATGCTGCCTGGGGCCCCTGTGCTCTGCCTGGGGCCCCATATGCTGCCTGGGGCCCCTGTGCTCTGCCTGGGGCCCCTGTGCTCTGCCTGGGGCCCCATATGCTGCCTGGGGCCCCTGTGCTCTGCCTGGGGCCTCTGTGCTCTGCCTGGGGCCCCATGTTCTGCCTGGGGCCCCTGTGCTCTGCCTGGGGCCGCTGTGCTCTGCCTGGGGCCCCATATGCTGCCTGGGGCCCCTGTGCTCTGCCTGGGGCCCCATATGCTGCCTGGGGCCCCTGTGCTCTGCCTGGGGCCACTGTGCTCTGCCTGGGGCCCCATAGGCTGCCTGGGGCCCCTGTGCTCTGCCTGGGACCACTGTGCTCTGCCTGGGGCCCCATATGCTGCCTGGGGCCCCTGTGCTCTGCCTGGGGCCACTGTGCTCTGCCTGGGGCCCCATATGCTGCCTGGGGCCCCTGTGCTCTGCCTGGGTGTAGGACACTGGTGACGTCACTTATCTCCGGACATTAGCTCCGGACATTAGCTCCGGACGTTATCTCCGGACATTAGCTCCGGACATTATCTCCGGACATTAGCTCCGGACAAAGCCACGGAAGTTGGCACAAATTGCAGGAAGTAGTATTCTAGGCAATTATATATTAGATGGGCATTTCCTGAAGGAAATACATGGTGCTTGAACAGCGCTACCAGCTTTACAGCAGCACTTTTCACACACGGGACTGGGGGGCGCGCTTACTTTTGCACCCGGGGCCGGGGGCGCGCTTACTTTTGCACCCGGGGGCGCACTTACTTTTGCACCCGGAGGCGCACTTACTTTTGCACCTGGGGGCGCACTTACTTTTGCACCCGGGGGCGCACTTACTTTTGCACCCGGAGGCGCACTTACTTTTGCACCTGGGGGCGCACTTACTTTTGCACCCGGGGGCGCACTTACTTTTGCACCCGGAGGCGCACTTACTTTTGGGGCCGCACTTACTTTTGGTGGGCGGGGCTCCTCGGCCTCCGATTTGGTTGGTGGGGCCCCTCATCCTCCGATTTGGTGGGTGGCGACCCTCGGCCTCCGATTTGGTGGGCGGGGACCGGCCTCCGATTTGGTGGGCGGGGACCCTCGGCCTCCGATTTGGTGGGCGGGGACCCTCGGCCTCCGATTTGGTGGGCGGGGACCCTCGACCTCCGCTTTGGTGGCCAGGGACCCTCGGCCTCCGCTTTGGTGGGCGGGGCCCCTCGGCCTCCGATTTGGTGGGCGGGGTCCCTCTGCCTCCGATTTGGTGGGCGGGGACCCTCGGCCTCTGCTTTGGTTGGCGGGGCCCCACGGCCTCCGATTTGGTGGGCGGGGTCCCTCTGCCTCCGCTTTGGTGGGCGGGGCCGCTTGGCCTTCGATTTGGTGGGCGGGGCTCCTCGGCCTCCAATTTGGTGGGCGGGGCCGCTCGGCCTCCAATTTGGTGGGCGGGGACCCTCGGCCTCCGATTTGGTGGGCGGGGACCCTCGGCCTCCGATTTGGTGGGTGGGGACCCTCGGCCTCCGATTTGGTGGGCGGGGCCCCTCGGCCTCCGATGTGGTGGGCGGGGCCCCTCAGCCTCCGCTTTGGTTGGCGGGGCCGGGCCCCTCGTCCTCCGCTTTGGTGGGCGGGGCCGCTCGGCCTTCGATTTGGTTGGCGGGGCCCCTCGGCCTCCGATTTGGTGGGTGGGGACTCTCGGCCTCCGATTTGGTGGGCGGGGACCCTCGGCCTCCGATTTGGTGGGCGGGGACCCTCGGCCTCCGATTTGGTGGGCAGGGACCCTTGGCCTCCGATTTGGTGGTCGGGGACCCTCGGCCTCCGCTTTGGTGGGCGGGGCCCCTCTGCCTTCGATTTGGTGGGCGGGGCCCCTCGGCCTCCGATTTGGTTGGTGTGGACCCTCGGCCTCCGATTTGGTGGGCGGGGACCCTCGGCCTCCGATTTGGTGGGCGGGGACCCTCGGCCTCCGATTTGGTGGGCGGGGACCCTCGGCCTCCGATTTTGTGGGCGGGGCCCATCGGCCTCCGATGTGGTGGGTGGGGCCCCTCGGCCTCCTATTTGGTGGGCGGGGACCCCTCGGCCTCCGATTTGGTGGGCGGGGACCCTCGGCCTCCGATTTGGTGGGCGGGGACCCTCGGCCTCCGATTTGGTGGGCGGGGACCCTCGGCCTCCGATTTGGTAGGCGGGGCCCCTCGGCCTCCGATTTGGTGGGCGGGGACCCTCGGCCTCCGATTTGGTGGGCGGGGCCCCTCGGCCTCCGATTTGGTGGGCGGGGACCCTCGGCCTCCGATGTGGTGGGCGGGGCCCCTCGGCCTCCGATTTGGTGGGCAGGGACCCTCGGCCTCCGATTTGGTAAGCGGGGCCCCTCGGCCTCCGATTTGGTTGGCGGGGCCCCTCGGCCTCCGATTTGGTTGGCGGGGCCCCTCGGCCTCCGATTTGGTGGGCAGGGACTCTCGGCCTCCAATTTGGTGGGCGGGGACCCTTGGCCTCCGATTTGGTGGGCGGGGACCCTCGGCCTCCGATTTGGTGGGCAGGGACCCTCGGCCTCCGATTTGGTGGTCGGGGACCCTCGGCCTCCGCTTTGGTGGGCGGGGCCCCTCGGCCTCCGATTTGGTGGGCGGGGTCCCTCTGCCTCCGATTTGGTGTGCGGGGACCCTCGGCCTCCGCTTTGGTGGGCGGGGCCCCTCGGCCTTCGATTTGGTGGGCGGGGCCCCTCGGCCTCCGATTTGGTTGGTGTGGACTCTCGGCCTCCCATTTGGTGGGCGGGGACCCTCGGCCTCCGATTTGGTGGGCGGGGACCCTCGGCCTCCGATTTGGTGGACGGGGACCCTCGGCCTCCGATTTGGTGGGTGGGGCCCATCGGCCTCCGATGTGGTGGGCGGGACCCCTCGGCCTCCGATTTGGTGGGCAGGGACCCCCGGCCTCCGATTTGGTGGGCGGGGCCCCTCGGCCTTCGATTTGTTGGGCGGGGCTCCTCGGCCTTCGATTTGGTTGGCGGGGCCCCTCGGCCTCCGATTTGGTTGGCGGGGCCCCTTATCCTCCGATTTGGTGGGCGGGGACTCTCGGCCTCCGATTTGGTGGGTGGGGACCCTCGGCCTCCGATTTGGTGGGCGGGGCCCCTCGGCCTCCGATTTGGTTGGCGGGGCCCCTCGGCCTCCGATTTGGTGGGCGGGGACCCTCGGCCTCCGATTTGGTGGGCGGGGCCCCTCGGCCTCCGATTTGGTGGGCGGGGCCCCTCGGCCTCCGATTTGGTTGGCAGGGCCCCTTGGCCTCCGATTTGGTGGGCGGGGCCCCTCGGCCTCCTATTTGGTTGGTGGGGCCCCTCGGCCTCCGATTTGGAGGGCAGGGAGCCTCGGCCTCCGATTTGGTGGGCGGGGACCCTCGGCCTCCGATTTGGTTGGCGGGGCCCCTTATCCTCCGATTTGGTGGGCGGGGACCCTCGGTCTCCAATTTGGTGGGCGGGGACCCTCGGCCTCCGATGTGGTGGGCCGGGCCCCTCGGCCTATGCTTTGGTGGGCGGGGCCGCTCGGCCTCCGATTTGGTGGGCGGGGACCCTCGGCCTCCGATTTGGAGGGCGGAGACCCTCGGCCTCCGATTTGGTGGGCGGGGACCCTCGGCCTCCAATTTGGTGGGCGGGGACCCTCGGCCTCCGATTTGGTGGGCGGGGACCCTCGGTCTCCGATTTGGTGGGTGGGGACCCTCGGCCTCCGATTTGGTGGGCGGGGCCCCTCGGCCTCCGATGTGGTGGGCGGGGCCCCTCGGCCCCCGCTTTGGTGGGCGGGGCCGGGCCCCTCGGCCTCCGCTTTGGTGGGCGGGGCCGCTCGGCCTTCGATTTGGTGGGCGGGGCTCCTCGGCCTCCGATTTGGTGGGCGGGGCTCCTCGGCCTCCGATTTGGTTGGCGGGGCCCCTCGGCCTCCGATTTGGTGGGCGGGGACTCTCGGCCTCCGATTTGGTTGGTGGGGACCCTCGGCCTCCGATTTGGTGAGCGGGGACCCTCGGCCTCCGATTTGGTGGGCAGGGACCCTCGGCCTCCGATTTGGTGGTCGGGGACCCTCGGCCTCCGCTTTGGTGGGCGGGGCCCCTCGGCCTCCGATTTGGTGGGCGAGGTCCCTCTGCCTCCGATTTGGTGTGTGGGGACCCTCGGCCTCCGCTTTGGTGGGCGGGGCCCCTCGGCCTTCGATTTGGTGGGCGGGGCCCCTCGGCCTCTGATTTGGTTGGTGTGGACCCTCGGCCTCCCATTTGGTGGGCGGGGACCCTCGGCCTCCGATTTGGTGGGCGGGGACTCTCTGCCTCCGATTTGGTGGGCGGGGACCCTCGGCCTCCGATGTGGTGGGCGGGGCCCATCGGCCTCCGATGTGGTGGGCGGGGCCCCTCGGCCTCCGATGTGGTGGGCGGGGCCCCCCGGCCTCCGATTTGGTGGGCGGGGCCCCTCGGCCTCCGATTTGGTGGGCGGGGACCCTCGGCCTCCGATTTGGTGGGCGGGGACCCTCGGCCTCTGATTTGGTAGGCGGGGCCCCTCGGCTTCCAATTTGGTGGGCGGGGACCCTCGGCCTCCGATTTGGTGGGCGGGGCCCCTCGGCCTCCGATTTGGTGGGCGGGGACCCTCGGCCTCCGATTTGGTTGGCGGGGCCCCTCGGCCTCTGATTTGGTTGGCGGGGCCCCTTATCCTCCGATTTGGTGGGCGGGGACTCTCGGCCTCCGATTTGGTGGGCGGGGACCCTCGGCCTCCGATTTGGTGGGCGGGGCCCCTCGGCCTCCGATTTGGTTGGCGGGGCCCCTCGGCCTCCGATTTGGTGGGCGGGGACCCTCAGCCTCCGATTTGGTGGGCGGGGCCCCTCGGCCTCCGTTTTGGTTGGTGGGGCCCCTCGGCCTCCGATTTGGTGGGCGGGGACCCTCGGCCTCCGATTTGGTGGGCGGGGACCATCGGCCTCCAGTTTGGTGGGCGGGGACCCTCGGCCTCCGATTTGGTGGGCGGGGACCCTCGGCCTCCGATTTGGTGGGCGGGGACCCTCGGCCTCTGATTTGGTGGGCGGGGCCCCTCGGCTTCCGATGTGGTGGGCGGGGCCCCTCGGCCTCCGCTTTGGTGGGCGGGGCCAGGCCCCTCGGCCTCCGCTTTGGTGGGCGGGGCCACTCGGCCTTTGATTTGGTGGGCGGGGCTCCTCGGCCTCCGATTTGGTTGGCGAAGCCCCTCGGCCTCCGATTTGGTTGGCGGGGCCCCTCGGCCTCCGATTTGGTGGGCGGGGACTCTCGGCCTCCGATTTGGTGGGCGGGGACCCTCGGCCTCCGATTTGGTGGGCGGGGACCCTCGGCCTCCGATTTGGTGGGCAGGGACCCTCGGCCTCCAATTTGGTGGTCGGGGACCCTCGGCCTCCGCTTTGGTGGGCGGGGCCCCTCGGCCTCCGATTTGGTGGGCGGAGTCCTTCTGCCTCCGATTTGGTGTGCGGGGACCCTCGGCCTCCGATTTGGTGGTCGGGGACCCTCGGCCTCCGCTTTGGTGGGCGGGGTCCCTCTGCCTCCGATTTGGTGTGCGGGGACCCTCGGCCTCCGCTTTGGTGGGCGGGGCCCCTCGACCTTCGATTTGGTGGGCGGGGCTCTTCGGCCTCCGATTTGGTTGGTGGGGCTCCTCGGCCTCCAATTTGGTGGACGGGGACCCTTGTCCTCCGATTTTGTGGGCTGGGACCCTCGGCCTCCGATTTGGTGGGCGGGGACCCTCGGCCTCCGCTTTGGTGGGTGGGGCCCGTCGGCCTCCGATTTGGTGGACGGGGCCCCTCGGCCTCCGATTTGGATGGTGTGGACCCTCGGCCTCCGATTTGGTGGGCGGGGACCCTCGGCCTCCAATTTGGTGGGCGGGGCCCCTCGGCCTCCGATGTGGTGGGCGGCGCCTCTCGGCCTCCGATTTGGAGGGCGGGGACTCCCGGCCTCTGATTTGGTGGGTGGGGACCCTCGGCCTCCGATTTGGTGGGCGGGGACCCTCGGCCTCCGATTTGGTGGGCTGGGACCCTCGGCCTCCGATTTGGTGGGCGGGGACCCTCGGCCTCCGATTTGGTTGGCGGGGACCCTCGGCCTCCGATTTGATGGGCGGGGACCCTCGGCCTCCGATTTGGTGGGCGGGGACCCTCGGCCTCCGATTTGGTGGGCGGGGACCCTCGGCCTCCGATTTGGTGGGCGGGGCCCCTCGGCCTCCGATTTGGTGGGCGGGGTCCCTCTGCCTCCGATTTGGTGTGCGGGGACCCTCGGCCTCCGCTTTGGTGGGCGGGGCCCCTCGACCTTCGATTTGGTGGGCGGGGCTCTTCGGCCTCCGATTTGGTTGGTGGGGCTCCTCGGCCTCCGATTTGGTGGACGGGGACCCTTGTCCTCCGATTTTGTGGGCGGGGACCCTCGGCCTCCGATTTGGTGGGCGGGGACCCTCGGCCTCCGCTTTGGTGGGTGGGGCCCGTCGGCCTCCGATTTGGTGGACGGGGCCCCTCGGCCTCCGATTTGGATGGTGTGGACCCTCGGCCTCCGATTTGGTGGGCGGGGACCCTCGGCCTCCGATTTGGTGGGCGGGGCCCCTCGGCCTCCGATGTGGTGGGCGGCGCCCCTTGGCCTCCGATTTGGAGGGCGGGGACTCCCGGCCTCCGATTTGGTGGGCGGGGACCCTCGGCCTCCGATTTGGTGGGCGGGGACCCTCGGCCTCCGATTTGGTGGGCTGGGACCCTCGGCCTCCGATTTGGTGGGCGGGGACCCTCGGCCCCGATTTGGTGGGCGGGGACCCTCGGCCTCCGATTTGGTGGGCGGGGACCCTCGGCCTCCGATTTGGTGGGCGGGGACCCTCGGCCTCCGATTTGGTGGGCGGGGACCCTCGGCCTCCGATTTGGTGGGCGGGGACCCTCGGCCTCCGATTTGGTGGGCGGGGACCCTCGGCCTCCGATTTGGTGGGCGGGGCCCCTCGGCCTCCGATGTGGTGGTCGGGGCCCCTCGGCCTCCTCTTTGGTGGGCGGGGCCGGGACCCTCGGCCTCCGCTTTGGTGGGCGGGGCCGCTCGGCCTTCGATTTGGTGGGCGGGGCTCCTCGGCCTCCGATTTGGTTGGCGGGGCCCCTCGGCCTCCGATTTGGTGTGTGCTCTGCCTGGGGCCACTGTGCTCTGCCTGGGGCCCCATATGCTGCCTGGGGCCCCTGTGCTCTGCCTGGGGCCCCATATGCTGCCTGGGGCCCCTGTGCTCTGCCTGGGGCCACTGTGCTCTGCCTGGGTGTAGGACACTGGTGACGTCACTTATCTCCGGACATTAGCTCCGGACATTAGCTACGGACATTAGCTCCGGACAATAGCTCCGGACAATAGCTCCGGACAATAGCTCCGTACAAAGCCACGGAAGTTGGCACAAATTGCAGGAAGTAGTATTCTAGGCAATTATATATTAGATTACTCAAGCTATTCAAGCTTTTCAGTCATGGATTCAAAAACGTAAACTTGACTCATCAGGTCGAAAAAATATATGTAATAAGGTATTCAGCTAGTATTATAGTAACAGAACTGCTTAAAAGTTTTGTACAGTTGAACATTAAGGAATCCAGTGTTGCAGTTGTAATATAAACCCTAAAATGCATCTATTTTATGGCTTTTAACAAATTTAGTTTGTTTTTGCAGGATTTATATTTGCTTTCTTTGGCATGATTTCTGTAGCAAAAACGTTACTGTCAGATATTAGAAAAAGTCAACAGGGAGATATGAAACAAAACAGTAATTGTTTAGCCTTTTTATTTATTTCTCACTGCAAAATGCAATTAAATTTATATAATTTATACAATGTGATTTTCTGGATTTTATTTTTGATATTCTATCTCTAAATGTAAAAATTAACCTACCCTTAAAATTATAGACTGTTCATGTCTTTTGTCAGTGGGCAAACTTACATAATCACCAAGGGATCAAATACTTATTTCCCCCACTGTACATTTACTATATTATAACTCTGCATTATGTATCAATATTAACCCAACGGATGTGTATTATACTTACAGCAGGCTTTTTGATATATTTTTTGTCAGATATATATAACTATAAGTATTTATTTATTTTTTCATATAATACTCTGTATGCGCCTCCTTTCTACTATGTTGCAGATTCATTGTGGATGCCTTGATTGAATTGCCCTTTAATAAAATTATATTTTTGTTAGTGATGGGCGAGCTCTAAAATGCTCTGGTGCTCTTTGCTCGGGTCGAGCAAATTGGAATACTCGGGTACTCGACCCGAGCAACGAGCCCAATGTAAGTCTATGGGAAACCCGAGTATTTTTACCGTGATCCCCCCCGGGGTCCTTTTAAGGTCTAAAAACATCTGAAAATGAGGGAAACGCTACTCAAATGACACGGGAACATCATGGGGATCGCCCATGGAAACATTTCTGACTCCTAGGTCACAGCTGTAAGCAATGTTGACAGAGTTTCATGCCATTTTTACAGGTGCATCAAAAAACATACAGAAACGAAACCAAATGGATTTTGCTGGGAAATATGTTAAGGTACATCCTTTCCAGGGTAATGACTTGTATATAAGGCAAAATAATTAACCCCAGACCAAAATGTTCCTCCACCACTTGGGCTATGTTCACACGCAGCATTTTTGATGCATTTTTCAACTTTAATATTGCTTTCAACCAATACAAATGCATTCACTGGGAAGTGTCATTGTAACATTTAACAACCCTAGCTGGCTATGTGGTGTGTGACACATAAGGAGACACATCTTGTTTCATTTATGAAGGAGGGACTCTTAAAGTCACAAAGCCTATTTTTAGAGGGGCATCAAACGGAACTAATATTCTTAAAGAGCCATTATTAAACAGTGAGTCTCCTATGCTATTATTGCCTATGCAGTGAGTGGCTGGGCTGCCAAAAATTACGATGCACCCCAATACCCCTTTTGCGAGAGGTACAGGAGGGCTTCCTGAAAAAATGTTACATAGAATGCAAGGCCTGCCCTGCTACCAAGTCATATGCACCCCAAGAATCCTTTGAACCAAGATTCTGGATGGCCACAGGAAAACCCACTTTGCATTATTCAGTTGGTCCTGCCATACTGTTTTCTTATGTATTGACTGCAAGGTCTGCCCTGCTACCAAGTTATATGCACCCCAATAAGCATTTGAACCCAGATGCTGGATGGCCACAGGAAAACCCACTTCGCATTCTTCAGCTGGCCCTATCATAGTGTTTCCTTAAGCATTGAATGCTAGGGCCGCCTTGACCCAAATTTGCACACACCCCAATCCCCCCTTGGAAGAAACATGGAGGAGGGCTTCCTAAAAAAAACTGTCCCATTACAAAGGAGCCGGTCTCCTAGACTCGTAATGCCCATACACTAAGTGCATGGGCCAAAAAACATTTCCCCATGGGGGGTACATTTTTAAAAAATATTTTATGGGGATCATAGACACCCTTGCTAAAAAATTGAGTGGCTGTAGCTGCATAGAACATGTTCACCCTGGTGTTCTAGTGGCAGAGAATGAAGAGACGCGGAGGAAGGCTTCATTAAAAACTAGGCCCAATTTAAAGGCCTGGGTCTCCTAGACTTGTAATGCCCATACACTAAGTGCATGGGCTGACAAACATTTCCCTATGGATGGTACATTTTAAAAAAAATATTTTATGGGGATCATAGACACCCTTGCTAAAAAATTGACTGGCTGTAGTTGCAAAGTACACGTTCACCCTGGTGTTCTAGTGGTGGAGAATGATGAGGCGTGGAGGAAAGCATCATTAAAAACTAGACCCAATTTAAAGGAGCTGGTTTCCTAGACTTGTAATGCCCATACATTAAGTGCATGGACTGACAAACATCTTCCCGTGGGGGATACATTTTTTCAAAATATTTTATGGGGATCATTGACACCCTTGCCAAAAAATTTACTGGCTGTAGCAGCATAGAACACGTTCACCCTGGTGTTCTAGTGGCAGAGAATGATGAGGCGTGGAGGAAAGCATCATTAAAAAGTAGACCCAATTTAAAGGAGCTGGTCTCCTAGACTTGTAATGCCCATACACCAAGTGCGTGGGCTTCCAAACATTTCCCCCACAGGGGTACATTTTTTAAAAATATTTGATGGGGATTACAGACACCCTTGACAAAAAATTGACTGGCTGTAGCTGCATAGAACACGTTCAACCTGGTGTTCTAGTGGCAGAGAATGATGAGACGTGGAGGAAGACCTCATTAAAAACTAGGACCAATTTAAAGGAGCTGGTCTCCTAGGCTCGTAATGCCCATACACTAAAGGCCCCGTCTCACTAAGCGATTTACCAACGATCACGACCAGCGATACGACCTGGCCGTGATCGTTGGTAAGTCGTTGTGTGGTCGCTGGGGAGCTGTCACACAGACAGCTCTCTCCAGCGACCAACGATCAGGGGAATGACTTCGGCATCGTTGAAACTGTCTTCAACGATGCCGAAGTCCCCCTGCAGCACTCGGGTAACCAGGGTAAACATCGGGTTACTAAGCGCAGGGCCGCGCTTAGTAACCCGATGTTTACCCTGGTTACCAAAAAAACAAACAGTACATACTCGCCTTCTGATGTCCGTCAGGTCCCTTGCCGTCTGCTTCCTGCTCTGACTGACTGCCGGCCGTACAGTGAGAGCAGAGCACAGCGGTGACGTCACTGCTGTGCTCTCACTTCTCACTGTACGGCCGGATCTCAGTCAGAGCAGGAAGCAGACGGCAAGGGACCTGACGGACATCAGAAGGCGAGTATGTACTGTTTGGTTTTTTTTACATTTACGCTGGTAACCAGGGTAAACATCGGGTTACTAAGCGCGGCCCTGCGCTTAGTAACCCGATGTTTACCCTGGTTACCAGTGAAGACATCGCTGGATCGGTGTCACACACACCGATTCAGCGATGTCAGCGGGGCCTCAACGACCAAAAAAAGGTCCAGGCCATTCCGACACGACCAGCGATCTCGCAGCAGGGGCCTGATCGCTGGTACGTGTCACACATAGCGAGATCGCTATGGAGGTCGCTGTTCCGTCACAAAACTTGTGACTCAGCAGCGATCTCGCTAGCGATCTCGCTATGTGAGACGGGGCCTTAAGTGTGTAACAACCCTGCTGGCATCACTGCATGGCCTCCCATCCCCCACCTGCATTACCCTCAACTCACTCACTTCTCTGAGCCATCTTGTGACTTCTCTCTGCTGCCAGCTCCATGCTGTGTACCTCATGTCTGCTGCTTGCTCTGTGCATGCTCTGTGTGCATAGGGGGGCGGCGTTGGCAACTCCTGTGTCTTATTGAGACTGTGTGCACCTTGCTAATGTGTCCTCGGCCAATTGCCACCGAGCACAGTGATACTCAGGCGAGTACCGAGTAGTGGCAAGAATGTTCGCTCATCACTAGCTTTTGTATCTTCTGATCGCTATCTCGGTTTTATTTTCTCTCTTTGCTTGTACCCACTTTACCTTCCCATCTGCATAGAATCTTATCAGTGGCAACTGCCATCACCTATGTCATTAATGTAAAAATGTGTCTTCCCTGAATACTGATTTTATCTACGAATTGAGAATTTTAAAAATGAATGATCAGTACTGGTATAAGGCTGGTTTCACATTTGCGGTTGTGTCCACAGCGTTTGTGCAGCAATTTTCCACATGCGACGTGTATTCCTATCTTTAACATTAGGGACGCAGGTGCCTGCGATTGGTTGTGTTTTGCCACGTTTAACGACGCATGCGTCATTTTCGCTGTCTGTAGCTTGGCGTGGTAAACGCTATATGTAGTAATTTCAGAGGCATCAATTTTCCCCCTTGAAAAGTATGCGGTTGTTAGGATATGTGCACACGTCAGGATTTTGTGCAGAATTTGTGCAGAATTTTCCTGAGATTTTCCTGAGGAAAATCTGGCACCACTCCCAGGAAATCCTTGTGCGTTTTTTTGTGCGTTTTTGGTGCGTTTTTGGTGCGTTTTTTGATGCGTTTTTTTGTGCGTTTTTTGTGCGTTTTTTAGAACACATAAAGTTGGTTTAAAAAAAAAAAACCTCCGATGAGGTCATTTCCTGGTCCAACCCCTCTTCTCCATTTTGCTTCCTTGTTGGATTCAACATGCCGCACCATCGTCTTACTCCACAACAGAACCGGCTACTGTTGCATACAGCACTGCTTTTGCTGCACCACCACAGCGAGCAGGTAGGATAATGTCATTAGATGTGAACACTTTGCGTATTAGGCTGGTTTCACACTGTGTACAACAGCCCGTTCAACACATACGTTTACGGGCTGCTGTAATGCAAGTGCTGACTTTGGCACATCGCTAGCGCCGATAGAGCATCTGCTAGCTCTATCAGCGCTAGCAGTGACAGACACGGCAACGCTGCAGTCCGAGTCTCGGGGTCCGACCGTCACTCAAATGACGGCACATGGCTTGCGATGCGTCTGACATAGGAGTCAATGACGGCGCTAGCAGACTACGTTTCATTGCGTTACGCAGCGGTGTAACGTATCACGTATTTCAGTGCCACGTATTTCAGTGCCACGTATTTCAGTGCCACGTATTTCAGTGCCACGTATCACGTATTTCAGTGCCACATATTTAAGTGCCACGTATTTAAGTGCCACGTATCACGTATTTCAGTGCCACGTATTTCAGTGCCACGTATTTCAGTGCCACGTATTTAAGTGCCACGTATTTCAGTGCCACGTATTTCAGTGCCACGTATCACGTATTTCAGTGCCATGTATTTCAGTGCCACGTATCACGTATTTCAGTGCCACGTATTTCAGTGCCACGTATTTCAGTGCCACGTATTTAAGTGCCACGTATTTAAGTGCCACGTATCATGTATTTCAGTGCCACGTATTTCAGTGCCACGGATCACGTATTTCAGTGCCACGTATTTAAGTGCCACGTATTTCAGTGCCACGTATTTCAGTGCCACGTATCACGTATTTCAGTGCCACGTATTTAAGTGCCACGTATTTAAGTGCCACATATCACGTATTTCAGTGCCACGTATTTCAGTGCCACGTATCACGTATTTCAGTGCCACGTATTTAAGTGCCACGTATTTAAGTGCCACGTATTTCAGTGCCACGTATCACGTATTTAAGTGCCACGTATTTCAGTGCCACGTATTTCAGTGCCACGTATTTCAGTGCCACGTATCACGTATTTCAGTGCCACGTATTTCAGTGCCACGTATCACGTATTTCAGTGCCACGTATTTAAGTGCCACGTATTTCAGTGCCACGTATTTCAGTGCCACGTATCACGTATTTAAGTGCCACGTATTTCAGTGCCACGTATCACGTATTTCAGTGCCATGTATTTCAGTGCCACGTATCACGTATTTCAGTGCCACGTATTTCAGTGCCACGTATTTAAGTGCCACGTATTTAAGTGCCACGTATTTCAGTGCCACGTATCACGTATTTCAGTGCCACGTGTAACGAAATCCGGCTAACGGACTGGGGGAACGCAATGTTAACCCAGCCTTAGGCTGCGGAGATGCCGAGTTTATGACGCTGCGGATTGGCAGCAGTTTTCCATGCGTTGTACAGTTCCATGTAATAATACATTCTATATTCTCCCATAGGAGCAATCTCGGAGAAGAAGGAATAGCAGACGTCAAAAAAGGATGTGGGTTCATCCCATTATTCAGGAACGGGAGGAAAAGGGACACTTCCATGTTCTTTACCGGGATTTAAGGAGGTAAGATATAGGGAGAAATGGTATATTGACAGCTGATTTTATTTCTTACTTTTTATTGCTATATACAACGTACTTTATGTTTAAAATGTGTGTTTAAAATTATTTGATTTTATTTAATCTTTTATTTATTTTTATTTTCAGGTTTCCAGATAAATTTACTCAGTTTTGCCGGCTTTCCATTGAGGCATTTGATCGTCTTCTAATTCTTCTTGGTCCACACCTCAGTTATGAAGATACGGTCATGCGAAGAGCAATCTCTGCAGAGGAAAGGCTGCTCATCACCTTGCGGTAAGGCCTTGCTGCGAGTGCCCCCCTAAATGCTGACACAATGCTGCCAGTTTCCCTCTTAATGCTGCCGCAATAGTGCGAGTGCCCCCATAATGCTGCCAGTTCCCCCATAGTGCTGCCGCAATGCTGCGAGTGCCCCCATTATGCTGCCATAAAGCTGCCAGTTCACCCATAATGCTGCCGTAATGCAGTGAGTGCCCCCATAGTGCTGCCGCAATGCTGCCAGTTCCCCCATAGTGCTGCCATAATGCTGCCAGTTCACCCATAATGCAGCCGCAATGCTGCCAGTTCCCCCATAGTGCTGCCATAATGCTGCCAGTTCACCCATAATGCTGCCGTAATGCAGTGAGTGCCCCCATAATGCAGCCGCAATGCTGCCAGTTCCCCCATAGTGCTGCCGCAATGCTGCGAGTGCCCCCATTATGCTGCCATAATGCTGCCAGTTCCCCCATAGTGCTGCCGCAATGCTGCGAGTGCCCCCATTATGCTGCCATAATGCTGCCAGTTCACCCATAATGCTGCCGTAATGCAGTGAGTGCCCCCATAGTGCTGCCGCAATGCTGCCAGTTCCCCCATAGTGCTGCCATAATGCTGCCAGTTCACCCATAATGCAGCTGCAATGCTGCCAGTTCCCCCATAGTGCTGCCATAATGCTGCCAGTTCACCCATAATGCTGCCGTAATGCAGTGAGTGCCCCCATAATGCAGCCGCAATGCTGCCAGTTCCCCCATAGTGCTGCCGCAATGCTGCGAGTGCCCCCATTATGCTGCCATAATGCTGCCAGTTCCCCCATAGTGCTGCCGCAATGCTGCGAGTGCCCCCATTATGCTGCCATAATGCTGCCAGTTCACCCATAATGCTGCCGTAATGCAGTGAGTGCCCCCATAGTGCTGCCGCAATGCTGCCAGTTCCCCCATTATGCTGCCATAATGCTGCCAGTTCCCCCATAGTGCTGCCGCAATGCTGCGAGTGCCCCCATTATGCTGCCATAATGCTGCCAGTTCACCCATAATGCTGCCGTAATGCAGTGA
The DNA here is from genome assembly GCF_051348905.1 of Ranitomeya variabilis. Taxonomy (NCBI): domain Eukaryota; kingdom Metazoa; phylum Chordata; class Amphibia; order Anura; family Dendrobatidae; genus Ranitomeya; species Ranitomeya variabilis. The sequence continues at coordinate 189,521,835 of NC_135232.1, forward strand.
GTGCCCCCATAGTGCTGCCGCAATGCTGCCAGTTCCCCCATAGTGCTGCCATAATGCTGCCAGTTCACCCATAATGCTGCCGCAATGCTGCGAGTGCCCCCATTATTAGTTATTCAAAAGAATTTTTTTTTTCTCTCATCAGGTTTTTAGCTACAGGAGAGAGCTACACATCCCTGCACCTCCAATTTAGGCTAGGCAAATCCACCATCTCGCAAATTGTACGGTGCACATGTACCGTCATCTGGCAGACGTTGCAGCCCATCGTGATGCCTTGCCCAACCGAGGAGACTTGGCTGCAGGTTGCAGCTGGTTTTCAAACTGTGGCCAATTTCCCCAACTGCGTAGGTGCTGTTGATGGCAAACATGTAAGGGTTCAGCAGCCACCACGATCAGGATCAAGCTTCTTTAATTATAAGAAGTATTTTTCTGTGGTCCTGATGGCGGTGGCTGACGCACATTACAAGTTTGTTGCCATCGACGTCGGTGCTTATGGCAGTTCTGGGGACTCTCGGGTGCTGCAGTCATCACAGATTGGACTTCAAATTCTTCAAGATGGCGGCACGCTCCCAGCCCCAAGACCTTTGCCGGGTTCCACACATCCAGTGCCCTTTGTGATGGTATCGGATGAGGCATTTCCCTTAAAGCCCAACCTGCTTCGCCCATACCCACGAAGGGGACTGGATGATCGGCGTAGGATTTTCAATTACAGGCTGTGCCGTGCACGAAGATATGTGGAATGTACCTTCGGGATCATGTGTAGTCGGTGGAGGATCTTTCACACTGCCATCCAGCTAGATCCGGAGACCGTGGACACTGTGATAAAGGCATGCTGTGTGCTCCACAACTATGCTCGGGAATACAGCACAGAGGTAGTTGAGGAGCCACAGGTGTCAGAATTAGTTGCAGTGGACAACTTTGGTCAAGGAAGGCAATGTAACTCGGGTGTGCGTGTGAGAGAAACCTTCGCAGACTACTTCATGAGTCCGGAAGGTGCCGTGCACTGGCAATACTCTTGTGCCGGTGTTGAGCAGCCTGAACTGCAGAGAAGATCGGATGCCTAAAACGAATCAAGGCCCAAGCCTGGACGTCAGCGATAACAGCAGAGAACATATGATGGCCAAACCCATACAAAAAAAGGAACCAGTGTGTATGGCAGAGATGATAACAGAGAAAATGCGAGGCCTAATCCCTATCTAGTGAAGACTATTTCCTAGCTACCAAGGACCCTTTTTAATCATCAATCTAAAAGCAAATAATCGTTAATAAATAAAAAAAATATTATTTGAATAATTATCGTTTCCATGTTTGTTTTTTTTGTTAATGTTGCTTCATCAGATCACATTATCCAGTATTCACATTTGGTAATCATTCCAACTCAGAGTAGTATAACAAAACTTTTTTTATTACATTAAAAAATAATTTTATTACATAACAGAAAATGTTGTGAACATTATTAAAGGAAGGTACATTAGCTGATGTAATATCCAAAAATCAATAACAATAACTTTTTTTCAATAAACTTAGATTTTTGTGGAAAAACCGTAAATAACTGATTCACATTTGGGCTAGAACTCTCATCACAGTAAAACATTGTGTACACTCCCATCTCTACTCAAAAAGGAGGAGACATCCAATCTCAAAAATTGTGATATTCCGGGTGGTATCCATAACCCGGAAATGAGTCATGTTGGGAGGAGAGACTGGAATTGGGTGTACTGGTACGATGGCCAGTTGCTGTAGGTCCATGTGTATGGCCATAACTGTAGGCCTCTACGTGGTCGGCCCTGGATGTTGCCGCCTGCCCATAACGCTGCGGTGCGGCTGCTGGTGGTGGTGGTGGAGGCACAATGGGGTTATTAAAAATATTAAAAATACCCATCATAATTTGTTGGGCTGGGGGTAGGGTGGATGTCCCATCAATTGCCGTTAACAGACAATTGGCTGCTGTCATGTACATTTGCTGCTTGTCCCGTGGCAGTGTTCTAAGGCGGTCTGCCAAAAGTGACCCAAATTTTTCTTGCTCATCCTGCTTTGCCGAATTGTCTAGCAGATTGAGCGTACGGCTTGTTAAGTTTTCTATTACTTGAGCTTGTTTAGACTTCTTTGGTGCCGCCCTTCTCAAAGCCACGGGACGGGCAGAAGCAGCCCCCATCCCCATGTACCTCGACACACCACCACCAGAGTTGGCTGCAGCGTCCGAGGAAGTAGGAGCAGTGTTACAGTCCAAAACTTCTCCCGCACGAGGTGCTATGTCACGTTCTCCAAAGGTATCGGTAACCTCTTGTGACCTTCCGGACAAAGACATGTCCCCCGGAGAAGCTTGGCTGCCCATCCTGCATTCTTCTACTTCCTCTCCAATATTGTCCTCCGTGGAGTCACCTAGGTCCGGAGGTGTTTGGGCACACACGTTGCTTTCAGTTCTGCAGACCAAAGAAAAAAAACAATGTTAAAAAAATAATATTTTCAATCATTATGTCAAGCTAAACAATTTTTATATATAAACTACCTCCTCAAACTCCGGCTTCCCAATATAAACTGCAGCTGGTCTGCATATGGCACCCGCTTCCTTGGCGGCGAGCTGCCACTCGGAGTCTTGAGGGACTTCATGAATCGATCTGTCACTGACCGCCACCTCTTCCTCACATCGCCCACTGAAATGAAAGAATTTAAATATAAAATATTACTAATCCCATTTCCTTAGTTTTTCAAAAAAATTTAAGAAATCAATACTTACAAATTGTTGTTTGCCACTGTTTAGATAGATTTGGCCACTCAGGAAACAGAGTTGTTACTATCTTGGGCCAGGCATCCCGCTTTGACCCCTTGTAATTCTCATGTGACCGGTCCCAGACCTCCGGGTGTTTTTCAATCTGAAAAATAACAGATTACAAGGGAAAATTTGTATTAAAATTTACAGTGAAAGAACAGAAATATACGGTTATCTACAGTTGCACAAAGACCGTGTGCAAGAAAATACATGTAAGTGAAGGTTTCTTGGGTCGTTACGCACAAAATTTTTCTCCCTGCTACTACGTGGCTGGGCTATATACTACATGGCCTGTGCTATATACTACATGGGATGTGCTATATACTACATGGGCTGTGCTATATAAGTGGCTGGGCAATATACTACGTGGCCTGTGCTATATACTACATGGGATGTGCTAAATAAGTGGCTGGGCAATATACTACATGGGATGTGCTATATACATGGCTGGGCAATATACTACGTGGCCTGTGCTATATACTACATGGGATGTGCTAAATAAGTGGCTGGGCAATATACTACGTGGCCTGTGCTATATACTACATGGGATGTGCTAAATAAGTGGCTGGGCAATATACTACATGGGATGTGCTATATACGTGGCTGGGCAATATACTACGTGGCCTGTGCTATATACGTGGCTGGGCAATATACTACGTGGCCTGTGCTATATACTACATGGGATGTGCTAAATAAGTGGCTGGGCAATATACATGGGATGTGCTATATACGTGGCTGGGCAATATACTACATGGGCTGTGCTATATAAGTGGCAGGGATATATAGTACATGGGCAGTGCTATATACTATGTGGCCTGCGCGATATACTATGTGGGCTGGGCGACATACCACGTATATCGGGCCACCATCTAGTGTGTGTGTGTGTGTGTGTGTGTGTGTGTGTGTGTGTGCGTGTATATGTATATATATATATATATATATATATATATATATATATATATTTCACTATTACATACAGCGATAGATTGCAGAAAGGCCTGTAATTAAATTCCCGGTTTTTTATATCTCCTCTCTTCTCTTATATGGAATAAGGCTACGTTCACACGTGCATTGTGCGCCGCAGCGCACAACGCAAACTAAAACGCGTCAAAACGCATGCTGAAACGGTGCGTTTTGCGCCGCATGCGTCCTTTTTGGCCGAAAGTTGGACGCAAAAAAATTTCAACTTGAAGCGTTTCTTGCGTCCAACGCTTGCGACCATGCGGCGCAAAACGCAGCACAACGCATGTCCATGCGCCCCCATGTTAAATATAGGGGTGCATGATGCATGCGGCGCCGCTGTGGCGCCCAACGCTGCGGCGAGGACCGCAAATGTGAACGTAGCCTAACATACAGTAAACCATGTCATTTTTTTGGAGGGGGACATATTTGGGCGCTAAAGCTATTAAAGGGTTAAATCACAGGAAAAAATGGCGTGGGCTCCCGCGCAATTTTCTCCACCAGAATGGTAAAGCCAGTGACTGAGGGCAGATATTAATAGCCAGGAGAGGGTCCATGGTTATTGGCCCCCCCGTGGCTAAAAACATCTGCCCCCAGCCACCCCAGAAAAGGCACATCTGGAAGATGCGCCTATTCTGGCACTTGGCCACTCTCTTCCCACTCCCTGTAGCGGTGGGATATGGGGTAATGAAGGGTTAATGCCACCTTGCTATTGGAAGGTGACATTAAGCCAGATTAATAATGGAGAGGCGTCAATTATGTCACCTATCCATTATTAATCTAATTGTTGGAAAGGGTTAAAAAACACACACATGATTTCAAAATTTTAATGAAATAAAGACACCCAGTTTTTGACCATATTTTATTAAACTGGTAATCCAAGGGTAAAAAAAAAAAAATTGATTTACAAAGGAACCGGTGCTAATGCACCTGTTCCCTTGTAAACATAACTGCACATGACATATTTCATCTCTGCGCAGCCTCAGCGGCTGAACGGAGATGAACAGATAGCATGAGAAAAAATTTCCCACGCTCCAGAGTTCATCTCCGGTCAGCCGGAGAGTCCGCGCAGCCGCAGTGAGTCCCGAACGAGTTCACCCGAACAGCGCGAGCTGCCTTCGGGAGAACTCGGTATACAGTGAACGGGATCGCTTTACGATCCCGTTCATTGTATCGGCGGCCGCGGTTTAGAGCAGCCGCATGTTATGCGGCTGCTCTAAACTCAAGATCCTCGTGGGACACTCGTTTAATTGGATGCTGCGGAGGGTAGGTATACATTGTGGTTTGTTTTTTTACTTTTTTTCTGACGAGGGATTCGTGGAATTGGGCGTTTAGGTGAGTACGGGTTTGTTTTTTTTTATTTATTTTAGGTGGCGATCGGCGGGGACAGGTATATATAATTTATTTCCACAGGTAACCACTGGCCACCAATGAAAATTAATTTAATGGACTATTAAAAATAGGGACACGACAGGGGGATAATTTAATTTAGTGATTTTTACCACTGGCCACCAATGTAAACACTGGCCACCAATGTAAACACTGGCCACCAATGTAAGCACTGGCCACCATTGTTTTTAATAAGGGGACATTTTGTGGGGGAAATTTTGTTACATTTTACTAGGAAATTTAGGATGAGGGGGCCACAACAACATTTCAGGGACGTACATAACAGCAGGGACAGTTCGATGGGAAATACTGCTCCCATCGAGCTGAGCCTGCTGCAACGACTTGGAGGGAACAGACAAAGGCCGATGGGTGTAGTCTCATCGGCCGATGTCCGAACACACGCACACACACATATATACACAGACACACACACATATATACACAGACACACACACATATATACACTATAGACACAGACACACACACTCTTACCACACTTATCATCTGCACCACATCCAGACTCATACGGTCGTAGCACTCCATGCCGGCAGCTATAAGCAGGAAGACGGGAATGTGGGAGTTTCCGCTTCCTGGATTTTATGGGATGTGCATGCATGGCATGATGGGATGGCCATTATGGGATGGACATTGTGTTGTCACTTCCTGTTTTGCCGCGAAAATAACGCTAGAAATCCGCATTTTTTTATATGTTTGCGGATTTCTAGCGTTTCAATGCAAGGCTATGTGTGCGGGAAATCAGCGATTCCGCAAAATTAATGAACATGTTGCTTTTTTTACCGCGAATCGTTTTTTTCGCGGAAAAAAACGCAACGTTTGCACTATTTTTGCGGAATCCATAGAAACGATTAGGAACTATATGTAAGCGTTTTTTTTACGTTTTTATCGCGATTTTATAGCGAAAAAAACGCGAAAAAAACGCGAAAAAACCTGAACGTGTGCACATGGCCTTAGCGGAAGGAATGCGGAAAAAAACACATTACGGTCTATGTGAAAGCATGCGTTCGCAAGCACATGTGTTTGCTTGCGTTTGTGAACGCATGCATTGTACCACAGGACAACATGTCTAGACACTGATTAGCCACCCCCACATACAAACCGATAAAAGGAGGGAGTGGGCATTTGCAGTCCACAACTCAGCAGACTGGGAACAAGAGCAGACAGACGCAGGAAAGAACCTGGCCGGGATCACACAACTGTGTGTGATGAGAGAAACTCCTGAGAGTTTCTCTCATCACACACAGTTGTGTGATCACAGTCAAAAGTGCATTGTCTAATCATTATTTATATTTTTCAACAGTGCTCAAAGTCAAAACACGTTGGCGTTCGATGTAGGATCACTTCAACAAGGACCTTCTTCAAGAGAGCCAGGTTCCTAGTGGTTCTGGAGCAAGGATCCGCAAATATAAATATCACTGCATCCTTGCATTTTTGAGACCGGTCCTTGCCCAGAGAACGTAAGTATTTTTTGTGTTGTATTGCCTATTCTATATTTTTCTATTCCACAGGAGTTGGCGCTTTACTATTGTAAATGTTTGGTAGTAATGTTTTGGATTTTTTTCACAGCACATGGAGCAGCGCTCTTGACCCTGGTTCTGGAGCGGTCCTTCATCAACCAGCCATCCAGCAGCACTGCAGCAAGTGGGCCTGCAACACAGACTGGAGACCAGGAAGCTGGTCCATCAGGTGTTCCCCTGTCCCAATCCTCTGCCTCATTTTTGGGGGGCTCTTCTCGGCAGTGGCAGAGGGCCTCTGACAGGTCACTCATGCCCGAATTTTTGCACTTGAGCTTGGTCTTTCGTGATGGACTCAAGACAATGGGTGACCGACTGGATAGTGCCATAAACCATATGAATACACTTATCCAGGATGTCACCAAAAGCCTTGACCAAGTGAAAGCCGACCTCCAGAGGCCAGCACAGCATTTTTTTAAATCAAATAGAATAGGGCATGTCGGAACACCTTACTCCTGATCTCCAGCTTACTGTCATGCAGGCCTGCAATCCTGCTTACATGCAGGCTATGCAGCAGAGTAGGTATTCTCAGCAGCCAGTGGTGGCATTTCCACCTGTGCAAACACTGTCACGCTTGACCTCAATGCCGAGCTCTGCTGCATACCACTGCACGGCCACCACCATTCCAAGCACTGCCGAACACCACTACAGCACCACCACCATGCCGAGTGCTGTTGGACAGCCCACCGCCACCACCATGACAACTGCTGCTCCTGCTTGGACCTCCTCCACTGCCACCACCATGCAGCAGCAGGACCCTGGCATGGCCTTTCCCACCACCATGCAGCAGCAGCCGGACCCAGGTATGGCCCTCCCCACCACCACAACCATGCAACAGCAGGACCCTGGCATGGCCTTTCGCACCACCATGCAGCAGCAGCCGGACCCTGGCATGGCCTTCCCCACCACCACAGCCATGCAGCAGCAGGACCCTGGCATGGCCTTTCGCACCACCATGCAGCATCAGCTGGACCCTAGCACGGCCTTCCCCACAACCACAACCATGCAGCAGCAGTGGCACACGGACCCTGACAGGTCGGCCACCATGACCAGGCCACTAGAAATGAGCCCACCGAGGCTCCCCAGACTTTCGTGTCGATCCCAAAAAGGGAAAAAAATAAAGAGCAAATGACTATCTCAATTCCTCCCCCCTCACCTCCCAATGTGTCTGTAATGTCAGGTTTCTCTCACCCTTCCAGTGTGTCTCTGCCCTCTCATGCATCAAGCACCATCCCCAAACTCTCAGACCCCACTACTTTAATTGTCCCTTCTCCTGCAACCCCTGCGTCACCCACAGTTAGCCAGGCCTCACAGCTACACACCCCCCAGTTCCGTCACTCTACCCCAAGCAGGCTCAGTTAATTTTTTTTTTTTTTGGTTAAAAATAAATGTTAATGTTTTTTTTACCACCAATACTGTTTGGTTATTTGTGTATTTCACCGTGCGCCGAATAAACACACTTTATTTTTTTGCCACCTCATAGCTCCAGTAGTTAGTAAGTACAACACTTTGTGTGTTTGGTATAGAGCTATGAGGTGGCAAAAAATAATATTACTTTTATTTTCTCCATAATCTATTCAGTCTGCTTAATCTGTGTCACAGACTGAAGAGACAATGGTGGTAATACAAAGCAGAACTATACTCAACAGGTGATGTGTCAAAAAACTAATTATTTATGATACCTGACCTGGAGAGTAGAGATCTGCCTTGTATATCCTACATTTTCTCTTCATTCTATGTAATCTATTTCACACAAACTGAAGAGACGATGGAGGTCATACAAGGCATATCTATACTCTCCTGGACAGGTGTCAGAAATAGTGAATTCATGAGGCTGGGTTTTGCGCATCATGAATTCATTATTTCTGACACCTGACCTGGTGAGTACAGATCTGCTTTGTATTATACCTCCATTGTCTCTTCAGTCTGCGTTCAATATATACTGCAGAACAGTATCAGGATGTAATGAAGTCAACTACCTTACCACTAGCAACCTAAGTGGTTTTTAGAGAAAATACATAGGAGACTTGGTAAAGAGATCAAAACACATTATTTATTAAGCAAAAATATTAATAACATTTAAAACATAACTGGTACAGACCCAAACCCAACAGCACATTTTACACAATATTATCTTGCCATGCCACATGTCCAATATCAGAATCAAAATAGGCAGCAAATTGGTCCCGCATGTGGCCAACTTCAACAGTTGACCGCAGCGGGTGATGCTGGTAATCTGGCAATGGGTTTACAACTGGTTCATCCAGTTCAATGTTGGGTCGCTCCTTAGCCATTATGTAATTGTGGAGAACCACACAGGCTTTGACCACCTCATCGACTGTCTCCATTTTTAGATTAATGGCTGTCCCAAGAATGAGCCTTTTGAGACAAGAATCCCAAAGGTACACTCTACTGTTCTTCGGGCCGTGGTCAGTCTGTAGTTATTAAATCCTTTTAGTGTGGTTCAAGTCCCGACTGAAATATGGCTTCAGTAGGTTTTCGCACATCTGAAAGGCCTCATCCCCAACCATAACAAATGGCATCGATGGGCCTTGAGTGTTGGGTAAAGGTCATGGCAGGGGAAAATTAAAATTTTTGCCATACACACATCGGCGCATATCAGAGTTCTTGAATGTCTGTGAGACATTGCCACAGCCAAAATGTCCACGGTGATGAGGCGACAGTCCGCATCTGCTATTGCCATGAGAACTACAGAAAAATGTATTTTTTAGTTGAAGTACTACGATCCAGTTCTGGCTGGTTTGATAATGCGTATGTGCTTTCCATCCACCGCTCCCAAACAGTTGGGGAAATCACACACACTCCAGAATTTTTCTGCAATTTCCACCCACATGTCCACTGTGGGTAGGGGGATAAATTCATCCCGGAGAACGTTCCACAAAGCCCGTCAGGTGTCCGCAACTATTCCAGACAAGGTGGAAATTCCAAGCCGGTACTGAAAGTGGAGCAATGATAAGCTATCTCCGGTAGCCAGAAATCTGAAATAAAATAAAAGAAATAAAATTACAATCAATTCTATTTATGCTGGTGTTTAGCTAAAGACATAAGGGAAAATACAAATAATACATGGCAGATCAACAATAATTATGACTGGCATTTGTTTAGAATTATTACGTACCTTAATGTGACCAGGAGACGTTCCTCTGCAGGAATCGCTCTACGGAGCTGGGTGTCCTGTGTCCGGATGCCTTCTTGGACACGACCAAGCAAATCCCGAAAAGACTCTTGAGACATCCTGGTATATTCTGGGAATTTGTCCGGGTTGGCATTAAGCTCGCCATATAGCGTGTGGTAGGCTCCATGGCTCTCCCATAGTTCAATAATGGGGTGTCTCCAAAAACGCCTATGCTGTGTCCTTCTCTGTTGTTCTCTATTTCTTTGTTGCTCCCAAGCAAATGCACAGGCAAGAAACCAGCTTGATACTTAAATCCAGGTTGAAATAAAAGCTCTCCATGCGAAGATCCATCATGACACAGGATACAGTAGCAAAATCTGTAGATTTCAGCAGTCCAAGGGTCTATATAAAGATATCTCATAATACACACCCACTGTAGTCCCATTGGCGGTGTCTGTTTATCTAGATTTTTCTCCTGTTAAATTTTCCACCATGCACACAGAATACACAAACGCATGCAAACTGCATGAAAAAGCGTGCAGACGCAGCATTTTTTTAACCGCATGCGTTACCTAGCCTAAAAGAAGCAGATTCTCTGATAAGATATATTACAGAGTTTCTAATTTTCATGTGTATTTTTGATTTATTGAGTCAAAATTAAAATGGTTACTTTTAAGTTTATGTATGGTTTTATTTCATATACAGCATAATAAAAATCATCCAATACTTGAAAAATTCAAAGTAAGACAAGGCTAATATAGTGATATTGTGCTCATAATTTCATTTGGTGGCTCAGAGGTGTGTGGTCCTGCTCATCACACTGGTAGAGAAGAATATAATTTGAGCATGTTTACAAATGACTGTCACATTCCCTTTGCCATTAAGAGACAAACATATGGTGCATCATTTCTGCCTGTGAAGCTGCCTATCTGATTAAACAGTATCTTTTTTTGCATTTTTGTAACAACCCTCAATGCTAAGAACATATGCTGTGGGAAAATGCTGTCATGCAAGAAAACTATCCTGATCCCATTTATCATTGTCACCTCTATCACAGATATTCTCTTATTCAGCAAGTGCAAATTATTGAGTTAGAACTAATGCATTTTAATGTACCTTATGCAATTATAAACTACTATATTTGTGCAAATTATTCTATCCTCCTACCATGATCATAGCTTTCCACACAGTAGCAGAAATTATTACACTGCATTCCAGTACTTGATTTACATTCATATCTTGATATATTTTTGTCTATGTATGTCTGACTGACTATTTCTACACCATTACCCTGTAATTTTCACATAACTCAACGTAAAATGCTGCCCCTATAGTATTTCAAATTCCCTGAAAGACTAGGTATCCACCCTTCCTTCAAGCACATTCCTTATTGTTGCTTCATGCGGTTTAAAGGTTTTCTGTATCCAGTCATTTGTTTTCATATGTGACTATGTCTCCTTGTCTAGGTAGCCTATATTACCTCTTTCCTTCCAGGATTGTCTTATTTTTAGTTATATAATATGGTATGTATAATATCCTCTCTATATTCATTGAATAACGCTATTTTTAATAGTCGTAAAATACATGATTGTATTCCTGCATTTATCTTGTTGGTGTGATTTTTAGAGATTGATTCACGGAGGATTGAATTTGAGTCAAATTTCTGGAAATTTTGCTTCTACACAAATTCAAACATTTTGAGATTCCTCACTCTCCGCTATAGAGCGTAAGCTCTTAAGGTCAGCGAGGTCATTTTCCATCTCCAGAATCACTAGGTAAGTCTCTCTCTCGTATAATGTAAGCTGTTATGATCAGCAGAGTCCTCTCTCTCACCTGTAAATTGTAAGCTCTTATTGACAATGGGGTGCTCTCTTTCTCCCCTGTAAAATATAAGCTCTCATTGGTCTGCAAGTTTCTCGCTTTACTCTCCCGTATGTTTATTTTGCGAGCAATTACATCCTTTTTATCATTTAAATTTGAGCAAATTTATTAACCACAAATCAAAATTTTAGGACAATTTGGCAAAGTCAGTGAAATCGAAATTTCAAAAGATTCTCTTATCTCTAGTAGTTTTCATACAATGTAATAATAAAATGATAATGTTTGCTAGTCACTAAAATAATTGGTCTGATATTGAAAAGCAAATGAGGGTAAATCAAATTTCCCTTTCCCCTTGGAACCTCTGCATCAGACTTTAAGAGATGTTAAAAGATTTTTTTTACTACACCAATCCACCATCACTGACAATGTCACATCAATATCATGTCAATAAAGGAGTGACCCCCAGCACCCCAGTGATAAGCAGCTAGTGGCTCTGGCAGACTCTGAATGCAAATATTATGAAGGTGCATGTGGGGGAAACTCACTGTTTGGACGCACGGCAGGGTTCAGAAGGGAAAGAGTTCCATTTGACTTTTTGAATGCAAAATTTTCTGTAATAATTAGTGGATGCCATGTCACGTTTGGAAAGCCCCTGATGTGCCTGAACAGTGGAAACCTCCCACAAGTGACATCATTTTGGAAACAAGACCCCTTAGGGAACTTATCTAGATGTGTATTGAGCCCCTTGAACCCCCAGGTGCTTTACAGAAGGTTATAATGAGTGAAAATAAAAAAAATCAAATTTTTCCCTCAAAAATGTTTATTAGCGCCAAATTTTACATTTTCACCATGGTAACAGAAGAAATTTCACCATACAATTTATTGAGAAAATTCTTCGGAGTACGCTGATGCCCAATATGTGGTAGACAACTACTGTTTGGGTGCACAGCAGGGCTTGGAAGGGAAGGAGTGCCATTTGACTTTTTGAATGCTGGAATAATTAGTGGACGCCATGTCACATTTAGAGAGCGCCTGATGTGCCTAAACATTGGAAACCTCCACAAGTGACGCAATTTTGAAAACTAGACCCCTCAGGGAACTTATCTAGATGTGTGGTGAGCTTCATAGATGTTTATAACATTGAGCTGTGAAAATGAAAAAAAATCAAATTTGTCCCAATAATGTTGATTGATGTTTATTGATGCCCAATATGTGGAGAAAAACTACTGTTTGAGTGCACAGCAAGGCATAGAAGGGAAGGATTGCCATTTGACTTTTTGAAACCAAAATTGGCTGGAATTGAGATCGGATGCCATGTCACGTTTGGAGAGTCCCTGATGTGCCTAAACAGTGGAAAACCCCCACAGGTGACCCCATTTTGGAAATTAGACCTCTTAAGGAACTTAACTAGATGTGTGGTGAGCACCTTGAAATCCCAGATACCAATTTTATTTACATTTGACTTGTTGAACTCGTTTTATTCCACTTTTTGTTTGGTGATATGATTATAAAGCATAGTTTTTTTGCCTCGTTTCTTTGTTTTTTTTCACTGTGTTCCCTGACGGGTTTAAGAGACAGTTTTATAGGTTGGGTCATTATGGAAGCGGCAATACAAAATATGTGTACTTTTTTTTACACAAATAAATTTTTTATTAGAATAATATTTTTTCCTTTTTTTGTTCTTTATTTGTGATTTTTTAAATACTTTTACAATTTTTAACAACATAACTTTTTGTTACTTTTTACATGTCAGTGACTGATCACTGATCTAATACTTTGTAATGCTTCTGCATTACAGAGCATTAGATCAGCATCGCTCACACAGGAAGTAGGCATATCAGCTACTGCTCTGAGCAGGAATTTACAAGCCACCATCCCTGGGTGATCTTGCAGCCAACTTTCAGCCCGGTGTCACCATGGAGAAAATCGGCACAATGCGATCACAATCGCGTTGTGTCGATGGGAGCAGAGAGAGAATGAGCCTTTACAATCATAAGGAGGTATATGTATGGCAATTTGCAGGAACGCTGCTCCTGCAGCACCATACATACATTGCTCATGTTGGGAAGGGGTTAATATTGAGACCCACAACATCATACACTTGATGGAGCTGTGACGTGCAGCTCCGCTTCTGATCTCATAGAGCTGCTTCTCTGATCGGTGGAGGTGTAGGGTGTCACACCCTCAATGATGTGATATCCTAAGGATTGTTCATCACTATAACAGTAGTGGGCAACCCCTTTAACATTAGTTTGAAATAATGACCATAATGTACAACATTATACCTAAATAATGGAAATTTAATAATACACTGAATGGCTGTAAGAATAACACCATTCAGATGTATGGAACTGAGTTTTAGTTTAACCCCTTCACCCCCAAGGGTGGTTTGCACGTTAATGACCGGGCCAATTTTTACAATTCTGACCACTGTCCCTTTATGAGGTTATAACTCTGGAACGCTTCAACGGATCCCAGTGATTCTGACATAGTTTTCTCGTGACATATTGTACTTCATGATAGTGGTAAAATTTCTTTGATATTACCGGCGTTTATTTGTGAAAAAAACAGAAATTTGGCGAAAATTTTGAAAATTTCGCAATTTTCCAACTTTGAATTTTTATGCAATTAAATCACAGAGATATGTCACACAAAATACTTAATAAGTAACATTTCCCACATGTCTACTTTACATCAGCACAATTTTGGAACCAAAATTTTTTTTTGTTAGGGAGTTATAAGGGTTAAAAGTTGACCAGCAATTTCTCATTTTTACAACACCATTTTTTTTTAGGGACCACATCTTATTTGAAGTCATTTTGAGGGGTCTATATGATAGAAAATACCCAAGTGTGACAACATTCTAAAAACTGCACCCTTCAAGGTGCTCAAAACCACATTCAAGAAGTTTATTAACCCTTCAGGTGTTTCACAGGAATTTTTGGAATGTTTAAATAAAAATGAACATTTAACTTTTTTCACAAAAAATTTAATTCAGCTCCAATTTGTTTTATTTTACCAAGGGTAACAGGAGAAAATGGACCCCAAAAGTTGTTGTACAATTTGTCCTGAGTACGCCGATACCCCATATGTGGGGGTAAACTACTGTTTGGGCACATGACAGAGCTCGGAAGCGAAGGAGCGCCATTTGACTTTTCAATGCAAAATTGACTGGAATTCAGATGAGACGCCATGTTGCGTTTGGAGAGCCACTGATGTGCCTAAACATTGAAACCCCCCACAAGTGACACCATTTTGGAAAGTAGACCCCCTAAGGAACTTATCTAGAGGTGTGGTGAGCACTTTGACCCACCAAGTGCTTCACAGAAGTTTATAATGCACAGCCGTAAAAATAAAACAAAAATTTTTTCCCACAAAAATTATATTTAGACCCCAGTTTTGTATTTTCCTGAGGGTAACAGGAGAAATTGGATCCCAAAACTTGTTGTCCAATTTGTCCTGAGTACTTTGATACCCCATATGTGGGGGGGAACCACCGTTTGGGCGCATGGGAGGGCTCGGAAGGGAAGGAGCGCCATTTGGAATGCAGACTTAGATGGAATGGTCTGAAGGAGTCGCATTGCGTTTGCAGAGCCCCTAATGTACCTAAACAGTAGAAACCCCCCACAAGTGACACCATTTTGGAAAGTAGACCCCCTATGGAACTTATCTAGATGTGTGGTGAGCACTTTGACCCACCAAGGGCTTCACAGAAGTTTATAATGCAGAGCCGTAAAAATAAAACAAAAATTTTTTCCCACAAAAATTATTTTTTAGCCCCCAGTTTTGTATTTTCCCAAGGGTAACAGGAGAAATTGGACCCCAAAAGTTGTTGTGCAATTTGTCCTGAGTACTTTGATACCCCATATGTGGGGGGGAACCACCGTTTGGGCGCATGGGAGGGCTCGGAAGGGAAGGAGCGCCATTTGGAATGCAGACTTAGATGGAATGGTCTGCAGGAGTCGCATTGCGTTTGCAGAGCCCCTAATGTACCTAAACAGTAGAAACCCCCCACAAGTGACACCATTTTGGAAAGTAAACTCCCTAAGGAACTCATCTAGATGTGCTGTGAGAGCTTTGAACCCCCAAGTGTTTCACTACAGTTTATAACGCAGAGCCGTGCAAATAAAAAATATTTTTTTTTCCCAGAAAAATTATTTTTTAGCCCCCAGTTTTGTATTTTTCCAAGGGTAACAGGAGAAATTGGACCCTAAATGTTGTTGTCCAATTTGTCCTGAGTACGCTGATACCCCATATGTGGGGGGGAACCACCATTTGAGCACATGGCAGAGCTCGGAAGGGAAGGAGCATCATTTGGAATGCAGACTTAGATGGATTGGTCTGCAGGCATCACATTGCGTTTGCAGAGCCCCTAATGTACCTAAACAGTAGAAACCCCCGACAAGTGACCCCATATTGGAAACTAGACCTCCCAAGAAACTTATCTAGATGTGTTGTGAGAACTTTGAACCCCCAAGTGTTTCATTACAGTTTATAACGCAGAGCCGTGAAAATAAAAAATCCTTTTTTTTTCCCACAAAAATTATTTTTTAGCCCCCAGTTTTGTATTTTCCCAAGGGTAACAGGAGAAATTGAACCCCAAAAGTTGTTGTCCAATTTGTCCTGAGTACGCTGATACCCCATATGTTGGGGAAAACCACTGATTGGGCACACGAGAGAGCTCGGAAAGGAGGGAGCACTGTTTTACTTTTTCAACGCAGAATTGGCTGGAATTGAGATCGGACGCCATGTCGCGTTTGGAGAGCCCCTGATGTGCCGAAACAGTGGAAACCCCCAATTATAACTGAAACCCTAATCCAAACACATCCCTAACCCTAATCCCAATGGTAACCCTAACCACACCTCTATCCCAGACACATCCCTAATCCCAACCCTATTCCCAACCGTAAATGTAATCCAAACCCTAACCTTAACTTTAGCCCCAACCCTAACCCTAACTTTAGCCCCAACCCTAACTGTAGCCTTAACCCTAGCCCCAACCTTAACCCTAGCCCTAACCCTATCCCTAACCCTAACCCTAGCCCTAACCCTAGCCCTAACCCTAACCCAAGCCCTAACCCTAACCCTAATGGGAAAATGGAAATAAATAAATATTTTTAATTTTTTTATTTTTCCCTAACTAAGGGGGTGATGAAGGGGTGTTTGATTTACTTTTATAGCGGGCTTTTTTAGCGGATTTTTATGATTGGCAGCCGTCACACACTGAAAGACGCTTTTTATTGCAAAAAATATTTTTTGTGTTACCACATTTTGAGAGCTATAATTTTTCCATATTTGAGTCCACAGAGTCATGTGAGGTCTTGTTTTTTGCAGGACGAGTTGACATTTTTATTGGTAACATTTTCGGGCACGTGACATTTTTTGATCGCTTTTTATTCCGATTTTTGTGAGGCCGAATGACTAAAAACCAGCTATTCATGAATTTCTTTTAGGGGAGGCATTTATACCGTTCCGCGTTTGGTAAAATTGATAAAGCAGTTTTATTTTTCGGGTCAGTACGATTACAGCGATACCTCATTTGTATCATTTTTTTATGTTTTGGCGCTTTTATACGATAAAAACTATTTTATAGAAAAAATAATTATTTTTGCATCGCTTTATTCTGAGGACTATAACTTTTTTATTTTTTTGCTGATGATGCTGTATGGTGGCTCGTTTTTTGCGGCACAAGATGATGTTTTCAGCAGTACCATGGTTATTTATATTCGTCTTTTTGATCGCGTGTTATTCCACTTTTTGTTTGGCGGTATGAGAATAAAGCGGTGTTTTTTACCTGTTTTTTTTTTTTTTTTTTTATGCTGTTCACTGAAGGGGTTAACTAGTGATATAGTTTTATAGGTGGGGTCGTTATGGACGCGGCGATACTAAATATGTGTACTTTTATTGTTTGTTTTTTTTATTTAGATTAAGAAATTTATTTATAGGAACAATATATATTTTTTTATTTTTATTTTTTTTGGAATTTTTTTTATTTTTTTTTTACACATTGGAATATTTTTTTTTTACACTATAACATTGCCCCAGGGGGGGGGCATCATGTTATAATGTAAGATCGGTGACCTGACACTTTGCTGTGCACGGTGTCAGATCACCGATCTAACGTGCACTTTTTCTATGCTTCCCGGCGCCTGCTCTGAGCAGGCGCAGTGAAGCCACCTCCCTGCAGGACCCGGATGCCGCGGCCATCTTGGATCCGGGCCTGCAAGGAGGAGGAGGAGGTAAGAGTTCCTCGCAGCAACGCCATCACATCGCGTTGCTCCGGGGGTCTCAGGGAAGCCCACAGGGAGCCCCCTCCCTGCGCGATGCTTCCCTATACTGCCGGCACATCGCGATCATGTTTGATCGCATTGTGCTGGGGGTTAATGTGCCGGGGCGGTCCGTGACCACTCCTGGCACATAGTGCCGGATGTCAGCTACGATAGGCAGCTGACACCCGGCCGCGATCGGCCGCGCTCCCCCCGTGAGCACGGCCGATCGCGCTGGACGTACTATCCCGTCGGTGGTCATACGGGCCCACCCCACCTCGACGGGATAGTACGTCCAATGTCAGAAAGGGGTTAATATGCAGGATGTGAAAATATCCCAATAGTTTTTAATATTTTAGTATGTGTCATCCTTTTAGTACATATATTTAAAAAGAAAAGTAGAACATATTTCCTCCAACAAAATCAGTGTTTTTGAAGATAGTATGCTTCCCAGAAAGTAATCAGAGAGGATTTATTTTTATTCCACATTTAGTGTTGTCTATGAGTTACATATGGTTGATTACTTAAAAACTATTTCCAGCTGCGTAAGCCTGCTCTTTTTTATGCTCTTAACTACTGTTTCCTAAAAAAAAAAGCCAAAATATTGGCAATGGAAACAATGAAAAACATAATCTTGCTGAAAACTTAATCTGGCACATACTAGTACATTATGGCATGTAGCCAAACAATAAATTATATAAAAACAGACACTCAGCTAGAATTATGCTTTTTTATATTACATGTGGTTCAACCCCTCCCCAAATACAATATTATGTATATTTTTCTAGTTTCTTTAAAAACTAATTTATAAAGTTTTAACATTTTTGGTACTTACTGTAGTACTTCAGATACAGAGCTTTTTTCTTTTAGTCACAAATATTACAGAATTCACCATTTAGACTGATAAAAAAAGGATAATTATTTCAAATAAAAACATAATAATATCCCCCCAAAAATAACTTGCTAGCCTCTAATATCATCAATCCCATTACCTCCTCTACTTCAGCTTGCTTACTTTTTGACTTTTACACAGTCAAAGAAGTCTTCCAGCTCTTCCCTTACTCTTTCAAACATGTTGTCATAACTCAAAATTAGTGATGGGCGAACCAAAATGGTAAAGTTCGGGGTCCGTACCAAACACCTAGTGTTCGTGCGTGGACCCCGAACTTCTCCAGGAAATCTGTATTAAGCCGGCGTCACACTAGCGAGTTTTACGGACATATGAGCGCAGAAAATACATCCAGAAAATACGCATTGCACATGGCCCAATGATTCTCTATGGGGCAGCTCCTATCTGCCGTATATTACGCATCCGTAATATACGGTATGTCACGGCCGTAGAAAATCGCAGCATGCTGTGTTTGTCAGCGTATTGCGCAAAAAATCCGCCAATGAAAGTCTATGGGGGCGAGAAAATTACGGATTACACATGGACCATGTGTGTGACTTGCGAGAAATATGCAGCGGTGTTCTATAGAAAAGCCGGCAATTCAGTGCGGTGTACAGTAAAATCACACTGACAGGTTAGAATAGAATAGGTAGAATAAATGTGTACACATAGAATAGGTATATATATATATATATATATATATATATATATATATATATGTCAGTGAGACACACATATACTGTATATGTATATATATATATATATATATATATATATATATATATATATATATTTATGTTTAATTCAGTGCTAGATAGCAGAAAAGCCGGTAATTCAATTGCCGGCTTTTCCTCTCTCCTTCACAAGCCCGACATGATATGAAACATGGTTTACATACAGTAAACCATCTCATATCCCTTCTTTTTTGCATATTCCTCTTTACTAATGTAACAAGTGTCTCTGTGTAAAATTTGGGGTCTCTAGCTATTAAATTAAAGGGTTAAATCCTGGAAAAAATTGGCGTGGGCTCCTGCGCAATTTTCTCCGCCAGAGTGGGAAAGCCAGTGACTGAGGGCAGATATTAATAGCCTAGGAACTTTTCTGAATCTTTTCCCATGCTCGAGTTCATATGAGTTCATCCAGCAGAGGGCGCATCACCGCGACTCGAGGTAACTACAGTACATTCCCCTGCATTCCATTCATTCACCAAGTTTAACAGGCAGGAGCACAGCTGCCTTAGCAGAGCTCCTGGGTGTAAAATGATTTTACCCCTTCAGATGGATTTACAGCGTGGGACAAGACTGTAACGATGGAAGGTATGGAATATTGTTGTTTGTTTTTTTAACTTCATTTCAGGTGACAAGGGTCTTCAGGTGGATTAAGAGTATAATAAAATATTACAACACCATGTGTCTTTATTGCATTAAAATACTTTTAAATCATGTGTGTGTGTGTGTTTTTTAACCCTTTCAAACAATTGGATTAATAATGGATAGGTGTCATAATTGACACCTCTCCATTATTAACCTGGCTTAATGTCACCTTACAATAGCAAGGTGACATTAACCCTTCATTACCCCATATCCCACCGCTACACGGGAGTGGGAAGAGAGAGGCTAAGTGCCAGAATAGGCGCATCTTCCAGAGGCCATAAAAGAGGCCCTGATGAGGAAATACAACCTAACACCAGAAGTGTATTGGAGAAAGTTCCGGAACCTACAACGTGGATCAACTGACAGCTATGTGGATGTTGTGGGCACCTTGAGGACCATGTTTCACCAATGGATCAGGGAACTTTCTGTTAACAGTTTTGAGGACTTAACGGATCTTGTGGTCAAGGATCAATTTCTTCACATGTGCCCCATGGATGTATGACAATTTGTGTGTGATCGGGAGCCACAAACTGCGGATCAGGCTGCAAAGATTGCGGATTGCTATGTGGCTAACAGGAGCCTTATCCATCGGGATTTGGCTAGAAGGGAGGTAAGCCAAATGGGGAACCTTCTCAGTGGAATTAAGCAATTGCTTTGTTTGTTGCCATCTAACAGCTTGTAAACCAATTTTAAACAGGCTAAGGAGTGCAGTGCTAACAGCACAATTCTGAAGTCTTTTTTTAATACTCACTTTTGAAATTGCCAGAATGTAAAAAAAATTAATTTGCTTGAAAAGGCAATACTTATATGTAGGCTAAAAAAGGTTATTAAGCATCCATAAATAATTGATTCATTTAATATGAAAGACTCAATGAAATGTGTATAGAATTGAATTTTGCATGAAGGCACTTTATTAACGTCTGTAGTGAGAGCAAAACGTAACAGTTTAATCACTATGTTGAGATTGATGTACACTTTAAGCAGCCACAACTGAATTCATTTCTTCATAAATAATACTGTTCTCTTAATTATTATTAGCATACTGGACACTCTTTCAAATAGATTGATATACAGTAGAAGAAAAAAATTACATCACTTTATTTTTCCTTTTGGTCCACAAATAAGCACAACATTTTATAATGTAAAGATTTTAAGAGAAATGAAAAAGAAAATAAGATTTATGACAATGCTACCATATTTGTACAAAAATGACAAGTTGTTTTTTGAGTCTTAAAGCCACCTTACACATTACAAAAAGTTATCCCACCCCATTAGTTTTAGGGTATGTGCACACGTTCAGGATTTCTTGCAGAAATTTCCTGAAGAAAACCGGAAATTTTCTGCAAGAAATCCGCATTTTTTTTTTTGCATTTTTTTTCCGTTTTTTTCGCGTTTTTTTAGCATTCTGCAAGCGTAATTAGCTTGCAGAATGCTAAAGTTTTCCAAGCGATCTGTAGCATCGCTTGGAAAACTGACTGACAGGTTGGTCACACTTGTCAAACATAGCGTTTGACAAGTGTGACCAACTTTTTACTATAGATGCAGCTTATGCAGCATCTATAGTAAAAGATAGAATGTTTAAAAATAATAAAAAAAATAAAAAAATGCTTATACTCACCCAGACATCTCATCAGCGGCGTCCGTTCGTCTTCCTATAGCTGGTCTGTGCGCACAGGGCCTTCCGTGACGTCACGGTCACGTGAGCGGTCACATGACCGCTCACGACCAATCACAGGACAGTGACGTCATCGGCAAGGTCCTTCGCCGCACATCAGCTACAGGAACCGAACGGCAGCGTGCAGCGGTGAGGCGGGAACACTGCGCGGGACATCGAGGGTGAGTATAGGACTATTTTTTATTTTATTTCTTATTTTTTGACCACTTATATGGTGCCCAGTGCGTGGAGGAGAGTCTCCTCTCCTCCACCCTGGGTACCAACCGCACATAATCTGCTTACTTCCCGCATGGTGTGCACAGCCCCGTGCGGGAAGTAAGCAGATCAATGGACTCCTAGGTGTGCGGAATCCCTGCAATTCCGCATTTTTAATGAACATGTTGCTTTTTTTTCCGCTATGCGATTTTTTCGCGGAAAAAATCGCAACATTTGCACAAAAAATGCGGAATACCTTGTAAATAATAGGAGGCATATGTTAGCGTTTTTTTTGCGTTTTTATCACGTTTTTATAGCGAAAAAACACGAAAAAAACGCTAAAAATCCTGAACGTGTGCACATGGCCTTAGAGGGACTGAATAACCAACTAGAGTGTATAGCGGCCTATGACTCTACTCTGACTAATGATGTTGGGGAATGGAAGGATTGACACCCTGAATTCAACACCTAATACTTTTGTTCTCCTGTGAGATAAGCCACTGTACCGTGAGTCTGGCCTATTCCAGTCATCTCATTTGAAGCACATGCTTGCAAGTATATGGGGAAATTGGGAGAGACAACTTTAAGCTAGTGCATTACAGTAGCACAATACTTTAGGGGAAAAAGTAAAACTAAAATTATTCAATTTTCAAGCATTGTTCATCTTCTTTAAATGTGATTGATTTTGTCTTAAACTTCCTACAAAGTAGCTTTGTGACATTGGACCTGAGTGAAATTGATAAGTATAATTGTTATTCTATTTATGCAATAATTATTTTTCAACATCAAATCATGACACAAGTTTCTAAGAGAATTGCACACGTTAATCAAGAATTTTGAATAAACTGGATCAGTTATATTCAAAGCAGTTAGCTCCAAACTGATCATGATATCAGAAAAACTAATACATAAGACTTTGTTTTATGTGACATCAGCAACTTTATAAAAATAAAAAAGATTTTGCTGACATATATACAGTACTGTGCAAAGTTTTGGGCAGGTGTTGAAAAAATGCTGCTAAGTAAAAATGCTGTAAAAAATTGAAGTGATGATAGTATTTTGTTAATTTCTAAAAATAAAGTAAGTAAATGTGCAAAAGAGAACTCTAAATCAAATCAATATCTGTTGTGACACCCCCCCATTTGCTTTCAAAACAGCATGCGAGCATCCATTCTTCTAGGTACATTTGCACATAGTTTTTTAAAGAACTCAAGAAGAAGCTTGTTTCAAAAAACTTGGAAAAATCTTGGAGAATTAACCACAGATCTTCTGTGGATGTAGGCTTGCAAGAATCTTTATGTTTCTTCATGTAGTCACAAAGTGACTCAACAGTGTTGAGACCAGGGCTCTGAGGGGGCCATATCAACACTTCTAAAGGTACCGTCACACTCAGCGACGCTGCAGCGATATAGACAACGAGCCGATCACTGGAGCGTCGCTGTTTAGGTCGCTGTAGAGATGTCAAACACAGCAGCTCCAGAACGATGCAGGAGCGATCCAGTGACGTAACGGCGACTCACTTATCGTTCTCCCTGGTTGTTAGCTCCTTGTAAAACATTGCTGACATCGTTGCTTTTGATGTCAAACATGACGATACACGTCGACCTGACGACGAAATAAAGTTCTGGACTTCTAGCTCCGACCAGCGATATCACAGCAGGATCCTGTCACGGATCGTTGTCGTTCTCGTTGCAAAGTTGCTGAGTGTGAAGGTACCTTAAGACTCCTTGGTCTTTACATTAAGGCTATGTGCACACGTAGCAGAATTGCCACGGAAATTTCCGCGGCAATTCTGCGCCTCCTGCCGCGGGTATATCGCATGCAGAATTAGCATGCATATACCCACAGAAAACTAGCGTTTTGCAAGCATAATTATCTTGCAGAATGCTAGCGTTTCCCAAGCGATCTGTAGCATCGCTTGGAAAACTGTTTGACAGGTTGGTCACACTTGTCAAACATAGTGTTTGACAAGTGTGACCAACTTTTTACTATAGATGTAGCCTATGCCGCATCTATAGTAAAAGATAGAATGTTAAAAATAATAAAAAAAATTAAAAAAAAGGTTATACTCACCTCAGCGGCTTCCGTTCCTAATGCTGTGTGTTCAGGACCTTCCATTGACGTAGCGGTCACGTGACCCGCGGTCATGTGACCGTGACATCATCGCAGGTCCTTCACACACACCACAGAAGCCGCTGAGAAGGTCGGGCCACCAGAGGGTGAGTATATCGCTATTTTTTATTTTAATCCTTTTTTTTTTACCACTTATATGGTGCCCAGTCCGTGGAGGAGAGTCTCCTCTCCTCCACCCTGGGTACCAACCGCACTTGATCTGCTTACTTCCCGCATGGTGTGCACAGCCCCGTGCGGGAAGTAAGCAGATCAATGCACTCCTATTTGTGCAGAATCGCCGCGATTCCGCAATTTTAATGAACATACTGCGTTTTTTTCTGGATTGCTATTCCGCAAAAAATGCAGCATGTGCACAAAAAATGCAGAATGCATTCTGTTACATAGGATGCTTAATGTTAGCGTTTTTTTTGCGGTTTTATAGCGTTTTTATAGCGAAAAACCACGAAAAAAACAAAAAATCTGCTACGTGTGCACACAGCCTCAAGATAGTTCTTAATGATACTAGCTGTATGTTTGAGGTCATTGTTCCGGAGTTAATCAGATCCTACCCTGATGGTAGGATCCAAGACCTTACCATTTTGTTCTGTCTCCAAATCAAACAATCTTCCAGAACTTATCCTTCCCTCAACCCCAAATCTCCAAAAATGTTAGTGCATGCTCTCATCATCTCTCACTTCAACTATTTCAATATCCTCTTTTGTGGCACTAATTCTTGCCATGTTCCAGTCTATCCTTAACTGAATTGTCAGATTAATATACCTCCCCCATTGCTGTTCTTCTACTTCTCACTTCTGCCAATCTCTTCACTGAATTCCAATTTCCCAGCTAATCTAGTTTAACCCCTTTCTGCCATCAGACGTAATAGTACATCCGATGGCAGAACTCCCAGCTTTGATGTGGGTTCTGGCGGTGAGCGGTGTTTTGAACAGCTGACATGTGCCTCCAATATGCGTGGGTGGAATTGCAATCCGCTCGTGCCTATTAACTAGTTAAATGCCACTGTCAAACGCTTCTGGCCATCCGGACAAAAATGCGTGCACCGGTGACCCCCATCACATGATCAGGGTCATCAGTGCATCAGCACGACAGCCAGAGGTCTCCTGAAGACCTCTATGGTTGTTGATGCCAGATTGCTATGAGTGCCATCCTGTGGTTGGCGCTCATAGCAATGCAGTAATTTTACTACATAGAGGAGATCTGACCATCGCCTCTATGTAGCAGAGGTGATCGAGTTATGGCAGCCTCTAGCATCCCATGGAGGCTATTGAAGCATGCCAAAATGAAAAAAAATGTTTTTTAAAAATATGAAAAAAATAAAAAAATATAAAAGTCAAATCATCCCCCTTTCGCCCCATTCAAAATAAAACAATAAAAAAAAAATCAAGCCTACACATATTTGGTATCGCCGCATTCAGAATCACCAGATCTATCAATTAAAAAGAAATAATTATTCTGATCGCTAAACGGCGTAGTGAGAAAAAAAGTAAAAACTCCAAAATTATGCTATTTTAGTCGCCGCAACATTGCATTAAAATGCAATAACAGGCGATCAAAAGAACGTATCTGCACCAAAATGGCATCATTAAAAACGTCAACTTGGCATGCAAAAAATAAGCCCTCACCTAACAGACGCTACTTTTAACGAAAAATTGCGCAATTTTTTTTGTTTTTTTTAGCAAAGTATGGAATTTTTTTTCACCATTTAGATAAAAAAAAGAACCTAGACATGTTTGGTGGCTATGAACTCGTAATGACCTGGAAAATCATAATGGCAGGTCAGTTTTAGCATTTAGTAAACCCAGCAAAAAAGCCAAGCAAAAAGCAAGTGTGGGATTACACTTTTTGCAATTTCACCGCATTTGGAATTTTTTTTCCCATTTTCTAGTACACGACATGGTAAAACCAATGGTGTCGTTCAAAAGCACAACTTGTCCTACAAAAAATAAGCCCTCACATGGCCATATTGAAGGAAAAATTAAAAAGTTATGGCTCTGGGAAGGAGGGGAGTGAAAAACGAAAACGCAAAACCAAAAAAAGCTCCGGTCATTAAGGGGTTAAACTAATTAATTAAATGCTTGCTAATACACTACCGCTCAAAATTTGGGGGTCACCCAGACAATTTTGTGTTTTCCATGAAAACTCATACTGTTATTAAACAAATGAGTTGCCAAATGAATTTAAAATCTAGTCCAGACATTGACAAGGTTCCAAAAAAATATTTTTATTTGAAACAATAATTTTCTCCTTCAAACTTTGCTTTCGTCAAAGAATGCTCCCTTTGCAGCAATTACAGCATTGCAGACCATTGGCATTCTAGCAGTTAATTTGCTGAGGTAATCTGGAGAAATTTCACACCATGCTTCCAGAAGCCCCTCCCACAAGATGGCTTGGCTTGATGGGCACTATTTGCATACCATACCGTCAAGCTGCTCCCACAACAGTTCAATGGTGTTGAGATCTGGTGACTGTGCTGGCTACTCCATTACAAATAGAATACCAGCTGCCTGCTTCTATCCTAAATAATTCTTGCACAATTAGGATATGTGCTTTGGGTCATTGTCCTGTTGTAGGATGAAATTGGCTCCAATCAAGCGCTGTCCACAGGGTATGGTATGGCGTTGCAAAATGGAGTGATAGCCTTCCTTATTCAAAATCCCTTTTACCCTGTACAAATCTCCCACTTTACTAGCACCAAAGCAACCCCAGACCATCACATTACCTCCACCATGCTTGACAGATGACGTCAGGCACTCTTCCAGCATCTTTTCAGTTGTTCTGCATGTCACAAATGTTCTTTTGTGTGATCCAAACACCTCAAACTTGGATTCGTCTGTCCATAACACTTTTTTCCAATCTTCCTCTGTACAATGTCTGTGTTCTTTTGCCCATAATAATCTTTTCCTTTTATTAGCCAGTCTCAGATATGGCTTTTTCTTTGCCACTCTGTCTTGAAGGCCAGCATCCTTGAGTCGCCTCTTCACTGTAGATGTTAACACTGGCATTTTGTGTGTACTATTTAATGAAGCTGCCAGTTGAGGACCTGTGAGGCGTTGATTTGTTAATCTACAGACTCTAATGAACTTGTCTTGTTGCTCGGTTGTGCAGCGGGGCCTCCCACTTCTCTTTCTACTCTGGTTAGAGCCTGTTTGTGCTCTCCTCTGAAGGGAGTAGTATACACCGTTGTAGGAAATCTTCAGTTTCTTGGCAATTTCTTGCATGGAATAGCCTTCATTTCTAAAAACAAGAATATGTTGTCGAGTTTCACATGAAAGTTATTTTTTTCTGGCCATTTTGAGAGTTTAATGGAACCAATAAATGTAATGCTCCAAATTCTCAACTAGCTCAAAGGAAGGTCAGGTTTATAGCTTCTTTAATCAGCCAAACTGCTTTCAGCTGTGCTAACATACTTGCACAAGGGGTTTCAAGGGTATTCTAACCATCCATTGGCCTTCTAACACAGTTAGCAAACACAAAGTATCATAAGAACACTGGAGTGATGGTTGTTGGAAATGGGCATCTATACACCTATGAAGATATCGCATTACAAACCAGACGTTTGCAGCTAGAATAGTCATTAACCTCACTAACATGCTCATTCCAGCCCTAACCCATCTCTTCAACCTATTGCTATCTTCTGGTACCTTCTCCTCTGCCTTCAAACATGCCACCATCACACCCATCCTCAAAAAAACTAACTTTGACCCAACTGCTATGCCAAGCTATTGCCCCATATCACTGCTCCAGTTTGCTTTAAAACTCCTTGAGCAGCATGTCCATGCTCAACTTTCCTCCCACCTCTCATCTAAATCTCTCCTTGACAACCTCCAATCTGGCTTCCGCCCTCACCACTCCATCGAAACTGCCCTGACAAAAATCACTAATGACTTACTCACAGCCAAAGCTAACAGACAGTTCTCCATCCTCCTCCTTCTCAACTTGTCCTGTGCCTTCGACACAGTCGACCACTGCCTACTGCTACAGATTCTTTCTTCCCTTGGCCTCAAAGACCTTGCCCTGTCCTGGATTGCCTCATACCTTTCCGACTGCACATTTAGCGTTTCCCACTCCCACACTACCTCCTCATCCCTCCCTCTCTCTGTTGGAGTCCCTCAAGGCTCTGTCCTGGGGCCACTACTTTTTTCCATCTATACACTTGGCCTAGGACAACTCATAAAGTCCCTCAGCTTCCAGTGCCACCTGTATGCGGATGATACTCACATCTACCTCTCTGGCCCAGATGTCACCTCTCTGCTGTCCAGAATCCCGGAGTGTCTGTCAGCCATATCCTCCTTCTTCACCTCTTGCTTCCTAAAACTCAATGTAGACAAAACTGAACTCATCATCTTTCCCCCATCTCGCATATTCCCCCCTGATCTATCTATTATGGTAAATGGCATCACGCTCTCTCCCGCACCTGAAATCCGCTGCCTCAGGGTAACTCTTGACTCTGCCCTGTCCTTCAAACCGCACATCCAAACTCTTGCAACCTCCTGTCGCCTCCAACTTAAAAATATTGCCAGAATCCATCCCTTCCTCAGCCCGCAATCTACTAAAACTCTAGTACATGCCCTCATCATCTGCCGCCTTGATTACTGCAACACCCTCCTCTGTGGCCTCCCCACTAACTCTCTTGCACCGCTCCAGTCTGTCCTCAACTCTGCTGCCTGGCTAATCCACCTCCTCGCTACTCCCCTGCTTCTCCCCTCTGCAAATCCCTCCACTGGCTCCCAATTCCCCAACGAATCCTGTTCAAACTACTAACACTGATCTACAAAGCCATCCACAACCCGTCCCCTCCCTATATCTCTGAACTAATCTCCCAATATCTTCCCTCACGTAATCTCCAATCCTCCCAAGACCTCCTACTCTCCTCCACATTTATTCGTTCCTCACACAACCGCCTCCAAGATTTCTCCCATATATCCCTCATCCTCTGGAATTCCACGCTTCAACATGTCCAATTATCCACCACACTCGGATCCTTCAGACGAAACCTGAAAACTCATCTCTTCAGGAAAGCCTACGGCCTGCAATAACCATTCTGCCACCTCACCACCACCCAAGCTGCCGCCTCACGACCACCAAAGGTGCCGCCTCACCACCACTAGAGCTGCCACACCCCCGGCCTTCTGTCTCTTCCCCATTATCCCATAGAATGTAAGTCCTATGATGATGCTAATGGAAAGTAAATATATGAAAAATATATTTATAAATTATTCTTTATGACATGATTAACTGGTTTAAGGATATAAAAATTGAAAGTTTGAAAATTGCTAATTTTTCCAAATTTTCTCTAAATTCTGATATTTTCACAAAATATTGACCACAATTTATCACTAACATAAAGTACAATGCGTCATGAACAAAACAATCTAAGAATCACTGGGATATGTTGAAGAATTCCATATTTGTTACCGTATGAAGTGGCACTGGTCAGAATAAAAAAGTTGGACATGATTATTAGGCCGGGGTCACACTAGACCGTAATACGGACGAGTGCTATGCGATAAAAAATCGCATAGCACTTGGCCCAATGTTAATCTATGGTGCAGCTCCCATCATCCGATATTTTCTCCGCCGTATTCAGGATCCGAGTAAAATCGCAGCATGCTGCGATTGTCAGCGTATCTCGGCCGAGACTCGCCAATGCAAGTCTATGGGTGCGAGAAAAAATCGGATTACACACGGACTATGCGTGTGCATTACGAGAAATACGCACCGGTGTTAGAGAAAAGCCGGTAATTCAATTGCCAGCTTTTCATTTCTCCTTCCAAAACCCAACATAATATGAGACATGGTTTACATACAGTAAACCATCTCATATCCCTTTTTTTGCATATTCCACACTACTAATGTTAGTAGTGTGTATGTGCAAAATTTTGGCGCTGTAGCTTGTAAAATAAAGGGTTAAATGGCGGAAAAAATTAGTGTGGGCTCCCGCGCAATTTTCTCCGCCAGAGTAGTAAAGCCAGTGACTGAGGGCAGATATTAATAGCCTAGAGAGGGTCCATGGTTATTGGCCCCCCCTGGCTACAAACATCTGCCCCCAACCACCCCAGAAAAGGCACATCTGGAAGATGCGCCTATTCTGGCACTTGGCCACTCTCTTCCCACTCCCGTGTAGAGGTGGGATATTGGGTAATGAAGGGTTAATGTCACCTTGCTATTGTAAGGTGACATTAAGCCAGATTAATAATGGAGAGGCGTCAATTATGACACCTATCCATTATTAATCCAATAGTACGAAATAGTTAAAAAAACACACACACATTATTTAAAAGTATTTTAATGAAATAAAGACACAGGGTGTTGTAATATTTTATTAGACTCTTAATCCACCTGAATACCCTTGTCACCTGAAACAAAGTTTCAAAAAAACAAACAACAATATTCCATACCTTCTGTCGTTCTGTCCCACGTTGTAAATCCATCTGAAAGGGTTAACTAATTTTACAAGCAGAAGCCTGTTAATGCAGCCGCTTCTGCCTGTAAAAACCCGGGGAATGAATGGGAAGCAGAGTGACCTGTAGTTACCTTGAGTCGCGGTGAGGCGCCCCCTGCTGGATGTCCTCATATGAACTCGAGCGTGGGAAAAATTCCAAGGCTCCAGTTCATGAGGACATCCAGCAGAGGGCGCCTCACTGTGACTCAAGGTAACTACAGGTCACCCTGCTTCCTATTCATTCCCTGGGTTTATTATATTATATTCCAACAAAATAGCGTACATTGTAGCTTAAATCTATGTTAGCAAATCACTGCCAAAGATTTCCTTTTTCTTTCACACAGACAATCCAAAGATGTACAGAATGCATAGACAACCCAAAAAAGCACCACATTTTCTAATTGTTATTAATAACTTTGGAACATCATACTCCTGTAGTCTTGACACATTTTCACTATAGTTTTTAAATTATGTCAATAATGTGAGGTTCCAAAGACACAAGGTATTTTGGACTGGGGCTCCCCATCTGTAAAATTAGTAATGCCCTTCAACCATCTCTTCCAATGGCCCAAGGTGTCTGACAACAAAAATCACCTTCAATCAAATGAAGTGCCTAGTGCCCACTACTGGAGAACCTCTGCTTCATAACTTGAGTTCCCCATATACTATAAAAACAATTGATACTCAACTCCTGTAATATTGCCGTTCTTATGATATCGATGCCATTCATGCGATGTCTGGGCTGCTATTTTCATTGGTAGCTGATTGGATCTCCCTGATAGAATAGAAAAGGCTGCAGCCGATGAAAAACACCATTGCTGAAGGTAAGTATATTCTGGTTTTATCTTATTTGGCACACTGAACTGAATGCGTAGGGGTTATCCAGTAGTCGACAACTCCTGTAATTTACTTTTTCCTAAGTGAATTGGGAAAATGATGATGATGATGATGATGATGATGATGAAGATGCTATTATTATTATTATTTTATTATACATTTTTATAGCGCCATTTATTCCATGGCGCTTTACATGTGAAAAGGGGGCAAGTATAGATAAATACAATAAACATGAGCAAATACAAGGCACCAACAGGTACAGAAGGAGGGAGGACCCTGCCCGCAAGGGCTCACAGTCTGCAGGGGATGGGTGAGGATACACTAGGAGAGGGTAAAGCTGGTTGTGCGGCGGATCAGTAGGTTGAGGATTACTGCAAGTTGTCGGCTTGTCGGAAGAGGTGAGTCTTCAGGTTCCTTTTGAAGGTTTCCATGATGGTGAGAGTCTGATGTGTTGTGGTAGAGAGTTCCAGAGTATGGGGGAAGAACGGGACAAGTCGTGGATGCGATGTTGATAAAAAAAAGATGTGATAAAAAAAATTTACAGGCCATGTCCTATTAAGAAATACTCAATTAATGTATTCTTTACTGTAGACAGTTTTGACCTAGAATAATGTACAAATTAATGGACACTTCAATAGTATCTATCTTTTGGCTTGGATAGTATTGGTTGTTAGATATGTGTTGCACAGCTATACATAGGCCCGACGATCAATGATCCCTGAGTGTATTTTCAGTATTTTTTCTTTTCCCAAATGGATATCAGCAAGGAAATAATGTAAATTGAACACATACGCTGCTCACAGAGAAACTGGCCACATCTATTTTTATACATTTAGCTTGCATTACAGCTGAGGTAGAGGATAAAGAAGAACATTTTAATGTTTAGTTATTTTCTTCCGCATGACTTTTTTCAGCATTTGATACACTCTAGTCTACACACATTTCTTATGTGCTGAAATTGATGTAGAAAGCTTTTCAGAGCTAGTCTCTACTTTTGGAACATGAATATGCAAAACACACTTTATGGCTAGATGCCAGAATTAGTTTGGCCAAGAGCCTCGATAAACTGAATCATCTCTTTGAAGCAGCACAGAGAAAACAGCGGGACATCTTTATAAATGCCAAGTTGTGATCAACTACTCTAAATAACGTTCTCTTTTGGAATAATTAGTTTAGACATGAATAATGGAGAGAGGGGAAAAGAGAGAGGAATAGGGTTTGCATGCATGAGGGCCTGTTCTTTGATTCAAGATGCTTTAAAAGAAAGACAAATTCTGCAGGATTTCATTTGATGGCTCTGTTTTCCTACTTATAAACATCTTGAATTTGAGATGACATCTGGTCCCCTTAAAGAGACTACATTATGTAGTCAGCCCACCCTCAAATTGGTAGTTATTCATGCAGAATCCATACTGTTTTTACATGTGGCTCACAGCCCTTGGGAGCCTGAAAATATATCTGGAGTTTCTGCTGTAGAACCACATGAAGAATTGCTCATTTACGAAAAGACAAACCTTTCTTCCGACAAAATGATATTTGTCATTTATGATTAGTGTAATTATATGTTTAGATAAGCTCTGTGGTCAACAGAGAGTCAATTTTGTTTGTGCAAATAAGTTGATTAACCAGAGTTTACAGCATTTCTGTAAATTCTCAGTAATAATCATAGGATGCTCATTTTTCTAGCACAGTATTTCCATTTAAAAGCAATGTTGCCTCTCTATGATACTGACGGCTTAAGGTTTTCATGGGGTATGGAGCATGCCATGCGTATTATGAGAACACAGCAGTGGCACATAAAGGGAAAAGAGACATATTATAATTGCTGAAGGTGGCACAATGATGTCACCAGTCATTTTACAATAAAAATAAAAGTCCAGATTTAATTTCTTCTTTGCTAAATGTAAAACAAACTTTATAAATTAGTATATAAAATGTAAATGTCTTTACTTCAGTTCATCATTTTCCAGATTTACTGAGACAATTATTAAAATATTACACCAGAAACTAAACACTGAAACTTAAAGTACCATTCCAGCATTTATTCATTTCACTATCCGTTCAATATCATTGATGTATGTCGCTGTTTTCTGCTCTTTCCAATGCCGTTCCGGTCCTTATCTTCCATCTTAGATCTGAAACTCTTTTTGACGGATCTCTCGGCAGACCATTACTTCCTTTCATAATGTAAGTGATAGCCCCATTGTCTCTTAAACTTAAATTGAAAGTGACTTTTGGACAAACTGCAAACGCTGGAGTGGGCTAGCTAGTCACAACTGTGGTCACATTGTCCAGGAGAGGACTGGAGCTGCGCTGGAAATGGAAGGAGACAAGGATCGGAAAGTATTTCCATATAAACACTAAACATACATTAATGATAGCAAACAGATGAGACAAAAAGAAGCCAGAATGGTACTGTAACTTATATACATCAGTCTTATATATGAATACCACTCAGCACCGGAGCCCACATCAAAGGGAGGGAGTCCGATATTGGCGTACTATTATACCTGATGTCGGAAAGGAGTTAAGAAGAAATTTACGTTGGCTTCTGACTACTCCTTTAAGCAAGCACTTAAAAGTAATCCATCATGTACAAAATGTAGTCATTCCCTTGCATATTGACAGCCTGTCCTGCAGCGTGTGGGTACAGCATATGTCAAACAATATACAGGGGAGTGGTTACAAGAGGTTCAATGTATAGTGGACATTGACTGTATCTGCTCCCTAGACCGCCCCGGTAACTGGACGTGAGCAGCTACAGGGACAATAAGGGTAGGTGCACACGGTCAGTAAACGCTGCTGGTTGGGCACTGCATACTTGCGTAGCATCCAACCCACAGTATCCAGATGTTACAGCATAGTGGATGGAATTTCTTCAAATCCAATGTCCACTGTGCTTCAAGAAAAGCACATCCAGCCCATGAATGGCAGCGCTTCCCAGGACTCGCATCCAAAGATGATATTTTATATTTTTTATTTCATAACTTAAAATAGAAGAGATACAACGCGTTTCGGATACAGTATATATCCTTCTTCAGGTATCATAAAAACACAGTACAAATCCTACTAGTATAAAATTCAATTACACTTATATATAGAATCAAACCTTTTATCCCAGCCTCAGAAACTTGATTTGGGGTGTGGACCAAGTTCAGGAAAACACCCACTGATTTATACAGCCTTGTTAACATTGATGCAAGAAAGAAAGAAAAGAGAAAAAAAAAAAAACAACCTTTACACTCTCTCTATGATATCATTCAATCCATTTGGAAATAATGTTCCCAAACGACATATCCAAAACGTTTCTTTCCTATTTAAAAGAGCATTCCTGTTTGCAGCTCCAGAGGGTATCTGCTCCACTTGAGTTACTTTTATGTTAAAAATTTTATTATGTTTAAGTAGCAGATGCCTTGAGAGTAGTGTTGAGCATTCCGATACCGCAAGTATCGGGTATCGGCCGATACTTGCGGGTATCGGAATTCCGATACCGAGATCCGATACTTTTGTGGTATCGGGTATCGGTATCGAAACAACATTAATGTGTAAAATACAACATTAATGTGTAAAATAAAGAATTAAAATAAAAAATATTGCTATACTCACCTCTCCGACGCAGCCTGGACCTCCCCGAGGGAACCGGCAGCGTTCTTTGCTTAAAATGCGCGCTTTTCCTTCCTTCCGTGACGTCACGGCTTCTGATTGGTCGCGTGCCGCCCATGTGGCCGCGACGCGACCAATCACAGCAAGCCGTGACGTAATTTTCAGGTCCTTCTAGGCATTCAGTATTTTAAAATTACGTTCCGGCTTTGTGATTGGTCGCGTCGCGGTCAAATGGGCGACGCGACCAATCACAAGCCGTAACGTCACGGGAGGCAGGAGACGCGCGCATTTTTAAAATTACGTCACGGCTTGTGATTGGTTGCGTGCCGCCCATGTGACCGCGACGCTACCAATCACAGCAAGCCGTGACGCAGAAATAGGCATCAGGACCTGAAATTACGTCACGGCTTGCTGTGATTTACTGAATCCATATTCATATTCATATTAATAAAGAAAAAATGGTATTTCTTGATCTAGAGATCAGCCATAGTGGGAAAAAAATCATCACGAAATCCCACTTCAAAAAAGTGGATTCAAATGGCTTTTTAGATTTCAATAGTGCACATTACAAGAAGTGGAAGGTTAATATACCCCACAGCCAATTTTATCGCATCAGAAAGAATTGTACGAGAGAATCTGATTATGTAGCTCAGTCTAAAATTTTAAAAAGAAAATGTAAGGAAAAAAGATACCCGAAAAATTTGATAAATGGTGCATATAGGGATAACAAAATAAAAACACAGGAGGAATGTTTAAAAGGAAAAACCAGGAAGGGGGATACTTTGACTACTGGTAAGGAAAAAAGTGATGATCGCTGGAAATTGAATTTTGTGACAACATTCAATAGGGGAAATAAAGTCATAAGAACTGTGCTTTCCAAATATTGGTATATCTTGAAGCGTGACCCTGTCTTGGGAAAACATCTCCCTGATAAACCAGGGATTACATATAGAAGGGGGAAAACTTTGAAAAATTTGGTGGCCCCCAGTAAATTAAAAAAACAGTTGGATTCAAAAAGAAAAAACATTTATAAAAATAAGGATCAAACTTTATGTGGAGTTCTTCAAGGCACCGGAGTTTTAAATGTAACTCCAAAAAATGTTGTACCTGTGGGATCCTAGATCATGGGGCTAAAACTATCAAATGCAATAATACTGGTGATGTCTTTGAAATCTCACAAAGACTCACCTGTAGTAGTGATCATGTTGTATATGTCATCACATGCAGTTGTGGTTTGCAATATGTGGGACGCACTGTACAGACACTGCGCTCCCGCATTAATGGCCACAGAAATAGAGCAAAAAACGGCTTTTTAAAACATAGTCTCTCAAGGCATCTGCTACTTAAACATAATAAAATTTTTAACATAAAAGTAACTCAAGTGGAGCAGATACCCTCTGGAGCTGCAAACAGGAATGCTCTTTTAAATAGGAAAGAAACGTTTTGGATATATCGTTTGGGAACATTATTTCCAAATGGATTGAATGATATCATAGAGAGAGTGTAAAGGTTGTTTTTTTTTGTTGTTGTTGTTTTTTTTTTTTTTTTCTCTTTTCTTTCTTTCTTGCATCAATGTTAACAAGGCTGTATCAATCAGTGGGTGTTTTCCTGAACTTGGTCCACACCCCAAATCAAGTTTCTGAGGTTGGGATAAAAGGTTTGATTCTATATATAAGTGTAATTGAATTTTATACTAGTAGGATTTGTACTGTGTTTTTATGATACCTGAAGAAGGATATATACTGTATCCGAAACGCGTTGTATCTCTTCTATTTTAAGTTATGAAATAAAAAATATAAAATATCATCTTTGGATGCGAGTCCTGGGAAGCGCTGCCATTCATGGGCTGGATGTGCTTTTCTTGAATTACTCATCCTGTGTGAGCCCTACTCTGGCTCTTTCACTTGGATCCACCCGAGGCAAGCTGCAAGCCCTGGATATTGAAAAGTATCTCAGAGGGAATTTTGAGGATACATAATCTAAAGCCATTTCAGTCTTTTATCAGGTGAGTGCATAAAATTGTGCACCCTTTAAAGACTATAATATTGTGTTTACGCACTTAGGGTGCCGCGATTTGTCTGTTCTTCTCTCCCAAACAGGGTTTCTTTGTATAATGTCCACTGTGCGTTCACAGATGCCCATGGCTCACCTGTGGAGACAGAGATGGTGTGCATCTTTCCAGACCGAAGCATGTCTTTTTATCTTGCAGACACATAAGTTTCTGCTACATAAATATTGCCCGTACAATGTATTGGATTCAGTGAATCCGCATGGTTCAATGAACACAGAGGATTCACATGCGTTCAACAGCCAGCAGTGCTTTGGACACAGCGGATATGTGCTGCGTCCAAAGCACTGCCAATTACTGACCATGTGCACCTACCCTAAAACTTCATTATATCCCTGCAGCTGGTGCTTGAGTAAATCAGACAAACAGGACTTAAAAGTTATATCTGTAAGTAAACAGCATTTCTGGACATGTTAGGTTCTCTTTAACCCCTTCATGACCCAGCCTATTTTGGCCTTAATGACCTTGCCGTTTTTTGCAATTCTGACCAGTGTCCCTTTATGAGGTAATAACTCCGGAACGCTTCAACGGATCCTAGCGATTCTGAGATTGTTTTTTCGTGACATATTGGGCTTCATGTTAGTGGTAAACTTAGGTCGATAATTTCTGAGTTTATTTGTGAAAAAAATGGAAATTTGGCGAAAATTTTGAAAATTTCGCAATTTTCACATTTTGAATTTTTATTCTGTTAAACCAGAGAGTTATGTGACACAAAATAGTTAATAAATAACATTTCCCACATGTCTACTTTACATCAGCACAATTTTGGAAACAAATTTTTTTTTTGCTAGGAAGTTATAAGGGTTAAAATTTGACCAGTGATTTCTCATTTTTACAACAAAATTTACAAAACCATTTTTTTTAGGGACCACCTCACATTTGAAGTCAGTTTGAGGGTTCTATATGGCTGAAAATACCCAAAAGTGACACCATTCTAAAAACTGCACCCCTCAAGGTGCTCAAAACCACATTCAAGAAGTTTATTAACCCTTCAGATGTTTCACAGCAGCAGAAGCAACATGGAAGTAAAAAATGAACATTTAACTTTTTAGTCACAAAAATGATCTTTTAGCAACAATTTTTTTATTTTCCCAAGGGTAAAAGGAGAAACTGGACCATGGACGTTGTTGTACAAAAAAATTATTTTAGCCTCAATTTTTTCATTTTCACATGGGCAACAGGATAAAATGGATCATAAAATTTGTTGGGCAATTTCTGCTGAGTACGTTGATACCTCATATGTGGGGGTAAACCACTGTTTGGGTGCACGGCAAGGCTCGGAAGGGAAGGAGCGCCATTTGACTTTTTGAATGGAAAATTAGCTCCAATCATTAGCGGACACCATGTCGCGTTTGGAGAGCCCCTGTGTGCCTAAACATTGGAGCTCCCCTACAAGTGACCCCATTTTGGAAACTAGACCCCCAAGGAACTTATCTAGATGCATAGTGAGCACTTATAACCCCAAGGTGCTTCACAGAAGTTTATAACGCAGAGCCGTGAAAATAAAAAATAATTTTTCTTTCCTCAAAAATGATTTTTAGCCCAGAATTTTTTATTTTCCCAAGGGTAATAGGAGAAATAGGACCCCAAATGTTGTTGTCCAGTTTGTCCTGAGTACGATGATACCCCATATGTGGGGGTAAACCACTGTTTGGGCGCATGGCAGGGCTCGGAAGGGAAGGCACGCCATTTGGCTTTTTGAATGGAAAATTAGCTCCAATCATTAGCGGACACCATGTCGCGTTTGGAGAGCCCCTGTGTGCCTAAACATTGGAGCTCCCGCACACGTGACCCCATTTTGGAAACTAGACCTCCCAAGGAACTAATCTAGATGTGTGGTGAGCACTTTGAACCCCCAAGTGCTTCACAGAAGTTTATAACGCAGAGCCATGAAAATAAAAAATAATTTTTCTTTTCTCAAAAATGATTTTTTAACCCACAATTTTTTATTTTCCCAAGGGTAACAGGAGAAATTGGACCCCAAAAGTTGTTGTCCAGTTTCTCCTGAGTATGATGATACCCCATATGTGGGGGTAAACCACTGTTTTGGCACACGTCGGGGTTCGGAAGGGAAGTAGTGACGTTTTGAAATGCAGACTTTGATGGAATGCTCTGCGGGCATCAGGTTGCGTTTGCAGAGCCCCTGATGTGCCTAAACAGTAGGAACTCCCCACAAGTGACTCTACTTTGGAAACTAGACCCCCAAGGGAACTTATCTAGATGTGTGGTGAGCACGTTCAACCCCCAAGTGCTTCACAGAAGTTTACAACGCAGAGCCGTGAAAATAAAAAAATCATTTTTCTTTCCTCAAAAAAGATGTTTTAGCAAACAATTTTTTATTTTCACAAGGGTAACAGGAGAAATTGGACCCCAATATTTGTTGCCCAGTTTGTTGTGAGTACGCTGATACCCCATATGTGGGGGTAGACCACTGTTTGGGCATATGCCGGGGCTCGGAAGGGAAGTAGTGGCATTTGAAATGCAGACTTTGATGGAATGGTCTGCGGGCGTCACGTTGCATTTGCAGAGCCCCTGATATGCCTAAACAGTAGAAACACCCCACAAGTGACCCCATTTTGGAAACTAGACCCCCCAAGGAACTTATCTAGATGTGTGATGAGCACGTTCAACCCCCAAGTGCTTCACAGAAGTTTATAACGCAGAGCCGTGAAAATAAAAAAGAATTGTTCTTTCCTCAAAAATTATGTTTTAGCAAGTAATTTTTTATTTTTGCAAGGGTAACAGGAGAAATTGGACCCCAACAGTTGTTGCCCAGTTTGTCCTGAGTACGCTGGTACCCCAAATAAGGGGGTAAACCACTGTTTGGGCGCACGTTGGGGCTTGGAAGGGAGGGAGCACCATTTGACTTTTTGAACGCAAGATTGGCTGGAATCAATGGTGGCGCCATGTTGCGTTTGGAGACCCCTGATGTGCCTAAACAGTGGAAACCCCTCAATTCTAACGTCAACACTAACCCCAACACACCCCTAATCCTAATCCCAACTGTAGCCATAACCCTAATCACAGCCCTATCCCCAACACACCCCTAACCACAACCCTAACCGCAACACACCCGTAACCCTAATTCCAACCCTAACCCTAATCCCAACCCTAACCACAACTGTAACCCCAACACACCCCTAACCCTATCCGTAACCCTAACCACAAGCCTAATCTTAACCCTATTTCCAACCCTAGCCCTATTTCCAACCCTAACTCTAATTCCAACCCTAACCCTAAGGCTATGTGCCCACGTTGCGGATTCGTGTGAGATTTTTCCGCACGATTTTTGAAAAATCTGCAGGTAAAAGGCACTGCGTTTTACCTGCAGATTTCCAGTGTTTTTTTTGTGTGGATTTCACCTGCGGATTCCTATTGAGGAACAGGTGTAAAACGCTGCGGAATCCGCACAAAGAATTGACATGCTGCGGAAAATACAACGCAGCGTTTCTGCACGGAATTTTCCGCACCATGGGCACAGCGGATTTGGTTTTCCATAGGTGTACATGGTACTGTAAACCTGATGGAAAACTGCTACGAATTCGCAGCGGCGAATTCGCAGCGGTAATCCGCTGCGGATCCGCGGCCAATCCGCTGCGGATCCGCGGCCAATCCGCTGCGGATCCGCGGCCAATCCGCTGCGGATCCGCGGCAATCCGCTGCGGATCCGCAGCCAAATCCGCACTGTGTGCACATGCCATAACCCTAACCCTACCCCTAACCCTAACCCTACCCGTAACCCTAACCCTACCCCTAACCCTAACCCTACCCCTAGTTCTAACCCTAGTTCTAACCCTAACCCTAGTGGAAAACGAAAAAAAAAATAAAAATTTTTCTTTATTTTATTATTGTCCCTATGGGGGTGATAAAGGGGGGGGGTTTATTTATTATTATTTTTATTTTGATCGCTGTGATAGAACCTACCACAGCGATCAAAATGTACCTGTAAGGAATCTGCCGGCTGGCAGATTCGGCGGGCGCACTGAGCATGCGCCCGCCATTTTGGAAGATGGCGGCGCCCAGCGAGGAGACGTACGGACACCGGGAGGATCGGTAAGTATGAAGGGGTGGTGGGGGGGTGGATCGGAGCACAGGGGGAGTAATCGGAGCACGGGGGGGTGAATACAAACAAGGAGGGAGCGGACAGGAGGACGGGGGAGCCGGCAGGTGGACGGAGGGGACCGGACCCCATAACGGAGGACTGGGGGGGCGATCGGTGGGTGTGGGGGGGTCACTTGAGTATTTCCAGCCATGGCCGATGATATTGCAGCATCGGCCATGGCTGGATTGTAATATTTCACCAGTTTTTTAGGTGAAATATTACAAATTGCTCTGATTGGCAGTTTCACTTTCAACAGCCAATCAGAGCGATCGTAGCCACGGGGGGGTGAAGCCACCCCCCCTGGGCTGAAGCACCACTCCCCCTGTCTCTGCAGATCGGGTAAAATCGGAGTTAACCCTTTCACCCGATCTGCAGGGACGCGATCATTCCATGACGCATACGCTGCGTCATAGGTCGGATTGGCACAGACTTTCATGACGCAGCGTATGCGTCAAAGGTCAGGAAGGGGTTAAAGGTGTGATTGACACCGTGCCAGACTCACCACCAGAGACTGCACGCATGTCCAAAGACATGCTGGGGAACCCGGGAACTCCTGCAGTGGAAAGAGGACACAGCAGAGAGTGTGCTGCAGGAGGAACAGGACCTGAAATCACGTGATCACGGGGGGCGTGATCGGGGGCGGAGCCAGGTCCCAGACTCCTAGCATGGATAGTGGGACCAGATCAGACCTGATCAGAGCAGAGGGCAGCGCAGTAACAATCGGGTAACAGTAATAGAGTGGTAATGAGCAAGCCGGAGATCAGAAGCCAGAGAAACCAACACAGTACCAGGGGAACAGGCAGGGTGGTAGTCAGGGACGTAGCTAGAGTAGAACCAAGAGTAACACAGAAAGTGCAGAATCAACAGACGAATATCAAACAGGAAACAGACTGGGTAATACACAGAGCAATCATACAGAAGCAGGCAATATACACAGCTATACAAGGGTCAGCTACTCAGCCAGGAATGGACGTGTCACTGACAATGAGCATA
The DNA here is from genome assembly GCF_051348905.1 of Ranitomeya variabilis. Classification (NCBI taxonomy): domain Eukaryota; kingdom Metazoa; phylum Chordata; class Amphibia; order Anura; family Dendrobatidae; genus Ranitomeya; species Ranitomeya variabilis. The sequence continues at coordinate 189,564,016 of NC_135232.1, forward strand.
GCAGCAGTACGGTTACTTATAGCCCTCCCCAAACCAAAGAGAGGCCACATAGGATTAACCCTAGAAGGACCGTAACAGAAACTCCAGGCAGACCATGACACACAGTAAGTGAATGCCGATTTTGGCAAAACCAGCCAGTCATCTAATGTGTATGGTGATTTCCAGACTCTGCCCCATTGGCCAATGTTGGGAAGAGGATGGAACACGTTGGATTTCAACACACCGAATCATTTTGTTTTTCATTTAGATAGCAGGCAAACGTCCTTCTCACTATTGAGAACACATGTACACCAAGCAAATGTAGGTACACATGTGTATATGGCGGTCGAGGGGAACAGCTGTCAAAAACTGTATAGATAACTATATGTACATATATTCTTGTTGTGTACAGCTAGATAAAAGATGCAAAAGCACAATAGGGTCTTATCCAAGTAGTAAAAAGAGGATCAATAGGTAATAATGCACACTTTATAGGGTTGTGTAAGACACAACCACTAAAAATGCATAGCTTCCAGCGGATAATAATGAAATATGCCACGGACGATGTAAGTATCCTGCACTGCTGGATAAATGACAACACACGATGGAGAATTAAATGGTTTAATGTCAACTGTTTCAGCGTCACTTTGAATATTTGTCGTTGTCCTGAAGAAGGAGCCAGAGTGACTTTGAGCCGAATTGACATTTCATTTTCCATGGTCATTTATCCAGCAACGCAGAAAAATTCCATCGCCCGTGGCATTTGGCATGTTGTTTAAGGTGTAATTATAATTGATGCAGATATGAATTCTAAATCTTAACATTTTATTTCATTGATTTGTGCCTTCTTATTAGATCAGGAATATTTGCTTAGATTTAATGTATCTTATAATGTTGCAATGTTCAAAGCAGGCATTAAAAATACGTATGCAGATTGTATTACATACTAAAGTGAATAATACCCAGATGCAAAAGCATAAAAATAGTATCAGACAGAAAGATAACATGGTAAACGGTTAGTGTTTGGGTACGCAAACATATAAAACAGAGTACAGCAAATGAAAGTTTGTTTTGCCATCGTAAAATAGGTTCTTTGTAAGTACAGACATTTACAGTCTATTGGGAGCAGTATACATTTGTATCCTTGCTATTTCCACCTCTAATTGCTGGAAGGTTTCATTTTACCAACAGTCTAATGTGCACTATATCAAGCTAACAAAGCAGAGTTACAGAAGTCTTTCACACATCTGATGTGCTGTTGTGCTAAATACATCTTAATTTGTGCCACATCTGCTGTTTTCTAATTTGTTTGTCATGCTGCGGCCACTACTGACTTGTTACATCAGTGCCCTGATTTTATTTAAGATAATATACAAGCTCTACAATATTGGCTGCATGCCATCATTGTTCCCTTGGTCTATGGATGGTGTTAAATATCTGTGCCAGCAAGAATACTCTTGTGTTTCAACATAATTAGGTTTAGGAAACATAGACGTTTACATGTCATAACTATTTTTATTGTTTTCATTTTCTGCAGTGATTTTATATATTTATTACGTATTATATGAGTTTATGAGACATGTAGATAACATTACCTTTTGTCCTTTTTTTGTATTTACATTTTAAACTAATATAATTTTAGTGAATAAGGATATTCAGCACAAATTCATTACTTAAAGAAGTAAGCACAAAGGGATAAGGAACATTGGGAGGGGCGGCAATAAGTATTGCAGATACTGTACTTCCAGTAATATAGTATCAGTTACGAGACTATGCCAAGAAATTGCAAGGGAAAGCACATTAGACAGAGATTCTTGAAGTTATAGAAATCCTTCATACATATTCTCATTAAGAACAGGAGGCACAGTAGGCATCTGACCAACAGTCTCTAAAGATACTGGGGTCATGTATGAATCTTGTTTGAGTGATTAACATTTAACTTGAGTCATCAATGCAGAAGCAGATTTATAAAAATGTTTCATCTTTTCTGTAAGAAATGCAAATCTAGTTTGGAAATAAGTATTATGTAACATTTACACAGAGTGCAAAAATGTTATAAAGTCTATATTTAAAATGTTAAAGAAATATGTCTTACTAGATGGTGGCCTGATCCTAACGCATCCAGTATTATAGAATATGTATGTAGTTTATTTATGAAGATTTAAGAATAATGCAATGAATACACAGGATTTTCCGGGTAAAATATATACATTATCAGTGAAGCGGTGTCTAAATCCCGCGCCAATATGACTGATTGGCCGGCCGGCCACGACCAATCAGCGCAGCGGGGTTTAAATCCCGAGCCAATATCGCTGATTGGTCACGGCCGGCCGAGCGCAACCAATCAGTGAAGCGTGGTTCAAATCCCACGCCAATTTGCAGCCAGACTGCGCCTGTCGCTGATTCGTCACGGGCAGCTGGCGAGACCAATCAGCGACACGGGATTTCCATTACAGACAAGCAGACAGAATTAGATGATTATATAGTAGATACCCGATGCGTTAGAATCGGGCCACCATCTAGTATTCATATAAACATTGGTGCTTATATTTATGTTTTAACCTATTGGACACACTGCCATTGTTTTTCTCCTGTCTTTATTTTAAGAGTCAAAACTTTATTAGTCATCCATCCCTGTATAACAGCTTGTTTTCTACAGGATGACTTATAGTTTTCAAAGACACCATTTATTTTACCATATGATAAACTTAAAAACGGGGAAAATTTTTATTCTCTCCCTCATGTTATTCTTGCCCTCACAGACTGACCTCCATGTTATTCTGTCCCTCAGAGACTGTCCTCCATGTTATCTTCTCCCTCACACGCTGCCCTCCATGTTATTTTCTCCCTCACAGACTGTCCTCCATGTTATTTTCTCCCTCACAGACTGTCCTCCATGTTATTTTCTCCCTCACAGACTGTCCTCCATGTTATTTTCTCCCTCACACATTGCCCTCCATGTTATTTTCTCCCTCACACGCTGCCCTCCATGTTATTTTCTCCCTCACAGACTGTCCTCCATGTTATTCTCTCCCTCACAGACTGTCCTCCACGTTATTCTCATTCTAGTATATGTATGCAGTTTATTTATGAACGCTGATTGGTCGAGGCCGGCCAGGCGCGACCAATCAGCGATGCTGGATTTCGGTTACAGACAAACAGACCCTTAGACAATTATATATATAGATTATGCTGTATATTATTCCGAGGTCACACTTGCGAGTGTGATGTGAGAAACTCGCACGATTCTCTCTCATCAATACCCGGCGCTGTCGCCGGCACTTGGGACCAGAACGGTGGGCTGCATGTATTTTTATGCAGCCGCACGCTCTGGTCCCAAGAGCCAGCGGCAGTGCCGGGACTTGATGGAAGAGACTCGCGTGAGTTTCTCACATTGAACACGCAAGTGTGACCCTGGCCTTAAAGAGAGAATCTGACATCAGATATTACAATTTAAGCTTCATACATCATGCAATACATCTTAGATCTGATGAGACGGGAGAGCTTACTTTGAAAATCCACATCATAAGGTCTGTATTAGGGCTGACGAGTGCTATCCAATATATTATCAGATAGTACCAGTACCAATGTTATGTTATGGGGCAGTGACGATCAGCGTTTTTTTCTCATACCGATTCAGCATGAGAAAAAAATCGCAGTATGCTGCACTTTGCAACACAAAGAGGATGAAACTCACCCAAACAAATCTATGGGTCATGGAAAACATTGAACTGCACTCGGATGTCATCTGAATGCAATCCAATTTCTGCGCACTCACACAATAGAGAAATTTTGTTCTCCATCCTCTCATCATCTGTGCAATGATTTTCTCATCTGATTCATAATCTGCAGTACTTTCCAATTAAGCGGGAACATGTACAGACAATAAAAACAATACAAAGTAAGCTCTTCACATGTCCATTTTTTGGTCCATGTGTGGTCCTTTCTTGTTAGAACCCCAACTACAGACCCATGCACACTCATTATTTTCTTTGATGATATGTACATGTCAGTTTTTTCCGTAATGTTACCGCAGTTCACAGTTGGCCGGCTCACATTTTGTCCTCTGCATCTAAATCAGCCAGCTGTGACTTGCAGTAACCTTAATGACATAACCTATCATCTCCATCACCATAAACATCTCCCTATCTCCTCCACACTTATTCGCTCCTCATTCAATCGCCTCCAAGACTTCTCTCGAATATCCCCCATCCTCTGGAATTCTCTGCCCCAACACGTCCGGCTATCAACCACATACAGATCCTTCAGATGGAACCTGAAAACCCATCTCTTCAGGAAAGCCTACAGCCTGCACTGACCCCGCTGCCTCCTCATCACTACCGTAGCTACCGCCTCACCAACACCGGAGCTCCTGCAACCCTCAACCTATTGTCTCCTTCCCCATAATCCTGTAGAATGTAAGCCCGCAAGGGCAGGGTCCTCGCCCCTCTGTATCAGTCTGTAATTGTTTGTTTGATTACTGTGATATCTGTAACTTGTATGTAACCCATTCTCATGTACAGCACCATGGAATCAATGGTGATATATAAATCTAATATATAATTGCCTAGAATACTACTTCCTGCAATTTGTGCCAACTTCCGTGGCTTTGTCCGGAGCTAATGTCCGGAAATAATGTCCGGAGCTAATGTCCGGAGCTAATGTCCGGAGCTAATGTCCGGAGCTAATGTCCGGAGATAAGTGATGTCACCAGTGTCCTACACCCAGGCAGAGCACAGTGGCCCCAGGCAGAGCACAGGGGCCCCAGGCAGAACATGGGGCCCCAGGCAGAGCACAGGGGCCCCAGGCAGAGCACAGGGGCCCCAGGCAGCATATGGGGCCCCAGGCAGAGCACAGGGGCCCCAGGCAGCTATGGGGCCCCAGGCAGAGCACAGTGGCCCCAGGCAGAGCACACACCAAATCGGAGGCCGAGGGGCCCCGCCAACCAAATCGGAGGCCGAGGGGCCCCGCCAACCAAATCGGAGGCCGAGGAGCCCCGCCCACCAAATCGAAGGCCGAGTGGCCCTGCCCACCAAAGCGGAGGCCGAGGGGCCCGGCCCCGCCCACCAAAGTGGAGGCCGAGGGGCCCCGACCACCACATCGGAGGCCGAGGGGCCCCGCTCACCAAACCGGAGGCCGAAGGTCCCCGCCCACCAAATCGGAGGCCGAGGGTCCCCGCCCACCAAATCGGAGGCCGAGGGTCCCCGCCCACCAAATCGGAGGCCGAGGGTCCCCGCCCACCAAATCGGAGGCCGAGGGTCCCCGCCCACCAAATCGGAGGCCGAGGGTCCCCGCCCACCAAATCGGAGGCCGAGGGTCCCCGCCCACCAAATCGGAGGCCGAGGGTCCCCGCCCACCAAATCGGAGGCCGAGGGTCCCCGCCCACCAAATCGAAGGCCGAGCGGCCCCGCCCACCAAATCGGAGGCCGAGGGTCCCCGCCCACCAAATCGGAGGCCGAGGGTCCCCGCCCACCAAATCGGAGGCCGAGGGTCCACACCATCCAAATCGGAGGCCGAGGGGCCCCGCCCACCAAATCGGAGGCCGACGGGCCCCACCCACCAAATCGGAAGCCGAGGGTCCCCGCCCACCAAATCGGAGGCCGAGGGTCCCCGCCCAACAAATCGGAGGCCGAGGGTCCCCGCCCACCATATCGGAGGCCGAGGGTCCCCGCCCACCAAATCGGAGGCCGAGGGTCCCCGCCCACCAAATTGGAGGCCGAGGGGCCCCACCAACCAAATCGGAGGCCGAGGAGCCCCGCCCACCAAATCGAAGGTCGAGGGGCCCCGCCCACGAAAGCGGAGGCCGAGGGTCCCCGCACACCAAATCGGAGGCAGAGGAATCCCGCCCACCAAATCGGAGGCCGAGGGGCCCCGCCCACCAAAGCGGAGGCCGAGGGTCCCCGACCACCAAATCGGAGGCCGAGGGTCCCTGCCCACCAAATCGGAGGCCGAGGGTCCCAGCCCACCAAATCGGAGGCCGAGGGTCCCCGCCCACCAAATCGGATGCTGAGAGTCCCCGCCCACCAAATCGGAGGCCGAGGGGCCCCGCCAACCAAATCGGAGGCCGAGGGGCTTCACCAACCAAATCGGAGGCAGAGGAGCCCCACCCACCAAATCGAAGGCCAAGCGGCCCCGCCCACCAAATCGGAGGCCGAGGGTCCCCGCCCACCAAATTGGAGGCCGAGGGTCCCCGCCCACCAAATCGGAGGCTGAGGGTCCCCGCCCACCAAATCGGAGGCCGAGGGGCCCCACCAACCAAATCGGAGACCGAGGGGCCCCGCCCACCAAATCGGAGGCCGAGGGTCCCCGCCCACCAAATCGGAGGCCGAGGGGCCCCGCCAACCAAATCGGAGGCCGAGGGGCCACGCCCACCAAATCGGAGGCTGAGGGTCACCGCCCGCCAAATCAAGGCCGAGCGGCCCCGCCCACCAAAGCGGAGGCCGAGGGGCCCGGCCCCGCCCACCAAAGCGGAGGCTGAGGGGCCCCACCCACCAAATCGGAGGCCGAGGGGCCCCGCCCACCAAATCGGAGGCCGAGGGTCCCCGCCCACCAAATCGGAGGCCGAGGGGCCCCGCCAACCAAATCGGAGGCCGAGGGTCCCCGCTCACCAAATCGGAGGCCGAGAGTCCCCGCCCACCAAATCGGAGGATAAGGGGCCCCGCCAACCAAATCGGAGGCCGAGGGGCCCCGCCAACCAAATCGAAGGCCGAGGAGCCCCGCCTAACAAATCGAAGGCCGAGCGGCCCCGCCCACCAAAGCGGAGGCCGAGGGGCCCGGCCCCGCCCACCAAAGCGGAGGCCGAGGGGCCCCGCCCACCAAATCGGAGGCCGAGGGGCCCCACCAACCAAATCGGAGACCGAGGGGCCCCGCCCACCAAATCGGAGGCCGAGGGTCCCCGCCCACCAAATCGGAGGCCGAGGGGCCCCGCCAACCAAATCGGAGGCCGAGGGGCCACGCCCACCAAATCGGAGGCTGAGGGTCACCGCCCGCCAAATCAAGGCCGAGCGGCCCCGCCCACCAAAGCAGAGGCCGAGGGGCCCGGCCCCGCCCACCAAAGCGGAGGCCGAGGGGCCCCACCCACCAAATCGGAGGCCGAGGGTCCCCGCCCACCAAATCGGAGGCCGAGGGGCCCCGCCAACCAAATCGGAGGCCGAGGGTCCCCGCTCACCAAATCGGAGGCCGAGAGTCCCCGCCCACCAAATCGGAGGATAAGGGGCCCCGCCAACCAAATCGGAGGCCGAGGGGCCCCGCCAACCAAATCGAAGGCCGAGGAGCCCCGCCTAACAAATCGAAGGCCGAGCGGCCCCGCCCACCAAAGCGGAGGCCGAGGGGCCCGGCCCCGCCCACCAAAGCGGAGGCCGAGGGGCCCCGCCCACCAAATCGGAGGCCGAGGGTCCCCGCCCACCAAATTGGAGGCCGAGGGTCCCCGCCCACCAAATCGGAGGCCGAGGGGCCCCGCCTACCAAATCGGAGGCCGAGGGTCCCCGCCCACCAAATCGGAGGCCGAGGGGCCCCGCCCACCAAATCAGAGGCCGGGGGTCCCCGCCCACCACATTGGAGGCCGAGGGTCCCCGCCCACCACATCGGAGGCCGATGGGCCCCGCCCACCAAATCGGAGGCCGAGGGTCCCCGCCCACCAAATCGGAGGCCGATGGTCCCCGCCCACCAAATCAGAGGCCGAGGGTCCCCGCCCACCAAATCAGAGGCCGAGGGTCCACACCAACCAAATCGGAGGCCGAGGGGCCCCGCCCACCAAATCGAAGGCCGAGGGTCCCCGCCCACCAAAGCAGAGGCCGAGGGTCCCCGCACACCAAATCGGAGGCAGAGGGACCCCGCCCACCAAATCGGAGGCCGAGGGGCCCCGCCCACCAAAGCGGAGGCCGAGGGTCCCCGACCACCAAATCGGAGGCCGTGGGGCCCCGCCAACCAAAGCGGAGGCCGAGGGTCCCCGCCCACCAAATCGGAGGCAGAGGGACCCCGCCCACCAAATCGGAGGCCGAGGGGCCCCGCCCACCAAAGTGGAGGCCGAGGGGCCCCGCCCACCAAATCGGAGGTCGAGGGTCCCCGCCCACCAAATCGGAGGCCGAGGGTCCCCACCCACCAAATCGGAGGACGAGGGGCCCCACCAACCAAATCGGAGGCCAAGGAGCCCCGCCCACCAAAAGTAAGTGCGGCCCCAAAAGTAAGTGCGCCCCCGGGTGCAAAAGTAAGTGCGCCCCCGGGTGCAAAAGTAAGTGCGCCCCCGGGTGCAAAAGTAAGTGCGCCCCCGGGTGCAAAAGTAAGTGCGCCCCCGGGTGCAAAAGTAAGTGCGCCTCCGGGTGCAAAAGTAAGTGCACCCCCGGGTGCAGAAGTAAGCGCGCCCCCGGCCCCGGGTGCAAAAGTAAGCGTGCCCCCCAGTCCCGTGTGTGAAAAGTGCTGCTGTAAAGCTGGTAGCGCTGTTCAAGCACCATGTATTTCCTTCAGGAAATGCCCATCTAATATATAATTGCCTAGAATACTACTTCCTGCAATTTGTGCCAACTTCCGTGGCTTTGTCCGGAGCTAATGTCCGGAGATAATGTCCGGAGCTCATGTCCGGAGCTAATGTCCGGAGCTAATGTCCGGAGCTAATGTTTGGAGATAAGTGACGTCACCAGTGTCCTACACCCAGGCAGAGCACAGGGGCCCCAGGCAGCATATGGGGCCCCAGGCAGAGCACAGTGGCCCCAGGCAGAGCACAGGGGCCCCAGGCAGCATATGGGGCCCCAGGCAGAGCACAGTGGTCCCAGGCAGAGCACAGGGGCCCCAGGCAGCCTATGGGGCCCCAGGCAGAGCACAGTGGCCCCAGGCAGAGCACAGGGGCCCCAGGCAGAGCACAGGGGCCCCAGGCAGCATATGGGGTCCCAGGCAGAGCACAGTGGCCCCAGGCAGAGCACAGGGGCCCCAGGCAGAACATGTGGCCCTAGGCAGAGCACAGGGGCCCCAGGCAGAGCACAGGGGCCCCAGGCAGCATATGGGGCCCCAGGCAGAGCACAGGGGCCCCAGGCAGAGCACAGGGGCCCCAGGCAGCATATGGGGCCCCAGGCAGAGCACAGTGGCCCCAGGCAGCATATGGGGCCCCAGGCAGAGCACAGTGGCCCCAGGCAGAGCACAGGGGCCCCAGGCAGAACATGGGGCCCCAGGCAGAGCACGGGGGCCCCAGGCAGAGCACAGGGGCCCCAGGCAGCATATGGGGCCCCAGGCAGAGCACAGGGGCCCCAGGCAGCATATGGGGCCCCAGGCAGAGCACAGTGGCCCCAGGCAGCATATGGGGCCCCAGGCAGAGCACAGTGGCCCCAGGCAGAGCACAGGGGCCCCAGGCAGCATATGGGGCCCCAGGCAGAGCACAGTGGTCCCAGGCAGAGCACAGGGGCCCCAGGCAGCTTATGGGGCCCCAGGCAGAGCACAGTGGCCCCAGGCAGAACATGGGGCCCCAGGCAGAGCACAGTGGCCCCAGGTAGAGCACAGGGGCCCCAGGCAGAACATGGGGCCCCAGGCAGAGCACAGGGGCCCCAGGCAGAGCACAGGGGCCCCAGGCAGCATATGGGGCCCCAGGCAGAGCACAGGGGCCCCAGGAAGCATATGGGGCCCCAGGCAGAGCACAGTGGCCCCAGGCAGAGCACAGGGGCCCCAGGCAGCATATGGGGCCCCAGGCAGAGCACAGTGGTCCCAGGCAGAGCACAGGGGCCCCAGGCAGCCTATGGGGCCCCAGGCAGAGCACAATGGCCCCAGGCAGAACATGGGGCCCCAGGCAGAGCACAGGGGCCCCAGGCAGAGCACAGGGGCCCCAGGCAGCATATGGGGCCCCAGGCAGAGCACAGTGGTCCCAGGTAGAGCACAGGGTCCTCTGGCAGCCTATGGGGCCCCAGGCAGAGCACAGGGGCCCCAGGCAGCATATGGGGCCCCAGGCAGAGCACAGGGGCCCCAGGCAGCATATGGGGCCCCAGGCAGAGCACAGCGATATTTTGGACCACTGTGCGGTGTTTCAGACCCGTTGTGTGATGGCTGGGGCCCTGTTCTTAAGTATATTAAAGATTAAAGTAACGTATATTAAAGTATATTATAGATCAAATTTGACACGTTTATGAGCACCATTGAGTGATATACTCAAGAATGACATAATTTTTCAACATTTTATGGTTTCAAACTGTAAACACTCAGAGTTTTTTTTACTTCAACCAGAAAACCTTAACGGTTCATAAAAAACTTGACTGTTCAGGATATGATAAAAGTCATAGTATTCTGAATCTTTAACTTATAAAGATACCTTTACATGGGGTGATTATTGGTTCCAGAGAGGCTTTCGGCCGATAATCGTACACATGGCTGGTGACAGGACAATACAATATAAACGTTCAAAGGTAAACACTAATAACATTAAAATCTAATATATAATTGCCTAGAATACTACTTCCGGCAATTTGTGCCAACTTCCGTGGCTTTGTCCGGAGATAATGTCCGGAGATAAGTGACGTCACCAGCGTCCTACACCCGCTCAGGGTGGACAAAGATATATGCCTTCGTGGTGCGCGGCACTTTTCTGATTGGTTGCCGCCTGCCGCGAGCGACCAATCAGAAATGTGCCGTACTGTCAAGAATTGTCAAGAGCTGGTGAGTGCAGCCATTTTTTGTTCTTTCTTACTATTATTTATTAATTGTATTATTCTTACATTTGAATAAATAAAGTATATATGGATTCTAGACTCCCGATTCTTTAGAATCGGGCTGCCATCTAGTCTAATATATAAAGCTGAATATGTGTGTATGTGTGTGTGTATGTCCGGGATTGGCATCTGCACCGTCGCAGCTACAGCCACAAAATTTTGCACAGTCACACGTCTGGACCCCGAGAGTGTCATAGGGTATGTTGTGAGGCAAAATTTTAACCCCGCGCTTTCCACTTCACGAAACAATTTTGCCCCTATCTACATAATGGGGAAAAAGTGAAAGGAAAAGTGTTGGAGGCAAATTGACAGCTGCCAGATGTGAACAAGGGGGACTTAGGCCGGTTACACATTTGCGGTTGTGTCTGCAGCGTTAATTCCGCAATAATCTGCATGCATTGTGCTTTCCTATATTTAACATTAGGGACGCATGTGTCTGCGATCGGTTGCATTTTGCCGCGTTTGACGACACATGCGTCGTTTCGTCGTCTGCAGTTTGGCGCGGTAAACACAACATGTAGTAATTTTAGAGGCGTCAATTTGCCACCTAGAAACATATGCGGTTGTTAGCGCTAGGAATGCGGCAAAAAAGCGCATTACTATCTATGGGAACGCATGCGTACACATGTCTTTGCGTACGCATGTGTTATGACCCCAATGGCGAGGGTCTCAGAGGAACGTGGAAGTCTGCAGAATACAAAAATCCAGCTCATAGGGCAGTGGTAACTGGGTTGACCATATATCTACTCCTAACGCCAACACTAGAAGTAGCCGGGGATCATTCCTACGTTGATTCTAGATGACACGCTCCAGCCGGAGAATCTAGCTACCCCTAGTAGAGGAAAACAAAGACCTTTCTTGCCTCCAGAGAAGGGGACCCCAAAGCTGGATAGAAGCCCCCCACAAATAATGACGGTGAGGTAAGAGGAAATGACAAACACAGAAATGAACCAGGTTTAGCACAGAGAGGCCCGCTTACTGATAGCAGAATAAAGAAAGGTAACTTATATGGTCAACAAAAACCCTATCAAAATCCACACTGGAAATTCAAGAACCCCCGAACCGTCTAACGGTCCGGGGGGAGAACACCAGCCCCCTAGAGCTTCCAGCAAAGGTCAGGATATAGATTAGGAACAAGCTGGACAAAAATACAAAACCAAAACAAATAGCAAAAAGCAAAAGGCAGACTTAGCTGATATAACTGGAACCAGGATCAGTAGACAAGAGCACAGCAGACTAGCTCTGATAACCACGTTGCCAGGCATTGAACTGAAGGTCCAGGGAGCTTATATAGCAACACCCCTAACTAACGACCCAGGTGCGGATAAAAGGAATGACAGAAAAACCAGAGTCAAAAAACTAGTAACCACTAGAGGGAGCAAAAAGCAAATTCACAACAGTACCCCCCCCTTAGTGAGGGGTCACCGAACCCTCACCACGACCACCAGGGCGATCAGGATGAGCGGCATGAAAGGCACGAACTAAATCGGCCGCATGAACATCAGAGGCGACCACCCAGGAATTATCCTCCTGACCATAGCCCTTCCACTTGACCAGGTACTGAAGCCTCCGCCTGGAGAGGCGAGAATCCAAGATCTTCTCCACCACGTACTCCAACTCGCCCTCAACCAACACCGGAGCAGGAGGCTCAGCAGAAGGAACTACAGGCACAATGTACCGCCGCAACAAGGACCTATGAAATACATTGTGAATAGCAAACGACACAGGAAGATCCAGACGAAAAGATACAGGATTAAGGATTTCCAATATCTTGTAAGGCCCAATAAAACAAGGTTTAAATTTGGGAGAGGAGACCTTCATAGGAACAAAGCGGGAAGAAAGCCATACCAAATCCCCAACGCGTAGTCGGGGACCCACACCGCGGCGGCGGTTGGCAAAGCGCTGAGCCTTCTCCTGTGACAACTTCAAGTTGTCCACCACATGATTCCAGATCTGCTGCAACCTATCCACCACAGAATCCACCCCAGGACAGTCAGAAGGCTCTACATGACCCGAAGAAAAGCGAGGATGGAAACCAGAGTTGCAGAAAAAAGGCGAAACCAAGGTGGCGGAACTAGCCCGATTATTAAGGGCAAACTCAGCCAACGGCAAGAATGTCACCCAATCGTCCTGATCAGCAGAGACAAAACACCTGAAATAAGCCTCCAAAGTCTGATTGGTTCGCTCCGTCTGTCCATTAGTCTGAGGATGGAAAGCAGACGAAAACGACAAATCAATGCCCATCCTACTACAAAAGGATCGCCAGAACCTGGAAACGAACTGGGATCCTCTGTCTGACACAATATTCTCAGGGATGCCGTGCAAACGAACCACGTTCTGGAAAAACACAGGAACCAGATCGGAAGAGGAAGGCAGCTTAGGCAAAGGAACCAAATGGACCATCTTGGAGAAGCGATCACATATCACCCAGATAACGGACATGCCCTGAGATAGCGGAAGATCAGAAATGAAATCCATGGAGATATGTGTCCAAGGTCTCTTCGGGACAGGCAAGGGCAAGAGCAAACCGCTGGCACGAGAACAGCAAGGCTTAGCTCGAGCACAAGTCCCACAGGACTGCACAAATGACCGCACATCCCTTGACAAGGAAGGCCACCAAAAGGACCTGGCCACCAGATCTCTGGTGCCAAAAATTCCCGGGTGACCTGCCAACACCGAGGAATGAACCTCGGAAATGACTCTGCTGGTCCACTTATCCGGGACAAACAGTCTGTCAGGTGGACAAGACTCAGGCCTATCAGCCTGAAATCTCTGCAACACACGTCGCAGATCCGGAGAAATAGCTGACAAGATAACTCCATCTTTAAGAATACCAACAGGATCAGCGACTCCAGGAGCATCAGGCACAAAGCTCCTAGAAAGAGCATCGGCCTTCACATTCTTTGAACCTGGTAAATACGAGACAACAAAATCAAAGCGGGAGAAAAACAATGACCAGCGGGCCTGTCTCGGATTAAGGTGTTTAGCAGACTCGAGATACATCAGATTTTTGTGATCAGTCAAGACCACCACACGATGCTTAGCACCCTCGAGCCAATGACGCCACTCCTCAAATGCCCATTTCATGGCCAACAACTCCCGATTGCCCACATCATAATTTCGCTCGGCAGGCGAAAACTTCCTAGAGAAAAAGGCACAAGGTTTCATAACAGAGCAACCAGGACCTCTCTGCGACAAAACGGCCCCTGCCCCAATCTCCGAAGCATCCACCTCAACCTGAAAGGGAAGTGAGACGTCAGGCTGGCACAAAACAGGCGCCGAAGTAAACCGGCGTTTCAACTCCTGGAAAGCCTGCACGGCAGCAGGAGCCCAGTTAGCTACATCGGAGCCCTTCTTGGTCATATCCGTCAAAGGTTTCACAATGCTAGAAAAATTAGCGATAAAACGACGGTAGAAGTTAGCGAAGCCCAAGAACTTCTGAAGACTCCTAACTGACGAGGGCCGAGTCCAATCAAGAATAGCTCGGACCTTGACTGGGTCCATCTCCACAGCAGAAGGGGAAAAAATGAACCCCAAAAAGGGAACCTTCTGTACACCAAAGAGACACTTTGAGCCCTTGACAAACAAAGAATTTTCACGCAAAATTTTAAAGACCAACCTGACCTGCTCCACATGCGAATCCCAATTATCAGAAAAAACCAAAATATCATCCAGATAAACAATCAAAAATTTATCCAGATACTTCCGGAAAATGTCATGCATAAAGGACTGAAAAACTGAAGGCGCATTAGAGAGCCCAAAAGGCATCACCAAGTACTCAAAATGACCTTCGGGCGTATTGAATGCGGTTTTCCATTCATCACCTTGCTTAATGCGCACAAGGTTGTACGCACCACGAAGGTCTATCTTGGTGAACCACTTGGCACCCTTAATCCGGGCAAACAAGTCAGACAACAGTGGTAAAGGATACTGAAATTTGACAGTGATCTTATTTAAAAGCCGATAATCAATACAATGTCTCAAAGATCCGTCCTTTTTTGCCACAAAAAAGAATCCCGCACCAAGAGGGGAAGAAGACGGACGAATATGTCCTTTCTCCAGAGACTCCTTGATATATGAACGCATAGCGGTATGTTCAGGTACCGACAGATTAAACAGTCTTCCCTTAGGAAATTTACTGCCTGGGATCAAATCTATAGCACAGTCACAGTCCCTATGAGGAGGCAGTGCACTGGACTCAGACTCACTGAAGACATCCTGATAATCAGACAAGTACTCCGGAACTTCCGAAGGCGTAGAAGAAGCAATAGACACAGGCAGGGAATCCCCATGAATACCACGACAGCCCCAACTTGAGACTGACATAGCCTTCCAGTCCAGGACTGGATTATGGGTCTGTAACCATGGCAGCCCTAAAACAACCAAATCATGCATTTTATGTAAAACCAGGAAACGTATCACCTCGCGGTGTTCAGGAGTCATGCACATGGTAACCTGTGTCCAATACTGCGGTTTATTTGCTGCCAATGGTGTAGCATCAATACCCCTAAGAGGAATAGGATTTTCTAATGGTTCAAGAGTAAAACCACAGCGCTTAGCAAATGAGAGATCCATGAGACTCAGGGCAGCACCTGAATCTACAAACGCCATGACAGGATAAGATGACAGTGAGCAAATCAAAGTTACAGACAGAATAAATTTAGGTTGCAAATTACCAACGGTGACAGGACTAACAACCTTAGCTATACGTTTAGAGCATGCTGAGATAACATGTGTAGAATCACCACAGTAGTAGCACAAGCCATTCCGGCGTCTATGAATTTTCCGCTCATTTCTAGTCAGGATTCTATCACATTGCATTAAATCAGGTGTCTGTTCAGACAACACCATGAGGGAATTTGCGGTTTTTCTATCACATTGCACCGAATTAGGTGTCTGTTCAGACAACACCATGAGGGAATTTGCGGTTTTGCGCTCCCGCAACCGCCGGTCAATTTGAATAGCCAGTGCCATAGTATCATTCAGACCTGTGGGAATGGGAAAACCCACCATAACATTCTTAATGGCTTCAGAAAGGCCATTTCTAAAATTAGCGGCCAGTGCACACTCGTTCCAATGTGTCAGCACGGACCATTTCCGAAATTTTTGGCAATACACTTCAGCCTCGTCCTGCCCCTGAGACATAGCCAGCAAGGCCTTTTCTGCCTGAATCTCAAGATTGGGTTCCTCATAAAGTAAACCGAGCGCCAGAAAAAACGCATCAAGATCAGCCAATGCCGGATCTCCTGGCGCCAGCGAAAAAGCCCAATCCTGAGGGTCGCCCCGTAAGAACGAAATAACAATTTTTACTTGCTGAGCAGAATCTCCAGATGAACAGGGTCTCAGGGACAAAAACAATTTACAATTATTCACGAAATTCCTAAACTTAAACCTGTCTCCGGAAAACAGTTCAGGAATCGGTATTTTAGGTTCTGACCTAGGATTTCTGATAACATAGTCTTGTATGCCCTGCACACGAGTAGCCAGCTGGTCCACACTTGTAATCAAGGTCTGGACATTCATGTCTGCAGCAAGCATAGCCACTCTGAGGTAAAGGGGAAGAAGAAAAAAAAAAACTCAGAATCTTCTTTCTTATAATCCCTCTTCTGCAGTGCATTAAACATTTAATACTGGCCTGGCAAACTGTTATGACCCCAATGGCGAGGGTCTCAGAGGAACGTGGAAGTCTGCAGAATACAAAAATCCAGCTCATAGGGCAGTGGTAACTGGGTTGACCATATATCTACTCCTAACGCCAACACTAGAAGTAGCCGGGGATCATTCCTACGTTGATTCTAGATGACACGCTCCAGCCGGAGAATCTAGCTACCCCTAGTAGAGGAAAACAAAGACCTTTCTTGCCTCCAGAGAAGGGGACCCCAAAGCTGGATAGAAGCCCCCCACAAATAATGACGGTGAGGTAAGAGGAAATGACAAACACAGAAATGAACCAGGTTTAGCACAGAGAGGCCCGCTTACTGATAGCAGAATAAAGAAAGGTAACTTATATGGTCAACAAAAACCCTATCAAAATCCACACTGGAAATTCAAGAACCCCCGAACCGTCTAACGGTGCGGGGGGAGAACACCAGCCCCCTAGAGCTTCCAGCAAAGGTCAGGATATAGATTAGGAACAAGCTGGACAAAAATACAAAACCAAAACAAATAGCAAAAAGCAAAAGGCAGACTTAGCTGATATAACTGGAACCAGGATCAGTAGACAAGAGCACAGCAGACTAGCTCTGATAACCACGTTGCCAGGCATTGAACTGAAGGTCCAGGGAGCTTATATAGCAACACCCCTAACTAACGACCCAGGTGCGGATAAAAGGAATGACAGAAAAACCAGAGTCAAAAAACTAGTAACCACTAGAGGGAGCAAAAAGCAAATTCACAACACGCATGCGTATGATGCGCTTGCTTACTTCGGACTGCGCATGTCCAGGAACTGATTTAGACATGCCCATTAAAGAAACACCCTCCTGGAAATATCAAACGCATGCGCATAAAAAGTGCAAACACATGTAAAAACGCATGCAAATGCTGTGTTTTTTTACCATCATGTGTAAGCTGATGCGGATAAAAAACGCTGCGTTATCAGACGTTTACATGCATTTGCGGTTGCGGATGATACACTGCGGACTTAACCACAAATGTGAAAGTAGCCTTAAAGAGTGAGAGCGATGGCGCCAAAGAGAATATACCGTACAGTTGTTAAGGTGGGGCCCCGACATGGGATACTCACCACACATGGGGATATGAACACACACACAAAATGCGCCACACACTACCACGTGCTTGAACACATATATCACCCTCAGCACACATTTCACCACACATACACCAACCTTGCCACATAAAAGTCAAAACACAAAAGTCACCGCGCAAAACTCGCCACATGCAAAACTAGGCTCACGCAAAACTCGCCACACGTGCAAAACTCACCTCATGGAAAACTCGCCACACGCAAAACTTGCACACGTGGAAAAATTACCACATGCACAAAAGTTGCAACACATGCAAAAGTTGCCTCACACAAAACGTGCACGTACTCAAAACGCACAAACATAAAACTCGCCAAGCGCAAAACTCGCCATGCGCAAAACTTGCTGCACACGACTTGCTACACTAACCTGTCACATGCAACTCGACACACAAAAAGTTGCTACACGCATGTCGCCACACAAAGCTCATCTCACAAAAGTCGCTACATGCATGTAGCCACATGCAACTCAAAACACACAACTTGACACATGAAACTCGCCCTAAAACACACACAAGTCTGGTATTATCCTTCAAAAATAAAAATCTGACTAATAAGCAGACAAACTACAAGAGCAACAAATGTACCACATAGGAAATACAGCAGCTGTCAGTCACATGACCTGTCTATTATGTGTATGTGTGAGCTAATATATACTGCCAGGGGGGAGGGCTTCCTGTTGGCTGGGGATTTATCAGGCTGCCAATTTAGCTTACAAATACTGAAGTAAAAATACTGACCAAATAACGTGTGAACGCGGTCTAATACAGGAGGAGATGACATACAGATATACAGTATACTATATACAGGAGGAGATGACACACAGGTATATACTATATACAGGAGGAGATGACACATACATACAATATATACTATATACAGGGGAGATGACACACAGGTATATACTATATACAGGAGGAGATGACATACAGGTATAAACTATATACAGGAGGAGATGACACACACATATATACTATATACAGGGGAGATGACACACAGGTATATACTATATACATGAGGAGATGACACACTGGTATATACTATATACAGGGGAGATGACATACAGGTACTTACTATATACAGGGGAGATGACACACAGGTATATACTATACACAGGAGCAGATGACACACGGGTATATACTATATACAGGAGGAGATGACTTACAGGTATATACTATATACAGGAGGAGATGACACACGTATATACTATATACAGGAGGAGATGACATACAGGTATATACTATATAAAAGAGGAAATGACACATAAGTATATAGAGGAGGATATGACATACAGCAGGTATATACTATATACAGGGGAGATGACATACAGGTATATACTATATACATGAGGTGACATACAGGTATATACTATATATAGGAGGAGATGACATACAGGTATATAGTATATACAGAAGAGATGACATACAGGTATATACTATATACAGGAGGAGATGACACATAGGTATATACAATATACAGGAGGAGATGACATACAGCAGGTATATACTATTTACAGGGGAGATGACATACAGGTATATACTATATACAGGAGATGACATACAGGTATATACTATATATAAGGGAGATGACAAACATGTATATAATGAGGGGAAAATGAGAGGTGTGAGGTGAAAATGAGGGGTGTGAGGTGAAAATGAAAAGGTGTGAGTGCAAAATGAGAGGAGTGAGGGAAAATAGTGGAGTGATCGGAAAATGACAGATGTGTTAGGGGGGAATGAGAGTAGTGAGGGGGAAAATAAGAGGAGTGAGGGGGAAAATGAGAGGTGTAAGGGAAAAAATGAGAGATGTGAGGGGGAAAATGACAGGCGTGATGGGAAAATAAGAGAAGTGAGGTGCTATAACTAACCACAGATATTTACTATGCCCAGGCAACGTCGGGCTCTTCAGCTAGTAAATAATAATAATAATAATAATAATAATAATAATAACCACCGCTTGACACTCCCGCTGTTTTTCATGCTACTCTCACTGTGTTCTGGCAGCCACTGTGAGGGGTCACATTACCAATGTCTCCCCTCATCACAGCCTCCAGATGTACCAGAGTCAGGGATCTTCATGATAATAATAATAATAATAATAATAATTTTATTTATATAGCGCCAACATATTCCTCAGCGCTTTACAAATTATAGAGGGGACTTGAACAGACAATAGACATTACAGCATAACAGAAATCACAGTTCAAAATAGATGAGTTATCATATATGAGTAGTGTTGAGCATTCCGATACCGCAAGTATCGGGTATCGGCCGATACTTGCGGGTATCGGAATTCCGATACCGAGATCCGATACTTTTGTGGTATCGGGTATCGGTATCGAAACAACATTAATGTAAAAATGTGTAAAAGAGAGAATTAAAATAAAAAAATATTGCTATACTCACCTCTCCGACGCAGCCTGGACTTCAGCGAGGGAACCGGCAGCGTTGTTTGCTTAAAATTCGCGCTTTTCCTTCCTTACGTGAAGTCCCGGCTTGTGATTGGTCGCATGCCGCCCATGTGGCCGCGACGCGACCAATCACAGCAAGCCATGACGTAATTTTAGGTCCTTCAGGATTTTAAAATTACGTTCTGGCTTGTGATTGGTCGCGTCGCGGTCACATGGGCGACGCGACCAATCACAAGCCGTGACGTCACGGGAGGCTGGACACGCGCGCATTTTAAAATGTGCGCGTGTCCAGCCTCCCGTGTCGTCACGGCTTGTGATTGGTCGCGTCGCCCATGTGACCGCGACGCGACCAATCACAAGCCAGAACGTAATTTTAAAATCCTGAAGGACCTAAAATTACGTCACGGCTTGCTGTGATTGGTCGCGTCGCGGCCACATGGGCGACGCGACCAATCACAAGCCGGGACGTCACGGGAGGCAGGACACGCGCGCATTTTAAAATGCGCGCGTGTCCAGCCTCCCGTGACGTCACGGCTTTTGATTGGTCGCGTCGCCCATGTGACCGCGACGCGACCAATCACAAGCCAGAACGTAATTTTAAAATCCTGAAGGACCTAAAATTACGTCACGGCTTGCTGTGATTGGTCACGTTGCGGCCACATGGGCGGCACGCGACCAATCACAAGCCGGGACTTCACGTAAGGAAGGAAAAGCGCGAATTTTAAGCAAACAATGCTGCCGGTTCCCTCGGTGAGGTCCAGGCTGCGTCGGAGAGGTGAGTATAGCAATATTTTTTATTTTAATTCTTTCTTTTACACATTAATATGGATCCCAGGGCCTGAAGGAGAGTTTCCTCTCCTTCAGACCCTGGGAACCATCAGGAATACCGTCCGATAGTTGAGTCCCATTGACTTGTATTGGTATCGGGTATCGGTATCGGATTGGATCCGATACTTTGCCGGTATCGGCCGATACTTTCCGATACCGATACTTTCAAGTATCGGACGGTATCGCTCAACACTATATATGAGTTATATATAATTCATGAGTTATCGAACTGGATTATGGGGGACCTATGGGGGACCTGTGGGGGTGTTTTTTGGGGAAATAAGTAGATGAAAGAGGGTGTCTGGGTTTTTATTTTGAAATAAAGGAATTTTCTGTGTGTTTAATAATTTTTACTTACAGAGTTAGTAATGTGGGTGTCTGACTGGCACTTCTCCATTACTAACCCCAGGGTGTGAGAGCAGATGTCATTTTGACAAATCACAGCTGTCATCAACCCATATATTACTGTCATCAACCCATATCCCTTGGCAATCGGGATGAGCCGGATAAAGCCCTGGGTAAAGCTCCAGAACTGGCGCATCTAATGCAATGCGCCAATTATGGGGCCGCTGCAGACTTCTATTTTTTGGCTGGAACGGGAAAATAACTATGGACCATCCTATCCTGATAATATAAGCCCACAGCTGTCTGAGTTAATTTCTATGCTGCATTTTATTCCATACATGTCACACGGACAGCATACAGATGCATGGATGCGGACAGCACACGGACACAAGGATAGCACACATGTACACACGGATGGAATATGGATATGGACCACGGATCTCACCGGGACTGGTTTTTTCACATAGTTCAACAGGTACAGGAGTGATGGCCCTGCTCGCAAGCTTTACAGCATACAGTAAGTGTTAGTTCACATGACAATATAAAAATTGGTCTGATTTTCATCCAGAACAGCTGGACAATATTTTTCTCACTTTTCATCCATGTGCGGTCCCTTTGCAATGAATTTTTTACTCAGCAGCTATTAATCATTTACAGGAGCATTTACAGTTTTCTATGTTACAGAACTGCAATGTTTTCGGAAAACTCAAATGCTATACTGTGGCTCTGTATGCATCCGATTTTTTTTCAAACCCATATACTTGAACGGGTGATTCTCATCCAATGTACGGACAAAACTAGTGATTTTTTCAGATGAAGATTCAGTCAGTGAAAAAAATTGTCAATCTGCACTGCCTCGTTGAATAACATTGGTCCGAGTGTGTTCCGCGTTTTGAACGAATAGCACTCAGACTGAAAATATGGTCATGTGAATGAGTCCTTAATGTGTGCTCCTAGCATCGCAGAGCATATCTTGTATGAGACACAGCCATAACTGACAGCCACAATCCACATAAGGCTCCCTTCACACGTTATGTTACAGGTACTGGAAAAAACAGTATCGGTGTTATCCATGTTGCATGTGCCATCCATGTGTACAGTACATGTGTGCCATTAATGTGCCATCCGTGTGTACATGTGCGTCATCCGTGTGTTGTCCGTGTGCTATCCAGGTGACATATACAAGAATAGAATGCAAAATTGGAATTACAATTTTTTTGGTGTTAAAGATGTGTAAGGGTAAAAACAAAAAGAGGAAGCAATTTCACCGCACTTGGAATTTTTTTTCCTGTTTTTCAGTACACGATATGTTAAAACCAATGGTGTCGATAAAAAGTACAACTCGTCCCACAAAAAACCAGCCCTCAACATGGCCATGTTGACCAAAAATAAAAAAGTTTTGGCTCTGGGAAAAAGGGGAGCAAAAAACGAAAATGCAAAAACGACAATACCTTCGGTCATGAAGTGGTTAATTACTAGCTTATTAATGGGTGTGTCTGACAGATATTTCTCTATTACTAACACCAGGGCTTGATGTTGGCTATGTTTTTGTACAATTAACAGCTGACATCAACCCCAACTACCATTACCCCGATTGCCAACGCACCCGAGCAGTCGACATTAGCCAAGGCGAAGTGCCAGAACGAATAGCACTCAGACTGAAAATATGGTCATGTGAATGAGTCCTTAATGTATGCTCCAAGCATCGCAGAGCATATCTTGTATGAGACACAGCCATAACTGACAGCCACAATCCACATAAGGCTCCCTTCACACGTTCTGTTACTGGTACTGGAAAAAACAGTGCCGGTGTTTTCCATATTGGGGCAGCACGGTGGCTCAGTGAATAGCATTGCAGCACTGGAGTCCTGGGTTCTAATCCCACCTTGGACAACATCTGCAAGGAGTTTGTAGGTTGTCCCGTGTTTGCGTGGGTTTCCTCCGGGTACTCCGGTTTCCTCCCACATTCCAAAGACATACTGATAGGGAATTTAGATTGTGAGCCCCATTGGGGACAGCGATGATAATGTGTGTAAAGCGCTGCGGAAAATGTTAGCGCTATATAAAAATAAAAATTATTATTATTATTATTATGTGCCATCCATGTATACATGTGTGCCATTAATGTGCTATCTGTGTGTACATGTTCGTCATCCGTGTGTTGTCTGTGTACTATCCATGTGACATGTACCGGAATAGAATGCAAAATTGGAATTACAATTTTTTTGGTGTTAAAGATGTGTAAAGGTAAAAACAAAAAGAGAGGATGCAATTTCACCGCACTTGGAATTTTTTTTCCTGTTTTTCAGTACATGGTATGTTAAAACCAATAGTGTCGATAAAAAGTACAACTCGTCCCACAAAAAGCAAGCACTCACATGGCCATGTTGACCAAAAATAAAAAAGTTATGGCTCTGAGAAAAAGGGGAGCAAAAAACGAAAATGCAAAAACGAAAATACCTTCGGTCATGAAGTGGTTAATTACTAGCTTATTAATGGGGGTGTCTGATAGACATCTCTCTATTACTAACACGAGGGCTTGATGTCGGCTATGTTCTTGAACAATTAACAGCTGACATCAACCCCAACTACCATTACCCCGATTGTCAATGCACCTGAGCAATCGAGAATAGCCAAGGCGAAGTGCCAGAATTTTTGGATGACTGCGGGCTGGTAATTTTAGGCTGGGAAGGGCCCAACAACCATTGACCTCTGTAGCCTGATAATATAAATTCACAGCTGCCTGCTTTACCTTTGCTAGTGAATGACCCCACATCATTGTTTTCATTGATTTATTTATTAGGTTAATCCATGTACAGTAAGCTACACAAGCAAGACGCTAGTTATATATCTCACAGATAGAAATCTATCTATTTACTTCATATCTAACATTCTATATCTATCTTTACACATCTTTAAACACATACAAATTTTAAATTTATATTCTGCATTCTATTGCAGTACGTGTAACATGGACAGCACACAAATGTCATACTTTTGTCATTTGTGTACATGTGCACGTGTATTGTCATCCGTGCTGCCAGAAAAAAAAACAGACATGTCTAAGTGTGGGTCACATGGACACACAATCTGCATGAAAACATGGATATATACAGTGCCTTGCGAAATTATTCGGCCCCTTTACTTTCAGTGCAGCAAACTCACTCCTGAAGCTCAATGTGGATCTCTGGATGATCCAATGTTGTCCTAAATGCCCAATGATGATAAATATAATCCACCTGTGTGTAATCAAGTCTTCATATAAATGCACCTGCTTTGTGTAGTCTCAGGGTTCTGTTTGAAGCACAGAGAGCATCATAAAGACCAAGGAACACAACAGGCAGGTCCGTGATACTGTTGTGGAGAATTTTAAAGCCGGATTTGTATACAAAATGATTTCCAAAACTTTAAACATCCCAAGGAGCACTGTGCAAGCAATCATATTGAAATGGAAGGAGTATAATATCACTGCAAATCTACCAAGACCCGGCCGTCCCTCTAAATTTTCATCTCAAACAAGGAGAAGACTGATCAGAGATGCAGCCAAGAGGCCCATGATCACTCTGGATGAACTGCAGAGCTCTACAGCTGAGGCAGGACAGTCTGTCCATAGGACAACAATCAGTCGTACACTGTACAAATCTGGCCTTTATGGAAGAGTGGCAAGAAGAAAGCCATTTCTCAAATATATCCATAAAAAGTGTTGTTTAAAGTTTGCAACAAGCCACCTGGGAGACACACCAAAACATGTGGAAGAAGGTGCTCTGGTCAGATGAAACCAAAATCTAACTTTTTGGCAACAATGCCAAACGATTTGTTTGGCATAAAGGCAACACAGCTCATCACCCTGAACACACCATCCCCACTGTCAAACATGGTGGTGGCAGCATCATAGCTTGGGCCTGCTTTTCTTCAGCAGGGACAGGGAAGATGGTTAAAATTGATGGCATGGAGCAAAAAGACCGGAGACTGGGACGGAGATTTGTCTTCCAACAAGACAATGATCCCAAACATAAAGCAAAATCTACAATGGAATGGTTCACAAATAGTCGTATCTAGGTGTTGAATGGCCAAGTCAAAGTCCAGACCTCAATCCAATCGTGAATCTGTGGAAAGAGCTGAAAACTGCTGTTCACAAACGATCTCCATCAAACCTCACTGAGCTCGAGCTGTTTGCCAAGGAAGAATGGGCAAGAATTTCAGTCTCTCAATGTACAAAACTGATAGAGACATACCCCAAGCGACTTGCAGCTGTAATCGCAGCAAAAGGTGGTGCAACAAAATAGTAAGTTAAAGGGGCCGAACAATATTGCATTCCCCACTTTTCAGTTTTTGAATTTCCACAAAAATTTTAAATGACCAATAAATTTCGTTCAACTTCACAATCGTGTTCCACTTGTTGTTGATTCTTTACCAAAAATTTAAATTTGGTAATTTTATGTTTGAAGCATGATATGTGGGAAAAGGTTGAAAAGTTCCAGGGAGCCGAATACTTTCGCAAGGCACTGTACACAGCCCCATAGATCATAATAACGCCACATGCATTGGAAACACAGACATATTAAGGGTGCCTGACACAGATGGTATGTCATTAAACCAAAGTTCTATTGTTGCTTTTCTTGGGGATGCTGGTGATATTTAAAGCTTAACAAATATGAATTTATCAGTTCAATAATCCATAATATTCTAATGAACAGATGTAAAGCATAACTTATATAAAAAACAAGAATAGTACAATTTTATGTGGCTCATTCTCATTTCAGTGGTTAAATCTGTAGTTACACATGAGCTTTATCAGTAGTCTAATCTTCATTGTGCTGCAGTTCACATACTGTGTTCTGATCACTTCACGAGTAGAGAGCTTGTTACAAAAAATGTCAAGCACTGCAATAATTTTAAATTATTCTTTTCTGCACAGTTCCTGTTCTCTGATGATCACCTTCTATTTCAAGAGCGTATAAAACTGGTTCAATAATTCTGAATTGCTATGCAAGGAGTGATTTAAAATTATTAGCATTCTTCATTTTTTTTTTAATGAGAGTCTCAATTTAGAAATATTGAGAGAAGTGCATGATATCTGAGGTGAATACTGAAATGTAAACCGTAGCTGAATGATGTCACAGTTTGTCACAAAAAGTAGCTAACACACGACCAGTTTCTTCAGGGGGAACTGAAAACCTAATGATTAGGCAGTGGGTGCTGGGATTAAAATTAAAATAATATAGTTAACATATTCCTTCTAAGGCCGGGGACACACTTAACGTATAAAAAAACGGTCCGTTTTTCACGGCCGAGAATCGCACAAATGTTTCAAAAACAGTGATCCGTGTGCAGTGCGAGGATGCGATTTCCTCGCATCAAATGATCCGTGTGACATCCGTGTGTCATCCGTATGGCATCCGTATGCCGAGATTTTCTCGCAAGCTTGCAAAACCGACATCTAATGGATTTATGTGCTCAAATGTTCGGGAAAACATATATACAGTATATATATATATATATATATATATATATATATATATATATATATGTCATTGAGACACATATATATATATTCTGTATTTATATTTCATTCAGCGCGATATCTGGGAAAAGTCGGTAATTCAATTGCCGGCTTTGCATTTCTCCTTCACAAACCCGACAGGATATGAGACATGGTTTACATACAGTAAACCATCTCATATCCCCCTTTTTTTTGCATATTCCACACTACTAATGTTAGTAGTGTGTATGTGCAAAATTTGGCCGCTGTAGCTGCTCAAATAAAGGGTTAAATGGCGGAAAAAATTGGCGTGGGCTCCCGCGCAATTTTCTCCGCCAGAATGGTAAAGCCAGTGACTGACGGCAGATATTAATAGCCAGGAGAGGGTCCATGGTTATTGGCCCCCCCGTGGCTAAAAACATCTGCCCCCAGCCACCCCAGAAAAGGCACATCTGGAAGATGCGCCTATTCTGGCACTTGGCCACTCTCTTCCCACTCCCGTGTAGCGGTGGGATATGGGGTAATGAAGGGTTAATGCCACCTTGCTATTGGAAGGTGACATTAAGCCAGATTAATAATGGAGAGGCGTCAATTATGACACCTATCCATTATTAATCCAATTGTATGAAAGGGTTAAAAAACACACACACACATGATTTAAAAGTATTTTAATGCAATAAACACAGCGGTTGTTTTAATAATTTATTGATCTCTCAATCCATTTTCAGACCCTCGCTTGGCAAAACAATAAATACACAATATACATACCCTCTCTGATGTCCTATCACGTCCCACGAGGTAATCCATCTGGAGGGGTTAACTAATATTACAGGCACGAGCTGCGATAAACCACTCGCTCGTGCCTGTAATCCCCGGGTGCTGAAAGGAAAGCAGTGATCTATACTTACATTCAGTCGCGGTGATGCGCCCCTGCTGGATGTTCTCATGAACTGCAGCCTGGGAACTTTTTCCCACGCTCCAGGTCATATGAGGACATCCACCAGGGGGCGCATCACCGCGACTGAAGGAAATGTAGGTCAATGACCTATAGTTACCTTCAGTCGCGGTGATGCGCCCCGTGGTGGATGTCCTCATATGACCTGGAGCGTGGGAAAAAGTTCCCAGGCTGCAGTTCATGAGAACATCCAGCAGGGGCGCATCACCGCGACTGAATGTAAGTATAGATCACTGCTTTCCTTTCAGCACCCGGGGATTACAGGCACGAGCGAGTGGTTTATCGCAGCTCGTGCCTGTAATATTAGTTAACCCCTCCAGATGGATTACCTCGTGGGACGTGATAGGACATCAGAGAGGGTATGTATATTGTGTGTTTATTGTTTTGCCAAGCGAGGGTCTGAAAATGGATTGAGAGATCAATAAATTATTAAAACAACCGCTGTGTTTATTGCATTAAAATACTTTTAAATCATGTGTGTGTGTTTTTTAACCCTTTCATACAATTGGATTAATAATGGATAGGTGTCATAATTGACGCCTCTCCATTATTAATCTGGCTTAATGTCACCTTCCAATAGCAAGGTGGCATTAACCCTTCATTACCCCATATCCCACCGCTACAGGGAGTGGGAAGAGAGTGGCCAAGTGCCAGAATAGGCGCATCTTCCAGGTGTGCCTTTTCTGGGGTGGCTGGGGGCAGATGTTTGTAGCCACGGGGGGGCCAATAACCATGGACCCTCTCCTGGCTATTAATATCTGCCGTCAGTCACTGGCTTTACCATTCTGGCGGAGAAAATTGCGCGGGAGCCCACGCCAATTTTTTCCGCCATTTAACCCTTCATTTGAGCAGCTACAGTGGCCAAATTTTGCACATACACACTACTAACATTAGTAGTGTGGAATATGCAAAAAAAAGGGGGATATGAGATGGTTTACTGTATGTAAACCATGTCTCATATCCTGTCGGGTTTGTGAAGGAGAAATGCAAAGCCGGCAATTGAATTACCGGCTTTTCTATAGAACACCGCTGCGTATTTCTCGCAATGCACACGCATGGTCCGTGTGTAATCCGATTTTTTCTCGCACCCATAGACTTGCATTGGCGAGTCTCGGCCGAGATACGCTGACAATCGCAGCCTGCTGCGAGTTCCCTCGGATCCGAAATACGGTGGAGAAAATATCGGATGATGGGAGCTGAACCATAGATTAACATTGGGCCGAGTGCTATGCGATTTTTTATCGCATAGCACTCGTCCGTATTACGGTCTAGTGTGACCCCGGCCTAATACCTATAATCTTTAGGGCGCAGTCAGATGGCTGTTTAACATGGACAGCGATCGCATCGCACTGCACGGACTAGCCGGATCTCCTGACCCGAGTGCGACATGTGTATAGAAATACATGAAGCTGTCACGATCGAGTCAGGAAGGCTGACGGCCAGTTCAAGCATTGTGAAGTGATTATGGTCCGTGTTATACAGCTGTCTTAATGCGCCTTCAGGCTTACAAATGCCTAAATATAGTCACAATCTGGTTTTATGCTGTATTTTTAACTCCAGATTTGTTCTTTCTAAATGGTGGATGTTTCTGTTATACACCATTAAACAATAAGTTTAAACCTACCTTGCTAAATAATTTGCTGATTTGAGCATAGATTTTTGGATGACCCACACTGCTCTAATTTATAGGCCACTTGCACAAGTTGAGCATGTAATGAGTTTTTTACATCAGTATTTGTAAGCCAAAACCAGGAGTGGAACAATCAGAGGAAAAGTATAATAAAAATACATCACCACTTCTGAATTTTTCACCCAATCCTGGCTTTGTTTCACAAATGCAGAGGTAAAAAAGTCATCAAATTCTCAGCGTTTGCCCCTATCTACATAATAGGGAAAAAGTGAAAGGAAAAGTGTTGAAGGCAAATTGACAGCTGCCAGATGTGAACAAGGGGGACTTAAAGAATGAGAGGGATGGCACCAAAGAGTATATACCGTACAGTTGCTAAGGTGGGGCCCCGACATGGAATACTCACCACACACGGGGATATGAACACACACACAAAATGCGCCACACACTATCGCGTGCTGGAACACATATACCACCCTCAGCATACATTTCACCACACATACACCAACCTCGCCACATAAAAGTCAAAACACAAAAGTCGCCACTCAAAACTCGCCACGCGCAAAATTCGCCACATGCAAAACTAGGCTCACGCAAAACTCGCCACACGTGCTAAACTCACCTCATGGAAAACTTGCCACACGCAAAACTTGCACACGTGGAAAAATTGCCACATGCACAAAAGTTGCAACACATGCAAAAGTTGCCTCACACAAAACTTGCACATACTCAAAACGCACCACACATAAAACTCGCCACGCGCAAAACTTGCTGCACACAACTTGCTACACTAACCTGTCACATGCAACTCGACACACAAAAAGTTGCTACACGGATGTCGCCACACAAAACTCATCTCACAAAAGTCGCTACATGCATGTCGCCACACGCAACTCAACACACACAACTCGACACATGAAACTCGCCCCAAAACACACTCAAGTCTGGTATTATTCTTCAAAAATAAAAATCTGATTAATAAGCAGACAAACTACAAGAGCAATAAATGTACCATATAGGAAATAAGGCAGCTGTCAGTCACATGACCTGTCTATTATGTGTTAGTGTGAGCTAATATATACTGCCAGGGGGAAGGGCTTCCTGTTGGCTGGGGATTTATCAGGCTGCCAATAGCAACCAAACACAGCTCAGCTTCTATGTTGCTACAGTTAATTAATATGAGCTCTGATTGGTTAATATAGGCAACAAAGGACATTCTCAGTATAACAAAGCATGTGTGAGGTAATAGCATGTCAGTTAGGGTGTGTTGGTGGAAAGGCTGATGTCAGTCACATTACCTCTATATGAGAGGATATAGAAACTGCCAGTTACAGACTATTTTTACCACAATAATGCCTCATAAGAAAAGGAATTCCATGGCACAAATGGCAGGTGATGCGAAAAGAAAAGCTGCATTACGAGACAATGAAAAATGTGAAGACCGAGAAACAAGACTGACACACATGAGAAAAGCAGCTGCTTCCTCAAGAGCCAATGAACTTTCTGAACAAGGGAAGTGAGGATTGCAGAGAAGAGAACAATAGCTGCTTCCTCAAGGGCCAATGAACTTTCTGAGCAGAGGGAAGAGAGGCTTGCAGACATGAAAACAAGAGCTGCTTCCTCAAGAGCCAATGAACTTTCTGAGGAGAGGGAAGCGAGGCTTGCAGACATGAAAACAAGTTCTGCTTCCTCAAGAGCCAATGAACTTTCTGAGGAGAGGGAAGTGAGGCTTGCAGACATAAAAACAAGAGCTGCTTCCTCAAGGGCCAATGAACTTTCTGAGGAGAGGGAAGCAAGGCTTGCAGACATGAGAACAAGAACTGCTTCCTCAAGAGCCAATGAACTTTCTGAGGAGAGGGAAGTGAGGCTTGCAGATAAGAGAAGAAGAGCTGCTTCCTCAAGGGCCAATGAGTCATCTCAGCAGAGAGAAGGCTGACTTGCCACTAAGAGAATTGCTATTTCTCCACTAGGGCACAGGAAATGGTTGGAGATTTGAAACATGCTGCCTTTTGTTACCAGTCAGACATAAACTATCAGGATAATCCTAAAGTTCAGATAGGAAAAATGGATGTGGTCTGCATGTACTGCAGTGCCCTGAAATGGAAAGATGAACCGCCAGGTTTATGCTGTGCAAATGGCAAGATAAAACTTCCACCTCTCCTGTCACCACCAGATCCCCTAAAGTCTCTGATGACAGGTACCAGTACAATATCAAAGCATTTCTTGGACAACATCAGGAAGTACAACTCCTGCTTCCAAATTACATCATTTAATACAACAAACGAAATGTTTACAACAGGATTTATGCCGACATTTAAAGTTCAAGGACAGGTTTACCACTCAATTGGCTCACTGCTTCCATTACAAGGAGAAGAACCTCAATTTCTTCAACTCTTCTTCATGGGAAATGCAGAAGCAGAGGCTCAGCGGAGATGCTCTTTAATTTCTAATACTCGCCTTGATATTGTCACTATTTTGCAGCTGTTCTTTCACTCCAACAATCCATATGTTCAACTTTTCAAGACTGCACTTGTATGCATGTCAAATGACGATTACAAGGTTGTCATTCGAGCTGATAAAACACCACAAGGTGAACATCAGCGACGTTTTAATGCTCCTACAATAGGCAACCCTTCAGGAAAAAAAGTGTCTACCATGGACTTCTAGGCATATAGGATCATGACAAGATTTGCAGCGAAAAATCACATCTTGAAATGCAAACACCTCTTCCACCAATTTATTGTTGACATGTATGCAAAGATTGAGAGTGAAAGTCTTTTATATATCCGACTAAATCAAAAGAAGTTCAGGGCAGAGGAATATATTCACCTTAGAGATGCTGTTGCAAATGATGCTGACCCAAAAGAGTTGGGGAAAATGGTTATTCTTCCATCAACTGTCACTGGAAGCCCACGACACATGCATGAATACACACAGGATGCAATAACTTATGTGAGAAAGTATGGCCGTCCAGATCTTTCCATCACCTTTACTTGCAATCCTGCCTGGGAGGAAATTGGAGGGCACCTGTTGCCAGGCCAAAAAACAGTGAATCGCCATGACCTTATTGCTCGGGTTTTCAAACAGAAACTTTCAAAAATGACTAATCTCATCACAAAATCACATATTTATGGTGAGACGCAGTGCTGGATGTATTCAGTTGAATGGCAAAAAAGAGGCCTTCTTCACGCCCACATCTTGATCTGGCTGAAGCAAAAAATACAGCCTACCGAAATTGACAATATCATCAGTGCCAAATTGCCAGATTTTCAGATTGACCCATTGCTGTTTGACACCATCACAAAAAACATGATCCATGGTCCGTGTGGGATTCTCAACAAAAATTCTCCCTGTATGATTGATGGCAGGTGTTCAAAGCATTACCCACGATTCCTGGTCCAAGAAACCCAAACAGGACAAGATGGATATCCAGTCTACCAAAGAAGAAAGCCAGGGGATGGTGGTTTCACAGCAAAGCTCAAAATTCATGTTGGATCATCACTCCAAGTGATAGAAACTGACAACAGGTGGGTAGTGCCTTACAACCCTTTGCTCTCAAAAATCTTCCAGGCCCACATAAATGTTGAATCATGCCACTCTGTGAAATCAATCAAGTATATCTGCAAATATGTCTACAAAGGAAGTGATCAAGCAGTTTTTGAACTCCAGAAAAATGGACCTATTATTGATGAAGTGGAGGCATTCCAGATGGGCAGGTACGTAAGCAGCAATGAAGCTGTTTGGAGAATACTAGGATTCTCTATTCATGAGCGCTACCCACCAGTTATGCATCTGAGTGTGCACTTGGAAAATGGACAGAAAATTTACTTTAACCCAGCAAACTTGCAGCAGCAGCAGCAGCTCCTAACAGCACCTAAGACCACCCTCTTGGCATTTTTGGAGCTGTGTCAACAAGACCCTTTTGCAAAAACAATTCTCTGCTGTGATTTATCAAAGTGGTTGTTAGGGGTCGAGTTCCCGCTTCTGCACAGGGGGAATCTCGGGCCGTTTCTGCTGTGGTCTCCCATTCTTCTCCTGCCGCAATGGAGCCTGCTCAGTGGAGACGTCGGTCCCAGCGTCTTGCTCAGTCCCACTCTGTACAAAGAGTTACTGCTGCTTTTCTGGCTTCTGCCATTGAAGTCAGTGCTGGGCAGCGGCGAGCAGACGCTTCTGGGACTAAGTCCTGCTTTTCCCGTTCTGAGCATGTCCTGAGTAAGATCTCTCCGTGGAGATCGAGGGTCACATGGTCAGACACTGCAGCTAAGTCCATTGTTCCTTTCAGGAAGGTCCTTTAAGTGCTAGGGCTAAGTCTTGCTTTGCACACACTGAGCATGCCCAGGGCAAGATATCTCAGTGGAGATTTAGGGTCACATGCTCAGGTATGGCAGTCTCACATTGGTCCTTCTAGGAAGGTCTTTTACTTGCTGCAGCTATATAAGGCTCGGCCATGCGCTAGTATACAATTGTATACGTGTGTTTGTTGTGAGTGCAAGTCATTCATTAAATACCCCTACCCTATTGTATGATTGATCGCGTAAGGTGTATGGCTGCTACCTAGCGCCCGACTAATCACTCAACGTGTTACACACGAGTCAGCGTCTATCGCTGTGACCGCCAGTGCGGCGCCACACGCCAGTAGTGCTCTTCTTAATGCACGTCCGGGTACTAGTAGTGTCTGCCAGCACGGCACAGTTCGCAATTCGGTGCTCTTACTATACCTAACACACCCAGTTGCGGTGTGGTGCGCAAGTAGTCTGTACGGACTTCAACCCTGAGTCTTGGGATTGAGTTCGCTGACTCCTTGCTTGCACTCATTTGCGTGGTATTGCGGACCTGTGGCTTTACAGGGTTCGCTTCCACCGCCATATAGCGCTGCCATTTACTAGCAGCAGGTTTTCACCTGCACGGTGGACCCCGGACTGCGAACGCACCAATATTATTACATCTTTTACTTGGTGCGTTCCACCAGTCCTAACAGTACTACACTTGGAATGCCTCCAGAAAAAACAGAGGAGACGGGGGCTTGATATTGAAGGCTATACAGGGGTGAAAGCAACTGATACTCTTCGTTGCGTCTACACTGTTCATCCGTCAAATGCAGAGTGCTTCTACCTGCGCATGTTACTTCATGTTGTCAAAGGCTCTACATCATTTTCTGACCTGAAGACCGTCGGAGGCCATGTGTGTGAAACATTCAGGGAAGCTTGCCAAAGAAAAGGACTTCTGGAAAGTGATGGACACTGGGACATGACCCTCAGTGAAGCAGCATCCACACAAACCCCAAAGCGACTAAGACACCTCTTTGCTATTATTCTAACAACCTGTAGCATTTCAAATCCTCTTGAGATTTGGACAAAGTACAAAACTGATCTCAGTGAGGACATCCTCATGCAGATTAGAAGGGAAAATCCTCAGCAACTCATCAACTTCACTGAGGAAATGTTCAATGAAACTTTAATGCTCCTTGAAGATCAGTGCATAGCAATGTCAGGAAAAGCCTTACAGTTGCTTGGTTTGCCTGTTCCAATAAGAAATCCTGAAGGCATCTAAATGTGTAGGGAGATTTTCATAGAAACAAACTACAACATTGATGAACTGACAGCATTTGTGTCTCAGAACGAGCCAATATTGGTACCAGATCAAAGGGATGCCTATAACTACTTTTTAAGTTTCAGTGAAACCAACAAAGGTGGAATTGTATTCCTTGATGCTCCAGGTAGAACAGGAAATACATTTGTAATCAACTTGCTCCTGGCAAAATTTCGACAACAAAAAAGATTGCACTTGCAGTGGCATCTTCTGGAATTGCAGCTACACTTTTAAAAGGTGGCAGGACAGCACATTCGACATTCAAACTACCACTTAACCTGTCTCATAGTGACAGTGAAAGGGCTATTCTAGCTCCCAAAAAAGACAGCATCAACAAGATCAATCTTCAAATTCTAAATCTCCTTCCAGGTGTGTGCACAAACTACAAGTCAGTGGATACAGTAATAGACCCTGCTCAAGCATTATTTCATCCAACTGAGTTCCTCAATTCCTTGGAGCCACAAGGACTTCTTCCTCACAACGTCTTTCTAAAACGTGGAGCACCTATTCTGCTATTGAGCAATTTGTATCCACCAAAGCTGTGTAATGGAACAAGACTCTTGATAAGGAACCTGTTTCCACATGTAATTGAGGCGACCATTTTGACAGGATGTGCCACAGGAGAAGATGTTTTCATTCCAACAATTCCTCTCATTCCATCTGATTTGCCTTTTGATTTTAAACACCTCCAGTTTCCTGTTCGACTGGCATTTGCTATGTCCATCAACAAGGCTCAGGGACAGTCCTTGAAAGTAGTTGGAATCGATTTACAATCTCCATGCTTTTCTCCTGGTCAACTTTATGTGGCCTGTTCAAGAGTTGGAACAGGCAAAAATCTGTTCATCTTTGCACCTGAAGGAAAAACTAAGAATGTTGTTTATCAAAAGGCTCTCGAATAAGTAGTAGAAGATTAGTTCACATTACTTGGCCAATTTAGTTAAATCTGTGTGGAATATCTCTGGTGTTGAAATATATGTTATGAAATGCTTTTATTAGCTTAGTTTTTGCCTTTTAATAATTACATTTCCATCTATTTATTTTGTGGTTTTTCTGTGCAGAATAAATTTTTGCTAACACATTCTATTTTGCTAACAGCAGTTATTAACCCAGGCGAAGCTGGGTAGTACAGCTAATATACTTATTAAGCTCAGCAGGCTGGTAGGAGATCTGTAACTGGCACCATAATGAAATGCTAGCAGCAGAAGCTGCATGCTATAGTAGTATAACAGGGCAGGCCATAGGATGATTGGCAATGTAGGGCCAGCAGCGGTAGTGCAGTAAGGGTATGTGCACACATATTCTTGAGGTCTGCGGATTTTTCCGCAGCGGATTTGTGAAAACCGCAGGTAAAAGGCACTGCGTTTTACCTGTGGATTTCCTGCGGAATTTCTGTGGATTTACAGCGGTTTTTGTGTGGATTTCACTGCGGTTTTACACCTGAGGCTTTCTATTATGGAGCAGGTGTAAAACCGCTGCGGATTCCGCACAAAGAATTGGCATGCTGTGGAATGTAAACCGCTGCGTTTTTGCGTGTTTTTTTCCGCAGCATGTGCACTGCGGATTGCGTTTCCCATAGGTTTACATTGTACTGTAAACACATGGGAAACTGCTGCGGACACGCTGCGGATCCGCAGCAAAATCCGCAGCGTGTGAACATAGCCTTAAACTATAGAACACAGTGGGCAGGAAATGTGTGGATGGTGTGGCAGTGATAGTGGCAAAAGTGGTAGAAAGGTAGGACAGGGTAGGCAAGGAGATATCTGGCAGTATAAAGGCAGCATTGGCAACCCCAGCACCAGCAATACTACAATGTAGATGACATAGCATTCCAAGCAGACAAAGATCTCAATAGGAAATGGAAAATTAAATCAAGCCAGCACAATTAATCAAAGAAAAAAAATCATTATTGTCAAAGATAACAGCCAGGACGGTCACACAGATCCCACCACTGTCACCAGTTTGTCAGGGGACGCAACTCTGCTGTTCTGCTGTCTCCAATCATGAGAGCAATTATGCAATTTCATTGACGAGTGATGGATGAGGCCACTGCTGCTTCCACAGTTAGGCCAGTTATTGGGGAACTCAAAGTGAGCATATGGTATATACACTTCTGATTCCAGCTCATGAAATATATATATATATATATATATATATATATATATATATATATATATATATATATATATATATATATATATATATATATATATACATATTTATATACAGTGGGGAAAATAACTCCTCTCTGCTTCACACCTGAATGCACTTTGTAGCATATACTGTATATTGCATAGCACAAGTCTGCCAAGACTTTAGTCTGCAGTGTGTATCCTATAAGTGTGTATCATACAAGTGTGAAGATCAGAATTAATTCCAGAATTGAACCAGAAGGAAATTGAAGGTAACTGGCTACAGTCACTGTAAACAATGTTCCTGTTTGCTTTCACGCTCACCTCTATAATTCTCCACTGTCTATTAACCCCTCTAATCCTTACACCAAGTAAGGAACTGTTCATATCTTCTTCAAAATCCTCCCCATCCATCTCCCCTCCTCCTCAGAACTGTTCCTCAACATACAATCCTATGTCTCCAAACACAGTCTCCTCATGCTCTCTCCTGCTCCCACGTGCTAACACTTTCTCTGCTCCTCCTTACTGTCGGTGATATTGCTCCAAATCCTGGTCCTCCTCACCACATTCCCACAGTCTACCTCCCATCCACGCTCTATTACAATTTTCTGTAACCTCTCCAACCTTATACCCATTCACCCAGCCCCCACTTCCCCAGTCCCACTAGCAGGAACTCTATGGAACGCTCGCTCTGCCTGCAACAAACTTTCCTACATCCATGATCTTTTCATTACTCACAAACTTTCCTTCCTCGCCATCACTGAAACCTGGCTCAACCCCTCTGACACAGCTTCTCGTGCTGCACTCTCGTATGGTGGATTCCACCTTTCCCACACACCCTGCCCCTGCAGCAAGCATGGTGGAGAAGTTGGTCTTCTCCTGTCAGAAAACTGCTTCTTCACCCCAATACCACTGCCACCCTCTGTTACCCTCCCTTCCTTTGCAGTGCACTCTGTGTGCATCTACTCCCCTCCACCCTCCAACTGGCTGTCATTTACCACCCCCCAGGGCAAGCCGCCACCTTCTTTGACCATTTCACCACCTGGCTAATTCATTTCCTCTCCACTGACTTCCCCACTGTCATCTTGGGCGACTTTAATATCCCCATTGACACTTCCCTCTCAGCTGCCACTAAGCTTCTATCTCTCACTTCCTCCTTTGGCCTCACTCAACGGTCTTCTGCAGCCACTCACAAAGATGGCCACACTCTGGACCTCATCTTCACCGGCCTCTGCTCCATATCCAACCTCTCTAACTGACCTCTTCCTCTTTCTGACCACAATCTACTTACATTCTTCCCTCTCCTCTCCAGGTGCCATTGCTTCAGGTAATGAGTGGAGGACAGAGGAGCCTTTTAAAGAAGAAGTTACAGGTCTGTGAGAGCCAGAATTCATTGGATATTGAGCAGCAGGTAACAGAGGCAGGATTCGGTGGCTCCGGTTAACTCCTGTGCCCGCTGCTAAAGAGAAATGAATATGCACTGCATTCCACACCCATGGGCATGAAGGGCAATGAATATTTATTTTATCCTGGCATCCTGGTATGATTGATTGGCCCCTATCCTGTTCCTGGTATACATGGCCCCATCAGAAAAGATATAAAAAAAACCATTACACTCACCTACACTGCTCTCCCTCGCAGCATCCTGCTCCGGTGCAAGCAGCTGCTTAATGCTTGCAAGCAGCGCATGGCAAGGATGTCATGTGCTGCTCACAAATAAAGCCCAGCTGCCGGAGTACTCATTGGGACCATTCAGCGCAGAGAGTGGTGAGTATCCATTCCTCTTCAGTAGCGCGCACTGTCAGCCGCCTGCTTCCTGCTGCTGCGGCGTTCACGCGTGCCAATACTTATAGTCCATGAGCCGGGCCAGATATCGGTACCACCCGGAGTGACTAATTTTCTTTGGTATTTTTAGGTAGATGCATGTCTGTAGTTTATTTTTTGATATGATAGCCCTTACATATACGTAGCTTATTAACCCCTTCAGCCCTAGGCCTATTTGTACCCAAGTGCCTAAGCCAATCTGACCTGTGCCACTTCATGGGCTAATAACTTTGGAACGCTTTCACCTATCCAAGCCATTCTGAGATTGTTTTCTCGTGACATATTGTACTTCACGTCAGTGCTAAATGGGAGTCAATATATTTTACCTTTCTATATAAAAAAATGCTAAATATTCGGAAATTTTGGAAAAATCGGCAATTTTTTAACTTTGAAATTCTCTGCTTTTTACAAAAATACTGATACCCCCCATAATAGTTATTAATTTACACTCCCCACATGTTTACTTCATATTGGCATCATTTTGAAAATGAAACCTTATTGTTTTACGACGTAATAGGGCTTATAGTTTTATGCGCAATTTTTCACATTTACAGCAAAACCCACTTTTCAAAGGACCAAGTCACTTCTGAAGTCACTTTAAGGGGCTTACATAACAGAAACCACCCATAAATTACCCCATTTTGCAAACTACACCCCTCAAGCTGTTCAAAACTCATTTTTAAAAACTGTTAACCCTTTAGGTGTTCCACAGGAATTTTAGCAGAATGAAGGCGAAATTTCAAAATTTCATTTTTTTTCCAGATATTACATTGTAATCCAATTTTACCTGCAACCTAGCAAGGGTTAACGGCAAACCCAAACTTGGTTACCCTAATTCTGCAGTTTATAGAAACACCCCACATGTACTCGTAAACTAAAGTATGGGCACACAGCACAGCTCAACACGGAAGGAGCGCTATGTGGTTTTTGGGTGGCGGATTCACTGGAAGAAATCTAGGGGGCCATGTCACATTTGAAGGCTGCCTGAGGTACCCCCACAGTGGAAACCCCAAAAAGTGACCCTATTTTGGAAACTACACCCCCAAGGAATCTTTTAGGGGGTATAGTGACCACTTTGACCCAACCAGTGTTTCACAGTAGTTGGAAACACTTGGTTGAGAAAATGGAAAAAGTGCATTTTTTACATGAAGGTGTCATTTTAGGCTCATTTAGGCTCAAGGTGGCTTTTCGGTCCAGATCGGTAGCAAGAATCCTTTTGGACGAATTCCTGTGGACCAGACCATTGAAGAGACAATC
The DNA here is from genome assembly GCF_051348905.1 of Ranitomeya variabilis. Lineage (NCBI taxonomy): Eukaryota > Metazoa > Chordata > Amphibia > Anura > Dendrobatidae > Ranitomeya > Ranitomeya variabilis. The sequence goes on from NC_135232.1 coordinate 189,603,886, forward strand.
AACAAAGACACCCAGACACCAGGGGGCACAAAAGGCTTCAGCCTCAAAGTTGGAGCTGTTTCCAGGTTCTACCTGACATCAGAGTACCGCAGTATGTACTTGAGGCAGCTGAGGGCCCTGGTAGGCCAACAATATACTGACTTCAGCCATTCAGACCTACAGGTGTCTAGGATTAGAAGAGATGAAGCCGATGTCCAATCTTTCGTTCAACTGCTGGAGACAGGTTGGGTGAACCCCTTCAACAAAGAGCATAATGGTGAACTTATCAGTTTGTCAACAGCGACTGTAGCACCACCAGATGTAGCCAAAGACCTTCAAGGGGCATACAGTATAGGAGAGGATGCATATCAAACATTCAAGGATGAGCGTTTGGGTACCGATAAGCCAACTACATTGTTTCATGACAAGATGACGAAGAACAAACTTAAAACGTTCTCTAACATCCAAATGAAGACACGCAGACAAGGTCTTGGCAAGGAGGTAATTTTGAAGGCTGACAGAAACCTATTTGGCCAGATGATACTTGTAGCTGAGAACAGAAAGCTACAAATGAGTGATGTCTTGACTCATCCCCTGGGTCCATTGCCATGGGCACTTGCCAATGGTGATGGGTCTATCCGCAAGACCAACAAGGCTGCCCTCGCAAGGGAGTTGGAGAGGAATGCTCGTCCTGCAGAAGTGATCCCCGAGCCCTCTGCAACCATCATTGATGGGATGAGCCTGGTTCAGAAACTGAAGGGAAACAATGCAACATTTGGCCAGCTAGCAGGCACAGCAATGAGTCGCGCTATCCATGAGGGTGCTAAGAGCAAGCGCATTGATATTGTCTTTGACGTCTACAAGGAGACATCCATCAAAGATACAGAAAGAGTCAACAGATATGAAGGCACAGGGATCCATTTCAAGAACATTCAACATGGGCACAACATCCAGCAGTGGAAAAAGCTTCTAAGTAGTTCCTCCAACAAGGCAAGTCTCATAAAGTTTCTGGTAGAAGAATGGAAGGCGAAACACCACAGGGAGAAGCTTGAGGAGAAGGAGCTGTATGTCACATGTGAGCAGCTCTGCTTTAAGATCACCAAAGAACAGTGGGAAGAGGCTGCTGACCTTAAGTCAAATCAAGAAGAAGCAGACACACGCCTCCTTCTCCATGCTCTTCATGCAGCAGAATCTGGTTACAAGTCGGTCATCATCACTTCGGAGGATACTGATGTCATGGTCCTGTGTCTGGGCATGTGCCACAAAATCCCATCCCACCTGTTCCAGAAATGCGGTACACAGAACCGGACAAGATTCCTGGATATCACCACTCTGAGCCGAACATTGGGAGGCAGCGTATGTGATTCATTGATTGGTATGCATGCATTTACAGGCTGTGACACCGTCAGTGCATTCGCTGGCCGTGGGAAGATGACGACACTCAAGCAGTTGAAGATGAACAAGACATACCAGGATGCCTTTCAGGAAGTTGGTCGTTCATGGGAAGTGTCTACCGAACTTTTTGAGAAGTTACAGGAAATCACCTGCCACATGTACCTGCCAACTACCCAAACAACTGAGGTAAACAGGCTCCGTTATCAGCTGTTCTGTGCCAGACGTGGAGTGGTAGAGTCAAGTCAACTCCCTCCTTGCCAGGACTGCCTTTTCATGCATGCACTGCGTGCAAACTACCAGGCTGCGATCTGGAGGAGAAGTCTGCAGAGCCAGCCATGGGTTGCAAACCCAACAGACTGCGGTTGGATGATAGATAACGACGGAAAGCTTGTTGTCAAGTGGATGCAAGGGGCACCAGCACCAGAAGCTATTATACAGCTACTGTCCTGCAAGTGTGTGCGGTCATGTGAACTTCCTCAGTGTACTTGCCTCAGCAATGGCCTGAAGTGCACAGACATGTGCAGATTACAGACATGCCAGAACAAGGGTACTGAAGACGAGCCAGTAGAACAACAGTCAGATTCAGAGTCCGATGTTGAAGATATTATGGAGTAACATATATATATATATATATATATATATATATATATATATATATATATATATATATATATATATATATATATATATATATATATATATATATATATATATATGCACATGACATGTTCAGTGTGTATTTACATAACTTGGATTAAATTTTGTTACAAATACTACATCTAGTCACTCCGGGTGGTACCGATATCGTCATATTTGGTTCTTGGCTCATGCTAAAATTCCTGTGGAACACCTAAAGGGTTAACAGTTTTTAAAAATGAGTTTTGAACAGCTTGAGGGGTGTAGTTTGCAAAATGGGGTAATTTATGGGTGGTTTCTGTTATGTAAGCCCCTTAAAGTGACTTCAGAAGTGACTTGGTCCTTTGAAAAGTGGGTTTTGCTGTAAATGTGAAAAATTGCGCATAAAACTATAAGCCCTATTACGTCGTAAAACAATAAGGTTTCATTTTCAAAATGATGCCAATATGAAGTAAACATGTGGGGAGTGTAAATTAATAACTATTATGGGGGGTATCAGTATTTTTGTAAAAAGCAGAGAATTTCAAAGTTAAAAAATTGCCGATTTTTCCAAAATTTCCGAATATTTAGCATTTTTTTATATAGAAAGGTAAAATATATTGACTCCCATTTAGCACTGACGTGAAGTACAATATGTCACGAGAAAACAATCTCAGAATGGCTTGGATAGGTGAAAGCGTTCCAAAGTTATTAGCCCATGAAGTGGCACAGGTCAGATTGGCTTAGGCACTTGGGTACAAATAGGCCTAGGGCTGAAGGGGTTAATAAGCTACGTATATGTAAGGGCTATCATATCAAAAAATAAACTACAGACATGCATCTACCTAAAAATACCAAAGAGAATTAGTCACTCCGCTTGGTACCGATATCGTCAAATTTGGTTCTTGGCTCATGGACTATTAAGAGAAATTAATATTCATAATATTCACTTATCTTAAGTATAGGCACACGTGACTGCCGACAGTGCATGCTACTGAAGAGGAATGGATACTTTCCGCGATCTCTGATGAACACCCGGTGAGTATTCCAGCAGCTGGACTTTGTTTGCTAGCAGCACATGACATCCCTGCCATGGGCTGCTTCCAAGCATTAATCAGCTGCTGGCACCAGAGCGGGATGCTGCAACAGCGAGGGAGCAGAGGAAGGTAAGAGTAATGTGTCTTTTTTTAATCTTTTCTGATGGGGCCATGGATACCAGGAACAGGAATGGGGCCAATCAATCAATCATACCAGGAACGGAATGGGGGCCAATCAATCAATCATACCAGGAACTGGATGGGGGCCAATCAATCAAGCATACCTGGAACTGGATAGGGGCCAATCAATCAATCAATCATACCAGGAACTGGATGGGGGACAATCAATCAATCATACCAGGAACTGGATGGGAGCCAATCAATCATACCAGGAACTGGATGGGGGCCAATCAATCATACCAGGAACTGGATGGGACCAATCAATCAATCATACCAGGAACTGGATGGGGGCCAATCAATCATACCAGGAACTGGATGGGGGCCAATCAGTCAATCATACCTGGAACTGGATGGGGTCCAATCAATCAATCATACCAGGAACGGGATGGGGCCAAATAATCATACCAGGAACTGGATGGGGGCCAATCAATCAATCATACCAGGAACTGGATGGGGCCAATCAATGAATCATACCAGGAACAGGATGGAGCCAATCAATCATATCAGAATAAGAATGGGACCATGCATACCAGGACTGGGATGGGGCCATGCATACCAGGAAAGTGATGAGGGGACCAGTGACCACATTTGTTGCTTCAGTTTTTTTTTCCTAATTTCCTCCTCTAAAACCTAAGTACATCTTATGGTCCAGTGCGACTTATAGTCTGAAGAATAGGGTGTTTCCTTCTTAAATTACACACACACAGGAAAATCCACAATGCAATGTTTACACAGTAACTGCCTCTAGGAAGAAGATGATTATGGTAGTTGTAGTTGGTGCATTTGAGCCCCAGTCATGAAGCAGCTGTAAGAATTTAAAACAGAAGTCTTTTTACTGAAGGTAATGGAGCAAATTATTATTTACAAACATCAGTAAACTGAGGGACAGGATTACGCTAACAGTTGATGATTGTTGTGTGCCTGCAGACAAGCAGATGTTAGTAACCTCTGGTTTTATTAAATCTGAATATTTCTTCTTCAGCACTGTGCTCTGTTTCTGCCCTGAGGTAATTCTTCCTCCTAGAGGTGCAATGGTAGTCTTCCTCATATGAAGACTATTAACTCCCCTTATTGTGTCAGTCCCCTTTTTAAGCAAAGCAGGCAGGGAAAAGGTAGATAATTCCTTCACATACAAAATGGCTTCCTTTCCTCAAGATGTCTGACCACCAACTGCCACTCCAAATTAAAACAATCTCACAGGACTTGGCTACTCCCCCTTCTATGTGACCGTAGAGCTGCAGTCATTGGCTGACTGCCTTGAGGCATTTTTCCAGAACCTTCTGCATATTAAAACAGAGCTGGATCACCTGATCAAGCCTGTGTGGAGAAGATTAACCCTTTTTGTGCTGCCTGTCAGCAGGTCTCACAATGTGTTTAAAATGCACAGTTCACATAAATATTCACAGCATTTGTATGAAAACACACTATATATCCGGTATCCCATAAAAATGGCCACTTCGTGGGATACCACACACATACCATGTGGGTATGTGCATATGGAGTTTTGTTTATTTTTCGTTTTTTGAAGTGGATCCATGCCAAAAGATGCCTGAAAAAAAAATTCCTACCATTTATATGTTGAGTCTTTTCAGTATTTTTCTTTTTCTTCTTTCAGGCTTCCATTCTTTGAAACATCACCTAATGGAAAACGTTCTAAATTTGACACTGTCAAATCAAAAGAATGAAAACAATACTAAATAAAAAGAACACTTAAAAATGTTTTCAAAGCCATTTCTGGAAATGGAAAAACCTCTCTGAACCAGTAAATAGCGTTTACTGAAATGTTTTCCATTAGAAAACTCGTTTTTGACTACTTTGAAAACCTTCATGTGCACATACAATTTTTCATCTCATTTATCAGTGGTTTATATGTTATGACTGATTGGTGTATACTGCTTCTACTCTGTACAGTACAGTTAAAATCCTGACTAAATGTTAATCAAGGCTCTCCACAGATAACCTAAGGCTGATGTCATGACAGTCCTTATATTCTGTGTGCATGTGGATTATGATAATTGAATTTATTTGATTCAGATATCGAGAAAATGAATAGGGAAAAAAAGTTTTTTATTAATTGCCTTGCTTTCCAATAACACTTTGGCAGACTATAAGCATGTACAGTTATTTGCTAGAATTAATACGTGCCTTACACTCCATTACAGTTGTGCAGATAATAAACATTAATTTTGCTTTCTTAAAAGAAGTGGGCCAACTGAGAATTTCATGTGGGAACCGAGAATGTGATAACAACACAATTGGAGTTTAAGTAAGACGCATGTAGTAATTATATTAATGATAGCAATAATTGCATAAACATATATGTAATGATTTTACCTATTGATTTTTCATTTCACTGGAACTTATATGTAAAACGCTGAAGCTGCTGAAAAAAATTGAAAAATTATTGCCAATCTGCTTTAGTATATTTAACTTTAAAGTGAACCTGTCACTAGATTAAACACTATCAACAAGCAGATATAGGGTTAATAGCATTATTAGCCTACCGAGTACCCGTACTTAGCCGAATGTTGCGGGGAGAAAATGAGCTTTATTTCCCAAGTCAGCGCTCCGGTTTCAGTCACCACTCTGTGTATAGTGAGCTGTGGCTGTAACTGATAGTCAGCCTTAATGCAGAGTCAGTGTCAGTCAGGGCCCAGGGAGCAGTTACAGCAGCCACTCTGTATTATCAGAGCAATAACTGAACTAGCACTGGCACCGCCCTCGTGACTGAAAACCGGAATGGCTCCGAGTGGCATAATGTTAATTATCTCTCCACAGTGTTCAACTAAGTTCAGGCGAAAGGCAAGTTAATAACACTATTAACCTGCAGATTAACCTCATATCTACAGGTTAATAGCATTTTTTCTGGTGATAGGTTCCCTTTAACAACAGGTATATTCAGTTAGTTTGAGTAACACATAGCTCTTGTTCTAAAAGTTAGAGCAATAATTATTTGCAACAAATCTAGTTAGTATTATGCTGCTATTGTATTAGATATATTTTTAGATGTAAACAGAATATTCCTAACAGGAAATTTGTGAGGGTCCATCAAGCTACTTATTTACTATATAGAAACTAATCAATGTTATTAAACAGTTTGACCAATAAAAATAAGTTATCAAATACCCATGGAATAGGTAAGGACTTACAGATCGGTAAGGGTGGCAGTCTGACCACCTGGAATCCATGATAATGGGATTCTTTTATCCTCCTGGAAATGGAGCAGCAGTGTGCATTCTCAAGTGTCGCTCCAATAATTCTCAAAAAGGGACTTGTGATGATAATCACTACAAACAGACTTACCGTGAGACCGAATAGTCAAAACATCTGGGGTCAGTAACAAGAGGACTCATAATAGACAAAGAGAAAAGACAAAAGCATAGTCAGGTAACAGTTCGATGTCAGAGTATCAGGAAGTCAGCGGATCAAGAGAAAGGGGTAAGTCAAACAGATGATCACAGGTAAATGCAATGGAGATCAGAATACAACTCAGAGTACAGAGCAAACACACACACCACTTGAGAAAAGCTATAATTGGCAATGATCTGACAATTGTTAGCGTGCTAAATAGCCCTGTAATCACCTAGAATGGTTGACCTCTAGAGGAGATCCCAAAAAGAATGGCCGAGCTGTCATTCACAATACCCACAGCTCTGCTTCAAATTGGATGATAGAGCTGTTATCCACAATCCCATAAACTTCAGACAAAGGCAAATCTATAATGAAATCCATAGACATATTAGTCCATGGTCTTTCTGGAGGCAATTAAGTCAATTTTCCCAGCCAGCCGATCACGGTAGACTTTAGTGCATGTGCAAACATCACAAGTGGATACAAAATTTTTAATATCATTAAACATGGATGGCCACCAAAAGGTCTAGCAATGGCTTTCTGCATAACTGTGAGCCCAGGATGACCACTCTATGCGGAATCATGAAACTCCTGCAACAAATGTAATATTAAATATACAGGCACAAATAATTTGGACCCTGGAGTAGTGAAAGGAGGCAACAACTGGACTTCAATAATATCTGCTTCCAACTCTGTGAATACCACAGAAACCACAATACCCTAAGGAAGAATGGAGGATGGAGGTTCTGGGGCAGAAACTGAATCAAGGCTAAATGACACAGTGTTAGCCCTAACATTCTTGGACCGCAACGTGAACTTGATAGCAAAATCGAAACTAGAAAAAAATAAGGACCATCTGGCCTGTCTTGAGGTTAAGTGTTTTGCAGACTCAATATAAACTACATTTTTATGATCCATCACAACAGTGACCTGATGAGTAGCTCCTTCCCAAAAATGTCTCCAGTCTTCAAAATCTAATTTGACAGAGAGCAGATAGCAATACCCAACACCATAATTTCTCTCGCACATGGCTGCAAGTTGGTCAGAGTTTTAGGACCTTGAAACAAAATAGCTCTTACCCTGATCTCTGAGGCATACACCTCCAAGAATGGTTTCTGGAGATCGAGAAGGATTAAAACTTGAGTGGACTTAACACACTCATTCAATTTATTAAAAATGCTCCAATAGCTTGGATAGCTTGGAGTATGGATAGCCAGAGCGTCCTTGAGAGTACCTCTGCAGAACTGGCACCTGAGAGCTGCAGCATTCCACAGCACTTTTGTGGACCATTGCCAGAATTGGTACAGTAATTATCAGTGATGGGCTCTCTGTGTTAGAGTCATAACCTTTGCTTTTGTGACTTGGATCCTGTCATGTCGGACACTGTTCAGACCAGGTCGTCTGACAGACAGCGGTAATTCCGCGTTTGACCACTGTTTGCTCATTGGCGTCGGCTAGTTTTCGTCTGGCTGCTCCGGGGTTAATTTATCTGATCCTCGGATTGGAAGCTGGGCCATGCCCATTTCCTTTAAATGGTTCTCCTGATCTTTGGGCGTCGCCGATTATAGCTTCTGTCTTATCCGTGGTTATCTCGGTCCGGAGTGGAGAGCTGGTTGTTGGAGAATCGTTGCTGGTGGTGTATTTTCCTTGTCTTATTTACTCCTTCCTATATTTGTATTTATTTTGCCCTGCACCGTTATAGTGTATTCCTGATTGACTGTGGCGTGGTGTATATTTTCCTTTATCCTTGTTTGTTATAACTGTGGGTATTGGTCTATTGCATTCACTGGGTGGTGGGTGGTGGTATTCAGTCTAGGGCTGAATCAGGAGTCAGGGTGAGGGTGGAGGCCTGAACATGCACACCTTCAGTGTAAACTTCAGGTAGATGGTCAGACAGGGTTTCCCTAGTCTGAGGGAAATTGCAGGGGCCCGGGTTATTAGCTCTCGCCCTCCTTGTATCCCCGTGACATTATAATCGGCCTAACACAAAAAAAAAAAAAAAAAGGGGGTTCCTTTTTTTTTTTCTTCTCTGTGTTTTGTCATGGATCCCATGACTTCCATAACCCGCCAGTTGGAGGCGCTGTCCCTACGGGTCACTGAGATGAGGGGAGCAGTGCAGCAACAGGGACTAGCAGTATCTAACATACAGGCTGGAGCGACAGGAGGAGTTAATGAGCCCAAGTTTTCTTTGCCTGAAAAATTTGCTGGGGAAGGCAGTAAATTTGTTTCTTTTCGTGAAGCTTGCAAACTGTATTTCCGTATGGGCCCGATCTCCTCTGGTAATGAGGCTCAACGTGTGGGCCTGGTGTTGTCATTATTAAGCGGGGATCCCAAAGCATGGGCATTTTCGTTGCCGTCTGATTCTGCTGCATTTAACTCAGTGGAGGGTTTATTTTCTGCTCTAGGACACATTTACGATGATCCAGACAGAATGGCTCTAGCAGAATCTAAGTTACGCACTATTTGCCAGGGGGAGCGTGTTGCAGAGGATTACTGTTCTGAATTTCGCCGCTGGGCGGTTGACACTCAGTGGAATGAGCCAGCATTGCGGAGTCACTTTATTCATGGAGTTTCTAATAGGGTTAAAAAAGCCCTCCTGATGTACGAGACTCCTGCTTCACTAGATTCCGCTATGAGTCTTGTTGTCCGCATTGATCGCCTTTTGCGTCAGGGGAATCATGAGACGCCGCCTGTGGGTGAAGGTTTAGGTTCACGTGAGGTTGCTGCAGGTGAGCCCACGGAATCTATGCAAATCGCAGGGGTGTCACATGTTAAGAATCGTACCCCTGTACTCAGGAAATAGGGAGCCTGTTTTTTCTGCGGTAAAACTGGTCATTTTATTAATATCTGTCCTCTGCTGAAAAACGCAACGGCGGAAAACTTCTGAGCTCAGAGGGTGTGGAGGAGTCCAGTCTGAGCTTATGTATATCCTCCATGATGATTTCTCAGTGCATGCTCCCTGCCCAAGTTGTTGTCGCTGGCAGAGAGATACCAATCACTATTTTTGTGGATAGTGGTTCCGCCACTAATCTCAGATTACGGTTCGTGATCCATACCCTATGCCACTGATACCAGATTTGTTCAACCAGGTGGCAGGTGCTAAGTGGTTTACCAAGCTTGACCTCAGGGGGGCGTACAACCTCATAAGAGTCCGTCAAGGTGATGAGTGGAAGACGGCTTTTAATACCTCTGAGGGTCATTTTGAAAATTTGGTGATGCCTTTTGGGTTAACTAACGCACCTGCAGTGTTCCAACATTTCATCAATGATGTGTTCTCGCATGTTTTGGGGAAATTCGTTATCGTGTACCTAGATGACATCCTCATATATTCTTGCGACCGTGATGCTCATTTAGATCATGTCAGGCAGGTGTTACAGCTTCTCAGAGAGAATAAGCTGTATGCTAAACTTGGGAAATGTGTATTTTTTGCTCAAGAGTTGCCGTTCTTGGGATATATTGTGTCTGCTTCTGGTTTTAAAATGGACGCCGCTAAGGTGCAAGCGGTGCTGCATTGGGAACGTCCTGATAACCTGAAAGCACTTCAGCGGTTCCTTGGGTTTTCTTACTACTATAGGAAATTTATCAAGGATTTTTCTATCATTGCTAAACCGCTAACTGACATGACTAAAAAGGGTACCAATTTCTCCATTTGGCCTGAGGCTGCTGTTCGCGCATTTGAATTTCTCAAGAACAGTTTTGTTTCAGCCCCCATTCTTGTGCAGCCAGACGTATCTAAACACTTTGTCATGGAAGTCGATGCGTCTGAGGTTGGTGTGGGGGCGGTACTATCTCAAGGCTCATCCTTGAGTGGATTGCGTCCGTGCGCCTATTTCTCCAAAAAACTGTCGTCCGCTGAACGTAACTACGATATCGGCAACAGGGAGTTGTTGGCTATTAAGTTGGCCTTTGAGGAATGGCGACACTCTTTGGAGGGGTCGGTACATCAGGCCACTGTTATTACCGACCATAAGAATCTGCTGTATTTGGAGTCTGCCAAGCGTCTGTCTCCCAGGCAGGCTCGCTGGGCATTGTTTTTCACGCGGTTCAACTTTGTTGTCACTTACAGACCAGGGTCTAAAAACACTAAGGCGGATGCTCTGTCCAGGTGTTTTCCGGGGGGAGAACCTCGGGAAGACCCAGTACCCATCCTCCAAAAGGGTGTTGTGGTTTCAGCCCTTACTACCGAGGTTGAGGCTGAGATTGCCGAGGCTCAGGAGGAGGTACCATCTGAGCTTCCCATTAACAAATCTTTTGTACCACTTCATCTCCGCCTGAAGGTGTTGGCGGAGCATCATGATACTGTCCTGGCTGGCCACCCAGGGGTTAGAGGTACTTTGGAGTTGGTGTCATGTCGGTTTTGGTGGCCCAAAATCCGACAGGACATGGTCTCATATGTGTCTGCTTGCACCACGTGTGCTAGGGCGAAGACGCCCCGCTCCCGTCCTGTTGGCACACTACTTCCTCTGGAGGTACCTAGTAAGCCATGGATGGAAATCTCCATGGATTTCATCACGGATTTGCCTCCCTCAGCTGGGAACACGGTCATTTTAGTGATTGTGGATCGGTTTTCAAAAATGTCGCACTTTGTGTCTTTGCCTTCTTTACCTAACGCTAAGACTCTTGCTCAGGTGTTTGTGCAGGAGGTGGTCAGGCTTCATGGAGTTCCGTCTGACATCTTGTCAGATAGGGGTACTCAGTTTGTAGCAAAATTTTGGAAAGCATTTTGCTCACGGCTGGGGATCAAGTTGTCTCATTCGTCTGCGTTTCATTGCCAGTCAAATGGTCAGACCGAGCGTATGAACCAAAATTTGGAGCAGTACTTGCGCTGCTTTGTCTCTGATAACCAGGAGGAGTGGTCTACCTTTCTTCCTTTGGCCGAGTTTGCCATCAATAATCACCGCCAGGAGTCGTCTGGGGAGTCTCCGTTTTTTTGTGTTTACGGGCTACATCCTCAGTTTTGTACGTTGAGTCAGAGAGGCTCTTCCGGCGTTCCGGAGGAAGACCAGTTAGGAACACAATTGTCATCAGTCTGGAGGAGAGTGAAACAGCGCCTGTTGAGTGTGGGTGCTAGGTACAAACGTGTGGTTGACAGTAGGCGTGTGCCAGGTCCAGACCTGAGTGTGGATGACTGGGTGTGGTTATCCACAAAAAACATAAGACTCAAGATACCATCCCTTAAATTGGGTCCATGGTTTATTGGTCCATTTAGGGTCACCGCCGTCATTAACCCAGTAGCGTACTGACTGGAGCTCCATATGGTGTATAAAATACACAACGTGTTCCACAGGTCTCTTCTTAAGAAGGTGGTGGGTTCTGTGGACGCGGCGCCTATGCCACCTCCAGTCTTGGTGGATGGTAACCTAGAATTTGAAGTCTCCAAGGTGGTTGACTCTCGTGTGGTGCGCCGCACTTTACAATATTTGGTACACTGGCGTGGTTATGGGCCTGAGGAGAGGTCCTGGGTACCAGCCTCAGACATTCATGCGGATCGGCTGGTCAGGTGTTTTCATCATCGCCATCCGGACAAGCTGGGTCCTATAAGCCGTGAGGGCCCTGGGGTCCCTCGTAGAAGGTGGGGTACTGTCATGTCAGACAGTGTTCAGACCAGGTCGTCTGACAGACAGCGGTAATTCCACGTTTGACCACTGTTTGCTCATTGGCGTCGGCTAGTTTTCGTCTGGCTGCTCCGGGGTTAATTTATCTGATCCTCGGATTGGAAGCTGGGCCATGCCCATTTCCTTTAAATGGTTCTCCTGATCTTTGGGCGTCGCCGATTATAGCTTCTGTCTTATCCGTGGTTATCTCGGTCCGGAGTGGAGAGCTGGTTGTTGGAGAATCGTTGCTGGTGGTGTATTTTCCTTGTCTTATTTACTCCTTCCTATATTTGTATTTATTTTGCCCTGCACCGTTATAGTGTATTCCTGATTGACTGTGGCGTGGTGTATATTTTCCTTTATCCTTGTTTGTTATAACTGTGGGTATTGGTCTATTGCATTCACTGGGTGGTGGGTGGTGGTATTCAGTCTAGGGCTGAATCAGGAGTCAGGGTGAGGGTGGAGGCCTGAACATGCACACCTTCAGTGTAAACTTCAGGTAGAGGGTCAGAGAGGGTTTCCCTAGTCTGAGGGAAATTGCAGGGGCCCGGGTTATTAGCTCTCGCCCTCCTTGTATCCCCGTGACAGATCCTGTCAGGTTTGTCATAAAGTAACCCTAACACATCAAAAAAAGCATTTATCGAAGATCGTTCTTGGTTTGTGGGGACAAAAAGAATGGCCAAGTCTGAGGGCCTCCTGGCAGTAGTGACATGATTATTTCCACCAACTGGGACTCCTACCATGGAGACCGGGGTCACAGGGAAAAAAATAACTTAATGTTCACCTTAAACACCCTGAACTGATCTATCTCCCCTGAATATTTATCAGGGAGATCAACTACTGGTTCCAGAAAGACCAACTGTACATTAGAAAGAATAGCTGTCAAAGCTACTGCCAGCAGCGAATGATTCTGAGTAGCACCTATCAGGCTGAAAAGCTGATTCTGCTGCTGAGTTTGGGATGTTTCTCATTTCTGATGCTCCCTGGCCAGATCCTTGGTTTCATACCGGTGAGAGCAGGGCTACCACTAAGAATTTCTGGGCCCCATACTGTCAAAATTTTGGTGGGCTCCCTTGAAACTCCACCAAGGCTCCACCCTAGTCCTGCCTCCAACCCTCGAACCTTCCACAGTCCCACCACCATCTCTTGGAAAAACACCACTTCTGCACCATGTCCTCACCAATTACACATTAAGAGTTCCCATCACCAGATCTCATACATAGCCAGCAGCTTTTGTTTTGGCCAAAAGATTTTTTAATCTACCACCACGACAAGGTAGACTCTTTTGGCAGGGCCCTACTCTACTGTAACTTATTAAACATTTGTTAAAACAAGCAATACAATTTTTGGTATATTTTTTTGTATATTTTAAAATTTTTAAATGACCACACCATGACCAGACCACATATTACCAACACATAGTGACTGAATAATACCACATACAAGGAACAAATACCGCCACACCATGAAAAGTCCACATATTACCCCGCAGTGACCGAATAATAGCATATACAAGGAACATGGACTTTTTACTGTATGTCCAGTTTCCTGTTCAAAATTCACCAGTCGAATAAAGCTTGTTAAAGGTTGCAGCCAAGCCAATTAACATGCTTTTAGATAGTGGGTATTTCCGGAGCCATCACAGCCATACCAAGCATTGGCATGGCTGTGATTGGCCACCACACCACATGACTCAGCCTGTATAAAGGCCGAATCATGAGTGTTGCCACCATTATGCTCTTATTAGTGTAGGGATAGGACACAGATTGAGTGAGGGTCAGATTCTGACTGCGAGTTCTGCAACAAAAATGCTGTGTGTACTCTTCAACCAATATTTGTGGTAGTACACTGCTAGTACGGTTTATTAAGACACTGTGTGTGCTCTGCACCCCGCATCTATGGTAGTAATTTTCCTTTAAGCTGCTGTGTGTACTCTGCATCCCCTCCGCTTGTGGGAGCAATGTTCCTTTAAGCCGCTTTGTGCACTCTCCATCCCCCTGCCTGTGGAAGTTATGTTCCTTTAAGCCACTGTGTGCATGAGGCGCCCCCATGCCTGTGGAAGTAATGTTCTTCTAAGCCGCTGTGTGTTTTCTATTAGTCAGACAAATAAATAATTGAATTGGCATCAGCGGTCTCATTGCCATTAGTAGGCAAAGACATAATTTTTTCAGGACTGCTGTGTGTTTTTTAGTAGCCTGGGAAATAAATAATAATTGGCATCAGCTGTCTAGTTGTCATTTCTAGGCCAAAGAAATAATTTGTCAGTATAGCTGTGTGTTTTCTAGTAGCGTTGCAAATAAATAATTGGCATCAGCCATCTAATTGCCATTAGTAGGCCAAATAAATAATTTTTCAGGACCACTGTGTGTTTTTTAGTAGTCTGGGAAATGAATAATTGGCTTCAGCCATCTTGTTGAAATTTGTAGGGCAAAGAAATAGTTTTTCTGTACCGCTGTGTCTTTTCTAGCAGTGTGGCAAATAAATAATTGGCATCAGGTGTCTCATTGTCATTTGAAGGCAAAGTAAATAATTTTTCTGTACTGCTGTGTAATTTTTAGTAGTCTGGGAAATAAATAATTGGCACTAGCCTTCTCATGCTGTTAGTAGGCCAAAGAAATAATTTTTCAGCATTGCTGTGTGTTTTGCAGTAGCCTGGAAAATAAATAATTGGCATCAGCCATCTCGCTGCCATTTGTAGGGCAGAGAAATAATCTATACCGCTGTGTCTTTAATAGCAGAGTGGCAATAAATAATTGGCATCAGGTGTATTATTGACATTTGTAGGGGAAAAAATTACTTTTCAGGACCCCGTGTGATTTCTAGTAGTGTTGCAAATAAAAAATTGGCATCAGTCATCTCATTGTCACTTGTAGGCCCAAAAAATATTTTTTCTGTACAGCTGTGTCTTTTCTAGTAATGTGGCAAATAAATAAATCTCAGCAGCTGTCTTTTTTCCATTTGTAGGCCAAACAAATAATTTTACTGTACCGCTGTGTCTATACAAGTAATGTTTCAACAGAATTCTACACTGAAGCTGTCTCTTTCCCATTTGTGGGCCAAAAAAATTTTTATTCTACCGCTGTGTTTATACAAGTAGTATATCTAAAAAATTATTCCACAGGGTGGGCCATTTATGTGGATATACCTAAATAAAATGGGAATGGTTGGTGATATCAACTTCCTGTTTGTGACATATTAGTATATGGGAGGGGGAAACTTTTCAAGATGGGTGGTGACCATGGCAGCCATTTTGAAATCTGCCATTTTGGTTCCAACTTTATCTTTTTCAATGGGAAGAGGGTCATGTGACACATCAAACTTACTGAGAATTTCACAAGAAAAACAATGGTTTGCTTGGTTTTAACGTAACTTTATTCTTTCATGATTTACTTACAAATTTATGACCACTTATAAAATGTGTTCAAAGTGCTGCCCATTGTGTTGGATTGTCAATGCAACCCTCTTCTCCCACTCTTGACACATTGATAGCAACACCGCAGAAGAAATGCTAGTGGAGCGCCCCCAGACACAGGCCCACGGGGTACTCGGTACCGGGCCTCTCGGTCTTGGTCCTGGGGTTGTCACGGTGGCTAGACCCGGTCCGTGACCCTGCTAAGGGGCGTCCAATGAAAGATGTGATGATGGTGCGTGGTGCAGGTTGCGATGAATAACGAGGACACAGGGTTGCAGTCTCTTTACCTCTTTACTGAAGGCTTCAGGATCCTCAATCCAGAGTACTGCTAACAGGGCTGGCTGAGACCGGCCGGTCCGAATGCACATCCAGAGTTCCCTTTGCAGGTGGAAATCAGTGCCTACCTTCTAGCGCCTGTGTGTTGTAGTACCTCCCTGCTGAGCACCATGGGATAGTCCTCACAACTGTTGTGTCTGTTTCTGATGTTCTTCTCTCACAACTCGTATCTATTCTGATGTTCTTCTCCGTCCCCCAGATGATATGGATAGGACGCACCCGTATTATGGGTAGGCCTGAGTTCTTCCGGGACCCTAGCGTTGCCCCTCTCCCACAATTGCCCCCTATGTCTGCTTAGGTGATTTAGGTGAGACAGCCAACCTATAATCAACTGTCCTGCTGCTGTTTGAAGTATTGCTTGGAGCCTAATACTTCCTCGGCATTCCGGCCACCGACTACACGCCTCAGTAGGATGTTGCCTCGATATTACGGCACAACTCCTACTGGCTTTATCTCCTTTTTGCTTCGATCTCGTTTCTCACTTCTCCACAGTAAACCTCGCTTCTTTTCCTTTCTTAGGATGCCACTGCATTCGAGTGCAGGCGTGGCTCCGTAATGTTCTGTTCTGTTCGCTAGGCCACTGTCAGGATCCCACCCCTGACAGAGACCCCCCTGAATCTTCCCCCCGCAACACCCTCTGCCACAGGATGTTGCCTGGTTCCAACCCACTCAGCTTCTAACTAACTTCCTATCCAGCCCCCAGTTTTACCAGATTGTGAGGAGTGGCCTAATGCATAGAACCCTTTGCTCCCCCTGGTGGCCAGAATGTGAAGTGTAAAGTGTGACTGTGATACCTGGTCAGGTGAACTCCTTAAGGGCCATCAGATGTACCATCACTCCCCTTAGCGGCGGAGCGTCAGTACTGCAACGACCAGGACTCTGGGGCGCTGCACTAGCACAGGCTTCCAGTATCCATTTCAGATGCTGCACATCTCCTATTTTTACAGCATAGACAATTGCCTTCAGATGACCCCAAAGATAAAAGTCTAAGGGAGTCAGATCGGGAGACCTTGGTGGCCATTCAACTGGCCCACGATGACCGATCCACTTTCCAAGAAACTGTTCATGTAGGAATGCTCGGACCTGGCACCCAAGAAGGTGCACCACCACATTATGGTGCTGGCTTTTTCTGATGGTGATACATTCATTTAGATGTTCTGACATTGCATTAATGTTTGGAGCAACTCTGTGAGCTTTGAGCTAAGAATTTTTACCTTGTTGTTTTTTTATATGCTTTGCCCCTCTCTTCTGCTTAACTTTAGTAAGTAGGCTGTATGTTTTTTTAAGACTAATTGCTTTACTCATTGTTTGGTATTTTGTTATTTACTTTACTCACTTTAACATCTGTCCTTTGTTCAGCACACTTCTCCTCTCTTAGTTAATTCATACTCTGCTCTGCTCTCCGCTTCTTTTGGAAGAACGTCAAGCAACTTGACGGCAGTTAAGAGAGTTTAGTTCCTAGTTGCTATCTAATAGTTTTTTGGTTAGGGCTATCTCTGTACCTGCAGGCACCACTAGGGATTGTGTTGTCAGTCTATACAAGAACCGGCAGGCTCAAGTACACTTTTTTAGTGTCTAACCTATTAATCCTGCGTGAGTTGCTACACAAGCTTAACCTAAACGCTGCCTCCTGCTAATAGAGACCACATCAGATGGTGGTGCTGGGCGTTGCAACATGCTGAGTAAGGTTTTCCACATTTCAGTCATGCTAACCTTTCCTTCCAAGTTGGTGCTGGTGTCCATCTGGGTGGTGACCCAGTAATCCGCACTTGCAAGAATCTAGGCAACTTGCAACTTAGGGGTCGTTATACAGGCACAGCAGCATGTATTGCCTCATGTGTGCCAGGCCGCCCAGAGGCAACAACAATTTTCCATTGGAATCAGGTCAGGTCAGGTGACCTTTGCCATTCTAGCAGTGCTATTTTCCTTCTCTGAAACCAATTGAGATATTCCTTGGCTGTGTGTTTGGGATCATTATCTTGCTGAAATGTCCACCCTTGTTTCATCTTCACCATCCTGGTAGATAGCAGCAGATTTGTTCATTCATCCTTCATTCAATTATATGAAGTTTGCCAGTGTTGTATGCTGAAATACATCCCCACACCATAATTTTCGCACATCCAAACATCACTGTTAGAACAGTGTTTTTGAGGTGATATGGAGTGCCTTTTGGCCTCCAAACATTGTGTGTATTATGGCATCCAAAGAGTTCAATTTTTTATGTCATCTGATCAGACTATATTCTCTCAGTATTTCATAGGCTTGTCTAAATATAAATGTTGCTGAGCAAAATTTAAATGCACTTGAACATGCTTTATATTCAGCAATGGTGTCTTCTGTGGTGAGCGTGCATATATGCAATGAAGGTTGAGTGCATTACTTTTGGGGGGGTTTTTATAAACAATTGTACCTTCTGATTCCAGGTATTTTTGTAGCTCTCCACAGGTGTTCCTTGGCTCATGGCCAACTCTTCTGATAATTTTTTTCATTATGCTGTCTGAAATATTGCTGGGAATATTGCTGGGCATCTACAATGCAGACAGGTAAGCAGCATCAGCGTGAAAATGCAGTAAGCGGGCAAAGACAGCCTGCAATTTCAACAGCATATTTGGCATATCTGTGTAATTTTTAAGTAATCTCTATGCAACCAAAGTCAGCACATGCACCAGGCAAGGGATGTGAGTCAAACTGGCAAAGCCCAGATCTGCTTCAAGATTTTGCCCATTATCGCACATCTGTTCTTTAATTCCCATCCTGATCGTAGCCAGTTTAAGATGAAATTATGTTACTTCTGCTTCCAGATTATGACCCTAACAGTGCTTACTGGAGCCTACAGTAGTTTAGAAATTATTTTGTAACCAATACTATCAGTATGTTATGCAACAATAAGGTTGCAAAGGTCTTGAGACAGCTCACTAGTTTTAACCACCATGAGATGTTTTTTGTGTGGTACCTTGGTAATATGAAACATTATTATAGCTCATCACTTGAAACAGCTGATATTAATTGGCAAGTTTGCTTTATAATTACTGATATATTTCAGCTGGTGTCATGACTAGGGTTGAGCGAAACGGGTCGATCATTTTCAAAAGTCGCCGACTTTTGGCTAAGTCGGCGTCTCATGAAACCCGATCCGACCCCTGTGCTTGTCGGCCATGCGGTACGCGACTTTCGCGCCAAAGTCGCGTTTCAATGACGCGAAAAGCGCCATTTCTCAGCCAATGAAGGTGAACGCAGAGTGTGGGCAGCGTGATGACATACAGGTCCTTCTCAAAAAATTAGCATATAGTGTTAAATTTCATTATTTACCATAATGTAATGATTACAATTAAACTTTCATATATTATAGATTCATTATCCACCAACTGAAATTTGTCAGGTCTTTTATTGTTTTAATACTGATGATTTTGGCCTACAACTCCTGATAACCCAAAAAACCTGTCTCAATAAATTAGCATATCAAGAAAAGGTTCTCTAACCGACCTATTACCCTAATCTTCTGAATCAACTAATTAACTCTAAACACATGCAAAAGATACCTGAGGCTTTTAAAAACTCCCTGCCTGGTTCATTACTCAAAACCCCCATCATGGGTAAGACTAGCGACCTGACAGATGTCAAGAAGGCCATCATTGACCCCCTCAAGCAAGAGGGTAAGACACAGAAAGAAATTTCTCAACAAATAGGCTGTTCCCAGAGTGCTGTATCAAGGCACCTCAATGGTAAGTCTGTTGGAAGGAAACAATGTGGCAGAAAACGCTGTACAACGAGAAGAGGTGACAGGACCCTGAGGAAGATTGTGGAGAAGGACCGATTCCAGACCTTGGGGAACCTGAGGAAGCAGTGGACTGAGTCTGGTGTGGAAACATCCAGAGCCACCGTGCACAGGCGTGTGCAGGAAATGGGCTACAGGTGCCGCATTCTCCAGGTAAAGCCACTTTTGAACCATAAACAGCGGCAGAAGCGCCTGACCTGGGCTACAGAGAAGCAGCACTGGACTGTTGCTAAGTGGTCCCAAGTACTTTTTTCTGATGAAAGCAAATTTTGCATGTCATTCGGAAATCAAGGTGCCAGAGTCTGGAGGAAGACTGGGGAGAAGGAAATGCCAAAATGCCTGAAGTCCAGTGTCAAGTACCCACAGTCAGTGATGGTGTGGGGTGCCATGTCAGCTGCTGGTGTTGGTCCACTGTGTTTCATCAAGGGCAGGGTCAATGCAGCTAGCTATCAGGAGATTTTGGAGCACTTCATGCTTCCATCGGCTGAAATGCTTTATGGAGATGAAGATTTCATTTTTCAGCACGACCTGGCACCTGCTCACAGTGCCAAAACCACTGGTAAATGGTTTACTGACCATGGTATTACTGTGCTCAATTGGCCTGCCAACTCTCCTGACCTGAACCCCATAGAGAATCTGTGGGATATTGTGAAGAGAAAGTTGAGAGACGCAAGACCCAACACTCTGGATGAGCTTAAGGCCGCTATTGAAGCATCCTGGGCCTCCATAACATCTCAGCAGTGTCACAGGCTGATTGCCTCCATGCCACGCCGCATTGAAGCAGTCATTTCTGCCAAAGGATTCCCGACCAAGTATTTAGTGCATAAATGAACATTATTATTTGATGGTTTTTTTGTTTGTTATTAAAAAACACTTTTATTTGATTGGACGGTTGAAATATGCTAATTTATTGAGACAGGTTTTTTGGGTTATCAGGAGTTGTAGGCCAAAATCATCAGTATTAAAACAATAAAAGACCTGACAAATTTCAGTTGGTGGATAATGAATCTATAATATATGAACGTTTAATTGTAATCATTACATTATGGTAAATAATGAAATTTAACACTATATGCTAATTTTTTGAGAAGGACCTGTAGATCCTGGTCCCCACCATCTTAGAGAAGGGCATTGCAGTGATTGGCTTGCTGTCTGCGGCGTCACAGGGGCTATAAAGGGGCGTTCCCGCCGACCGCCATCTTACTGCTGCTGATCTGAGCTTAGGGACAGGTTGCTGCCGCTTCGTCAGAAGCAGGGAGAGCGTTAGGCAGGGTCCACTAACCACCAAACCGCTTGTGCTGCAGCGATTTCCACTGTCCAACACCACCTTCGGTGTGCAGGAACAGTGGAAGCTATTTTTTTTTTTTCCCCTCAGCGCTGTAGCTCATTGGGCTGCCCTAGAAGGCTCCGTGATAGCTGCATTGCTGTGTGTACGCCACTGTGGAAACCAACTGCTTTTTTCAAAGCACATATCCTCTTGTTCCTTCCTTTCTGCACAGCTATCTTTTTTGTTTGTCCACACTTTTTATTTAATTTGTGCATCAGTCCACTCCTATTGCTGCCTGCCATACCTGGCTTAGATTACTGCAGGGAGATAGTAATTGTAGGACAGTTTTTTTTTTTTTTTTTGTTTTTTTTGTGGGAGATTAAGATTGGCATTTCTGCTACAGTGCCATCCCTGTGTGTGCCATCTCTCACTGAGTGGGCCATAGAAAGCCTATTTATTTTTTCCGTGATTTGTGTTCTAAATTCTACCTCAACACAAAAACACTACATCAATCAGTGGGAGAAAAATATTGGCCTCAGTCAGGGCTTGTGTGCCACTGCTGTGTGTGCTATCTCTCATTCAGTGGGCTATAGCAAGCCTATTTTTTTTTTTTTTTTTTTAATATTATTTGGTTTCTAAAGTCTCCCTGAAAAAAAAAACAAAAACCTAAAAAAACAGTGGGAGAGTAATATTGCCCTTTCAGCTTGTGTGCCAGTCTTGACTCCTGGGTGTGCCACCTCTCTCCCTCTCATTCAGTGGGCCATAGAAAGCCTATTTTTTTTTTTTTAAATATTATTGGGTTTCTAAAGTCTCCCTTAAAAAACAAAAAATACATAAAAAAACAGTGGGAGAGTAATATTGCCCTTTCAGCTTGTGTGCCAGGCTTGACTCCTGGGTGTGCCACCTCTCTCCCTCTCATTCAGTGGGCCATAGAAAGCCTATTTATTTATTTTTTTTAATATTATTGGGTTTCTAAAGTCTCCCTTAAAAAACAAAAAATACATAAAAAAACAGTGGGAGAGTAATATTGCCCTTTCAGCTTGTGTGCCAGTCTTGACTCCTGGGTGTGCCACCTCTCTCCCTCTCATTCAGTGGGCCATAGAAAGCCTATTTATTTATTTTTTTAAATATTATTGGGTTTCTAAAGTCTCCCTTAAAAAACAAAAAATACATAAAAAAACAGTGGGAGAGTAATATTGCCCTTTCAGCTTGTGTGCCAGTCTTGACTCCTGGGTGTGCCACCTCTCTCTCTCATTCAGTGGGCCATAGAAAGGCTATTTTTTTTTTTGTTTTTTTAATATTATTTGGTTTCTAAAGTCTCCCTGAAAAAAAAAAAAAAACATACAAAAAACAGTGGGAGAGTAATATTGCCCTTTCAGCTTGTGTGCCAGTCTTGACTCCTGGGTGTGCCACCTCTCTCCCTTTCATTCAGTGGGCCATAGAAAGCCTATTTATTTTTTTTTAAAAATATTATTGGGTTTCTAAAGTCTCCCTTAAAAAACAAAAAATACATAAAAAAACAGTGGGAGAGTAATATTGCCCTTTCAGCTTGTGTGCCAGTCTTGACTCCTGGGTGTGCCACCTCTCTCCCTTTCATTCAGTGGGCCATAGAAAGCCTATTTATTTTTTTTAAAAAATATTATTGGGTTTCTAAAGTCTCCCTTAAAAAACAAAAAATACATAAAAAAACAGTGGGAGAGTAATATTGCCCTTTCAGCTTGTGTGCCAGTCTTGACTCCTGGGTGTGCCACCTCTCTCTCTCATTCAGTGGGCCATAGAAAGGCTATTTTTTTTTTTGTTTTTTTAATATTATTTGGTTTCTAAAGTCTCCCTGAAAAAAAAAAAAAACATACAAAAAACAGTGGGAGAGTAATATTGCCCTTTCAGCTTGTGTGCCAGTCTTGACTCCTGGGTGTGCCACCTCTCTCCCTTTCATTCAGTGGGCCATAGAAAGCCTATTTATTTTTTTAAAAAAATATTATTGGGTTTCTAAAGTCTCCCTTAAAAAACAAAAAATACATAAAAAAACAGTGGGAGAGTAATATTGCCCTTTCAGCTTGTGTGCCAGTCTTGACTCCTGGGTGTGCCACCTCTCTCTCTCATTCAGTGGGCCATAGAAAGGCTATTTTTTTTTTGGTTTTTTTAATATTATTTGGTTTCTAAAGTCTCCCTGAAAAAAAAAAAACAACACATACAAAAAACAGTGGGAAAGTAATATTGCCCTTTCAGCTTGTGTGCCAGTCTTGACTCCTGGGTGTGCCACCTCTCTCCCTTTCATTCAGTGGGCCATAGAAAGCCTATTTATTTTTTTTTTTAAATATTATTGGGTTTCTAAAGTCTCCCTTAAAATACAAAAAATACATAAAAAAACAGTGGGAGAGTAATATTGCCCTTTCAGCTTGTGTGCCAGTCTTGACTCCTGGGTGTGCCACCTCTCTCTCTCATTCAGTGGGCCATAGAAAGCCTTTTTTTTTTTTTTTTTTTTATATTATTTGGTTTCTAAAGTCTCCCTGAGGAAAAAAAAAAAAAAATTAGGTGGGAGATTAATATTGACATTAGTGCTTGAGTGACAGTCCTGCGTGTGTGTCATCTCTGTGATTTTGTGCCACAGAAAACAGAGTGTGTAACATTGTGCCTGATTTTCCTTGTGGTCTCACCAACCTGTTAAGGGATATTGAAATCATACTGAAGTTATAGCTCACCGTGTAAGTTGTTTGACAGCAACAAATAAAGTTACTTTGGTTAAGATTTTAAAACAATGAGGAAGTCTGGTGCAAGAGGTCGTCGTGGGCGTTCATTGTCAGCTGGTAATGATGGTAGTGGTAGTGGAGCATCAGGTGGTCGTGGGGATAAAAATATTCCACCTAAGTCTGGAGCTGTGGAGCCAGTTTCGTCGTCAGGCTACACAAGGCCTCGAACGCTCTCTTTTCTGGGAGTAGGAAAACCGCTTTTAAAGGCGGAGCAGCAACAGCAAGTTTTGGCTTACATTGCAGACTCAGCCTCTAGCTCTTTTGCCTCCTCTTCCGAAACTGGTAAATGTAAAAGCAGCGCGTCGCTTGTGGATGTTCACGGTCAGGGACAAGTCGCTTCCTTGTCCTCCTCAGCAAAAACTACAACAAGAGAGAAGGATGCAGCAGGCGACACAACGGGTCACTCCATGGAGCTCTTTACACATACCGTCCCTGGCTTAGAAAGTGAAACATTTAACAGGCCATGCCCATTACAAGTATATTCTGACATGGAGTGCACTGATGCACAGCCACAGCCAGAGTACTATGCTGCTCCTTTGACTCAGACCACCACATTGCCCTCTCAGGGTACAGATCCACAATCAGACCCTGATGAGACTATGTTGCCCCGCCACGAACGCTATACCACCGACCGACACAGTGACACAGACGAAGTTGCACACGAGCTCGAAGAGGAGGTAATAGATGACCCAGTTATTGACCCCGATTGGCAGCCATTGGGGGAACAGGGTGCAGGCGGCAGTAGTTCAGAAGCGGAGGTGGAGGAGGGGCCGCAGCAGGCATCAACATCGCAACAGGTTCCATCTGCCGGGCCCGTATCTGGCCCAAAACGCGTGTCAAAGCCAAAACCTGTTGGAGCACAGCGTTGCCATCCGGTTAAAGCTCAGTCTGCAATCCCTGAAAAGGGATCCGAGTCTAGGAAGAGTGCAGTCTGGCATTTTTTTAAACAACATCCAACTGATCAGCGCAAAGTCATCTGTCAAAAATGTTCAACTAGCTTAAGCAGAGGTCAGAATCTGAAAAGTCTAAATACTAGTTGCATGCATAGACACTTAACCACCATGCATTTTCAAGCCTGGACTAACTACCAAACGTCCCTCAAGGTTGTAGCACCCTCGGCCAATGAAGCTAGTCAGCAACGCAACATCCCTTCCGTCACTGTAAGGCCACCATTTTCCGCACCACCGGCAGTATCTGTGCAGGTTTCTTTGCCAGCCAAAAGCAGTCAGGGTCAGGGAATCACCAGTTTTGTAGGAGGAAATATTGCATCTAGGGCACCGGCGGAAACAATACCGTCTCCAACCGTCTCTCAGTCTGCCATGTACACCGGCACACCCGAAAGTTCCACGATCTCCAGCTCTCCAGTCCAGCTCACCCTACATGAGACTCTGGTTAGAAAAAGGAAGTACTTATCCTCGCATCCGCGTACACAGTGTTTTAACGCCCACATAGCTAGACTAATCTCATTAGAGATGATGCCCTACCGGTTAGTTGAAAGCGAAGCTTTCAAAGCCCTGATGGAGTACGCTGAACCACGATACGAGCTACCCAGTCGACACTTTTTTTCCAGAAAAGCCATCCCAGCCCTGCACCAACATGTTAAACAGCGCATCGTCCATGCACTCAGGCAATCTGTGAGTACAAAGGTGCACCTGACTACAGATGCATGGACCAGTAGGCATGGCCAGGGACGTTATGTGTCCATCACGGCACACTGGGTGAATGTGGTGGATGCAGGGTCCACAGGCGACATCAATTTAGGGACAGTTGTGCCTAGCCCACGGTCTAGGAAACAGTTGGCTGTAGGCGTTCGCACCCCCTCCTCCTCCTCCTCCTCGTCCTCCTGCAGAAGCTACAGCTCTTCCACAGAACGCAGTCTGCCAACCACTCCATCGGCAGATGACACTGTTGCACACCAGTTGTCCCATTATGGGCCAGCTACTGCCAAGCGTCAGCAGGCTGTATTGGCTATGAAGTGCTTGGGCGACAACAGACACACCGCGGAAGTTCTGTCCGAGTTCTTGCAACAAGAAACACAGTCGTGGCTGGGCACAGTAGATCTTGAGGCAGGCAAGGTAGTGAGTGATAACGGAAGGAATTTCATGGCTGCCATCTCCCTTTCCCAACTGAAACACATTCCTTGCCTGGCTCACACCTTAAACCTGGTGGTGCAGTGCTTATTGAAAACTTATCCTGGGTTCTCCGACCTGCTCCTCAAAGTGCGTGCACTTTGCTCACATATCCGACGTTCGCCTGTACACGCCAGCCGTATGCAGACCTATCAGCGGTCTTTGAACCTTCCCCAGCATCGCCTAATCATAGACGTTGCAACAAGGTGGAACTCAACACTGCACATGCTTCAGAGACTGTGCGAACAGAGGCGTGCTGTTATTTATTTGTGGGAGGATACACGGGCAGGCAGTAGGATGGCAGACATGGAGTTGTCAGGTGTGCAGTGGTCTAAGATACAAGACATGTGTCAAGTCCTTCAGTGTTTTGAGGAATGCACACGGCTGGTTAGTGCAGACAACGCCGTAATAAGCATGAGCATCCCCCTAATGCGTCTGCTGATGCAAAGTTTGACGCACATAAAGGAGCAGGCGTCTGCACCAGAGGAAGAGGAAAGCCTTGATGACAGTCAGCCATTGTCTGGTCAGGGCAGTGTACAGGACGAGGTAGCGGGCGAAGAGGAGGTGGAGGACGAGGAGGATGATGGGGATGAGTATATTTTTAATGCCGAACCTTTCCCGGGGGCACAGGAAATTGGTTGCGTGTCACGGCCGGGTTCTGGTTTTTTGAGGGACACAAGTGACGTAGATTTGCCTGCAACTGCCCCTCAAGCAATCACAACCGGAGATTTGACAACTGGAACTTTGGCCCACATGGCGGATTATGCCTTACGTATCCTAAAAAGGGACACACGCATTACGAAAATGATGAACGATGACGATTACTGGTTGGCCTGCCTCCTTGATCCACGCTATAAAGGCAAATTGCAAAATATTATGCCACATGAGAACTTGGAACTAATATTAGCAACCAAACAATCAACTCTTGTTGACCGTTTGCTTCAGGCATTCCCAGCACACAGCGCACGTGATCGTTCTCACACGAGCTCCAGGGGGCAGCAGACTAGGAGTGTTAGGGGTGCACACATCAGAAGTGGCGTTGGACAGAGGGGTTTTCTGACCAGGTTGTGGAGTGATTTTGCTATGACCGCAGACAGGACAGGTACTGCTGCATCAATTGAAAGTGACAGGAGACAACATTTGTCCAGTATGGTTACTAACTATTTTTCATCCCTTATCGATGTTCTCCCTCAACCGTCATTCCCATTTGATTACTGGGCCTCCAAATTAGACACCTGGCCAGAATTGGCAGAATATGCATTGCAGGAGCTTGCTTGCCCGGCAGCAAGTGTCCTATCAGAAAGAGTATTCAGTGCTGCAGGTTCAATATTAACCTGGCTACCCAAAATGTTGACGATCTAACATTCATTAAAATGAACCACAACTGGATTTCGAAATCTTTTGCCCCACCTTGCCCGGCCGACACCTAGCTTTCCTATGAAAAGCTCTTGCCTGTGAATTACTTTTCTAATGTCTAATTTGCTGCAGCTGATTGTACAGCATACGACATGTTTACACCTCCCTAAATGGCAAAACTCCCCACACGGGGCCGTGGTATCGCGACTTGGCGCAAGCACCCGTGAGACTGCTGTTTGTCTGAAGAGGTGAGTGTGCTCGCTTTTGGTTGACGGCATTGCTACTGGGTCCCTCATAGTACAATGTAGTGTCTCTGGCGGTGGTGGTGCGCACCCAACGTCAGACACACCGTTGTAACATGAGGGGCCCTGGGGCGGTCCCGCCGGCCTCAAGAGAGTTCCCCCCTACCCCAGCTCAAAATGTGCTCTACCACGTCCAAAATTATGTCGCACAGCTCCACCAATCTTTAGTCTATTCGCTGACATCATTCAATGTCTGGCACTGACAATACAAATTTGTAGACATCTATGATGCAACTTAAAGTAGTCTGTGTCTGTGTCCTATATTGGCACCATTAAATAGTTACTGCCAAATTACTATGTCAGAAACTCAGTAGATGAGCCCACCCCTGTACCTAAGTATGCCACCTTTTTTTTTGTTTTGGTTGTTTTGCGAGACATTAACATCTATTTATATTTTGGGAGTACTGGGACAGACACTCCTTGCACTAATCCTCCACTCACCACCAAGCTGCCTGTGTATCCATGTAACCGCTGTAAAGCTGCCATGAGCCTATTGTTTGTTATTTTAGGCCTTTGATAGCCTGTCTGCGGTCCCTACTTTAAATACTCCTCCACTCACCACCAAGCTGCCTGCCCGTGTATCCATGTAACCGCTGTAAAACTGCCATAAGCCTATTGTTTGTTATTTTAGGCCTTTGATAGCCTGTCTGCGGTCCCTACTTTAAATACTCCTCCACTGACCACCAAGCTGCCTGCCCGTGTATCCATGTAACCGCTGTAAAACTGCCATGAGCCTATTGTTTGTTATTTTAGGCCTTTGAAGCCTGTCTGCGGTCCCTCCTTCCACTAGTCCTCCACTGACCAGACCACTGCTGCACGTGTACCCCTGGAACCAATTATAAAGTGCCTACAGCCAGCCCATTTTCTTATGTTAGGCCTTTGAAGCCTGTCTGCGGTCCCTACTTTAAATACTCCTCCACTGACCACCAAGCTGCCTGCCCGTGTATCCATGTAACCGCTGTAAAACTGCCATGAGCCTATTGTTTGTTATTTTAGGCCTTTGATAGCCTGTCTGCGGTCCCTACTTTAAATACTCCTCCACTCACCACCACCAAGCTGCCTGCCCGTGTATCCATGTAACCGCTGTAAAACTGCCATAAGCCTATTGTTTGTTATTTTAGGCCTTTGATAGCCTGTCTGCGGTCCCTACTTTAAATACTCCTCCACTGACCACCAAGCTGCCTGCCCGTGTATCCATGTAACCGCTGTAAAACTGCCATGAGCCTATTGTTTGTTATTTTAGGCCTTTGATAGCCTGTCTGCGGTCCCTACTTTAAATACTCCTCCACTGACCACCAAGCTGCCTGCCCGTGTATCCATGTAACCGCTGTAAAACTGCCATGAGCCTATTGTTTGTTATTTTAGGCCTTTGAAGCCTGTCTGCGGTCCCTCCTTCCACTAGTCCTCCACTGACCAGACCACTGCTGCCCGTGTACCCCTGGAACCAATTATAAAGTGCCTACAGCCAGCCCATTTTCTTATGTTAGGCCTTTGAAGCCTGTCTGCGGTCCCTACTTTAAATACTCCTCCACTGACCACCAAGCTGCCTGCCCGTGTATCCATGTAACCGCTGTAAAACTGCCATGAGCCTATTGTTTGTTATGTTAGGCCTTTGATAGCCTGTCTGCGGTCCCTACTTTAAATACTCCTCCACTCACCACCAAGCTGCCTGCCCGTCTATCCATGTAACCGCTGTAAAACTGCAATGAGCCTATTGTTTGTTATTTTAGGCCTTTGAAGCCTGTCTGCGGTCCCTCCTTCCACTAGTCCTCCACTGACCAGACCACTGCTGCCCGTGTACCCCTGGAACCAATTATAAAGTGCCTACAGCCAGCCCATTTTCTTATGTTAGGCCTTTGAAGCCTGTCTGCGGTCCCTACTTTAAATACTCCTCCACTGACCACCAAGCTGCCTGCCCGTGTATCCATGTAACCGCTGTAAAACTGCCATGAGCCTATTGTTTGTTATGTTAGGCCTTTGATAGCCTGTCTGCGGTCCCTACTTTAAATACTCCTCCACTCACCACCAAGCTGCCTGCCCGTCTATCCATGTAACCGCTGTAAAACTGCCATGAGCCTATTGTTTGTTATTTTAGGCCTTTGAAGCCTGTCTGCGGTCCCTCCTTCCACTAGTCCTCCACTGACCAGACCACTGCTGCCCGTGTACCCCTGGAACCAATTATAAAGTGCCTACAGCCAGCCCATTTTCTTATGTTAGGCCTTTGAAGCCTGTCTGCGGTCCCTACTTTAAATACTCCTCCACTGACCACCAAGCTGCCTGCCCGTGTATCCATGTAACCGCTGTAAAACTGCCATGAGCCTATTGTTTGTTATTTTAGGCCTTTGAAGCCTGTCTGCGGTCCCTCCTTCCACTAGTCCTCCACTGACCAGACCACTGCTGCCCGTGTACCCCTGGAACCAATTATAAAGTGCCTACAGCCAGCACATTTTTTTATGTTAGGCCTTTGAAGCCTGTCTGCGGTCCCTCCTTCCACTAGTCCTCCACTGGCCAGACCACTGCTGCCCGTGTACCCCTGGAACCAATTATAAAGTGCCTACAGCCAGCCCATTTTCTTATGTTAGGCCTTTGAAGCCTGTCTGCGGTCCCTACTTTAAATACTCCTCCACTGACCACCAAGCTGCCTGCCCGTGTATCCATGTAACCGCTGTAAAACTGCCATGAGCCTATTGTTTGTTATTTTAGGCCTTTGAAGCCTGTCTGCGGTCCCTCCTTCCACTAGTCCTCCACTGACCAGACCACTGCTGCCCGTGTACCCCTGGAACCAATTATAAAGTGCCTACAGCCAGCCCATTTTCTTATGTTAGGCCTTTGAAGCCTGTCTGCGGTCCCTACTTTAAATACTCCTCCACTGACCACCAAGCTGCCTGCCCGTGTATCCATGTAACCGCTGTAAAACTGCCATGAGCCTATTGTTTGTTATGTTAGGCCTTTGATAGCCTGTCTGCGGTCCCTACTTTAAATACTCCTCCACTCACCACCAAGCTGCCTGCCCGTCTATCCATGTAACCGCTGTAAAACTGCAATGAGCCTATTGTTTGTTATTTTAGGCCTTTGATAGCCTGTCTGCGGCCCCTACTTGCAATACTCCTCCACTGACCACAATGCTGCCTGGAGTGCCTGCCTGTGTATCCATGTAACCGATGTAAAACTGCCATGACTGCCTACTGTTTGTTATTTTAGGCCTTTGATAGCCTGTCTGCAGCCCCTACTTGCAATACTCCTCCACTGACCACACCAATGCTGCCCGTGTACCCCTGGAACCTATTTAAAAGTTCATAGAGCCTAGTTATATATTTTATTTACTATTAATAAGGCCATGATGGACTACGCTGTACCACGCTACAAGCTAACCAGTCGACACTTCTTTTGCGAGAAAAGCCATTCCAACCCTCCACCAGCATGTAGAAGACCGCATTGTCCATGCACTCTGGCAATCTGTGAGTACAAAGGTGCACCTGACAACAGACGCATGGACCTGTAGGCATGGCCACGGAAGATTACGTGTCCATTACGGCGCAATGGGTTAATGTGGTGGATGCATGGTCCACAGGGGACAGCCTACTAAGTCTGTCTGCAGTCCCTAATTCAAATTGTCCTCCACTGTCTAAATCGGAGCTTCCACCTTCTGGCTTTCGGCCTATAGTATCAGAAATTAAACTGCATTTGGCCTTCAACTTTGGTTAGGGCCTACTAACGGCTTCTGTCCCTGCCTGGTGTTGCCCTCAACTAAATAAAGCTGAGCTTCAACCTTCCGGCTCTCATTAAGTGGTTTTAAAAAAAAAAAATGGTGGTTAGGGCCTACTAACGGCTTCTGCCCCTGCCTGGTGTTGCCCTCAACTAAATAAAGCTGAGCTTCAACCTTCTGCTCCAAATTACCATTTTGAAAAATGCAATAGGCTTTTCCGGCCTACTAAAGGTGTCTGTCTGTGTGCCCCTGCCTGGTGTTGTCCTCAACTAAATAAAGCTGAGCTTCAACCTTCTGCTCCAAATTACCATTTTAAAAAATGCAATAGGCTTTTCCGGCCTACTAAAGGTGTCTGTCTGTGTGCCCCTGCCTGGTGTTGCCCTCAACTAAATAAAGCTGAGCTTCAACCTTCTGCTCCAAATTACCATTTTGAAAAATGCAATAGGCTTTTCCGGCCTACTAAAGGTGTCTGTCTGTGTGCCCCTGCCTGGTGTTGTCCTCAACTAAATAAAGCTGAGCTTCAACCTTCCGGCTCTCATTAAGTGGTTTTAAAAAAAAAAATGGTGGTTAGGGCCTACTAACGGCTTCTGCCCCTCCCTGGTGTTGTCCTCAACTAAATAAAGCTGAGCTTCAACCTTCTGCTCCAAATTACCATTTTAAAAAATGCAATAGGCTTTTCCGGCCTACTAAAGGTGTCTGTCTGTGTGCCCCTGCCTGGTGTTGCCCTCAACTAAATAAAGCTGAGCTTCAACCTTCTGCTCCAAATTACCATTTTAAAAAATGCAATAGGCTTTTCCGGCCTACTAAAGGTGTCTGTCTGTGTGCCCCTGCCTGGTGTTGTCCTCAACTAAATAAAGCTGAGCTTCAACCTTCTGCTCCAAATTACCATTTTAAAAAATGCAATAGGCTTTTCCGGCCTACTAAAGGTGTCTGTCTGTGTGCCCCTGCCTGGTGTTGTCCTCAACTAAATAAAGCTGAGCTTCAACCTTCCGGCTCTCATTAAGTGGTTTTAAAAAAAAAAATGGTGGTTAGGGCCTACTAACGGCTTCTGCCCCTCCCTGGTGTTGTCCTCAACTAAATAAAGCTGAGCTTCAACCTTCTGCTCCAAATTACCATTTTAAAAAATGCAATAGGCTTTTCCGGCCTACTAAAGGTGTCTGTCTGTGTGCCCCTGCCTGGTGTTGCCCTCAACTAAATAAAGCTGAGCTTCAACCTTCTGCTCCAAATTACCATTTTAAAAAATGCAATAGGCTTTTCCGGCCTACTAAAGGTGTCTGTCTGTGTGCCCCTGCCTGGTGTTGTCCTCAACTAAATAAAGCTGAGCTTCAACCTTCTGCTCCAAATTACCATTTTAAAAAATGCAATAGGCTTTTCCGGCCTACTAAAGGTGTCTGTCTGTGTGCCCCTGCCTGGTGTTGTCCTCAACTAAATAAAGCTGAGCTTCAACCTTCTGCTCCAAATTACCATTTTAAAAAATGCAATAGGCTTTTCCGGCCTACTAAAGGTGTCTGTCTGTGTGCCCCTGCCTGGTGTTGCCCTCAACTAAATAAAGCTGAGCTTCAACCTTCTGCTCCAAATTACCATTTTGAAAAATGCAATAGGCTTTTCCGGCCTACTAAAGGTGTCTGTCTGTGTGCCCCTGCCTGGTGTTGTCCTCAACTAAATAAAGCTGAGCTTCAACCTTCCGGCTCTCATTAAGTGGTTTTAAAAAAAAAAATGGTGGTTAGGGCCTACTAACGGCTTCTGCCCCTCCCTGGTGTTGTCCTCAACTAAATAAAGCTGAGCTTCAACCTTCTGCTCCAAATTACCATTTTAAAAAATGCAATAGGCTTTTCCGGCCTACTAAAGGTGTCTGTCTGTGTGCCCCTGCCTGGTGTTGCCCTCAACTAAATAAAGCTGAGCTTCAACCTTCTGCTCCAAATTACCATTTTAAAAAATGCAATAGGCTTTTCCGGCCTACTAAAGGTGTCTGTCTGTGTGCCCCTGCCTGGTGTTGTCCTCAACTAAATAAAGCTGAGCTTCAACCTTCTGCTCCAAATTACCATTTTAAAAAATGCAATAGGCTTTTCCGGCCTACTAAAGGTGTCTGTCTGTGTGCCCCTGCCTGGTGTTGTCCTCAACTAAATAAAGCTGAGCTTCAACCTTCTGCTCCAAATTACCATTTTAAAAAATGCAATAGGCTTTTCCGGCCTACTAAAGGTGTCTGTCTGTGTGCCCCTGCCTGGTGTTGTCCTCAACTAAATAAAGCTGAGCTTCAACCTTCTGCTCCAAATTACCATTTTGAAAAATGCAATAGGCTTTTCCGGCCTACTAAAGGTGTCTGTCTGTGTGCCCCTGCCTGGTGTTGTCCTCAACTAAATAAAGCTGAGCTTCAACCTTCCGGCTCTCATTAAGTGGTTTTAAAAAAAAAAATGGTGGTTAGGGCCTACTAACGGCTTCTGCCCCTCCCTGGTGTTGTCCTCAACTAAATAAAGCTGAGCTTCAACCTTCTGCTCCAAATTACCATTTTAAAAAATGCAATAGGCTTTTCCGGCCTACTAAAGGTGTCTGTCTGTGTGCCCCTGCCTGGTGTTGCCCTCAACTAAATAAAGCTGAGCTTCAACCTTCTGCTCCAAATTACCATTTTAAAAAATGCAATAGGCTTTTCCGGCCTACTAAAGGTGTCTGTCTGTGTGCCCCTGCCTGGTGTTGTCCTCAACTAAATAAAGCTGAGCTTCAACCTTCTGCTCCAAATTACCATTTTAAAAAATGCAATAGGCTTTTCCGGCCTACTAAAGGTGTCTGTCTGTGTGCCCCTGCCTGGTGTTGTCCTCAACTAAATAAAGCTGAGCTTCAACCTTCTGCTCCAAATTACCATTTTAAAAAATGCAATAGGCTTTTCCGGCCTACTAAAGGTGTCTGTCTGTGTGCCCCTGCCTGGTGTTGTCCTCAACTAAATAAAGCTGAGCTTCAACCTTCTGCTCCAAATTACCATTTTAAAAAATGCAATAGGCTTTTCCGGCCTACTAAAGGTGTCTGTCTGTGTGCCCCTGCCTGGTGTTGTCCTCAACTAAATAAAGCTGAGCTTCAACCTTCTGCTCCAAATTACCATTTTAAAAAATGCAATAGGCTTTTCCGGCCTACTAAAGGTGTCTGTCTGTGTGCCCCTGCCTGGTGTTGCCCTCAACTAAATAAAGCTGAGCTTCAACCTTCTGCTCCAAATTACCATTTTGAAAAATGCAATAGGCTTTTCCGGCCTACTAAAGGTGTCTGTCTTTGTGCCCCTGCCTGGTGTTGTCCTCAACTAAATAAAGCTGAGCTTCAACCTTCCGGCTCTCATTAAGTGGTTTTAAAAAAAAAAATGGTGGTTAGGGCCTACTAACGGCTTCTGCCCCTCCCTGGTGTTGTCCTCAACTAAATAAAGCTGAGCTTCAACCTTCTGCTCCAAATTACCATTTTAAAAAATGCAATAGGCTTTTCCGGCCTACTAAAGGTGTCTGTCTGTGTGCCCCTGCCTGGTGTTGCCCTCAACTAAATAAAGCTGAGCTTCAACCTTCTGCTCCAAATTACCATTTTAAAAAATGCAATAGGCTTTTCCGGCCTACTAAAGGTGTCTGTCTGTGTGCCCCTGCCTGGTGTTGTCCTCAACTAAATAAAGCTGAGCTTCAACCTTCTGCTCCAAATTACCATTTTAAAAAATGCAATAGGCTTTTCCGGCCTACTAAAGGTGTCTGTCTGTGTGCCCCTGCCTGGTGTTGTCCTCAACTAAATAAAGCTGAGCTTCAACCTTCTGCTCCAAATTACCATTTTAAAAAATGCAATAGGCTTTTCCGGCCTACTAAAGGTGTCTGTCTGTGTGCCCCTGCCTGGTGTTGCCCTCAACTAAATAAAGCTGAGCTTCAACCTTCTGCTCCAAATTACCATTTTGAAAAATGCAATAGGCTTTTCCGGCCTACTAAAGGTGTCTGTCTGTGTGCCCCTGCCTGGTGTTGTCCTCAACTAAATAAAGCTGAGCTTCAACCTTCCGGCTCTCATTAAGTGGTTTTAAAAAAAAAAATGGTGGTTAGGGCCTACTAACGGCTTCTGCCCCTCCCTGGTGTTGTCCTCAACTAAATAAAGCTGAGCTTCAACCTTCTGCTCCAAATTACCATTTTAAAAAATGCAATAGGCTTTTCCGGCCTACTAAAGGTGTCTGTCTGTGTGCCCCTGCCTGGTGTTGCCCTCAACTAAATAAAGCTGAGCTTCAACCTTCTGCTCCAAATTACCATTTTAAAAAATGCAATAGGCTTTTCCGGCCTACTAAAGGTGTCTGTCTGTGTGCCCCTGCCTGGTGTTGTCCTCAACTAAATAAAGCTGAGCTTCAACCTTCTGCTCCAAATTACCATTTTAAAAAATGCAATAGGCTTTTCCGGCCTACTAAAGGTGTCTGTCTGTGTGCCCCTGCCTGGTGTTGTCCTCAACTAAATAAAGCTGAGCTTCAACCTTCTGCTCCAAATTACCATTTTAAAAAATGCAATAGGCTTTTCCGGCCTACTAAAGGTGTCTGTCTGTGTGCCCCTGCCTGGTGTTGTCCTCAACTAAATAAAGCTGAGCTTCAACCTTCCGGCTCTCATTAAGTGGTTTTAAAAAAAAAAATGGTGGTTAGGGCCTACTAACGGCTTCTGCCCCTCCCTGGTGTTGTCCTCAACTAAATAAAGCTGAGCTTCAACCTTCTGCTCCAAATTACCATTTTATAAAAAAACCAATAGGCTTTTCCGGCCTACTAAAGGTGTCTGTCTGTGTGCCCCTGCCTGGTGTTGTCCTCAACTAAATAAAGCTGAGCTTCAACCTTCCGGCTCTCATTAAGTGGTTTAAAAAAAAAAAAATGGTGGTTAGGGCCTACTAACGGCTTCTGCCCCTCCCTGGTGTTGTCCTCAACTAAATAAAGCTGAGCTTCAACCTTCTGCTCCAAATTACCATTTTAAAAAATGCAATAGGCTTTTCCGGCCTACTAAAGGTGTCTGTCTGTGTGCCCCTGCCTGGTGTTGTCCTCAACTAAATAAAGCTGAGCTTCAACCTTCTGCTCCAAATTACCATTTTAAAAAATGCAATAGGCTTTTCCGGCCTACTAAAGGTGTCTGTCTGTGTGCCCCTGCCTGGTGTTGCCCTCAACTAAATAAAGCTGAGCTTCAACCTTCTGCTCCAAATTACCATTTTAAAAAATGCAATAGGCTTTTCCGGCCTACTAAAGGTGTCTGCCCCTCCCTGGTGTTGTCCTCAACTGAACAAAGCTGAGCTTCCACATTCTGGCTTTCGCCCTATACTATCAGATATTAAACTGCATTTGGCCTACTAGTGTGGTTAGGCCCTTGAAACAGTGTCTGCTGCTCTTGGGTTTGCTACTCCACTGAACAAAGCAATGCCGCCTGTTTAGTCCTGTTACCAATTTTGAACTGCATGTAGCCTACTTTATTCTTTGGCCCTATATCTGTTTCCTCCTCATCCTGCCCATTGCCCAGCCACTGCTAAATGAGTCTGCTGGTACATTGACCTAGACCACTACATTCCCCTTGTACTCTACACAGCCAGAATCTGTCCCTGCTGAAAGTAAGGTTCCCCTTCCCGCATGTTATACCACCTTACACAGGGACAAAGAGGAAGGTGCAGATGAAAGTGCAGGTTCCTTCATCAGGTGGGGGGGCATACTCGTTGGCGACGTCACTGGCACAGGGCCCCTCAGAGTACGCAAAAGTGTCGCTGCTGGTGGGAGGCGCCCCCGCCATGCAAACACACCGCCGTACTTTGAGGGGCCCTGTGCCAGTGGCAATGCGAACGAGTGGGCCCCCCCCTGCTTGCTCAGGATCACAGCACTTGCAACTTTTAAATACTTACCTTTCCCTGCAACACCGCCGTGACGTAGTCCGCATTTCCTGGGCCCACGAAAAACTTGAGCCAGCCCTACTCCCCCCACAACTTTCCCCCAATTCCCTATGCCCAACTATTATTATACAGTTAATTAAGATTGGCAAGCTTCAGAAACAAGAATGGATGTTTTTGGCATTAAAATGGGCACTGTAGGTGTTTTCCTGGCCTCCACTCACTGCCGACTATGCTTCCCCATTGACTTGCATTGGGTTTCGTGTTTCGGTCGATCCCCGACTTTTAGCGATAATCGGCCGACTGCACTCGACTCGACTCTGGACAAAATCGGGTTTCCCAAAACCCTACTCGATCTTAAAAAAATGAAAGTCGCTCAACCCTAGTCATGACTTTCCATGACTTTTTGCACCTTTCTTTCTTCATGTGTTCAATCCTTTTTTCCTGTGTCATTTCTCATTTTTACACATAGCTTAATTTTTTTGCCATCTTTGGTTTGATTAATTTGCCTGTTTGGATTGGATAGGTTGTTCTCAACATCTGGTGAGAATTGCATGTGAATAGCACCTTTTAGAAATATATCTACTTAGAAAATTGGTGACATGTTCAATATTTATTTCACCAGCTCTTAATATACACTGACATACATAAAACAACTATAGCCACATTCATACATACAGCTAAAAAATGTTGTTGGATCTGTTACTATTCACTTGCCATGTCCTGCTTCTTTCTCTCTCTTCTTAGAACAGTTTTGGAGGGAGTCATGAACATAATGCAGCTGTTAATCAGCTGCAGACATCAGGAAGAGGAGGGCACAGCATTGACAAGACTGAAGACAGCTTCCTGGTCACACTGGTATGCTCTGGGCCTTCCCTTCCATCTCACTTTTTGCTTCTAGGAAACTGTGATTGACATTCTAGAACTATGGAAGATGCATTGCATTTACTGTAAGAAATGCTATGTGTGGCACTCCATTGATGTCATGCCTGGAAGCAAGGAGGGGCCCCCTTACCAGGTAACACCAGCATCCAACACTTTTTCCTTACTCCAGACCGAAGGGGGAGCTCTAACACCTGGTTTCAGGGGAGCTTCCCTTTAAGTTCTAGCCTGGAGGCGGACTTAGTGAGTCTGAGAGAGTGAGAGGAGAGGAGAGAAGTGGAGGAGAACCTGCGGAGTGGAGCTGTAACCAAGCTTACCCCAGAGCTGAGCACTAGAAACCAGACACCAGAGTCCATAGTTGCGTGGGTACCAAAGTCCCGGCAGCTAAATCTGGAGGGCAGGAGACTGCAGGTCTCTTGACCCATCTAACACCCAGTGGCACAGCAGCATCCCAGAGCCTGGAGCCCCCACGAAGGAGAAACACCTGTAATAGGCTCAGACGGTCTGCCATGCGGGTACCGTTTTATTTTAACTGCCAGACAGTGAGAGGAACTTGAGCAGAACTTAAAGCAGCAATGACCTATCAGGACAGCGCAGTAGGAAGACCTCTGAACCCGCCTGGCTAGGTGGATCCTAAATTGCTAACAGGCTGCCCGGATCTCCATTACTATCTGTTACCCTTGCCCCGGACTGCACCTTCAGCCATTGAGTAAAGGTAAAGAAAATTACAGCCCTTGTGTCCTCCAGTAATTTCCCGCACTTTCATTCCTGCACCCCAATGTCCATGATCCCTTACAACAGTACAAATAGCCCAGGGGCCCCACTCCACCTGTGGGGAGCAGAACCATCCCAGCTGCATTGCCATCGGCCCCAGCAGTCCCCTTAAGCAGCATCGGCCATCCATTGCCGAACACCACAGGTGGCGTCACGTTAAGTCCCCTATAAACTTTACCTCATTATTTTATTGCGCACCCAGGGCCACGGACCGGATGACTGCTGCCGTGACAACCCCCCCTGAAGAACTGTCCAACCAAGACCGAATACCCCACGGCCCTGGTGGGCATCACACTATGCATCCTCCCCGTTCACTAAATGGGGGGGCTGCAGAAGAGAGGGGCCCCTTTGCGGATGGCATTTTGGGAAAGGGTCTAATATATACCCCTCTTCCCTTATTCCAGCCTACACTCTTTCTAATTAGAGAGTGGAAAAAAATATGGGGACATTTCTTTTGGACGTCATCTCAATCTCGACTGCACTTCCACTTATTTTTCTCTCTGAAATGCCATAGCATGCCTAGAATGCAAGGGCTTGTCTATGATTCATACTGCCTGAACCATGGCTAGTCTCTAATTCATACTGCCATGGCTTGGGTAGCATGAACCAGTTGACAAGTTCCACTTCCCTTTAACAAATTGATTATGTTGTCTAACCCATAGGAAATGAATTTGTTAATATTTCATTACTAGTTACTGTATTGCATATTTTTATTGATTAAGACTACTTTTGTTAATTGGCTTTACAGTCATCTCTATTTCTTACCACAGTATATATATGTATCTATGAATATGCGTGTGTGTATGTGTATTTGTGACTCTGGCTGTGCTTATGTTGTGATTACTCCGTAGACTGATAAAGCGACTTCTGTATGTCTCATTAAGTAATACCCTGAAGACTACTACAGTATAGGCATTGTATTGCTTTTCACATATCTGAAAGTCACCAGTTCATATATAAAACAGAGTGGTGCAGATTTTTCTTCTTTTATTGGTTATTAAATCTAAATGATGTATCTAAAGTCAGCAGTGCTGAATGGATGTTTTCTTTTTATGATGGCTATAAAACCTCAAGGAAGGCATCTAAGAGCTAGTACCACTGAATGAATTTGCAGTCACTGTGAATCGATATGAAGAACCTTAGCCTTTGATCTACAATATTTTTTTGTCTGGGAAGAATCTTGCTACAATTTGTTTCTTGGCTTAGCTTGACTGCAGAGGCACAGAGGATGAAAACCTCATATTAATTAGAAGCATTTATTTTGCTTGCATGAACTATTCATGTCAGTGAGAGCCCATCGCCGTGCTGTCATTATTTTTAAAAGGGCTAGACATTAGTACAGAAAGCATTCCTCTTGTCATACTGGTGAGTACAAGCCGAGCATCTTGAAGCTAAAGAGAACTGGTGCCACCATGCATACAGCTCAATAAGTGAATAATGGATATACCCAATCTAGTACATTACAGTGCGGAAGATAAAAGCTGCCTTTGTTCAGCTACAAATCATCATTAGAACAATGCAATAAGATGCCGCCCTGAACAGCAGCAGCTTGACTGCCTCCTAATAAAACAAGTGGAAAGCTGCCGTGCCTGTTTTGCCTGAGATTTGATGCACCAAATATGTAACTGATTAGATTACAATTACAAAAGCTCTTCTAAAACAGGGAATATGTAATTGGCAGCGTTCCTGCGAGCTTGAAGTGCTTATGTCAAATACAGCTGTAACTTGGCTTGTCTTGTTAGGTAAACAAAATGTGTCTTGACTGTCATTGCCATAAAATATTAATGCACTGGAAGTCTCTAAACCTTACTAAGCATAAGGCCTATTATCACACTTAAGAGCAACGCAATCTAATAAATCGCTAGCAGTATAAAAACTAAGTCAGCTGGCAGAGACAGTAATCTCCCCGAGGGATTGTAAGTGCCTAATCTTCAGATACAGCAGCTGCAGCGACAGAAATAATGTTTCTGCTGCTCAGTGCAAATACATTTTTACTAAATTCAGCCATTTAAGCGCTAATGGAATGATTAAGAAAATCTATATTATGTCAGATATTTAAAGCAAGTTGTAAAATTACCATCAGCATGCACAACCATGTTTCTAGTGGGATACTGTATATACAATACATTTCCAAATTAGCAAGATGTGTAGTATGACGTGGATTCCGCATTCAGTAATCAGGGAAGATTTGGAATGATTAACAATCTAGTAATTAACATACTTTAATCTTAGCGCAGTAATTATTATGTTTCCTTATCAGTAAATTTTACTTTCAGTTATAGCGTCAACATTTCTCGTAAATGTGTCCTTTTATTACAATTTCCTCTGGACTTATAGGGTCTGATTCATTAAGATTGGCGTTGTACACATTAATCTTAATTGATGTGACCACTAGGGTTGAGCGACTTTCATTTTTTAAAGATCGAGTCGGGTTTTGTGAAACCCGACTTTGTCCAGAGTCGAGTCGAGTGCAGTCGGCCGATTATCGCTTAAAGTCGGGGATCGACCGAAACACGAAACCCAATGCAAGTCAATGGGGAAGCATAGTCGGCAGTGAGTGGAGGCCAGGAAAACACCTACAGTGCCCATTTTAATGCCAAAAACATCCATTCTTGTTTCTGAAGCTTGTCAATCTTAATTAACTTTATAATAATAGTTGTTCAATGGAACTTGGGTCATTTGGCAAAAGTTGTGGGGGGTAGGGCTGGTTCAAGGTTTTAGTGGGCCCAGGAATCGTGGACTACGTCACGGCGGTGGAGCAGGGAGAGGTAAGTATTTAAACGTTGCAAGTGCTGTGATCCTGAGCAAGCAGGGGGGCACACTTGTTCGCATTGGCACTGGCACAGGGCCCCTCAAAGTACAGCGGTGTGTTTGCACGGTGGGGGCACCTCCCACCAGCAGCGACACTTTTGCGTACTCTGAGGGGCCCTGTGCCAGTGACGTCGCCAACGAGTATGCCCCCCCACCTGATGAAGGAACCTGCACTTTCATCTGCACCTTCCTCTTTGTCCCTGTGTAAGGTGGTATAACATGCGGGAAGGGGAACCTTACTTTCAGCAGGGTCAGATTCTGGCTGTGTAGAGTGCAAGGGGAATGTAGTGGTCTAGGTCAATGTACCAGCAGACTCATCTAGCAGTGGCTGGGCAATGGGCAGGATGAGGAGGAAACAGATATAGGGCCAAAGAATAAAGTAGGCTAAATGCAGTTCAAAATTGGTAACAGGACTAAACAGGCGGCATTGCTTTGTTCAGTGGAGTAGCAAACCCAGGAGCAGCAGACACTGTTTTAAGGGCCCAAACACACTAATAGGCCAAATGCAGTTTAATATCTGATACTTTAGGCCAAAAGCCTAAGACTGAAGCTCAGCTTTATTCAGTTGAGGGCAAACACCAGGGAGGGGCAGACACCGTTAGTAGGCCCTAACCACCAATTTTTAAAAACACAGCACTTAATGAGAGCCAGAAGGTTGAAGCTCAGCTTTATTCAGTTGAGGACAAACACCAGGCAGGGGCAGACACCGTTAGTAGGCCGTAACCAAAGTTGAAGGCCAAATGCAGTTTAATATCTGATACTATAGGCCGAAAGCCAGAAGGTGGAAGCTCAGCTTTATTCAGTTGAGGGCAAACACCAGGGAGGGGCAGACACCGTTATTAGGCCCTAACCACCAATTTTTAAAAACACAGCACTTAATGAGAGCCAGAAGGTTGAAGCTCAGCTTTATTCAGTTGAGGACAAACACCAGGCAGGGGCAGACACCGTTAGTAGGCCGTAACCAAAGTTGAAGGCCAAATGCAGTTTAATATCTGATACTATAGGCCGAAAGCCAGAAGGTGGAAGCTCAGCTTTATTCAGTTGAGGGCAAACACCAGGGAGGGGCTGACACCGTTAGTAGGCCCTAACCA
Organism: Ranitomeya variabilis; assembly: GCF_051348905.1. Lineage (NCBI taxonomy): Eukaryota > Metazoa > Chordata > Amphibia > Anura > Dendrobatidae > Ranitomeya > Ranitomeya variabilis. Next base: position 189,646,463 of record NC_135232.1, read on the forward strand.
CCAATTTTTAAAAACACAGCACTTAATGAGAGCCAGAAGGTTGAAGCTCAGCTTTATTCAGTTGAGGGCAAACACCAGGCAGGGGCAGACACCGTTAGTAGGCCTAAACCAAAGTTGAAGGCCAAATGCAGTTTAATTTCTCATACTATAGGCCGAAAGCCAGAAGGTGGAAGCTCCGATTTAGACAGTGGAGGACAATTTGAATTAGGGACTGCAGACAGACTTAGTAGGCTGTCCCCTGTGGACCATGCATCCACCACATTAACCCATTGCGCCTTAATGGACACGTAATCTTCCGTGGCCATGCCTACAGGTCCATGCATCTGTTGTCAGGTGCACCTTTGTACTCACAGATTGCCAGAGTGCATGGACAATGCGGTCTTTTACATGCTGGTGGAGGGTTGGGATGGCTTTTCTCGCAAAAGAAGTGTCGACTGGTTAGCTTGTAGCGTGGTACAGCGTAGTCCATCATGGCCTTATTAATAGTAAATAAAATATATAACTAGGCTCTATGAACTTTTAAATAGGTTCCAGGGGTACACGGGCAGCATTGGTGTCGTCAGTGGAGGAGTATTGCAAGTAGGGGCCGCAGACAGGCTAACAAAGGCCTAAAATAACAAACAATAGGCAGGCATGGCAGTTTTAAATCGGTTACATGGATACACAGGCAGGCAGCATTGTGGTCAGTGGAAGAGTATTGCAAGTAGGGGCCGCAGACAGGCTATTAAAGGCCTAAAATAACAAACAATAGGCAGGCATGGCAGTTTTAAATCGGTTACATGGATACACAGGCAGGCACTCCAGGCAGCATTGTGGTCAGTAGAGGAGTATTGCAAGTAGGGGCCGCAGACAGGCTATTAAAGGCCTAAAATAACAAACAATAGGCAGGCATGGCAGTTTTAAATCGGTTACATGGATACACAGACAGGCACTCCAGGCAGCATTGTGGTCAGTGGAGGAGTATTGCAAGTAGGGGCTGCAGACAGGCTGTCAAAGGCCTAAAATAACAAACAATAGGCAGGCATGGCAGTTTTAAATCGGTTACATGGATACACAGGCAGGCACTCCAGGCAGCATTGTGGTCAGTGGAGGAGTATTGCAAGTAGGGGCCGCAGACAGGCTATCAAAGGCCTAAAATAACAAACAATAGGCAGGCATGGCAGTTTTAAATCGGTTACATGGATACATAGGCAGGCACTCCAGGCAGCATTGTGGTCAGTGGAGGAGTATTGCAAGTAGGGGCCGCAGACAGGCTATCAAAGGCCTAAAATAACAAACAATAGGCAGGCATGGCAGTTTTAAATCGGTTACATGGATACACAGGCAGGCAGCATTGTGGTCAGTGGAGGAGTATTGCAAGAAGTGTCTGACACAGTTAGTACTGCCAAAAAATAAATAGATGTTAATGTCTCGCAAAACAACTATAAATAAAAAAAAGGGTGGCATGCTTAGGTACAGGGGTGGGCTCATCTGCAGAGTTTATGACAAAGTAATTTGGCAGTAAATTAGTATTTACTGGTGTCAATATAGGACACTGACCCAGACTACTGTAACTATCATCATAGATGTCAACAAATTGGTATTGATTGTCAGTGCCAGGCATTGAATGATATCAGCGCATAGACTAAACATTGGTGGAGCTGTGCGAGATAATTTGGCACGTGGTAGAGCACAGTTTGAGCTGGGGGGGGACTCTCTTGTGGCCGGCGGTACCGCCCCAGGGCCCCTCAGGTTACAACGGCGTGTCTGACGTTGGGTGCGCACCACCACCGCCAGAGACACTACATTGTACTATGAGGGACCCAGTGGCAGTGCCGTCGACCAAAAGCGAGCACACCCACCTCTTCTGACAAACAGCACTGTAACTAACGGGTGCTTGCGCCAAGTGTCGAGAGTGAGACAACGGCCCCGTGGGGGGAGTTTTCCCATTGGGGGATGTGTAAACATGTCGTATGCTGGTCAAACAGCTGCTGCAAATTAAGAGATTTTAACACTCAGTAAGACCAGTCCACAAGCAAGACCTTTTTATAGGAAAGCTAGGTGTCAGCCGGGAAAGGTGGGGCAAAATAATTTGAAATCCAGGAGTGGTTCATTTTAATGAAGGTGAGATCATCCACATTTTGGGTAGCCAGACGAGTCCTTTTTTCGGTTAATATTGAACCAGCAGCACTGAATACTCTTTCTGATAGCACACTAGCTGCTGGGCAAGCAAGCTCCTGCAACGCATATTCTGTCAATTCAGGCCAGGTGTCTAATTTGGATGCCCAGTAATCAAATGGGAATGACGGTTGAGGGAGAACATCAATAAGGGCTGAAAAATAGTTAGTAACCATACTGGACAAATGTTGTCTCCTGTCACTTTGAATAGATGCTGCAGTACCTGTCCTGTCTGCGGTCATTGCGAAATCACTCCACAACCTGGTCAGAAAACCCCTCTGTCCAACGCCACTTCTGATCTGTGCACCTCTAACACCTCTGCCCTGTAGCCCCCTGCAGCTTGTGTGAGAACCATCACCGGCGCTGTGTGCTGGGAATGCCTGAATCAAACGGTCTACAAGAGTAGCTTGTTTGGTTGCTAATATTTGTTCGAGGTTCTCATGTGGCATAATATTTTGCAATTTGCCTTTATAGCGAGGGTCAAGGATGCAGGCCAACCAGTAATCGTCATCGCTCATCATTTTAATAATGCGTGGGTCCTTTTTGAGGATACGTAAGGCATAATCCGCCATGTGGGCCAAAGTTCCAGTTGGCAAATCTGCGGTTGTGCTGGTTTGAGGGGCAGTTACAGGCAAATCTACGTCACTTGTCTCCATTACAAAAACAGAACCCGGCCTTGCAACGCCACTAATTTCTGTTGGCCCAGGAGAAGCTTCCTCAGTAAAAAAGTACTCATCCCCATCATCCTCCTCGTCCTCCTCATCGCCCGCTACCGCGTCCTCTACACGGCCCTGACCAGACAATGGCTGACTGTCATCAAGGCTTTCCTCTTCCTCGGCTGCAGACGCCTGCTCCTTTATGTGCGTCAAACTTTGCATCAGCAGACGCATTAGGGGGATGCTCATGCTTATTATTGCGTTGTCTGCACTAACCAGCCGTGTGCATTCCTCAAAACACTGAAGGACTTGACACAGGTCTTGTAGCTTCGACCACTGCACACCTGACAACTCCATGTCTGCCATCCAACTGCCTGCCCGTGTATCCTCCCACAAATATATAACAGCACGCCTCTGTTCGCACACTCTCTGAAGCATGTGCAGTGTGGAGTTCCACCTTGTTGCAACGTCGATGATTAGGCAATGCTGAGGAAGGTTCAAAGAACGCTGATAGTTCTGCATACGGCTGGAGTGTACAGGCGAACGGCGGATATGCGAGCAAAGTCTGCGCACTTTGAGGAGCAGGTCGGGTAACCCCGGATAACTTTTCAGGAAGCACTGCACCACCAGGTTTAAGGTTTGAGCCAGGCAAGGAATGTGTTTCAGTTGGGAAAGGGCTATGGCAGCCATGAAATTCCTTCCGTTATCACTCACTACCTTGCCTGCCTCAAGATGTACAGTGCCCAGCCATGACTGAGTTTCTTTCTGCAAGAACTCGGACAGAACTTCCGCGGTGTGTCTGTTGTCGCCCAAACACTTCATTGCCAATACAGCCTGCTGACGCTTGCCACTAGCTGTCCCATAATGGCACACCTGGTGTGCAACAGTGGCAGCTGCGGATGGAGTGGATGTGCGACTGCGGTCTGTGGATGAGCTCTTGCTTCTGCAGGAGGAGGAGGAAGAGGAGGAGGGGGGGCGAACGCCTACAGCCAACTCTTTCCTTGACCGTGGGCTAGGCAGAACTGTCCCAATATTGCTGTCCCCTGTGGAGCCTGCATCCACCACATTCACCCAGTGTGCCGTGATGGACACGTAACGTCCCTGGCCATGCCTATTGGTCCATACATCTGTTGTCAGGTGCACCTTTGTAGTAACAGACTGCCTGAGTGCATGGACGATGCGGTCTTTAACATGCTGTTGGAGGGCTGGGATGGCTTTTCTAGAAAAGAAGTGCCGACTGGGTAGCTCGTAGCGTGGTACAGCATAGTCCATCAGCGCTTTGAAAGCTTCGCTTTCAACTAACCGGTAGGGCATCATCTCTAATGAGATTAGTCTAGCAATGTGGGCGTTCAAACCCTGTGTATGCAGATGCGAGGATGAGTACTTCCTTTTCCTAACAAGAGTCTCATGTAGGGTGAGCTGGACTGGAGAGCTGGAGATCGTGGAACTAGCGGTGGTGCCGGTGGACATGGGTGAGTGAGAGAGGGTTGGAGATGGTATTCTTGCTGGTGCCCTACATGCAGTGTTTCCTACTACTAACCTGGTGATTCCCTGACTGCTTTGGCCTGGCGACGAAAGCTGCACAGATACTGCAGGTGGTGTGGGAAATGGTCGGCTTACAGGGAGGGAAGGGATGTAGCGTTGCTGACTAGCTTCATTGGCCAAGGGTGCTGCAACCTTTAGGGACGTTTGGTAGTTAGTCCAGGCTTGCAAATGCATGGTGGATAAATGTCTATGCATGCAACTTGTATTTAGACTTTTAAGATTCTGACCTCTGCTTAAGGTAGTTGAACATTTTTGACAGATGACTTTGCGCTGATCATTTGGATGTTGTTTAAAAAAATGCCAGACTGCACTCTTTCTACTATCGGATACCTTTTCAGGCATTGCAGACTGAGCTTCTTTAACCGGATGGCCACGCTGTCCTCCAACTGGTTTTGGTTTTGCCATGCGTTTTTGGCCAGATACGGGCCCGGTAGATGGAACCTGTTGTGATGTTGATGCCTGCTGCGGCTCCTCCTCCTCCGCTTCAGAACTACTGCCGCCTGCACCCTGTTCCCCCAATGGCTGCCAATCGGGGTCCACAACTGGGTCATCTATGACCTCCTCTTCTATGTTGTGTGCAACTTCATCTGTGTCACCGTGTAAGCCGGTGGTATTGCGTTCGTGACGGAGCACCATAGTCTCCGCTGGTTTTGATTCTGCCTCAGTACACTGCGAGGGCAATGTTCTGGTCTGAGTCAAAGGAACAGCATATTAATCTGGCTGTGGCTGTGCATCTGTGCACTCCATGTCCGATTCAACTTCTAATGGGCATAGCCTGTTAACTGTTTCACTGTGTAACCCAGGAACAGTATGTGTAAAGAGCTCCATGGAGTAACCTGTTGTGTCGACTGACGCATCCTTCACTGTTGTTTTTAGTGAAGGACACAAGGAAGCGACTTGTTCCTGACCGGGAGCATCCACTGACGATGCACTGCTCTGACATTTGGCACTTTCCGAGGAGGAGGCAAAAGAGTTAGAGGCAGAGTCAGCAATGAAAGCCAATACTTGTTCCTCCTGCTCCGGCTTCAAAAGTGGTTTTCCTACTCCCAGAAAAGAGAGCGTTCGAGGCCTTGTGTAGCCAGACAACGAACCTGGCTCAACAACTCGAGACTTAGGTGCTGTACTGCTTTTACCACAACCACCTGATGCTCCACCACCACTACCATCATTACCTGCTGACAATGACCGCCCACGGCCACGACCTCTTCCACTAGACTTCCTCATTGTTTGCAAAACGTAACCAAAGTAACGCTATTTGTTACTGTAAAACAACTTATCAGGTGAACTCAAACTTCTGTAGGATTTATATATACCTTTATAGGTGCCTGACACTGAAAGGAAAATCAGGCCCAATGTTACACACTAGGTTTTCTGTGCCCCAATAATTTGAGACAGATGGCACACACAGGACCAGCACTCAAGCAGAAATGCCAATCTTAATCTCCCACTATTTTTTTTTTTTTCTGGGAGAATGTATTCCCCCCCAAAAAAAACTGGCCAAGTATTACACAGTGTTTTTGGTGGCACACAATGAGAGACAGATACCACACACAGCAATGGCACGGAGGCAGACTTGCCAATATTTATCTCCCACTAATTTTTTTTTTGGAAAAGGGAGAATTTAGCAAAAAAAAATAAAAAATGGCCAAGTATTACACAGTGTTTTCGGTGCCACACAATGACAGACAGATGCCACACACAGCAATGGCACGGAGGCAGACTTGCCAATATTTATCTCCCACTAATTTTTTTTTTTGGAAAAGGGAGAATTTAGCAAAAAAAAAAAATGGCCAAGTATTACACAGTGTTTTCGGTGCCACACAATGACAGACAGATGCCACATACAGCAATGGCACGGAGGCAGACTTGCCAATATTTATCTCCCACTAATTTTTTTTTTTGAAAAAGGAGAATTTAGCAAAAAAAAACAAAAACTGGCCAAGTATTACACAGTGTTTTCGGTGGCACACAATGAGAGACAGATACCACACACAGCAATGGCACGGAGGCAGACTTGCCAATATTTATCTACCACTAATTTTTTTTTTGGAAAAGGGAGAATTTAGCAAAAAAAAATAAAAAATGGCCAAGTATTACACAGTGTTTTCGGTGCCACACAATGACAGACAGATGCCACACACAGCAATGGCACGGAGGCAGACTTGCCAATATTTATCTCCCACTAATTTTTTTTTTGGAAAAGGGAGAATGTACCCCCCCAAAAAAAAATGGCCAAGTATTACACAGTGTTTTCGGTGCCACACAATGAGAGACAGATGCCACACACAGCAATGGCACGGAGGCAGACTTGCCAATATTTATCTCCCACTAATTTTTTTTTTTGAAAAGGGAGAATTTAGCAAAAAAAAAAAATGGCCAAGTATTACACAGTGTTTTCGGTGCCACACAATGACAGACAGATGCCACATACAGCAATGGCACGGAGGCAGACTTGCCAATATTTATCTCCCACTAATTTTTTTTTTGAAAAAGGAGAATTTAGCAAAAAAAAAACAAAAACTGGCCAAGTATTACACAGTGTTTTCGGTGGCACACAATGAGAGACAGATACCACACACAGCAATGGCACGGAGGCAGACTTGCCAATATTTATCTCCCACTAATTTTTTTTTTGGAAAAGGGAGAATTTAGCAAAAAAAAAAAAAAAAATGGCCAAGTATTACACAGTGTTTTCGGTGCCACACAATGACAGACAGATGCCACACACAGCAATGGCACGGAGGCAGACTTGCCAATATTTATCTCCCACTAATTTTTTTTTTGGAAAAGGGAGAATGTACCCCCCCAAAAAAAAAATGGCCAAGTATTACACAGTGTTTTCGGTGCCACACAATGAGAGACAGATGCCACACACAGCAATGGCACGGAGGCAGACTTGCCAATATTTATCTCCCACTAATTTTTTTTTTGGAAAAGGGAGAATGTACCCCAAAAAAACAAAAACTGGCCAAGTATTACACAGTGTTTTCGGTGGCACACAATGAGAGACAGATATGTTATGATTTTCCCAATGGCAGGGAAATCAAAAATAACAAACGGACTAGCTCTCGGGTGATGGAAACTAAAGTGACCGTGACCTGAACCTGACACAACACTGGAAGTAGCCGGGGAGTGTTTCCTACGATGCCCTAGACACCACGCGCCAGCCGGAGATCTAACTACCCCTATCAGAGGAATATACAGGCCTGCCTTACCTCCAGAGATGAACCCCAAAAGGAGATAGCAGGCCCCCACAAATATTGACGGTGAGTCAAGAGGAAAAGACATACGTAGGATGAACAGCAGATTTAGCACAGTGAGGTCCGCTTACTAGATAGCAGAAGTACAGGAAAGAGTTACTTCACGGTCAACTTCAAAACACTACTCTAAAACACCATCCTGAAATTACTTTAAAACTCCAGTGACAACTCATGCCACTGGAGTGGCAATTTCAGTCCACGAGAGCTTCCAGCTGCAGAGAGTGACATTGCAGATAGCTGGACAAAAAATAACATTAACTAGGAACAAAATTCAACTTAGCTGAACTGGAACTTGAGGCAGGAGAATGCAACAGAATGCTACTGATACATTGTTGGCCGGCATCGGACCAGCAGCCAAGCAGCCTTAAATAGGAAACTCCCCTAATGGGTGTCAACAGGTGATCAAGGATAGAAGAAGGCAAATAAGTGGCAATACCATAAAACACCACCGGGGGAGCCCACAAACAGAATTCACAACAGTACCCCCCCCTTAAGGAGGGGGCACCGAACCCTCACCAGAACCACCAGGGCGATCTGGATGAGCACTATGGAATGCACGAACCAAATCAGGAGCATGAACATCAGATGCTGTCACCCAAGAATTATCCTCCTGACCATAGCCTTTCCACTTAACCAGATACTGAAGTTTCCGTCTGGAAACACGGGAGTCCAAGATCTTTTCTACCACATACTCCAACTCACCCTCAACCAGCACAGGAGCAGGAGGATCAGCAGACGGAACAACCGGCACCTCATACCTCCGCAATAATGACCGATGAAAAACATTATGAATAGTAAAAGATGCTGGGAGGTCCAAACGAAAGGACACAGGATTGAGAACCTCCAGAATCCTATAAGGGCCGATAAACCGAGGCTTAAACTTAGGAGACGAGACCTTCATAGGAACAAATCGAGAAGACAACCAAACCAGGTCCCCAACACAAAGACGAGGACCGACACGCCGATGACGATTAGTGAACTGTTGAGTCTTCTCCTGGGACAACTTCAGATTGTCCACAACCTGTCCCCAAATCTGATGCATTCTATCAACCACAGCATCTACTCCAGGACAATCCGAAGACTCCAATTGACCGGACGAAAAGCGAGGGTGAAACCCTGAATTACAAAAAAATGGAGAAACCAAAGTGGCAGAACTGGCCCGATTGTTAAGGGCAAACTCTGCCAATGGCAAAAAATCAAGCCAATCGTCCTGATCAGCGGACACAAAACACCTCAAGTAAGTCTCCAAGGTCTGATTAGTACGCTCAGTCTGGCCATTAGTCTGAGGATGGAATGCAGACGAAAAAGACAAGTCGATGCCCATCCTGGCACAGAACGCCCGCCAAAATCTAGACACAAACTGAGTACCCTTGTCAGACACTATATTCTCAGGAATACCATGCAAACGCACCACATTCTGAAAAAATAGAGGGACCAGCTCAGAGGAGGAGGGCAATTTGGGCAAAGGTACCAAGTGAACCATCTTGGAAAAACGGTCACACACCACCCAGATGACGGACATCCTACGAGAAACAGGAAGGTCAGAAATAAAGTCCATAGAGATGTGCGTCCAAGGCCTCTTAGGAATAGGCAAGGGCAACAACAACCCGCTGGCCCGGGAACAGCAGGGCTTAGCCCGAGCACAAACATCACAAGACTGCACAAAAATACGTACATCTCGAGACAAGGAAGGCCACCAGAAGGACCTAGACACCAGATCCCTGGTGCCAAAAATTCCAGGATGACCTGCCAACGCGGAAGAGTGAACCTCCGAAATAACTCTACTGGTCCAGTCATCAGGGACAAACAGTCTACCAGGCGGACAGCGATCAGGCCTATCCACCTGAAACTCCTGCAAAGAGCGCCGCAGGTCTGGGGAGACAGCTGACAATATCACCCCATCCTTCAGGATGCCAGTAGGTTCGGAATCACCAGGCGAGTCAGGCTCAAAACTCCTAGAGAGGGCATCCGCCCTCACATTCTTAGACCCAGGCAGATATGAGACCACAAAGTTAAATCGAGAGAAAAACAACGACCAGCGCGCCTGTCTAGGATTCAGACGCCTGGCTGACTCAAGATAAATTAGATTTTTGTGGTCAGTCAAGACCACCACCTGGTGTCTAGCACCCTCAAGCCAATGACGCCACTCCTCAAATGCCCACTTCATGGCCAAGAGCTCCCGATTTCCAACATCATAATTTCGCTCAGCGGGCGAAAACTTTCGAGAGAAAAACGCACATGGTCTCATCACTGAGCAGTCAGGACCTTTCTGCGACAAAACTGCACCTGCTCCGATCTCGGAAGCATCTACTTCAACCTGGAACGGGAGCGAAACATCAGGCTGGCGCAACACAGGAGCAGAAGAAAAGCGGCGCTTAAGCTCCCGAAAGGCCTCCACAGCCGCAGAGGACCAATTAGCAACATCAGCACCCTTCTTGGTCAAATCAGTCAAAGGTTTAGCAATGGCAGAAAAACCCGCTATGAATCGGCGATAGAAATTAGCAAATCCCAAGAATTTCTGAAGACTCTTTAGAGAAGTAGGTTGTATCCAATCACAAATAGCCTGAACCTTAACAGGGTCCATCTCCATAGATGAAGGGGAAAAAATATATCCCAGAAAGGAAATTCTCTGAACCCCAAAAATACACTTTGAGCCCTTCACAAATAGAGAATTAGCTCGTAAAACCTGAAAAACTCTCCTGACCTGTTGAACATGAGATTCCCAGTCCTCCGAAAAAATCAAAATATCATCCAAATACACAATCATAAATTTATCCAGATATTCACGGAAAATATCGTGCATAAAGGACTGAAAAACGGAAGGGGCATTCGCGAGACCGAAAGGCATTACCAAATACTCAAAATGGCCTTCAGGCGTATTAAATGCGGTCTTCCACTCATCCCCCTGCTTAATCCGCACCAAATTATACGCACCACGTAGATCGATCTTAGTGAACCACTTCGCCCCCTTTATGCGAGCAAAAAGATCAGTCAGTAAAGGTAACGGGTACTGGTATTTAACAGTAATCTTATTCAGAAGTCGATAGTCGATACAAGGTCTCAATGAACCATCCTTTTTACCCACAAAGAAAAACCCTGCCCCCAATGGAGACAAAGAGGGGCGAATATGACCCTTTTCTAAAGATTCTCTGATATACTCCCGCATAGCAGTATGTTCAGGTACAGACAAATTAAACAAGCGACCCTTAGGAAATTTACTACCGGGAATCAACTCAATAGCGCAGTCACACTCTCTGTGAGGGGGGAGAGAATCAGTTTTAGGCTCCTGAAAGACATCATAAAAATCTGACAGAAATGCTGGGATCTCAGAGGGAGTAGATGAAGAAATGGGAACCAAAGGTGCATCCCCATGAATCCCCCGACATCCCCAGCTCAGCACAGACATTGATCTCCAGTCCAAGACTGGATTATGAATTTGTAACCATGGTAATCCAAGTACTAATACGTCATGTAGATTATATAACACAAGGAAACGAATAATCTCCTGATGGTCTGGGGAAAGATGCATAGTCACTTGTGTCCAATATTGTGGTTTATTGCTAGCCAAAGGTGTAGAATCAATACCCTTTAAGGGAATAGAAACCTCCAGAGGCTCTAAATCAAACCCACAACGCTTGGCAAAGGACCAATCCATGAGACTCAGAGCGGCGCCAGAATCCACATAAGCATCCACAGTAACAGATGATAAAGTACAAATCAATGTCACGGACAAAAGAAATTTAGACTGCAAGGTACCCATAAAAAAAGATTTATCAACCTTTTTATCAACCTTCTTTATGCGTTTAGAGCATGCTGATATAACATGAGCTGGATCTCCACAATAGAAGCACAACCCATTTTTGCGCCTGTAATTCTGTCGTTCGCCTCTAGACAATACACTATCGCATTGCATATGCTCTGGTGCCTTTTCAGAGGTCACCGCCAAATGATGCACAGGTTTTTGCTCAGAAGATACCGCCATATGGTGCACAGGTTTTTGCTCAGAAGATACCGCCATATGGTGCACAGGTTTTTGCTCAAAAGATACCGCCATATGGTGCACAGATTTTTGCTCAGAAGATACCGCCATATGGTGCACAGATTTGCGCTCCCGTAAACGCCGATCAATCTGGATAGCCAATTTCATGGCATCATTCAGACCTGTAGGCACAGGGAACCCCACCATGACATCCTTCACGGCATCAGAGAGACCTTCTCTGAAATTAGCTGCTAGAGCGCACTCATTCCATTTAGTAAGTACCGACCATTTACTAAATTTCTGGCAGTATATCTCAGCTTCATCTTGCCCTTGGGAAAGAGCTATCAAGGCTTTCTCAGCCAAAATCTCTAAATTAGGTTCTTCATAAAGCAACCCCAAAGCCAGAAAAAACGCATCTACATTTAATAAAGCAGGATCCCCTGGCGACAATGCAAATGCCCAACTTTGTGGGTCACCCCGCAACAGAGAAATAACAATTTTAACCTGTTGCGCAGGATCACCAGCAGAGTGAGATTTCAGAGACAAAAACAATTTACAATTCTCTCTGAAATTCAAAAAACGGGATCTGTCTCCGGTAAAAAATTCAGGCATAGGGATCTCAGGTTCAGACATTGGAGCACGTATAACAAAATCTTGTAAGTTCTGGACCTTTGAAGCCAGGTTATTCAGACCTGCAACCAAACTCTGTGGATCCATGATTCAAACAGGTGTAACCAAAGCCATTCAAAGATTAAGAGGAGAGGAAAAAAAAAAAAAAAGGCTGAAGACTGCAGTTTAAGCAAGGAGTACAAATAAGCACTAAGGTGCACTTTCCAAACACAGAAGGAAAAAAAAAAACCTTTTCATATCCTTTCCTGCTTTAGTGCATAGTTTTAACACACGGGCCGGCCAAACTGTTATGATTTTCCCAATGGCAGGGAAATCAAAAATAACAAACGGACTAGCTCTCGGGTGATGGAAACTAAAGTGACCGTGACCTGAACCTGACACAACACTGGAAGTAGCCGGGGAGTGTTTCCTACGATGCCCTAGACACCACGCGCCAGCCGGAGATCTAACTACCCCTATCAGAGGAATATACAGGCCTGCCTTACCTCCAGAGATGAACCCCAAAAGGAGATAGCAGGCCCCCACAAATATTGACGGTGAGTCAAGAGGAAAAGACATACGTAGGATGAACAGCAGATTTAGCACAGTGAGGTCCGCTTACTAGATAGCAGAAGTACAGGAAAGAGTTACTTCACGGTCAACTTCAAAACACTACTCTAAAACACCATCCTGAAATTACTTTAAAACTCCAGTGACAACTCATGCCACTGGAGTGGCAATTTCAGTCCACGAGAGCTTCCAGCTGCAGAGAGTGACATTGCAGATAGCTGGACAAAAAATAACATTAACTAGGAACAAAATTCAACTTAGCTGAACTGGAACTTGAGGCAGGAGAATGCAACAGAATGCTACTGATACATTGTTGGCCGGCATCGGACCAGCAGCCAAGCAGCCTTAAATAGGAAACTCCCCTAATGGGTGTCAACAGGTGATCAAGGATAGAAGGAGGCAAATAAGTGGCAATACCATAAAACACCACCGGGGGAGCCCACAAACAGAATTCACAACACAGATACCACACACAGCAATGGCACGGAGGCAGACTTGCCAATATTTATCTCCCACTAATTTTTTTTTTGGAAAAGGGAGAATTTAGCAAAAAAAAATAAAAAATGGCCAAGTATTACACAGTGTTTTCGGTGCCACACAATGACAGACAGATGCCACACACAGCAATGGCACGGAGGCAGACTTGCCAATATTTATCTCCCACTAATTTTTTTTTTGGAAAAGGGAGAATGTACCCCCCCCAAAAAAAATGGCCAAGTATTACACAGTGTTTTCGGTGCCACACAATGAGAGACAGATGCCACACACAGCAATGGCACGGAGGCAGACTTGCCAATATTTATCTCCCACTAATTTTTTTTTTTGGAAAAGGGAGAATTTAGCAAAAAAAAAAAAATGGCCAAGTATTACACAGTGTTTTCGGTGCCACACAATGACAGACAGATGCCACATACAGCAATGGCACGGAGGCAGACTTGCCAATATTTATCTCCCACTAATTTTTTTTTTTGAAAAAGGAGAATTTAGCAAAAAAAAACAAAAACTGGCCAAGTATTACACAGTGTTTTCGGTGGCACACAATGAGAGACAGATACCACACACAGCAATGGCACGGAGGCAGACTTGCCAATATTTATCTCCCACTAATTTTTTTTTGGGAAAAGGGAGAATTTAGCAAAAAAAAATAAAAAATGGCCAAGTATTACACAGTGTTTTCGGTGCCACACAATGACAGACAGATGCTACACACAGCAATGGCACGGAGGCAGACTTGCCAATATTTATCTCCCACTAATTTTTTTTTTGGAAAAGGGAGAATGTACCCCCCCCCAAAAAAAATGGCCAAGTATTACACAGTGTTTTCGGTGCCACACAATGAGAGACAGATGCCACACACAGCAATGGCACGGAGGCAGACTTGCCAATATTTATCTCCCACTAATTTTTTTTTGGGAAAAGGGAGAATGTACCCCCCCAAAAAAAAAATGGCCAAGTATTACACAGTGTTTTCGGTGCCACACAATGAGAGACAGATGCCACACACAGCAATGGCACGGAGGCAGACTTGCCAATATTTATCTCCCACTAATTTTTTTTTTGGAAAAGGGAGAATGTACCCCCCCCAAAAAAAATGGCCAAGTATTACACAGTGTTTTCGGTGCCACACAATGACAGACAGATGCCACACACAGCAATGGCACGGAGGCAGACTTGCCAATATTTATCTCCCACTAATTTTTTTTTTGGAAAAGGGAGAATTTAGCAAAAAAAAAAAAATGGCCAAGTATTACACAGTGTTTTCGGTGCCACACAATGACAGACAGATGCCACATACAGCAATGGCACAGAGGCAGACTTGCCAATATTTATCTCCCACTAATTTTTTTTTTGAAAAAGGAGAATTTAGCAAAAAAAAACAAAAACTGGCCAAGTATTACACAGTGTTTTTGGTGGCACACAATGAGAGACAGATACCACACACAGCAATGGCACGGAGGCAGACTTGCCAATATTTATCTCCCACTAATTTTTTTTTTGGAAAAGGGAGAATTTAGCAAAAAATAAATAAAAAATGGCCAAGTATTACACAGTGTTTTCGGTGCCACACAATGAGAGACAGATGCCACACACAGCAATGGCACGGAGGCAGACTTGCCAATATTTATCTCCCACTAATTTTTTTTTTGGAAAAGGGAGAATGTACCCCCCCAAAAAAAATGGCCAAGTATTACACAGTGTTTTCGGTGCCACACAATGACAGACAGATGCCACACACAGCAATGGCACGGAGGCAGACTTGCCAATATTTATCTCCCACTAATTTTTTTTTGGGAAAAGGGAGAATTTAGCAAAAAAAAAAAAATGGCCAAGTATTACACAGTGTTTTCGGTGCCACACAATGACAGACAGATGCCACATACAGCAATGGCACGGAGGCAGACTTGCCAATATTTATCTCCCACTAATTTTTTTTTTTGAAAAAGGAGAATTTAGCAAAAAAAAACAAAAACTGGCCAAGTATTACACAGTGTTTTCGGTGGCACACAATGAGAGACAGATACCACACACAGCAATGGCACGGAGGCAGACTTGCCAATATTTATCTCCCACTAATTTTTTTTGGAAAAGGGAGAATTTAGCAAAAAAAAATAAAAAATGGCCAAGTATTACACAGTGTTTTCGGTGCCACACAATGACAGACAGATGCTACACACAGCAATGGCACGGAGGCAGACTTGCCAATATTTATCTCCCACTAATTTTTTTTTGGGAAAAGGGAGAATGTACCCCCCCCAAAAAAAATGGCCAAGTATTACACAGTGTTTTCGGTGCCACACAATGAGAGACAGATGCCACACACAGCAATGGCACGGAGGCAGACTTGCCAATATTTATCTCCCACTAATTTTTTTTTGGGAAAAGGGAGAATGTACCCCCCCCCCAAAAAATGGCCAAGTATTACACAGTGTTTTCGGTGCCACACAATGAGAGACAGATGCCACACACAGCAATGGCACGGAGGCAGACTTGCCAATATTTATCTCCCACTAATTTTTTTTTTGGAAAAGGGAGAATGTACCCAAAAAAAAATAAAAAATGGCCAAGTATTACACAGTGTTTTCGGTGCCACACAATGACAGACAGATGCCACACACAGCAATGGCACGGAGCCAGACTTGCCAATATTTATCTCCCACTAATTTTTTTTTTGGAAAGGGAGAATTTAGCAAAAAAAAAAAAATGGCCAAGTATTACACAGTGTTTTCGGTGCCACACAATGAGAGACAGATGCCACACACAGCAATGGCACGGAGGCAGACTTGCCAATATTTATCTCCCACTAATTTTTTTTTTGGAAAAGGGAGAATGTACCCCCCCCAAAAAAAATGGCCAAGTATTACACAGTGTTTTCGGTGCCACACAATGACAGACAGATGCCACACACAGCAATGGCATGGAGGCAGACTTGCCAATATTTATCTCCCACTAATTTTTTTTGGGGAAAAAGGAGAATTTAGCAAAAAAAAAAATAAAAATGGCCAAGTATTACACAGTGTTTTCGGTGGCACACAATGAGAGACAGATACCACACACAGCAATGGCACGGAGGCAGACTTGCCAATATTTATCTCCCACTAATTTTTTTTTTGGAAAAGGGAGAATGTACCACCGAAAAAAAAAAAAAAAATGGCCAAGTATTACACAGTGTTTTTGGTGCCACACAATGACAGACAGATGCCACACACAGCAATGGCATGGAGGCAGACTTGCCAATATTTATCTCCCACTAATTTTTTTTGGGAAAAGGGAGAATTTAGCAAAAAAAAAAAATGGCCAAGTATTACACAGTGTTTTCGGTGGCACACAATGAGAGACAGATACCACACACAGCAATGGCACAGAGGCAGACTTGCCAATATTTATCTCCCACCAATTTTTTTTTTTGGAAAAGGGAGAATGTACCCCCCCCCCAAAAAAAAGGCCAAGTATTACACAGTGTTTTCGGTGCCACACAATGAGAGACAGATACCACACACAGCAATGGCACGGAGGCAGACTTGCCAATATTTATCTCCCTGCAGTTATCTCAGAAAAGTATGGCAGGCAGCTATAAAAAGGACTGCTGCACACAAAAGTGTGGACAAACACACAAGATAGCTGTGCAGAAAGGAAGGAAAAACAGGATTTGTGCTTTGAAAAAAGCAGTTGTTTTGCACAGCGGCGTACGCACAGGCACAGCAACGCAGCTATCAGGGTCAGGGAGCCTTCTAGTGCAGCCCAATGAGCTACAGCGCTGAGGAAAAAAAAATGTAGCTTCCACTGTCCCTGCAATCAAAAGGTGGTGTTGGACAGTGGAAATCGCTACAGCACAAGTGGTTTGTGGCTTTATGTACCCTGCCTATCACTATCCCTGCTTCCGAAGAAGCTGCAGCAACCTCTCCCTACGCTCAGATCAGCAGCAGTAAGATGGCGGTCGGCGGGAACGCCCCTTTATAGCCCCTGTGACGCCGCAGAAAGCAAGCCAATCACTGCAATGCCCTTCTCTAAGATGGTGGGGACTGAGATCTATGTCATCACGCTGCCCACACTCTGCGTCCACCTTCATTGGCTGAGAAATGGCGCTTTTAGCGTCATTGAAACGTGATTTTGGTGCGAAAGTCGCGTACCGCATGGCAGACCCCACACAGGGATCGGCTCGGTTTCATGAGACGCCGACTTTGCCAAAAGTCGGCGACTTATGAAAATGAACGATCCGTTTCGCTCAACCCTAGTGACCACAATTAAGAATAAGGTGTTATTACGAGTAAGGTGTGCCTGATTCATTCAGAGGTGCATGGCACTTAAAGGGAATCTGTCAGCAGGTTTTTGCTACCTCATCTGAGAGCAGCATGATGCAGGAAAAGAAAAGCTGAATCCAACGATGTATCACTTAAATTACTAGGTGCGGCCATTCTGACACAACCGGAGTTTTTAGATTTAGCAATGTAGCAGAAGTGAGAAAATTAATCCCACCCAAACCAAGTCCTCTCTATAGACAGCGAGAAGCTTATCACAGAAGGGGGTGGAGTCAGACCAGTGCTCATGGGACCAGCTATTCACAGCAATGTTAATCACAAGGTGATTAATCCTTCAGTCTAAGTAAACAACATCACACAGCTGAAGATGTGACAAATCGCTGAGTTCAGTGTTTCAACCCCTGCTTTATGCTGTGCTCAGATTACCTGCTGACAGATTCCCTGTAATGAATAAGGCACACCTTACAAATTCCCTGCATCACTAGGAGAAACAAAAGAAACTTGAATACATTTCTGGTACAAAATTATGTCACTCACTATAATGGCTTAAATTTTAATTACTCAGATGGACAGGCTTAGTCTACCCCAGCTCCATCCATTTTAGGAACTTCGAGCTGTGCAAAAAGTTTACAAAATTTTAAGGTGTTTTACGCCAGAAAACTTCTCAAAACAACTTCTTGATTCAAGCTGTTAAGGCCCATACATATAATAACAAAGTCATCCAAGCCTGCCAAATTTGATCAAACTGTTCGACTCTCCTATGTATTTACAGACCTGCCCACTCTTCGGGGACAGATGATTTCAATAGAAAAAGCCTGAGCACATTGAATTTCAACAGCTCTCAGCTTTGATGAAGAACCATTAAGAACACACTCAACCAAGTAAAGTCTGCACATGTATAGGGAGGTTTCCTGAGGAATAGCCAACAAACAGCATTTTACACCCTTTGGGTTATTCATTTAATACATTAATACTAAATGTGTAGCCAGTGGAAGCAGAGCATAATCAGCACTTTATCAGTAATGTAAGAAATAAGACCCTTGGTGTTCAGCTTATTGCCGAAGCCTCTATCAGAAAATAAGAATTCTCTTTAAGGTGATGCTATTTCTCAAAAAAATACAAAAAGCAAAGCACTCTTCATATAATCATTATGGGACCTTGGAAATAGAGCACAATTGTTCTGAAAACTTTAAAAGTACCTCTATTCCTTTTCCTGATGACTAACTTTGTGTTTCTTCTTCGGAAATGCTATGGAATGAAGATGCATACATAAATTGTAGTCTTTTGATGCATAGTATATGAATATACATAAATGTCTATATTGGTAACAGTATATTTTTGCACCTGCATATTAATGTATAGGTGTGCTGACCCCCTTTTTTATCTCACTGTACAGCTGGATTCACAGCTAAACTGAACAGTATTGTATACATTTTTTCTTACTGGTGCTTCTTCTGAAGATGAGCTATATGTAGATAGAAGAGTAAAAATACCTCCTGTCTCTATGTGCTGAGTGTGAAGGAAAAATGTAATTGTAGGTGAATATATAACAACAGTAGAGTTATAATTAGTTGGCAAAAGGACAATCTGCATTTACCAGTACTGTGGGAACCGTAGACAGTCTCCTGAAAGAATACTGAGAGGTGTCAATCGTGATACCTCGTTCTACTGAGCCAAGCTTAAAAGTGTTGGCAGATGGTGATTATTATAACCAAATTGAAGCTATCCTATGTTCCTTATGAAAGGGGTAGCTAGACACACAATACAGTATATGAAATGCAAGGTCCTTGCCCCTAAATTAGCCCACTGTCCAGTCAAAAACATCAATTTTTAAACAGTCCAATCCAGGCCATCCTGGAAATATGAGCCCAGGAAGAGGCATATAAAAGATGGGTGGCACAATCAGAAAGTTGTTCAGTGTCTACTAACAGTGATCCATGATTCATTTTTCCTTCCCTCAAGGAAACAGAAGATACTGTAGACAGAAATGTTGAGGTATTTGTTATTTCTCCCTCTTTATTTTATAACTGCTTTGCATATTTGTGTGTTATTTTATTTTTCCCTTTTTACATCTTTTCTTGTAAGCACTGTATATTTTTATATTAAAGCATAAAATATTTAATAACTTTGACCCTTGTACAGTATGTGAAATGACCAGACCAAACGTTCCCTGCTATCCACTCCCACACGGTGTCCACAGCCGAAGGAATTATGACTCACACCGGTCTCGGGGATAACAGTTGCTTTTACTTCAGCAGGAATAGGAATTAAAACTTGGAACAAATAAGGAACAGTCTCTCATGGATAGTCCACGGCAATTACAGTTCACACTTAGATGTGATTGGGGTCTGAAGCTTGAAGCGCACTCAACAGTGTCTTTTGATAGCTTACAGAAGGAGGTAGACCCAGTAATTAGATGTTACAGACCTCTACTCGGGGTTAACTCCACAGTATGTCACGGCACGTGAACAAGTACTTATAGGTGAATGTAAAAACTGAGGTGATTCCAGTCAGAAAGACTTTAGAATGATGTCTGTACAGGTTAGAGAAGTAAAGAAGAAGGGACAATAATAGGATAATAACAGTGGTACAAACCTATAAGCCGGATATGGGACGTGTCCCTTCTTCTTTACTTATTTAATGTGTACATGGCCTAGTGTCAGAGGTTCTAGTTTGGGGCAATGGATTTTTCACAACATTTGGCTAAATTGGCTGTGGCTCCCTATACTATATTGTATTGATTGGATTTCTACCATCTATATTCCTTTTTTGCACTTGCATATTTGTGTGAGCCATCATTTAGCTTCAAAACCATATTATTATCTGGTATTTCCCTGCCACCTCCCTTTATATATTTGATTTACATCATTCGATGGACAATTTTTGCTATTCTGTTTTTGTACTTGTACTTTAACCCTCCCGGGCATGGCACTTAGGTGTCACTATCCCTGTTATTACTATCTTTGGTATGTATTTTAATGATCATGTCTTTCTGAATTTATTATTAAAGTGATTACATTCAATGAAATTTTGCTCTGGGATTCACCTTTTTTTGCTTTGGGTAATATTGTATATTTGATGTGATAGAGCAATTATACTTTTCCGGCCGCTTCTTGGTTAAAAAACATTCTAGACTTGCCTGGAAAACAGCTCCTCCTATTGACCATGTGACTAGGAGCTGGCCAATAGGACACCAAATTCACATCTCAGATCCTTGCAAAACAATACTTATGAGTCATTGTACACTTTCACCATTAGATGACGCCAGAACACAGCAAATGAGAAATGCATTGCATCTAAAATGGAGGTGACTAGAAATGGGGAATTACAGCTCTCAAATGCAGGGGATAATGTAGAGGGGCAGTTAGAGAGTGAGCTGTAGTGTACAGAAGCTACTCACAATCCAGGATTACTTAAAGGGAAGGACACACTCTCGACTCGGTCACTACATATGCTATAAAGAATCCATAGCCTTTTTACAGAGTGTGTGGTCTTTTATATTGATTGTTTGTTAGTAACATAGTTCAGGAACTCAGTCATCACCCTCTGTTTAATGACTGGTGGCAGTGTGTTTCATATCCAGGGTGTGTAGTCTGTGTTTGGGGTGTGACTTATGCTCACTTTAGAGCCTGTAACAAAGGTTGAGTGCTAGATTGAGTGAGAGGAAATACATTTTAACCCTTGCTGACACACCCATGTCACATGCTGGGAAGTGTGAATGTGACATGGGAGAATCCACAGCAATTAATCTCCACTCACTAGCTCAGACACAACTGAAAAGTAGAGATGGAGCCTGTAGAGAGAAAAACTGATGAGAAATGCAGGATGCAAATAATATAATGGCCGCAGATTGTGTTTTTTATTCTGACAAGTCACATATAACATGTACTCTTAAATGAGGGCTTACATTGACTGATAATCCTGCAGAAACAAAATTGTATTTTATCTAATTTGTAGATATTTGAGATGATGAATGTGATAATCATGTAGGCAGGAATTTTCTTAAAATCTTGTCAGTAATCCATTGAAGAACACTACAGTCTAAGATTGAAGCCTCACCCGAGTCTAAAGGGACCTTCACACTAAGCGACTTTGCAGCGAGAACGACGACGATCCGTGACGTTGCAGCGTCCTGGATAGCGATCTCGTTGTGTTTGACACGCAGCAGCGATCTGGAACCCGCTGTTATATCGCTGGTTGGAGCTAGAAGTCCAGAACTTTATTTCGTCGCTGATCACCCGCTGTCCATCGCTGGATCGGCGTGTGTGACGCCGATCCAGCGATGTGTTCATTTGTAACCAGGGTAAATATCTGGTTACTAAGCGCAGGGCCGCGCTTAGTAACCTGATATTTACCCTGGTTACCATTGCAAAAGTAAAAAAAAAACACTACATACTCACATTCTGATGTCTGTCACGTCCCCTGGTGTCCACAGGGTTACGTGCTGCTGCTCAGAGCTTCCTGCACTGACTGTGTCAGCGCCGGCCGTAAAGCAGAGCACAGCGGTGACGTCACCGCTGTGCTCTGCTTTACTGCCGGCGCTGACACATTCAGTGCAGGAAGTTCTTGGCAGCAGCGCGCAACCCTGTGGACGCCGGGGGACGTGACAGACATCGGAATGTGAGTATGTAGTGTTTTTTTTTTACTTTTACAATGGTAAACAGGGTAAATATCGGGTTACTAAGCGCGGCCCTGCACTTAGTAACCCGATGTTTACCCTGGTTACCCGGGTGCTGCAGGGGGACTTCGGCATCGTTGAAGACAGTTTCAACAATGCCAAAGTCGTTCCCCTGATCGTTGGTCACTGGAGAGATCTGTCTGTGTGACAGCTCCCCAGCGACCACACGACGACTTACCAACGATCACGGCCAGGTCGTATCGCTGGTCGTGATCGTTGGTAAGTCGTTTAGTGTAACGGTACCTTAAGATTGATGTTTACAACAGCAATGATGTTTACAGAATGTAATTGATTGAATTTAGCTGTACAGTAAATGGAGATAAGTATACAATGGCTTTAGCATGGCATGAAACAAACATGATGAGAGGCAGCAGGCTCTACTAGATATAGTAGATAATACATTTCTCATCATTGTATTGAAGCACTGCCCATCCTATTTGTATATGCCGTATATTGCACAGTTGTTTTTTTGTTACCAGAAATAGTACTAAGTGGAAAACCAATTAGACTGTTCACATTGACCTTCATGTATTTGACCTTTATCAGCTATTCAATCTAACTCTATAAAATTAGCCTGGGAAGAGTGACTTTTCCACTTTGGCCCTTTACATTTGCCATTCTTTTCTTGTACTAAAGAATGGATTTATTGCTTTGCTTATGTTAATTAAAACTTCCAGTTGATTTGAAAATACTGAAGGCAATTGATACTGATAGTATCATAATCTAATACATGGTTGGAAATAAATACTATGTTTAAATTGTTCATTATGTCTGCATTATATTCAACTTTAGGTCTTTTTAATGGTTACTTTTCTTTAAGGAGTTTTCTTTGACTTTTTTTATGGATGGCCTATCCTTAGAATAGGCCATCAATGTCTAATTGGTGGGTTGCAACACCTGGCACCCTCACCAATCAGCTGTTGCCAAGTAGTGTAAATCCACACCCTATAGATATGAATAGTTGATGGAGATGTGTTGTGCTGTGCAGCTCCACAACTTAGCACATCTGGCCACCACCAGCACTGGGAACAGCTGATTGGCGGGGTGCTGGGTGTCACACCCACATTGATCAGAGATTGATGAGAAATAAAAGCATCCTTTCCATTCTCATCAGATACCATGACAACTGGAAACCTTTCAAGTGTCAATCATTAGTGATGAATGAACGTGATCAGATAATGTCTTATCCAAGCATGCTCAGGTGTTATCCGAGCATCTTGGCGTGCTTGAATATTATGTTTGAGTCCCTGCAGCTGCATGATTTGTGGCAGGTAGACAGCCTCCACACATGTGGGGATTGCCTGTTTGTTAGGAAATCCTCACATGTGTTGAGGCTGTCTAACAGCTGCAATTCATGCAGCCACAGGGACTCAAACATGATATAAGAGCTTTCCTATCCTTAGGGTGCTGCAGCAGCTGTCATTGTCTTGATTCCACAGTTGTTAGACAGCCTCAACCAATGTGAGGATTTCCTAACAAACAGGCAATCCCCACATGTTTTGAGGCTGTCTAACTGCCGCAAATCATGCAGCTGCAGGGACTCAAACATAATATACAAGCACGCCAAGATGCTTGGATAACACCTGAGCATGCTCAGATAAGACGCTATTCACGCACGTTCACTCATCATTAATAATCATCATAAACTGCCACAATAATGTAAATTATTCCTATTTTTGTACTTCCAGTAAATATTTTATGTTCAACACAAACTAGAAAAAAGGGGGGACAACAAGCGCAAATAGGGTTTTTCCTGGTAGAAAAGTGAAAGGTGACGGAACAGGTTACTGCTTTCCTTTTCTGGTTGTACAACCCACAACTAAGAAATCAAGGCAAGGACAGCTGCTGCAGCACTTTAAGGATAGGAAAGCTTCTGTGTATAGTAAGTGCTTGGAGGACAGGAGTAGTGATCGGCGCTGCCGATGACGTCTTCCCAATAAAAATCCAGAGGACTTGGTGCATGAAGGACAATGCGGTTTATTCTCAATGCATTTTGAAGTTCCTACTAACTTCTTTATTAGAAAGGAGAACCACAATAATTATTTAAATAACCGTTATAATTATTGAGGTTCTCCTGATGAAGTAGTTAGTCAAACTTTAAAACACTTTGAGAATAAGCTGCATTGTCCTTGTTACACCACATCCTCTGGATTTTTACTGGGAATACCTCATTGGCAGGGCAGTTCACCAATCCTATCCTCCAAGCACACTTTCAACACAAATGTTTATTTCTATCTTTTATTGCATACGGCTTATCGTATGCAAATTCAGAGTTCTGCAGGGTGTTGCATCCCTCAGTCTAGTTCTGCCTTCGATCCTCTACTCATATACCCCATTAAATCCATAGTGTAGGAAGATGCAACCTTGCAGCGCTGGGATCCTGGGTTCAAATCCCACCAAGGACAACATCTGCAAGGAGTTTGTATGTTCTCCCCATGTTTGTGTCACGGGGAGACTAAGTGGGCAAGAGCTAATAACCCGGGCCCCTGCAATTTCCCTCAGACTAGGGAAATCCTGACTGACCCTCTACCTAGAGTTTACACTGATGGTGTGCATGTCTAGGCCTCGACCCTCGCCCTGTCTCCTGTTTCAACCCTAGGATGAAACCACCGCCCACCACCCAGTGAAAAGATCATACACCAATACCCACAGTTAGCACAGACAAGGATAACGGAAAATATACACCATGCCGCAGTCACTCAGCAATACACTATAAATGCGCAGGGCAAAATAAATACAAATATAGGAAGGAGTAAATAAGATAAAAGGAAATACACCACCAGCAACGATACTCCAACTACTAGCTCACCACTCCAGACCGAGATAACAACGCACAAGACAGAAGCTATAATCGGCGACGCCCAATGTTCAGGAGAACTATTTAAAGGCAATGGGCATGGCCCAGCTTCCAATCTGAGCATCAGGTAAATTAACCCCGGACCAGCTAGATAAAATCTAGCTGACGCCAATGAGCACATAGTGGTCAAAAGCGGAATTACCGCTGTCTGTCGGACGACCTGGTCTGAACAGCGTCCGACATGACAGTTTGCGTAGGTTTCCTCCAGGTTCTCCAGTTTCCTCCCACATTCCAAAGACATACTGATAGGGAATTTAGATTGTGAGCCCCATTGGGGACAGTAATGATAATGTGTGCAAAACTGTAAAGCGCTGCGGAATATGTTAGCGCTATATGAAAAATAAACATTAAATAAAGAGATTCCCTTGTATCAGTAAGTATAGTCTCTTACTGTTTAAATGAAAGTACACAATAGATGCAATGGCAAGCTAAAAAAATCCAGAAGAACAAAGTAGACCGAATTATGCAGAATACACAAATATGTGTTTCTTCATTTGTAAACTTGGCCACCAGCTGAGCTACATCATGGGCATTTTCCCATTAGCTTCTTTTGGTGGCTGGCAATGATATGCAACAATTCACAATGTAAAGAGAACCAAGAGAGTGCATGTCCAGAAGGTGGAGCATAGTCCTGTTTGCTTCTTAATACATCAGGTTTCTATAAATGAAAGTAGTCTGGTCTCCCTACAAACCAAGCAAGAGTTATAGTGACCAGTTTGCTCTTCAAAATACTTGTTACACTGGGAGATGTATGCCAAATTCTTTAACATTCATAGAACAATGGTAAAATTGAAAGCAGATGTTCCGACAATCAGCTTTCGTGCCGTGTGAAATTGTGAAGTGCAGTATTATTTGGTTACATCATAGAGGTCAAATGATATCCAAAACCACATATTCGAGAAACTTTGCAAAAATAAAAAGGATATGTTTTATTACAGTGATGATATATGAGACAGGCGTAAGAAGAAACATAGACTAAGATTTTGGAATTTTGGAAGCTTTATTTAATTTTTACACTGTTGATTAAGAACAGGTTTATTTCCATAAAGAATCCTTTCTATGCCTAATCCTGTCATGCATGTTATCAGTAATAGTACTTTCACAGTTGGTAGAAATTATTCATGGAACATTGTGCAGCAATATAACTGTGCTCCGCATAGAAAAAGTTCTAAAATAGTTTTATTATTTCCTAAATTATTACAGCAGCAAAATTACTTTGGCTTCTCCAGCATCCATGGGTATCCATTTTGATACAAAACAACCAATGCAGGTATTGGAGGGAGACCATGAGAAGCATTAGGAAAAATGTAGTAGGACGTGTTTTGAAGGTAGAGACATCAAGATGTTCCAAAAGCTCATTCAGACATGATTTTTCTTATAAGTGAAAAACAGACCAATTTTCATCAGTATTTTAGATCAGATTTTATTCAGTGTTTGGCCATCGTTCAGATTTTACCATCAGAATTTCATTAGTTTTATTTCCGTACGAGAAATTTTCTCATGCTTCTACTATCAAACAAATATGAAAATTAGTCCGTGCACTGATGGCTCATGGATATTATCCAAGTGCTGTCCATTTTTCACAGACCTATACACTTGCATTGTTGAGTTTAATCAGTGACTTTGCTCAAAATCAAACATGGCTCCATGTTTTGGTGCAGTCTGCTCAATTCGCAAAAATACACGGTCATGTTAACATCTTCTTTGTCTATAAGAGGTACAAGTTCTATCATTAAATTCACAGGTAGAACTTGTATGTGAAAAGCTGATGCCTGACTGAGCCCTTAAATTGTTACTGTACATTTCCTCCGTCATAATCTGAAACTATCATTTGAATCACCAAAACTTCTTTTGTGCTGCACCAGTTTTCTGGAATGCACTACTCCCGACGTTCCGACTAATACCTAGTCCACACACTTTTAAGCATGCTTTAAAAACACATCTCTTTAGACAGGCCAATCACCTCACCTACCTCTTCCTTGTTCCTGCTTTCTACATTTTCCTTAGAATCTGGTTCCTATTCATCTGTCTTCACATTTCCCATGCAACTAAAATCACTTGGTAACTGTACTTGGACAGATACTGGCTGATGACCGGTTCATGCATCATATTTAAAATGCCCTACTAATTATAATAATGACTGGACCATACATGACAAACACTTTTTACCTTTTGTGCCCCCCCCCCTTTTCCTTATAGATTGCAAGCTTCCCCAGCAGGGCCCTAATTATTCATGTAACTGTTGAAGTATCTGTTACTTTGTAGTGTCTTAATTGTTTGTACATGTCCTCACTTAACTACAAAGTGTAGCGGAATATATTTGCACTTTAAAAATAAAATTATTGTCATTTAGGGCCCCTTCACACTGTGCAATCAAAGTCTGAACGAGCGTTCGATTTGTGACGTTTATCCGTCCTCGTTCCGAGGTTGCAAAGTGTGACATGGCGTTACGATCTGCGATGCAGCCCAGCATCGTACGATGTGAAAGAAAGAGCAGAACTTTCTTTCGTCGTAAATGTCTCGCTGTGGCGGTCGAAATCGTAGTATGTGACGGCGGTCATACGAGCTCGTAATGCGACTACGTGGGTTGGGCTTCCGCATACCTGTCTCCTGATTGGGCGTGACGTTTTAGCACGCCCATGCTGGTAATACGTCACGCTCGGAGTCGTAGGACTATGGCGGTGTGAAGGGTAGCGTACGATTGCGACGCGTGACGTTCACATCGCAACTACGTCAGAAAAAGCGTTAACATCGTAGAGTGTGACCGCTGGCTACGAGCTCGTACTGCGATGTCGAATATGACGCAAATGCGTCGTAATCGTAGCAGAATCGACCAGTGTGAAGGGGCCCTTACTGTAGTTATGTAATTTTTTTATGTAATAGTCATTGCAATTAGTTGTTGTGCGATGGTGGAACTTTTACATGCAGTGTGCACACAGAGCGATGTACGGGCTCAATAGCAAGTCTGTCAGTCCATACACTCCACCATACAGAGCGGTGAACAGATCCATAGACTTACTATCAAGCTCATACACCATTTTTTGTGCAGTCTACACATAAGAACTGTACCACAGCAGTGTTATGTGTGATTGGTGAGGGTACAGACTCATCACCAATCATCAGGCATTAGCAATGTCTTTTATATATATTTTAAAAAAATTGTATAATTACAGTTACATGTTAAAGAGAGGTCCTTCCTTGCTCAGACTGACTGATTACATCTGGTTTAGAAAATCAATTTACATAACTTATTAGGAACTACCAAGTTAGGCATCCTTCACATGTTACGCACACCCAGTGTATTCAATGGTGGTGTGCTCATGTCAGGTTATTCGCATGGACCGTGTGTCAGTGAGTTGTATTCAGCACCGCTGTGTACTCCTGTGTAAAATTAAAAATTCAATTAATAAAGTCATGGGCATCGGCGTAATTTTCATAACCAGCAGAGGGAAAACCCACAGCTGAGGGGTGATGTTAATAATCTGGGAAAGAAGACAATCTCCCAAAAGGTTCACAAGCTATTAATAACAGCTCACAGCTGTTTGCTTATCCTTTACTGGTGAATTTACGGGGACCCCAGAAAAAAAGGACTTCACATTCCCCTATAAATTTGCAGCACACCAGAGTCCTGGTCATTGCAGTAATGTCATTCTTCCACCAGGGGGAGTGATATTACGTCTGAAGGTAACAATGGAGATCTTCCTACCAGGTATCACAAACCATACACTACACTTAACGCTCCAGACCACCAGGGGAAGCCTTGCTCCTATCTACTAGGGCACTCCCCACAGAAGGGTAAAACTGGTGGGCTGGATAGAAAGTTAGAGAGACGCTGACTGGGCTTTGCCCAGGCAACACCTGTCAGGCAGACAGGGGGAAAGGAGGAACATCTTAGCTGCAGACAGAGGGTCCCTGTCAGGGGTAGGATCCTGACAGAGGCCTAGCGAGACAGAAAGCTACGGAGCTGCGCCTGCCCCATATGCGGCAGCATTCTAAGAAAGGACACAAAGAGACTTGTATTGTAGAGGGTGAGAAACGAAGTCACAGCACAAGGAGATAACACCAGAAGGAGTTCTGCCCTGTAAAGGCTGCCTCCTTCTGAGGCGCGTAGCCGGTGGCCAGAACACCGAGGGAGTAATTGACTCTATGCATTACTTCAGAGACCGGCAGGACAGTCAATTCCAAGTTGGCTGCCCGACCTTAATACCTAAAAAGACACGGTGGCAACTTGTGGGGGTCGAGGCATCTCTAGGGTCCCTATAAACAAGCCTCAGGCCACCAGTCATATGGGTTTGTCCTATCCACACCATCTGGGGGACAGAGAGGAAGAAATAACATCTAGAACATCTTCAAGAGTTGTGAGGACCTTACCGGGTGTAACGCTTGCACCGAGACTGGTTGGCGTGGGCGCCTGGGGGTGTGTCCCCACTGGACCACAGACCAAACTTCCCTGGAAGGGGCATAACTAAGTAGCTTCCTAGGTGTTCGCTAGAGCCTCTGATGGTGAGGTCAGACTTGTGCAATAGAAAGCTACCAGGTACCACTCCAGGGTGGAGTCAGACTGTGGATGCTGATCTCACCGAGGACAAGACACAGGCAGGCAGGCACGGCTGTGACACTGGCTGATGGATGGGTATGGCAGAGGCCCTGATGGGCAGACTGGCTTGACGGAGATACAGGCAGGCAAGAGCAGAGACGCTGGTGGCGGAGCCAAGAGCGGAGACACTGGAGGCGGAGCCAAGAGCCAGAACTGCAGGAGGTAACGCCAAGAGCCAAAGAGTGTAGAACCACAGGTTGTGGCAAGGAAAGCTGAGAGGCACAGAACCACAGGTTGTGGCAGAACTGAGCAGAGTAGCGCAGAACCACGGGTAGTGGCGAACAGAGCAGAGAGATGCAGAGCCACTGATAGTGGCAAGCAGAGCAGAAAGATAAGGCGGAGGTAAACACAGCAGAGTGGGAAATGACAAATGACAAAGAAGGAACAGGAATGGACATAGACCAGAGTACAGACAGGAACGGACACGGATACACAAACAGAACACAGATGAAGGCCTGCTAATTGCAGCCCTCTGAGACAGGAAACAGACACGACCTGGCAGCTCAGTAGCAAGTGCTAACTGAGGGAAATAGTTTGCTCAGGCATCCTCCAATGGGTGAGGATGCCTTAAGTATCAGAGGCCTCTAGGCAATTGGCGAGGGATACCTTAGGGAGGTGCACACAGTCTCAATAAGAATCCAGAGTGGCTGGCGCCGCCCCCCTATGCACACAGCCAGGAAGTGTATACAGAGCAAGCGGCCATGAAGCACATGGCATGGAGCCGGCAGCAGACAGATCTCACAGCATGGCACTGGGTGAGTGAGTTGATGTAACAGGCAGGTGGGGAATGGAAGGCCATGCAGTGTTGCCGGCAGGGTTGTTACACCGGGAAGCTCAGCAGGGAGGTACTACAACACACAGGCGCTAGTAGGAAGGCTACTGATTTCCACCTGGATAAGGGGACTCTGGATTTGCCTTCAGACCAGCTGGTCTCTGCCTACCCTGTGGTCTGTACCCTGGACTGTGGATGCTGAAGCCTCCAGTAAAAGGTAAAGAGACTGCAACCTTGTGTCCTCGTTATTCTCTGTGCCTTACATCACCCACCAGCACCATCTACATTTCTGGGAAGCACTGGGGATACACTTCACCTGTGGGAAGGTATACCATCTAGCTGCCATCACATCACCCCAGCGGACCCCTAAGCAGCATCAGTCACCCTGACCGAATACCACAGGTGGCATCACGTACTTTATACAAACACTTCCTTTTATTGGACGCCCCTCTAAGGGCCACGGTACCGGGTCAGGCCACTGTGACATCCCCCGAACCGAAGGACTTGGTACCGAGTACCCCATTGCCCTTACTGTGGGGGCGATCCAAATTCAAACTACCACCAGTTTAGCAAAGGCTAAACTGTCAGCTGAGGGCTAATATTAGCCTGGGCAACCTGGAAAGGGTCAGAGATATTGCCTCCCTTCCCATGCTACCAACATGAGCCCTCCGCCACCCCAGAAATGGCACATCCATAAGATGCCCCAAATTTGGCACTTAGTCTTGCTCTTCTCACTTGACCTATGGTGGCAACAAGTAGGGTAATGGTGTTGAGGTTGATGTCAGCTTTGTATTCTCAGCTCACATCAAGCCCAGGGATTAGTAACGGAGAGGTGTGTATATGACACCCCAAATACTAACCCCACAGTAAGTTTTGAAATAAACACACAGAAAGAATAAAATCATTAATTTGAAATCAAACTCAACACCCTGTTTCACACAATTGTTAGAAAATAAAAAAACAAATTATACTCCCTTTTATGCATAAAATCCATTGAAACTCATGTCCCCTGTAGAAAAAAAAATAAACAACCATATCTCTCACCTGTCTGATATGAAGATAATCCTCGGATGCCCATGTCCCCTGTGAACAACAAAAATAATAACCAACAAAATCCCTCACCAGTCTTGACGAAGTGAAGATAATGCATACTGTATGTCCCACGCACTAATCCATCTCTCCTACATCTGGTTTTCAGTTGCTGACTGATATACAACCACCTAGCTAACTAGCTAAAATATGGGATATAGCAGGCTGTTTCACATTTAGCTAGTGAAAAAATAAGATTTAGAATGCTATACTCGTGTATGAAGCACAATAGAAGCAGTGCACAACACACCTGTAGGACATGTGCCCTGCTGGATTGTCTGTGGACCTCAGAAATGGCAACAAAAAAGTGCTGGACACTAGCTAGCTACACTATATGACTGATATACAACCGTCTAGCTAACTAGCTAAAATCTTGCTGCTAACAGTGCCAGCATCAGGAGCAGCATCTCTGCACTGTTACAGTGTCAAAATGGCGCTAAAACAAGATGTCCGCTCTTTATATGTAGAGGGACATGTGATTTCAGCAGCCAATGACACAAGCCGTTGTGTCAGGACACTGTGGGTGTTTCCTGCACCCTGATTGGCTAGCCGTAATGTGCACACATAAAGATTGAAAAAAAATTACTGTTTACAAGAACGCTGCACCTCTGAGCTCTGCAAACCCCTTCCCCTCATCAAACACGCGCCAAACGCTCATGATACACCACCTTTATCATTGCTAAAGTGTGAAAATACTTTTGTGTCAACGCAAATATTTTCCTGCACTTTTTATCGAATGTTACCTATTTTTTCCAATTTTATAAAATTTTGCTCGTATTTCAGATCACAAATCCAAATGTGCCATATTCGTGTTGAATTTTAGTCTGGCTGGGATAGGACACGTGCGGGTTCGCGTGTGCAACAGATTTTAAGTGCAACAGTTTAAAGTGCTTGGCAGTTAGAAAATGGCAGTTGGACAGGGCAGGAGACAGGTAAGGTGCATACGTTTTTTAAACAATCATGCTTCTTGGTCAGTCATACTACATTATGCATTGATCATATCAATCTGCTTCTTATTTGTTTTTACCTCTGCTTTCTCACAACTTGCCCGCCCTTTAACACATTCTGGGCACTCTCTCTATATCCACCCCTCCCTTCTCCCCTCTCCCATGTATAACTCTGAGGCTCTACTGACATTTCTTACCCACTCCAAACCAGCCACTACCGCCATGCAGCACTCAAAACGCTCAGAAAATCATCCCACCACCTGCTCTTTCTGTTTTTTCTCCTTCTACTAGTTGCAGGTGACATCTCCCTCAACCCTGGGCCACCCTCCACCAGCATACATTACTCTCCTCCAGCTACATATAGAAACCCTGCTAATCTCATTAACATTCAGTGCATGCCTTCTCCTATCGCTTTCCACTGCGCTCTCTGGAATGCATGGTCTGTGTGTAACAAACTAAATTACATTCACGATCTTTTCCTCTCTAATTCCTTTAACCTTCTGGCTATTACAAAAACCTGGATCCAGGACTCAGACACCACCGCCGCTGCCGCTCTCTCGTTTGGTGGGCTGAAATCTTCACATACCACCAGACCTGAGAACAGACAGGGAGGAGGTGTTGGTTTGCTCCTTTCATCACAATGTGCTTTCCAGGTCATCCCCCCGGTTCCCTCACTCACATTTCCTTCCTTTGAAGTCCACGCCGTCAGACTCTTTAAGCCCTTCTCTATGCGAGTGGCGGTTATTTATCGCCCTCCAGCCTCCTCCCGCCAGTTTCTAGACCACTTTGCCACCTGGCTTACTCACTTCCTATCCTGTGACATCTCCGCCCCCATCATGGGAGACTTTAACATCCCCATCAAGGATCCCCTCTCCCAATCTGCCGCTCATCTTCTTTCTCTATCTTCTTCATTTGGCCTCTCACAGTTTACTAATTCTCCTACACATGAGGACGGGAATACTCTAGACCTGGTCTTCTCCCGTCCCGGCTCGCTGCACGACTTTATGAACTCACCTCTCCTGCTCTCGGACCACAACCTTCTTTCCTTCTCTGTCAAAAATTGTCTTCTCACCTGGGACATCCCCACTTACCACACTTATCGGAATACACGTACCATTTATACCCAGCAGCTTGTGGACAATCTCCACACATCTCTAGCCCCAATCTCCTCCCTCTCCTGTCCAGACTTAGCATTGTCACACTTCAATAATCCACTGAAGAATGCCCTAGATGAAGCAGCACCTTCTACATGCAGAAAGACCCGACACAGACAATGGCAGCCCTGGCACACTATGCAAACACGCTTTCTGCAGCGTTGCTCAAGGTGTGCAGAGTGGCAGTGGAGAAAATCTCTCTTAGCAGGAGACTTCATCCACTATAGGTTCATGCTCAAAACCTATAACTCTGCCCTTTATCTGGCCAAACAATCCTACTTCACCACCCTCATCACCTCACTATCCAACAACCCAAAATGACTTTTTGAAACCTTAAACTCCCTCCTGAAACCTAAAGTACAGGCCCCCATCACCAACCTCAGCGGTGAGGATCTGGCCACTTATTTCTTAGAAAAAATCAACCACATCCATCAGGATATCTCAGCGCAATCTCCTCAGTGCCTGGATCCCCTTCCCATCCGCACCTCAAGCTCACTAGACATCTTTGAGCCTGTTTCAGAAGAAGAAGTCTCCAAGCTCCTCGCTTCTGCTTGGCCTACAACCTGCAACAGTGACCCCATTCCTTCACATATCCTGCAGTCTCTCTCACCAGTGGTCACCACTCACCTGACTAAAATATTTAACCTCTCTCTTTCTTCAGGTATCTTTCCCTCCTCATTTAAACATGCCATCATAACCCCTTTACTTAAAAAGCCATCCCTGGACCAGAACTGCACTGCTAACTACAGACTTGTCTCTAACCTTTCCTTCATCTCTAAGCTCCTGGAACGCTTGGGCCACTCCCGTCTAATCCACTATCTCTCGGATAACTCTCTTCTTGACCCCTTACAATCTGGTTTCCGCTCTTTACACTCCACTGAAACTGCCCTCACTAAAGTCTCTAATGATCTAATAACAGCTAAATCCAAAGGTCATTGCTCTCTGCTGATTCTCCTGGATATATCTGCCGCATTTGACACTGTGGATCACCAGCTCCTTCTCGCTATGCTCCGCTCCATAGGCCTCAAGGACACAGCTCTCTCCTGGTTCTCCTCCTATCTCTCTGACCGCTCCTTCACTGTATCTTTTGCCGGCTCCTCTTCCTCTCCTCGTCCCCTTACTATCGGTGTTCCGCAAGGCTCAGTCAAGGCCCCCTCCTCTTCTCTCTTTACACGCCCCCTATTGGACAAACAATCAGCAGATTTGGGTTCCAGTATCATCTCTATGCTGATGACACCCAATTATACACTTCATCACCCGACATCACCCCTACCCTAATTCAAAATACCAAGGATTGTCTGTCTGCGGTCTCAAACATCATGTCCTCTCTCTACCTGAAACTAAATCTCTCCAAAATGGAACTTCTTGTGTTCCTCCCTTCTACTAACCTCACTCTACCCAACATCGATATTACCTTGAAGGGTTCAACTATAACTCCCAAGCAGCATGCCCGCTGTCTTGGGGTCATATTCGAATCCGAACTTTCCTTTACTCCCTATATCCGATTACTCACTCACTCTTGTCACCTACATCTTAAAAATATCTCCAGAATCCGACCTTTTCTCTCCATTGAAACTGCTAAGACTCTTACTGTCGCTCTTATTCATTCTCGTCTGGACTACTGCAACTCTCTTCTAATCGGTCTCCCTCTTACCAAACCTTCTCCTCTCAAATCCATCTTGAATGCTGCAGCCAGAGTCATATTTATGTCCAGCCGCTTCACCGATGCCTCCATCTTGTGCCAGTCATTACACTGGCTACCCATTCGCTACAGGGTCCAGTATAAACTCATATCTCTCCCCCACAAAGCTCTCCACAGTTCTGCACCGCCATATATCTCCTCTCTCATCTCTGTCTATCGCCCTACACGTGCCCTCCGTTCTACAAACGACCTAAGACTAACATCCCCTGTAATCTGAACCTCACACCTCCATCTCCAAGACTTCTCTCATGCTGTGCCAGCTCTCTGGAATGCACTTCCCCAGACCATCAGACTGATACCTAGCCCCGACCTATTCAAGTGCACTTTGAAAACCCATCTCTTCAAACAAGCCTACCACATCAACTACTCAGTAAACTAACTTTGCCCTGTTCCCTCCTTCCAAATATTACTCTGAATCTGCACCCTACTATTCATCTGTCTCCACACCCTCCATGCACACGATTAACTGCACTTGATACTTGACTATTACACTTAAACACACGGGCTGATGACCGGATCATGCAGCTTTGTATGAAAATCCCTATGTATTATAATTGCCAGACCTGAAATAACAAGCACTTTTCACCTATTGTGTTACCCCATTTCCTTGTAGATTGTAAGCTTGCGAGCAGGGACCTCACTCCTAATGTCACTGTTTAAATTGTCTTAACTCGTACCGAATTTATTGTTTGTACATGTCCCCGCTTAATTGTAAAGTGTTGCGCAATATGTTGGCGCTATATAAATAAAAATTATTATTATTATTATTATTATTATTATTATTATTATCTTTGGTGATTGTTTTCCGAACAAATTCGCTATCACTATTCAAGAGTAAGAAAAAGGCTTTCCATTATGGGATTCCTATGGTATGGTGAGAGCTTTTGTTCATGCAATGTGAAAAGGTATAATTCCAAATGGAAGCATTCCATTTCATACCCCAATCATCACTCAGAAATTCACCCCATCCTCCATGACACAGATATGCCACTACCCAAGGCCTTTGCTACCTTGGAAGAGATATTTAGCTCTGATGAAGGTGGAATCATGCCTAAACCAGATGACGAATTAAGTTCTGACTTTGAAGAACAACATTTTTTTCCCAATAGGAGATGAAGGAATTAGTGAGAGACCTGAACCTTACCAAAGGTGCTGCTGAGTTACTCGGATCAAGGTTCAAAAGCAGGAATTTAATGTTACCAGGAGTGTCTTTTTCATAGTTCAGACATATTGAAAAGGAGTTCATTCCTTACTTTGCCCAGAGAGGCAAGTTGGTTTATTGTAACAATGTCAAAGATTTGATTAGTTAATTCAAATCCAATCTGATTCAGCGCAATGGCATCTTTTTATAGATTCTACAAAAAGAAGTCTCAAAGAAGCATTACTCCACAATGGTGTTGCCTATTATTCCATCCCTGTAGGTTATTCCATTCACTTGAAGGAAACCTATGAGAGCTTGGAACTGATTCTTCTTAAACTTAAATATGAAGACCATGGTTGGCAAGTGTGTGGGGAATTGAAGGTCTTGTGCATGCTTCTTGGGCAACAAGCTGGGTATACCAAATACCATTGTTTTCTGTGTCTGTCGGACAGTCGAGACCGATAAAATCACTGGACAAAGAAGAGTTGGCAGTCGAGGGAGCTCACAATCGGTGAAAAAAAATATCCTCTGAGAAACTTTGACACCTCCCTATAAAGTTCTTCTGCCACCTCTCCACATAAAATTGGGCTTGATGAAGCAATTCATAATATCACTTCCAAGAGATGGAGAATGCATCAAATTCATGGTCATCAAGTTTCCAAGCCTCTCGGAGGCAACATTGAAGGAAGGTGTGTTCGTTGGACCAGATATTAGTAAGCTTATAGCTGATAAAAAGTTTGTCAATACCATGACAGATCCTCAAAAGAAGAGTGGATTGCATTTAATGAGGTTGTAGAGAAATTTTTAGGCAATAAAAAAGATCCTGACTACAAAAAGATTGTTGGACGAATGCTGAAAACATTTCTAGCTTTAGGTTGAATGAAAGTGCATTTCCTCGATTCTCACCTTGACTACTTTCCTCCATTCCCACCTTGATTTCTGAAAATTTCTGAAAATGTGATTGCTGTGAGTGAAGACCAAGGTGAATGATTCCACCAGGACATTAAAGAGATGGAAAGAAGATACCAGGGAAAATGGAGCATTACAATGATGAGATCTAAACTCTATACTTTTCTTAAAACATCCCAGAAGATGTGTTTGCCTCTTTGGCTGCTGCATCACACTGTTGAATCATGTGCAGTCTGTGATCAATTATTATACCCAAGTCTTTTTCACACATGCTGTTGCTTAGTTCTATTCCTCCCATTCTGTAGTTGTAACTTTTGTTTTTCTTGTCCAGATGTAGAATCTTGCATTTCTCCCTATTAAATACAATTCTATTAGTCACTGCCCATTGTTCAAGCTTATCTAGATCCTTCTGAATCTGTTCTCTGTCTTCTCTAGTGTTAAGGTACCTTCACACTGAGCAATTTTCCAACGAGAACGACAGCGATCCGTGACGTTGCAGCGTCCTGGATAGCGATCTCGTTGTGTTTGACACACAGCAGCGATCTGGATCCCGCTGTGATATTGCTGGTCGGAGCTAGAAGTCCAGAACTTTATTTCATCGCTGATCACCCGCTGTCATCGCTGGATCGGCGTGTGTGACGCCGATCCAGCGATGTGTTCACTTGTAACCAGGGTAAACATCGGGTTACTAAGTGCAGGACCGCGCTTAGTAACCCGATATTTACCCTGGTTACCATTGTAAAAGTAAAAAAAAAAACACTACATACTCACATTCTGAAGTCTGTCACGTCCCCCGGCGTCCACAGGGTTAAAACTGCTTTCGGCAGGAGCGCTTGCTAATGCTGCGCTGCTGCCGAGAGCTTCCTGCACTGACTGTGTCAGCGCCGGCCGTAAAGCAGAGCACAGAAGTGACGTCACCGCTGTTACTGCTGGCGCCGACACATTCAGTGCAGGAAGCTCTCGGCAGCAGCGCAGCATTAGCAAGCGCTCCTGCCAAAAGCAGTTTTAACCCTGTGGACGCCGGCGGGGGACGTGACAGACATCAGAATGTGAGTATGTAGTGTTTTTTTTTTTTTTTTTTTACTTTTACAATGGTAAACAGGGTAAATATCGGGTTACTAAGCGCGGCCCTGCACTTAGTAACCCGATGTTTACCCTGGTTACCTGGGTGCTGCAGGGGGACTTCGGCATCGTTGAAGACAGTTTCAACTATGCCGAAGTCGTTCCCCTGATCGTTGGTCGCTGGAGAGAGCTGTCTGTGTGACAGCTCCCCAGCGACCACACAACGACTTACCAACGATCACGGCCAGGTCGTATCGCTGGTCGTGATCGTTGGTAAATCGTTTAGTGTGAAGGTACCTTTAGCTATCCCTCCTAGCTTTGCATTGTCTGCAAATCTGATTTGTTTACCTTCAGTTCCCTTATCTACACTCACTGGCCACTTTATTAGGTACACCTGTCCAACTTCTTGTTAACACTTAATTTCTAATCAGCCAATCACATGGCGGCAACTCAGTGCATTTAGGCATGTAGACATGGTCAAGACAATCTCCTGCAGTTCAAACCGAGCATCAGTATGGGGAAGAAAGGTGATTTGAGTGCCTTTGAACGTGGCATGGTTGTTGGTGCCAGAAGGGCTGGTCTGAGTATTTCAGAAACTGCTGATCTACTGGGATTTTCACGCACAACCATCTCTAGGGTTTACAGAGAATGGTCCGAAAAAGAAAAAAAATCCAGTGAGCGGCAGTTCTGTGGGCGGAAATGCCTTGTTGATGCCAGAGGTCAGAGGAGAATGGGCAGACTGGTTCGAGCTGATAGAAAGGCAACAGTGACTCAAATCGCCACCCGTTACAACCAAGGTAGGCCTAAGAGCATCTCTGAATGCACAGTGCGTCGAACTTTGAGGCAGATGGGCTACAGCAGCAGAAGACCACACTGGGTACCACTCCTTTCAGCTAAGAACAGGAAACTGAGGCTACAATTTGTACAAGCTCATCGAAATTGGACAGTAGAAGATTGGAAAAACGTTGCTTGGTCTGATGAGTCTCGATTTCTGCTGCGACATTCGGATGGTAGGGTCAGAATTTGGCGTAAACAACATGAAAGCATGGATCCATCCTGCCTTGTATGGAGCATCTTTGGGATGTGCAGCCGACAAATCTGCGGCAACTGTGTGATGCCATCATGTCAATATGGACCAAAATCTCTGAGGAATGCTTCCAGCACCTTGTTGAATCTATGCCACGAAGAATTGAGGCAGTTCTGAAGGCAAAAGGGGGTCCAACCCGTTACTAGCATGGTGTACCTAATAAAGTGGCCGGTGAGTGTAGATCATTTATAAAAATGTTGAACAGCACTGAGGCCAAGATGGAGCCTTGTGGTACCCCACTTGAACCACTGTTCCAATTGAATGTGCAACCATTTATTACCACTCTTTGAGTAAGATCACTGAACCAGTTATGAATTTACCTAAGTGTACACTTGTCAATCCCATACTTGGCCATTTTTTCAAACTTTATCAAATGCTTTGCTGAAGTTAAGATATACTATATCTACAACATTTCCCTGATCCACTCAGCCAGTGATTTCACATTATAAGGAAATTAGATTAGATTAGTCTGGCATTACGTGCTACAAACCCTTGCTCTGTTTAATTGCTGTTTTCTTATCGAAGTACTTACATACATGCTGTTTAGCAATTTGTTTAAAGACTATTCCTGGTATAGAAGTAAGGCTCACTGTCCTGTAATTTCTTGACTCCACCTTCCTTTCCTTTTAGAAAATGGGAACAAAATTTGCCCTTCTCCAATCTTCTAGGACTTCTCCTGTTCTCCAGGATTTTCAAAGATTCTGGTGACTGGCATACAGTATTTTTTTGCAATACTTGCAAATCAAATCTCAAAGTGTTCAAATTTTAGCAAATTTGACTCTAAGTTGATCCTATGCGGATCAATCCACTCATCTCTAGTCCACTGGATGGGAATAACCAGTGCTCTGGAAATAATAGCTTTAAAAATATCAAATTCTGCAGTCAAGCACAGTACTGTGCAAAAGTTTTATTTAGGTGTGGAAAAAATATTGCAAAGTTGAACGCTTTCAAATTAGAAGTGTTTATAGTTTAATTTTATCAATTAACAAAATGAAAACTGAATGAACAAAAGATACATTGAAATTAAATCAACATTTGGTGCAACCGCCTTTTGCCTTCAAAACAACATCAAAGCATCACTTTTTCTAGGTACACTTGCATTTAGTTTTTGAAGGAACTCAGCATGGAGGTTGTTCAAAACACCTTAGAGAACTAATCACAGATCTTCTGTGGATATAGGCTTGTGCACAAATCCTTCTGTCGCTTCTTATAATTTCAGACAGATTATATGATTTTGAGATCAGGGCTCTGTGGAGGTCACATCAACTCTTCCATAACTCTTTGTTCTTCTATATGTTAAAGATAGTTCTTAATTAGTTTGCCTGCATGTTTGGGGTCTAGAGGATAGGTCATCATTATGACAGTGGTAAAAAACAGCTTTAATAGTTTTATATAATGATGCTTATTTTGTCTTTGTTATTTTTTATATTTTTAGTATCTCAATTGCATCGTATATAACCAACGTAAACAATTTAGTTCTTTTATTATACTATGCATGAGGACAACTTGGTCAAAACAGAGATGGACATAATAGCTTAGAGTAGCGGGATAACAGAGTTAAAAGCCAAATATATGGTCACAAAAAAAATTAATTAATTATATATATATATATGT
Organism: Ranitomeya variabilis; assembly: GCF_051348905.1. Taxonomy (NCBI): domain Eukaryota; kingdom Metazoa; phylum Chordata; class Amphibia; order Anura; family Dendrobatidae; genus Ranitomeya; species Ranitomeya variabilis. The sequence continues at coordinate 189,687,605 of NC_135232.1, forward strand.
ATATATATATATATATATATATAAATGTGTACTTCCAAAGGTGTGTTCCGCACTGCATCTGACCGCCACCATATTATCAGGTACTGTTCAGATATTCATTGTTGGTCATACCCATTTGACTTTGATGGTATATATTCCCTGCATGTTCCTCCAGATTGGTTATATGGCCATCAACATCCATACCATTCTGGGTGATAGACCACTGATATGAACATCCACATATCGTTCACAGTATTGTTAGTTTATATCCTGCTGATATTGTTCCTGTGTATATTGAGGATCTACATATAACATAGCATTATTTAATGTTTGGATATAATTTTACACTGTGAATTGCTGTCATGTATATATATTGGTATTTAATATAATATATATTTCTACATTTTCTTTTTTGTCCAAAATTTTCCAATCCAGCATTTATGTGATTCTTTCTACTGTATGACTGTATTATTTTTTGTGGCGGTCCCAGTTTGTGATCTTTTACTTTTTGTTTCGATGTTATATTTTATTGATTAGCTTTTTATTGTCACTTGTGTTAGTGCGGACACTCTTTCACATTGTAATAATTTGCCAGTCACTCCAATAAAGGCATTTTTATATAATTTAATCCTCTTTATTTCGTCCTTTCTTTTATTGGTACATCTATATTTCCATGTTCGGTGGTGTTTTGTTTTAGACACCTTGGTAGAAGAGATGTCCAGCAACAGATCCGGGGAGATGAGAAGGACCACATTTGTAGGACCCACTTACCGACAACCAAATATTGGTTGCCTTTTTATTTCCCATATTTGTATGATCGCTAGGTGAAACACTGTTATCTATAGTTGTGCCTCTTCTAGATACAAATTTGCATCCTTTTTTCAAAATGCTTTTTAGGGCTCTATCAGTATATATAATTATTAGGTGCTTCTTGATAATATTCACTACTTGATGATAATTCATACTGTATTGGGGTCAAAACGTCACTGTGTGATCAGAAGGTTTTTTTGGGATAAATATTCCACCCTGGTTTTAGAGTTTGCCACGTTTTTGCATGATTCAGGATTTGATCAGAATATCCCCTTTTGATATGCATTTTTTAAACATGCTATGATACCTTTTAAATCATTTTTTTCAATAAACAGCTGTTTTTAATTACTCATCTCCTGGATCTGCTGGACATCTCTTCTACCAAGTTGTCTTCATTTCCTGCTGCCGACACAGGCTCTCATGACCCGGCACTACCTTTTCTTATACTTATTCCACTTTGAACCAATTACCATTTGTCAGATTTAATAAAGAACTAATGCAACCACTGCAATTTGCCATAAGATAAACTGATTTATCCATTTGCATTTCATTTTCCTCTACATGCCCTCAGTATTCTCAAGTTTTCATCTTCACCTGCACATATATTTCATTATACATCGTCACCTTTAACATGTTGCTTCTTGTATTTCCTCTTTATATTTTCTCCACAGCATTAGTCCTTCACTCTATCAGCACTTATTGAATTAGCATAATATCAATCAATCTTGTCTGGGTATATGGGCCACACACAGAAAAAAAAATATTTGATGGACTGCATTCTTTGCAGGATGAGATGACATTTTTAGTGATATAATTTTGTTTAGTATACACCTTTTGAGCATTTTCTTTAACATTTTTGGTGTGCTATTTATCTAATTGTTTTAAACGTCGTCAATTATATGGGCTTTGGTACAGTGTTATAGCTTGTGTCAATACAAAAGCGATGACAACAAATGTGCACTTTTTTCTTTAATTTGTATATGAGACATCATTTTTAGTGGCAAAATATTTCTTCATACTTTATTTAGTTTTTTTTATATTTTTACAATTTTTTTCCTTTTATTTATCCCCCAAATGGCCCCATACAATAATATTGTTTTACAGTTATCGTATAGTATTTTTGCCCTGCATCTTGTAGTAGTGTCTACGATCCTCGTTCCTATCTTGTAGTTACAGTATGTCCCCTTCTTGGCCCCCATCTTATAGTTATATCCCTATCCTGCAATAATGTCCTTCAGCCTTGTCCCCATATTGCAGTAATCACCCCATAGTGCAACAATGTCCCCCAACCTGGTCCCCATATAGCAGCAATGTTCCCCGTCCTCATATAGCATGTCACTATACTTTTGAAAATTGATACTTAGATGCCAGTAGCGCTCCAGACCCTATAGATCTTGCAGCAGGTAATGATACAGTTCCACCCTTCTGTATCGCTGTCTATGAATATAATAGTGTTATATCTGCGCTAGATTAAATCCTTCACTCCCTCTATAGACCAATGGTAGAAGGTGCCCACTTAAAAATACATAAAAGTGACCAAAATGTAAAAAGGTGACCAAAGTGTGAGAAAAATTTTTGAACGCTTCTTCTATTAAGTTGGCTGCAATTGCAGTAATAGTCACATTCCCAGTAAATAAGAACTTAGAGATAGCGAGACCCACATTTAGGAGGTAAAAAGAGTAAGTTTACCCAGTGCGCCTGCAACAATGGTATGGAATCTTCTGCTTCTCTATGCGTGTGCGTTATGAAAGTCCAGCTTCAGGAAATACCGCGTGTTGCCTTCAGATGAGCAGGCTATGGGCGCTGCCCCGGCCGGCGGCAGAGCATCCTGAGCCCGCTTCCTACGTGGAATGAGCGCTGCCAAATTGAGCAGCTTGGTTCTCTGCCAGTGCAGGACCTTGCATGACTTTACGGTCACGTGATTGCTCACGTGACTGGCTAAGGAAAGCGCAATGGACCAATTCCTACGCGTTTCGGAATCAACGTATTCCTTCCTCAGGGATGGTCCATACTGGATTCTCTGTACCTATATAACCCACAGCGATCAAATGACCACGTTATGTATTAAAGGCAAATAGCTCTATTTCACTGTTCAAGCCTTTAGGAACTAGAGTATTGAGTTCAAATATCATTTTGGTTTCTTCCCTGGACATCTGTTGAATGTAATTACCTATTCTCCAAATCCTATGCACTACTTTCAGGCCTGTAATAGTGGTGCCTTTTGTTGAACCACCATGATGGGTTAAAAAATGCTTTGATAGCGGATGACCTTGGAATTTTTTGTTAATGTTCCTTAAATGTTCATTCATCCTAACGTGCAGGGGGCGCTTGGTTCTACCTATATATATCTTATCACAGGGGCATTTAATTGAATAAATGACCCCTTCTGTGTTACAAGATATATAGTCCTTTATTTACTTTTGAAAATTGCTCTCATATTTAAAGTATGCCTTCTCCTAACAGCAATTTTACGATCTCTCCACAGGTGTTCAATGGACTTTATATACAGACTCATTGCTGGCCACTTGAGAACTCTTTAGCACTTTGTTTCCATCCATTTCAGGGTGCTTCTTGAAGTATTTTTGGGGGTCATTGTCTTGCTGGAAGACCCATAACCTAGGGCACAAACCCAGCTTTCTGACACTGGGCACTACATTGCGAAACAAAATTATTTGATAATCTTCAAATTTCATGATGCTTTGTAATTCTGGATAGGATATTCAAGATGCCGACAAATCCGTGCTCCTCCAAAATCAGGCAAGTGAATCATAGAGGTCAGAAGAGTTCCATACTTTATTCAGGGCTATAAAACTATGCGCTTCGTGTGATTCCCTTGCTTGATTTTGGAGGAAGGCAGATTTGTCAGCATCTTGAATATCCTTTCCAGAATTTCTTGAAGTTCCTCCGTGGGTCTGGTGCCATCTGCAGTCCTCCTATCATACTTACTATATATGTTGTGCATACTCACAATGTGTAAAGGTGAGAGTTTTACCTAACAGTAAACTGACTGTTATTTTGGTAACTGCGCTATTTCGCCCTTCTCTTTACCGTTTCATGATGCCTTGCAAGCAGTCAGTGCCAGAGGCAGTGAAAAAAATCTCCACCATATTTGACTGTAGGTAATGTTCTTATCTTTTTTGGCCTCATTCAGTTTTTGGTAAACAGTAGAATTATGTGCTTTACCAAAAAGCTCTATCTTTGTATCTTCTCTCCACAGGATGCTTTCCCAGAAGGATTTTGGCTTACTCACGTCCATTTTTGAAAACTGCAGTCTAGCTTCCTTATGTCTCTGGGTCAGCATTGAGGTCCTCATTGGTCTACTGTTGCTGCATTTCCTTTTATTCAAATGTCGATGGATAGTACATGCTGAAAGTGTTACATCCTGAGATGTGCAGGACAGTTTCAATTTCTTTGGAACTTGATAAGGTCTGCTTATCCACCATTTGGACTAGCCAAGCACCTATCACGCATGCTCATCAAAAGACCGGAAGTCTGATCTGCACTCCAAGGTGGAACGCAGAGGCACATCCGGTACACTTGCCGTCAGTACCTGAAACTAAAGACGCTTTGTTTCTATGGCAACGAACACTATGTACTATAAACTAAGTACACACATAGTCAATCTCCGACAGAGCGGTATACCTTTGTTTAGAAATGTAACATATTACGCCGTCTCAATGATTCACAATGTCATTAACCAAATATGAACCAAGTCGCCTTCCCACAAAGAGTGGATGCACTATGGATGTTCAGCATGTTCTCCCATAGTATAAGTACAAATGAACATCCAAAGTTTCAAGGTCTTAAGTAAGCCCCCTTCACTGGTTTCATTTGATTTTATTTATTTTCTACAACCTAAAAAAAGGGGGGAAAAGATAAAAAAAAGTGGCATGTGATAGATTCACCGGTCAGGAAAACCACAGACACTAGATGACATGGACCAAAGGCCACAGGAGGGTTATAAACTTTCAAACTCATTTTTCCCTTTAGCCTTCCTGAACATAGGGAGATTGACTCACAGTATATATTCTAGTTAGATCTACATCACTGTGAAATCAGTAGATGGTTAAAAGGAGGAAAGAAAAGGAAAGGAAAAAACAGGATTTTTTAGGGGACTCTAGCACAGATAAGGAGAACAGAACAAACCATATCATATTCTAAAAATCTTCTTCAAGAGGGTGCTACAAAGTATGCCTATTCATTATTCTAACACACATCCCTTCCTAGCCTGTGGAGGTTGGCACCCTAGGGGGAAAAATAATAAAGGCGGCCCTACTCAACGATGACTGGCCCTATCTTTCTCTATCTCGGGCCATGTCTCTATAAGAAGCAACTAAAGGTTAGGATCTCGTTAAGACCTGTAGGTAATTGTGTTCTGAGGTGGTGAATCTACCTTGCCTCACATTGTAGCACCCTCTGATCCCAATTACCCCCCCCAGTGGCTTTTCAACCTTATCAATACCTATAAACCGTATCTGTGAATAATTGCGATTATGGTTGCTGTTAGGCCGGTTTCACATTTGCGGTTGTGTCCGCAGCGTTTTTTCCGCAAATATCCGCATTCGTTGTGTATTGCTATATTTAACATTAGGGACGCATGCGTCAGCGATTGTTCGCGTTTTGCTGCGTTTGACGACGCATGCGTCGTTTCAGCGTCTGCGGTTTGGCGCGGAAATGCAACATGTAGTAATTTCTAGAGGCGTCAATTTTCTGCCTGGTAATGTATGTGGTCGATTGCGTAAGGAATGCGCCAAAAAAACGCATTGCTGTCTATTTGAAAGTATGCGTTCTCAAGCACATGCGTTTGCTTGCGTTCGTGAATGCATGCATTCCACAAGAGGAAAACATGTCTAGACACTGATAAGCCACCCCCCCACATACAAGGTGATAAAGGTAGGGAGTGGACATTTGCAGGTCACTACTCAGCAGACAGCCAAGCAGAGCAGACAGACCACACTGTGGCACCTTGGAGCAAACAAGCCTCTGAACAATGTGAGTATATCCTAAGCCAATGCCTTTATTTTCTATTTTCTGTCTCTACATGTCCTAATTTCTGCCATTTCTTTCTTTCTGCATGCATCAGAATGTCTTCATCTTCTGATGAGGAGCAACGTCCTGGGCCTTCTGAAGTAGAACATGTCAGTGAAGTGAGTAGTCACCTCCTCAGATTGGTAAGTATTCACTGTCATGTCTGCACATATGACGATTTTTTTTGTCCTTTTCTAGAGCACTTCTTCTGCTGCGGCAGAGGCTGGGCAGGAGCAGCGGGGTCACAGTCGAGTGTCAAGGTGGCAGCGTATAAATATACCTGGCTGACTTTACTGTCTCCTCACTTTAGTATTCTTGAATCTTCCTTTCTTTACATTCCTCTTTCTTTATAATTTTCTTCTAGACTCCTTTTTTATCTTGACTTTCCTTATTCATGCCATTTATCAGCCTCTGTTTTCTTTCTTTTCCTTATGTTAATGTATACTCTCAGGAGTTTCTCTCATCACACACAGTTGTGTGAGCCCGGCCAAAAGTCCATTGTCTAAAACCATTATGTTTTGTTTTTTCAACAGTGGCCAGAGTCAAAACACGTTGGCGTTCGATGAAGGACCGCTTCAACAAGGACCTGCGTCAAGAGAGCCGTGTTCCCAGTTGTTCAGGAGCAAGGATCAGAAAGTACAAATACCATCATGTTCTGGCATTTTTAAGACCGGTCCTTGACCAGAGAACGTAAGTTTTTCTCCCGTGCATTAGGTTGTATTGTATTGCCATAATCTGTATATTTCTATTCCACAGGATTTTGCGTCTGGCTAATTTTTGGTATTTTCTTTTTCCTTTTTTCACAGCACATGGAGCAGCACTGTTGGCCGAGGTTCTGGAGCGGTCCTTCATCAGACAGCCACGGACCCGTCCCAGCCATCCAGCAGCGCTGCAGCAAGTGGGGCTACCATACTAACTGGAGACCAGGAAGCTGGTCCATCAGGTGTTCCCCTTTCCCAGTCCTCTGCCACTGCCACTTTTTTTGGGCTCCTCCCGGCAGTGGCAGAGGGCATCGGGCAGGTCCCTCGTGCCCGAGTTTTTGCACTTGAGCTCGGTTTTTCACGAAGGACTCAAGGCTTTGGGTGACCGAATGGATAGTTCACTTAGCCACATGAATACATGTATCCAGGAGGTCACCAAATGCCTTGACTAAGTAAAAGCCGACCTCCAGAGGCCAGCACATCATTTTTTTAACCAAATTGAGCAGGGCATGTCGGAACACCTTACTCCTGATCTCCAGCTGAGTGTCATGCAGGCCTGCAATGCTGCTTACGTGCAGGCTATGCAGCAGAGTCGGTATTTTCAGCAGACAGTGGCGGCATATCCACCTGTGCCTTCACTGTCACAATTAACCTCAATGCTGACCTCTGCTGCATACCACTGCACGGCCACCTCTATTCCTAGCACTGCCAGACACCAGTACAGCACCACCACAATGCCGAGTGCTGTTGGACAGCCCACCGCCACCACCATGACAACCGCTGCTCCTGCTTGGACCTCCTCCACTGACACGACGATGCAGCAGGACCCAGGCATGGCCTTCTGTACCGCCACCACCACGATGCAGCAGGACCCTGGCATGGCCTTCCATACCGCCACCACCACGATGCAGCAGGACCCTGGCATGGCCTTCCATACCGCCACCACCATGATGCAGCAGGACCCTGGCATGGCCTTCAATACCACCACCACAATGCAGCAGGACCCTGGAATGGCCTTCCGTACTGCCACCACCACGATGCAGCAGGACCCTGGCATGGCCTTCTGTACCACCACCACTACGATGTAGCAGGACCCTAGCATGGCCTTCCGCTCTACAAGCGCTATGGACTCTGGCATGGCTGTACGCTCTACGAGCATTATGGACTCTGGCATGGCTGCACGCTCTATGAGCACTATGGACTCTGGCATGGCTACACACTCTACGAGCACTATGGACTCTGGCATGGCTGCACGCTCTACGAGCACTATGGACTCTGGCATGGCTGCACGCTCTATGAGCACTATGGACTCTGACACAGTGCAGCCGGACCCTGACAGGTCACCCACCACGACCATGCCATGACATATGAGCCCACCAAGGCTTACCAGAACCCAGCAATCCCAGAAAAAAACACAAAAAAACAGCGGACTCTTAGTATTCCTCCCACTTCACCTCCCAGTGTGTCTGTAATGTCAGGTTTGTTTCACCCTTCCAGTGCATCTCAAGCCTCTCATGTGTCAAGCCCTATCCCCGAACTACCAGACCCCACTAGTTTCATTGTCCCTTCTCCTGCCACCTCTGCATCATCCATGGTTAGCCATGCCTCAGTGCTTCACACCCCCCATTTACATCACTCTACCCCAAGCAGGTGCAGTTAAATAAATATTTTGGTTGTTAAAAAATAAGTACAAGTTTTTTACCCCAATTATGTTTGGTTTATTGTGTCTTTCGCTGCCGGCAACACACATCGTGTGCCAAATAACAAACTTCACCACACACTTTATTTTTCGGCCACATCATAGCTCCAGTAGTTAGCAAGTACAAGACTTTGTGTGTCTTTAGTATAGAGCTATGAGGTGGACCAAAAAATGTATACTTGTATTTTCTCCTTAATCTGTTCATTCTGCTTAGTCTGTGACTAGTGTTGCAGACTGAAGAGCAAATGGTGGCAATACCATGCAAAACTATACTCTACAGGTCAGGTGTCCAAAAACTCATAAGTTGGGACGCCTGACCTGGTGAGTAGATAAGTGCATTGTATAGCCTCCTTTTTCTCTTCTGTGTACATAATCTATTTCACACAAACTCAAGGGACGATGGCGGTCATACACGGCATATCTATGCTCACCTGCACATGTGTCAGAAATAGTGAATTCATGAGGCTGTTTATATGTGCATCATGAATTCATTATTTCTGACACCTGACCTGATGAGTATAGATCTGTTTTGTATGACAGCCATTGTCTCTTCAGTCTGTGTCCAATGGATACTGCATAGCAGAACAGAATCAGGATGCAATGACGTAAACAACCTTATCACTAAAACCACATGGCTGCCGTCACACTAGCAGTATGTGGTCACTACTTTATATTGGTATTTGTAAACCAAAATAAGGAGTGGAACTATTAGAGGAAAAGTATAATAATAGCATATCTAGCACTTCAGCCTTCATCACCCACTCCTGGTTTTGGATTACAAATACTGATAATAAATACAGACCAAATACTGCTAGTGTGAGGACAACCTCGGTTAATAGAGGAAATACATATGAGACACGGTCAAGACAACAAAAAAAGTTTATTAACGAGAAACATTAGTAACATGTAAGAAAATAACTGGTACAGATAAAATAACAACAGGACATTTACACAACATTGTCCTGCCATGAGACACGTCCAATATCCAAATCAAAAAATGCAGCAAATTGGTTCCGCATGTGGCCAACTTCAGCTGTTGCCAAACAAAGCCCTAGGCGCACAACAAAGGTGTACACAAAATAATATGGGGTGCAAATGAGTGATAAATCAAATGAATAATGAGAGAAAAAGCATCACTCCAAATATGCACACCACATACACAAAAATAAGAGACATGATAATAAATCATATATGAAAAAACAAGGTTTTTATTGACACACAACACACAATATAAAACATAATTAAAAACAGCAAAGAGCCTTGTCCATACACAATCATATAAATCTGAGTATAAGAGTGAATACCCAACAAAATAGTGTGATAAGGACTACCTGAATGCAGGCCTGTGCAGCTATAGGCAAAAGGGGTTAATAGAAGCAAGCCAGAAACAGTCCTTCAGGCTAGCAATATAAAGCCCCCTAGCAACCATGATTGTAACACACTGAGCAATATAACGAGCCAATACCTAGATGGCAAAAAACTGCACCTACATGGCTCATGGGATAAAAATACACCAAACTATCTAGCAAATAACAGTGGCCAAATGGACTCCAACATAAGTCCCAAGGTCACCATGAATATGGTGAGGAGATGCAGCAATACATAATGAAAGACCCCAGAAAATGCTGAGGCCAAGTTACCCAGTGCGGGGTAGCAACCCAAAAGCAGATGCACAGGAAAGCAGGTGGAGAGGACAAGGCCCAGTGCAGCCCCACGCGTATCGCCCTCACTGATAGGGCTTCATCAGGGGAGACCATGCACAGGCAAGAAACAGCTTGATGCTTAAATCAAGGTTGAAATAAAAGCTCTCCATGCGAAGATCCATCATGACACAGGATACAGGAGCAAAATCTAAAGATTTCAGCTGTTCAAGCGTCTATATAAAGATATCCCATAATACACACCCTCTGTAGTCCCATTGGCGGTGTCTGGTTATCTAGATTTTTCTCCTGTAAAATTTGTCACCATGCGCACCAAAAACGCAAAGGCAGAAAAAAACGCATGGAAAAGCGTGCAAACGCGGCGTTTTTTAAACCGCATGCGTTCCCGCATGCATCTAAAAAACACCGCGTTTGTACGCGTTTATATGCGTTTTTTCCAGCATTTGCGGATGCAGATTAAACGCTGCGGATTCTAACGCAAATGTGAAACTAGCCTTAATATGTCTTGATAATGAAGTGTCTCTCTTCATTTCAATGTCTCTGAGGTGCTCACCTACTCTTCTACGTAACTCTGTAGTCGTCTTCCCTATATATTCCAACCCACAACTGCATTCCGCCCTATAGATGACTCCCTTGGTCCGACAGTTTATGAAATGTCGTATCTCAAATTTCTGTCCTGTGACATTACTCTCAAAAAACTTTCCTTTCGTGATTACTGGGCAAGCTATACACCCACTACATCTGAAGCAACCCTTTATCTCCTGTGATAACCATGTCCTCTTTTTGGGTGGTATATAATGACTTGAGACCACCCTATCCCCTACTGATCTTCCTTTCTGGAAAGTGATCTTAGGGTAGGGGCCCACTAGTTCCCCAATATCCTCATCCATTCTTAGAATGGGCCAGTGTCTTTTTAGGATTGATCGTACATAGTTGACTCCATTGTTGTAGATGGTGATGAATCTACATTATTGAGGTCCCATTTGAGGTATTGACGGTGTGAGGAGTTGTGTCCTATCCAATTTCTTTGTCTCATTGAATGTTTTTCTTAGTATACCCTGCGGATACCCTTTCTCCTGAAAGCGTTTACGTAAATCATTTGCTTGATCCACAAAGTCAGTTTCCAAGGAACAATTGGATTTAGATTAGATTGGATTAGTTTTCCAGGTGGTTCTAATCAAAGAAAAACTACCGTACTTAAAAATGATGTTCCACATTATTAATCAGGCCACAGGTTTCAAGCAATATGGGAAATAAAAAATATCTCTCTGCTACTGAAAAGCGTTAAATAGTGCAATGTCTTGGACAAGGTATGAAAACATTAGATATTTCACAAAAACTTAAGAGTGATTATCATACTGTGAAGAGATTTGTGACTGAAGCAGAGCACGGACAGAGTTCATGTAGATAAAGGCATAATGAGGAAGGTTTCTGCCAGACAAATGCATTGGATTAAGAGAGCAGCTGCCAAAATACCATTACAAAGCAGCAAACAGTTATTTGAAGCTGCTGGTGCCTCTGGAGTCCCTCCAACCTCAAGGTGTAGGATCCTTCAAAGGCTTGCTGTGGTGCATAAACCTACTATTCGGCCACCCCCAAAACAGTGTTCACAAGCAGAAACGGTTGCATTGGGCCCAGACATACATGAAGACTAATTTTCAAACAGTCTTGATAACTGATGAGTATCGAGCAACCCTGGATGGTCTAGATGGATGGAGTAGTGGATGGTTGGTGGATGGCCACCACGTCTCAACAAGGCTGTGACATCAGCAAGGAGGTGAAGGAGTCATGTTTTGGTCCAGAATCATGGGGAAACAGCTGGTAGGGCCCTTTAACCCCTTCACGACATGCGGCGCATGTCGTGTCTCCCCTTTGATGTGGGCTCCGGTGCTGAGCCCACATCAAAGTCGCAACATGCCAGCTGTTATGTACAGCTGACATGTGCGCACAATAGTGGCAGGTGGAATCGCGATCCACCTGCCGCTATTAACCAGTTCAATGCCGCTGTCGAACGCTGACAGCGGCATTTAACTACCACTTCCGGCCGCGTGGCCGGAAATGAGCGCATCGCTGACCCCCGCTACGCGATCGGGGTCAGCGATGCATCAGGATAGTAACCATAGAGATCCTTGAGGCCTCTGGTTACTGATGCCGGCTAGCTGTGAGCGCCACCCTGTGGTCGGCACTCATAGCAAGCCTGCAATTCAGCTACATAGCAGTGATCTGATAATCGCTGCTATGTAGCAGAGCCAATCCAGTTGAGCCAGCTTCTAGCCTCCCATGGAAGCTATTGAAGCATGGCAAAAGTTAAAAAAAATGTTTAAAAAAAATATGAAAAAAATAAAAAAAATTTAAAGTTTAAATCACCCCCCTTTTTCCCCATCCAAAATTAAACAATAACAAAAAATCAAACATACACATATTTGGTATCGTCACATTCAGAATTGCCCGATTTATCAATAAAAAAAAGCATTAACCTGATCACTAAATAGCGTAGCGAGAAAAAAATTTGAAACGCCAGAATTATTTTTTTTGGTCACCGCGACATTGCATTAAAATGCAATAACGGGCGATCAAAAGAACGTAACTGCACAAAAGTAGTATCATTAAAAATGTCAGCTTGGCTTGCAAAAAATAAGCCCTCACCCGACCCCAGATCACAAAAAATGGAGACGCTATGGGTATCGGAAAATAGCACAATTTTGATTTTGTTTTTTTAGCAAAGTTTTGAATATTTTTTCACCACTTAGATAAAAAATAACTTAGACATGGTAGGTGTCTATGAACTTGTAATGACCTAGAGAATCACAATGGCAGGTCAGTTTTAGCATTTAGTGAACGTAGCAAAAAAGCCAAAAAAAAGTGTGGGATTGCATGTTTTTGCAATTTCAACACACTTGGAAATTTTTTCCTGTTTTCTAGTACAAGCCATGGTAAAACCAATAGTGTCATTCAAAAGTACAACTCGTCCTGCAAAAAATAAGCCCTCACATGGCCATATTAACGGAAAAATAAAAAAGTTATGGCTCTGGGAAGGAGGGGAGCAAAAAACGAAAACACAAAAATGAAAAAGGGCTGCGGCGTGAAGGGGTTAAGGTTCCTGAAGGTGTGAAAATGACCTCTGCAAAGTATATAGAGTTTCTGACTGACAACTTTTTTCCATGGTATAAAAAGCAGAAACGTGCCTTCAGGAGCAAAATCATCTTCATGCATAACAATGCACCACCTCATACTGCAAAGAATACCACTGAGTCATTGGCTGCTATGGGCATAAAAGGAGATAAGCTCATGGTGTGGCCACCATCTTCCCCTGGACTCAACCCTATAAAGAACCTTTGGAGTATCATCAAGAAAAAGATTTATGAGGGTGGGAGGCAGATCACATCAAAACAGCAGCTCTGGGAGGCTATTCTTACATAGTTACATAGTTATTAAGGTTGAAGGAAGACTGTAAGTCCATCTAGTTCAACCCATAGCCTAACCTAACATGCCCTAACATGTTGATCCAGAGGAAGGCAAAAAAAAACCATGTGGCAAAGAGTAACTCCACCATGGGGAAAAAAATTCCTTCCCGACTCCACATACGGCAATCAGACTAGTTCCCTGGATCAACGCCCTATCAAGGAATCTAGTGTATATAACCTGTAACATTATACTTTTCCAGAAAGGTATCCAGTCCCCTCTTAAATTTAATTAATGAATCACTCATTACAACATCATACGGCAGAGAGTTCCATAGTCTCACTGCTCTTACAGTAAAGAATCCGCGTCTGTTATTATGCTTAAACCTTCTTTCCTCCAGACGTAGAGGATGCCCCCTTGTCCCTGTCTCAGGTCTATGATTAAAAAGATCATCAGAAAGGTCTTTGTACTGTCCCCTCATATATTTATACATTAAAATAAGATCACCCCTTAGTCTTCGTTTTTCCAAACTAAATAGCCCCAAGTGTAATAACCTATCTTGGTATTGCAGACCCCCCAGTCCTCTAATAACCTTGGTCGCTCTTCTCTGCACCCGCTCCAGTTCAGCTATGTCTTTCTTATACAGCGGAGACCAGAACTGTGCACAGTATTCTAAGTGTGGTCGAACTAGTGACTTGTATAGAGGTAAAATTATGTTCTCCTCATGAGCATCTATGCCTCTTTTAATACATCCCATTATTTTATTTGCCTTTGTAGCAGCTGCCTGACACTGGCCACTGAATATGAGTTTGTCATCCACCCATATACCCAGGTCTTTTTCATTGACGGTTTTGCCCAGAGTTTTAGAATTAAGCACATAGTTATACATCTTATTACTTCTACCCAAGTGCATGACCTTACATTTATCCCCATTAAAGCTCATTTGCCATTTATCAGCCCAAGCTTCTAGTTTACATAAATCATCCTGTAATATAAAATTGTCCTCCCCTGTATTGATTACCCTGCAGAGTTTAGTGTCATCTGCAAATATTGAAATTCTACTCTGAATGCCCCCTACAAGGTCATTAATAAATATGTTAAAAAGAAGAGGGCCCAATACTGACCCCTGTGGTACCCCACTGCTAACCGCAACCCAGTCCGAGTGTGCTCCATTAATAACCACCCTTTGTTTCCTATCCCTGAGCCAGCTCTCAACCCACTTACACATATTTTCCCCTATCCCCATTACTCTCATTTTATGTAACAACCTTTTGTGTGGCACCGTATCAAAAGCTTTGGAAAAGTCCATATACACTACGTCCACTGGGTTCCCTTGGTCCAGTCCGGAACTTACCTCTTCATAGAAGCTGATCAAATTAGTCTGACATGAACGGTCCCTAGTAAACTCGTGCTGATACTGGGTCATAAGGTTATTCCTCTTCAGATACTCCAGTATAGTATCCCTTAGAATGCCCTCCAGGATTTTACCCACAGTAGAGGTTAAGCTTACTGGCCTATAAATACCGAGTTCAGTTTTTGCCCCTTTTTTGAATATTGGCACCACATTTGCTATATGCCAGTCCTGTGGTACAGACCCTGTTATTATGGAGTCTTTAAAGATTAAAAATAATGGTCTATCAATGACTGTACTTAGTTCCTGCAGTACTCGGGGGTGTATCCCATCCGGGCCCGGAGATTTGTCAATTTTAGTTATTTTTAGACGCCGCTGTACTTCCTGCTGGTTTAAGCAGGTGACATTTGATGGGGAATTTTTATCACTAGTCATTTTGTCTGCCATGGGATTTTCTTTTGTAAATACTGATGAAAAAAAGTCATTTAGCATATTGGCTTTTTCCTCATCCTCATCCACCATTTCCCCCAGATTATTTTTAAGGGGGCCAACACTGTCATTTTTTAGTTTCTTACTATTTATATAGTTAAAGAATATTTTGGGATTATTTTTACTCTCTCTGGCAATGAGTCTATCTGTCTCAATCTTTGCTGCCTTGATTTGCTTTTTACAGAATTTATTTAATTTTCTGTATTTATTTAATGCCTCCTCACTACCTACTTCCTTTAATTCTCTAAATGCTTTCTTTTTGTCCCTTATTGTGCCCCTTACAGCTCTATTTAGCCATATTGGTTTCCTCCTATTTCTAGTATGTTTATTCCCATACGGTATACACTGTGCACAGGTCCTATCCAGGATGCTAATAAACGTCTCCCATTTTCTTTGTGTATTTTTGTGTCTCAGGATATCGTCCCAGTTAATTGCACCAAGATCCTCTCTCATCCGTTGGAAATTTGCCCTCCTGAAGTTTAGTGTCCTTGTCACCCCCCTACTACCCATCTTATTAAAGGTTACATGAAAACTTATTATTTTGTGATCACTATTCCCCAAGTGACCCCCAACCCTTATATTTGATATGCGGTCTGGCCTGTTGGTTAATATTAGGTCTAGCAGTGCCCCCCTCCTTGTTGGGTCCTGAACCAGTTGTGAAAGGTAATTGTCTCTCATAGTTGTCAAAAACCGATTACCTTTGCTGGAACTGCAGGTTTCTGTTCCCCAATCTATTTCAGGGTAGTTGAAGTCCCCCATAATAATGACTGTTCTGCCCTTCCTAATGAAGGACAGGGCTTCGTTTCAAGCATTAAAAGGTTAACTATTATTATAGTTCTGGTTTTGTTGTGTTATAGCACCACCCAGTGGTGGATACATTTATAACCTGTGTTTTCCATGAATAATAGAGTGTTGCATTGTGGGTTTCAGCAAAGCATCATGGGATTGGGGAATTCCTCAGCCTTTTCTCTTGTATTTCCTGTTCACTCGTGTTATTCAGCTGTGTTGGAACTACTTCATTTACCTGCCACTCTGGTTAGTTTATCCGGTAAGATTGCGATCCTTGTTCTGGTAATATATTGTTCTATAGAATGTGATTACTGTATAGCAGCCAGTACACAGGAAATGTGGTTACCAGAAATCTGCTGTATGTAGTTATGTAGAGGTTGCACCATACTGTATGTTTCCCTGTTAGTTGCAGTTGTTATCGTTTAGCCCAATACTTATACATATCATTTGTATTCTTCTAGTTTTACCACGCTCATGTTTACCAATAAACAAGTTAGACTACAGAGAACAGTCCGCTTATTTGGGAGACAGAAGTGGTTTATGCCGTATGTCGGATCACACACCGTATCAACGTGTATGAAGACAGAACAGTAAAACGGAGACTTAATACCAGCGGAGGCCAGTAAAACGGGAGCTAGGCGCAGGGATTACAGTAAAGGGAGGCTAGACGCCAGCGATAGTAAATACCACCTACGCAGCCGCTTGTACCACACCGCACTGCCTGCAGATACCACAGCGGCCGCCATACAGTCACAAGTACCGAGAGTGCAGCCCACCAAGCACCACACATCTCAGTCCACGCTGAAGTCACCCCTACCCGCTCCGAGACGTCCTACAGCCTGCAAACGGACATAAAATGTCTGCAAGTCAAACATCTTCACTCAGGATGAGGTCCCAAACAAGCCGCTCTAGCAAGTCTTCCTCGAAAAGGTCTGCCACCCTCGCCCGAGCAGAAGCTGAGGCGGCGAAAGTGAGATCCTCCTTCGCTGCACAAGAGATGCAGTTAAAGTTAAGACAAGCAGACCAAGAAGCAGAAAGAGCCCGCCAAGAAGCAGAAAGAGCCCGCCTGCGAGCAGAACAAGAAGCAGAAAGAGCCCGCCTGCAAGCGACCTTAGAAAGGCTTTCCGCTGAAAAAGAAGCAGCAGCCGCAATAGCCAAAGCAGAGTTTTTAGAAGCCGTGGAGTTTCCTGAATCCGAGCGAGGCAGCGACATACGCGGACCAGACCTTGATCATCAGGACCCTGCTCAACGCGTCTCAGAATATGTCCGCCAACATTCCAAAGTGGAAGACAACTCTGATCCGTTACACCAACCAGCCTATACAGATTACCAGAGATCCTTCCTCCAAACACCGTACTGGAAGCAGGAAAGTATACTGCGAAACGACATTGATCACCACTACCGTCCTACGGAACAGAAGGTACGGCCTCCACCCAGACTGACAGGGACACCCTTCGCCACTGAACGGGTTTATACAGACTTTCCTATGCCAAAAGCTCCTACCAGGTATGAGGATGCACCACAAACACCGCATAACAACAGCACACCAGCTCACGTCGGCACAGACTCAGCCACTATGAACTTTGCAAGGTTCTTTACCCGCCGGGAGCTGGTGACCAAGGGACTTGTAAAGTTCACTGATCGAGCTGAAAGCTACAGAGCATGGCGAGCCTCTTTTCAGAATGCCATCAGAGACTTGCATCTTTCCAGTAGTGAAGAGTTAGATCTTCTGGTTAAGTGGCTTGGGAGCGAGTCAGCTGAACACGCCAAAAGAATCAGGAACATTAACATAAAGTACCCACACACAGGACTTCGTATGGTGTGGGAGAGACTCGAAGAATGTTATGGGTCAATAGAAGCTATAGAAAATGCTTTGTATAAAAGAATTGATGATTTCCCCAAGATAGCAAATAAGGGTTATCAAAAGCTCAGGGAACTGAGCGACTTGTTAATGGAGGTACATGCTGCTCAGGCAGAAGGTGATCTACCAGGGTTGGCATTTCTGGACACTGCCAGAGGTGTCAACCCGATTGTCCAAAAGCTCCCTTACAACTTACAAGAAAAGTGGGTCAGTCACGGTTCCCGTTACAAACAGGCTCATAAGGTACCATTTCCTCCTTTCAGGGTGTTTGTAGACTTTGTTGCTCAGCAGGCTAAAGTTAGAAATGACCCTAGTTTCGATTTCACTATGTCATGTACCGCTGCCTCTGGTGTAAAACCCAGTAAAACACCAGTGGCAGTCCACAAAACTAATGTTACCTCCACAGGTTTTCCTTACAGGGCAAGTAAGTCTTCTCCAGAAGAGGACAAACCGCAGGATCTCAGCAAACACTGCCCCCTACACAAGAAACCTTATCCTCTCCTAAAATGTAGAGCCTTCAGGGAGAAGTCTCTAGAAGACCGTAAGAGTTTCCTAAAGGAAAACAAGATATGCTTCAGATGCTGCGCGACAACCTCACACTTCGCCAAGAACTGTGAAACCAGTGTGAAATGCACATAATGTAGTAGTGTGGAGCACAACACGGCCTTACATCCTGGACCACCCTCAGGGGTATCGTCACGAGTAGAAGAGTCTGTCGAAAAACAGACGGACCCCGACGTGGACACCCCAGTGGTCACTTCTCGGTGCACAGAAATCTGCAAGGAACTCGTAGCAGGAAGATCCTGCTCAAAGATCTGTCTTGTCAGAGTATTCCCAGCGAGCCAACGGGATAAGGCGATCAAGGTATATGCAATCTTGGATGATCAGAGCAACAGGTCTCTAGCTAAATCCTTTCTCTTCGACACCTTCAACATTGCTGGTCCCGGCTCTCCGTACTCCTTGAAGACATGTGCAGGTACTGTCGAGACGGCGGGGAGGAGAGCAACTGGATTCAAAGTAGAGTCTATAGACGGTCAAACCTGCTTATCCTTGCCATCAATACTGGAGTGCAACCAGATCCCAGACAACAGGTCTGAGATACCTACACCACAGGTAGCAGCTCATCACACCCACTTGAGATGTATAGCTCACCTGATACCAGAGCTCGACCAAGGAGCTCCTATTGTCTTACTTCTCGGAAGAGACATACTACGGGTCCACAAGGCTAGAGGACAGATCAACGGCCCACAAAACGCCCTATATGCTCAGAGACTTGACCTAGGATGGGTCATTGTGGGAGATGTCTGTTTGGGTGGAGTGTCATGAATCCCCAATGGCTAGGGATAGCACAGGACAAGCAAGGTACAAATAAATAACGGACGAGCTCTAGGGTGATGGAACCTGGGCTGACCGCTGCCCTACGCCTGACAAACACAACTAGAGATAGCCAGGGAGCGTGCCTATGTTGGTTCTAGACGCCACGCACCAGCCTAAGAGCTAACTAGTACTGCAGAGAAAATAAAGACCTCACTTGCCTCCAGAGGAATTAACCCCAAAAGGTATAGTTGCCCCCCACATGTATTGATGGTCAAATGAGAGGAAGGCACACACATGGAGATGATATAAATAGGTTTAGCAAATTGAGGCCCGCTGAAAACTAGAAAGCAGAACGATACAAAAGGGGACTAAGCGGTCAGCAAAAAACCCTAATCAAAAAACCATCCTGAGATTACAAGAACCCATGTGCCAACTCATGGCACATGGGGAGAACCTCAGTCCACTAGAGCTACCAGCTAGCATAGAGACATAATAAGCAAGCTGGACAAAAAACCAAACAACTGAAAATCAGCACTTAGCTTATCCTGAAAGATCTGGGAGCAGGTAGGCAGGAACCAAACAGAGCACATCTGAATACATTGATAGCCGGCAAGGGAATGACAGAAAGGCCAGGTAAAATAGGAAACACCCAGCCTCTGATGGACAGGTGGAAACCAAAGGCCGCAACCCACCAAAGTCACCCAGTACCAGCAGTAACCACCAGAGGGAGCCCACAAACAGAATCCACAACAGTACCCCCCCCTTGAGGAGGGGTCACCGAACCCTCACGAGAACCCCCAGGGCGATCAGGGTGAGCTCTATGGAAGGCGGGGACCAAATCAGTCGCATGAACATCGGAGGCGACCACCCAGGAATTATCCTCCTGACCATAACCCTTCCACTTAACCAAATACTGGAGTTTGCGTCTGGAAACACGAGAATCCAAGATCTTTTCAACAACATACTCCAATTCTCCCTCCACCAGCACCGGAGCAGGAGGCTCAACCGAAGGAACAACGGGCACCTCATACCTCCGCAACAACGACCGATGGAACACATTATGAATAGCAAACGATGCTGGGAGATCCAAACGAAAAGATACAGGGTTAAGAATCTCCGAGATCCTATAAGGACCGATGAACCGAGGCTTGAACTTAGGAGAAGAGACCTTCATAGGGACAAAACGAGAAGACAACCACACCAAATCCCCAACAAGAAGTCGGGGACCCACGCGGCGACGGCGATTAGCAAACTGCTGAGTCTTCTCCTGAGATAACTTCAAATTGTCCACCACCTGATTCCAAATCTGATGTAGCCTGTCCACCACCACGTCCACTCCAGGACAATCCGAAGGCTCCACCTGACCAGAGGAAAAACGAGGATGAAACCCCAAATTACAAAAAAAAGGAGAGACCAACGTGGCAGAACTAGCCCGATTATTAAGAGCAAATTCGGCCAGTGGCAAAAAAGCAACCCAGTCATCTTGATCAGCAGAAACAAAACACCTCAAATAAGTTTCCAAGGTCTGATTAGTTCGCTCCGTCTGGCCATTCGTCTGAGGATGGAATGCAGACAAGAAAGACAAATCAATGCCCATCTTGGCACAAAACATCCGCCAAAATCTAGACACAAACTGGGATCCCCTGTCAGAAATGATATTCTCCGGAATCCCATGCAAACGAACCACGTTCTGAAAAAATAAAGGGACCAACTCAGAGGAGGAGGGCAACTTAGGCAAGGGCACCAAATGAACCATCTTAGAAAAGCGGTCACACACAACCCAGATAACGGACATTTTCTGTGAAACCGGGAGATCAGAAATAAAATCCATGGAAATGTGCATCCAAGGCCTCTTCGGGATGGGCAAGGATAACAACAACCCACTGGCCCGTGAACAGCAAGGCTTAGCTCGAGCACACACTTCACAAGACTGCACAAAGGTACGCACATCCCTAGACAAGGAAGGCCACCAAAAAGACCTGGCCACCAAGTCTCTCGTACCAAATATTCCAGGATGACCAGCCAACACAGAAGAATGGACCTCGGAGATGACTCTACTGGTCCAATCATCCGGAACAAACAGTCTTTCTGGTGGACATCGATCCAGTTTATCCACCTGAAACTCCTGCAATGCGCGTCGCAAGTCTGGGGATACGGCGGACAATATTACCCCATCCCTAAGGATACCAGTAGGCCCAGAGTCTGCAGGAGAGTCAGGCACAAAACTCCTGGAAAGAGCATCCGCCTTCACATTCTTCGAACCCGGCAGGTACGAAACCACGAAATTGAAACGAGAAAAAAACAACGACCAACGAGCCTGTCTAGGATTCAAACGCCTGGCAGACTCAAGGTAAATGAGATTCTTGTGATCAGTCAAGACCACCACACGATGTTTAGCACCCTCAAGCCAATGACGCCACTCCTCAAATGCCCACTTCATGGCCAAAAGCTCCCGATTACCCACATCATAATTGCGCTCGGCGGGCGAGAATTTTCTAGAGAAGAATGCACATGGCTTCATCACCGAGCCATTAGAACTTCTCTGTGACAAAACCGCCCCCGCTCCAATCTCGGAAGCATCAACCTCAACCTGAAAAGGAAGTGAAACATCTGGTTGACACAACACAGGAGCAGAAGAAAACCGGCGCTTAAGTTCCCGAAAGTCCTCCACGGCCGCAGGAGACCAATCAGCAACATCAGCACCCTTTTTAGTCAAATCAGTCAAAGGTTTAACAATACTGGAAAAATTTGCAATGAACCGACGATAAAAATTAGCAAACCCCAAGAACTTCTGAAGGCTCTTAACAGATGTAGGTTGTGTCCAGTCACAAATAGCCTGAACCTTGACGGGATCCATCTCAATAGTAGAAGGAGAAAAAATGTACCCCAAAAAAGAAATCTTCTGGACTCCGAAGAGACACTTTGAACCCTTCACAAACAGAGAATTGGCCCGCAGAACCTGAAACACCTTCCTGACCTGTAGAACATGAGACTCCCAGTCATCAGAAAACACCAAAATATCATCCAAATACACAATCATAAACTTATCCAGATATTCACGGAAAATATTGTGCATAAAGGACTGAAAGACTGACGGAGCATTGGAGAGTCCAAAAGGCATTACCAAATACTCAAAATGGCCCTCAGGCGTATTAAATGCGGTTTTCCACTCATCACCCTGTTTTATCCGCACCAGATTATACGCACCGCGAAGATCTATCTTAGTGAACCACCTAGCCCCCTTAATGCGAGCAAACAAATCAGTTAATAATGGCAATGGATACTGATATTTGACTGTAATCTTATTCAGAAGGCGATAATCTATACAAGCCTCAGGGAACCATCTTTTTTTGCCACGAAAAAAAACCCTGCTCCCAGAGGGGACGAAGATGGACGAATATGTCCCTTTTCCAAGGACTCCTTAATATAATTCCGCATAGCAGTATGCTCTGGCAGTGACAGATTAAATAAACGACCCTTAGGGAACTTACTGCCAGGAATCAATTCTATAGCACAGTCACACTCTCTATGAGGAGGGAGCGAATTGATCTTAGGCTCCTCAAAAACATCCCTATAGTCAGACAAAAACGCAGGGATCTCAGAAGGAGTAGATGAAGCGATTGAAATCGGAGGTGCATCATCATGAACCCCCTGACATCCCCAGCTTAGTACAGACATTGTTTTCCAGTCCAGGACAGGATTATGAGTTTGTAACCATGGCAGACCAAGCACTAGTACATCATGTAAATTATACAGTACAAGGAAGCGAATCACCTCCTGATGAACGGGAGTCATGCGCATGGTCACTTGTGTCCAATACTGCGGTTTATTCATAGCCAATGGTGTAGAGTCAATTTCCTTCAGAGGAATAGGAACTTCCAGAGGCTCCAGACTAAAACCGCAGCGTTTAGCAAATGACCAATCCATAAGACTCAGGGCAGCGCCCGAATCCACATAGGCATCGACGGAAATGGAAGACAGTGAAAAAATCAGAGTCACAGACAAAATGAACTTAGGCTGCAGAGTATCAATGGCAAAAGATTTATCAACCCTTTTTGTGCGTTTAGAGCATGCTGATATAACATGAGCTGAATCACCACAATAAAAACACAATCCATTTTTCCGCCTATAATTTTGCCGTTCACTTCTGGACTGAATTCTATCACATTGCATAGTCTCAGGTGCCCGTTCAGAAGACACCGCCAACTGGTGCACGGGTTTGCGCTCCCGTAAACGCCGATGAATCTGAATGGCCATAGCCATAGACTCATTCAGACCAGTAGGCGTAGGGAACCCCACCATAATATCCTTAATGGCCTCAGAAAGACCATTTCTGAAGTTTGCAGCCAGGGCGCACTCATTCCACCGAGTAAGCACCGACCATTTCCGAAATTTTTGACAATATATTTCCGCTTCATCATGCCCCTGAGAGAGGGCTAATAAAGCCTTTTCAGCCTGAATCTCCAGGTTAGGTTCCTCATAGAGCAATCCCAATGCCAGAAAAAACGCATCCACACTGAGCAACGCAGGATCCCCTGGTGCCAATGCAAATGCCCAATTCTGAGGGTCGCCCCGCAGGAAAGATATGACAATCTTGACCTGTTGAGCAGGGTCTCCAGAGGAGCGAGATTTTAAAGAAAGAAACAATTTACAATTGTTCCTGAAATTCAGGAAGGTAGATCTATCTCCAGAAAAAAACTCTGGAATAGGAATTCTAGGTTCAGACATGGGAGCATGAACAACAAAATCCTGTATGTTTTGAACTTTTGCCGCGAGATTACTCAGGCTGGAAGCCAAACTCTGGACATCCATGTTAAACAGCTAAGATCAAAGCCATTCAAGGGTTAAGAGGAGGTAAGAAGCAGCTAGACAGCAATTAAGGGCTAGGCAGCAAACTCTGAAGGGAAAAAAAAAAAAAATTTCCCTTAAACACTTCTTTTCCTCCTGCTTCAGCCCAAACAATTAACACTTTGTGGGCCGGCTATACTGTCATGAATCCCCAATGGCTAGGGATAGCACAGGACAAGCAAGGTACAAATAAATAACGGACGAGCTCTAGGGTGATGGATCCTGGGCTGACCGCTGCCCTACGCCTGACAAACACAACTAGAGATAGCCAGGGAGCGTGCCTACGTTGGTTCTAGACGCCACGCACCAGCCTAAGAGCTAACTAGTACTGCAGAGAAAATAAAGACCTCACTTGCCTCCAGAGGAATTAACCCCAAAAGGTATAGTTGCCCCCCACATGTATTGACGGTGAAATGAGAGGAAGGCACACACATAGAGATGATATATATAGGTTTAGCAAATTGAAGCCCGCTGTAAACTAGAAAGCAGAACGATACAAAAGGGGACTAAGCGGTCAGCAAAAAACCCTAATCAAAAAACCATCCTGAGATTACAAGAACCCATGTGCCAACTCATGGCACATGGGGAGAACCTCAGTCCACTAGAGCTACCAGCTAGCATAGAGACATAATAAGCAAGCTGGACAAAAAACCAAACAACTGAAAATCAGCACTTAGCTTATCCTGAAAGATCTGGGAGCAGGTAGGCAGGAACCAAACAGAGCACATCTGAATACATTGATAGCCGGCAAGGGAATGACAGAAAGGCCAGGTAAAATAGGAAACACCCAGCCTCTGATGGACAGGTGGAAACCAAAGGCCGCAACCCACCAAAGTCACCCAGTACCAGCAGTAACCACCAGAGGGAGCCCACAAACAGAATCCACAACAGTGGAGCACACAGGCCTACATCAGTCAACAGCATGCTCACCAATACCCTCGAGAATGGACTCCCGTCTCTCTTCCAGCCATGCGAGAGCAGTTTCCTGGTTAAAGAATTGCCACACCACACCCCTCCACCTTGTCCGTTAGCTGATCCTTCCTGTGAAGACCATGCATGCGACGGTGAGCAAGATCATATAGGGTGCACAGTTTTCCACAGGAAAAGAGAAGACAACCAGGTAGCAATGTCCATAGAGGACAGACTGTTCTTGGACATCATGGAGCGAGAGATAGTAAGAGATGAATCAAAGAGTTGGGTCGCACCTTTACCATTCAAACCACAGAGACAACGCTTACTCAACAACAGAGAACTTGTCTACAGTCGATTTGTCTCCGTTACACGCAAACTGCAGAAGGCACCAGAAACAAAACAACACTTCTTTACCTTCATGGAGAGAATATTCCAGAGTGGCCACGCGGAAATTGCACCTGTACTTCAAGATTCCGAGGAATGTTGGTACTTACCTATTTTCAGCGTGTATCATCCGAAGAAACCAGGTCAGATAAGAGTGGTATTTGACTCAAGTGCCAGATACGAAGGTGTTTCTTTAAACGACGTCTTCCTGTCTTGTCCAGACCTCAACAACAGACTTCTGGGAGTACTTCTTCGTTTCCGCAAAGACGCAGTAGCATTTATGGCCGACATACAACAGATGTTTCACTGCTTCCTTGTTAAAGAAGAACACAGAAACTACTTGAGGTTCTTCTGGTACCGCAATAATGACCCATACAAGGACATCGTGGAATATCGTATGAAGGTTCACATCTTCGGGAACAGCCCTTCCCCTGCTGTCGCTATCTATGGCCTTAGACATTCAGCCAGAGAGGGTGAAGCAAAGTATGGATCGGATGTAAGATCTTTTGTGGAAAAGGATTTATACGTAGATGACTGCCTGAAATCCACACCCTCAGAGGAGTCGGCAGTCAGTCTCCTGAAAAGGGCACAAGAAATGCTCGCTTCATCCAATTTGAGGTTGCACAAAATTGCTTCCAACAGCCAGAAACTAATGGCAGCCTTTCCCTCTCAAGATTACTCAACCGATTTAAAAGACTTGGATTTAAGCACAGACTCCCTTCCCATGCAGCGGAGCCTGGGTCTACTCTGGGATTTGAAAAAGGATGCATTCACCTTCCAGATCAGCGAAGAAGAGAAACCCTTCACGCGTAGAGGCGTCCTGTCCGTTGTGAACAGCTTGTACGATCCTCTGGGATTTGTAACCCCTGTAACTATCCAAGGTAAAATGATGTTGAGAGACTTCACCCAAGAGACATCCGATTGGGATGATCCGCTTCCCAGCGATAAAAAAGAATTGTGGGAAAGATGGAAAAATTCTTTAGAAACCCTGTCAAGTCTCTACGTGGCACGACCATATGCTTCTGTGCCTTCATCAGAAATCAAGGTGCAAAGGCTTTGTATCTTCTGCGATGCTTCAACCAAGGCAATTGCAGCAGTGGCATATTCGAAAACAACTGACATCAATGAACAATGCCACGTAAGGCTTGTTATGAGCCGGACAAAATTGGCCCCACTCCGTAAACACACAATACTCAGACTGGAACTCTGTGCAGCTGTGCTGGCAGTAGAGTTAGCTGAGCTTATCTCGACAGAAATGGACCTGGAAATCAAGGAAGTCGAGTTCTACACTGACAGCAAGGTAGTGCTGGGGTACATTTGCAATGAAACTCGTCGCTTCTATGTCTATGTCAGCAATCGGGTGCTAAGGATCAGGAGATCCACCGAACCTAAACAGTGGCACTATGTGTCCACGCACCACAATCCGGCGGACCACGCAACCAGATCCGTTGAAGCAAGACAACTTAAGGACACAACCTGGTTCACCGGCCCTACATTCTTATACCATTCGACGCCATATGTGGACGAGTCAAACATCTTTGAATTGGTGGATCCAGAGGCAGATGAGGAAATCCGCCCTCAGGTATCCGTTCTACGTACTGTGACTAAAGACAATCACCTCAAATCCCACCGCTTCAACAGGTTCTCAACTTGGGACTCACTTGTTCGTGCCCTCGTTTGTTTAATTCATGTGGCTCGATCCTACAAGTCAACGTCACCCGCCATCCAGAAACCTTGCAAAGGTTGGCACCACTGCAAGCTTGCTTTTACCGTTCCAAGCATGGAAAATGCCAAGAACTTTATAATCCGTACCATACAACGTGAATGCTACGCCAAAGAAATAGATAACCTCGATAAAGGCCAACCTGTTTCTAGAGATAGTGTCTTGAAGAAGCTTGATCCAATCATTGACCAGGATGGGCTGTTAAGAATTGGAGGTCGTCTTCAAGAAGCTGAAGTGGAATTTGGGGAGAAACACCCTATAATAATTCCTGGACATCATCATGTCACGACCCTGCTTGTGCAACACCACCACGTCTTGGTGAAACATCAGGGACGACTGTTTACTGAAGGAAATCTACGAACTGCTGGACTATGGATAGTCGGAGCAAAGCGATGCGTGAGTAAACTCATTTACAATTGTGTGATTTGTCGCAAACTCCGTGGCGGGACTCAAAAGCCGAAGATGGCCAATCTCCCACCAGACAGAATTAGTACAGAACCTCCATTTACCAACGTCGGACTGGACGTATTCGGGCCATGGTCTGTGGTTGCACGGAACACTAGAAGAGTCCAGGCCAATGCCAAACGCTGGGCTGTTATGTTCACCTGTATGTCCATTAGAGCAGTCCACATTGAAGTAATTGAGTCCATGGACACTTCAGGGTTTATAAATGCACTCCGACGTTTCATCGCCATCAGAGGTCCCGTGAAGCACATACGCTCCGATAGAGGTACCAACTTTGTAGGAGCAGTGAAAGAACTTCAAATCCCTTCCAACCTAGACACCACCGGTGTGGAAAGATACCTGAGTGAGCAGGGATGTACCTGGACTTTCAATCTACCACACTCTTCTCACATGGGAGGTGCCTGGGAGAGGATGATAGGAATAGCACGCAGAATCCTCGACTCCATTTTCTTGCAAGCAGGTAGTGCAAGACTCACACATGAAAGTTTGACCACATTCCTAGCAGAAGTTTCAGCCATCATTAATGCCAGACCATTGACTTCACTTTCTAGTGACTCTGAGGATCCGACCATTCTTACTCCTGCCATGTTACTTACTCAGAAAGCCAGCGTTCTCAGCGCTGCACCTGGAGAATTTAGCAACAAGGACCTCTACAGACGACAGTGGAGACAAGTCCAAAGTCTCTCCAATACCTTCTGGGACAGATGGAGGAAGCAGTACCTATCCACCTTACAACCAAGGAAGAAGTGGCAGACCGACAAACCAAACATCAAAACCGGTGATGTCGTTCTCATGAAAGACAGCCAGTCACACCGTAATGAGTGGCCACTAGGCCTCATCACTAAAGTATTCCCAAGCAAAGATGGGAAGATCCGTAAGGTCGAGGTCAAAGTAGGCAAGTCCGGGGAAAGCAAACTATTCCTCAGACCAGTGACGGAACTCGTCTTACTGTTTTCGCCAAAAGAACCTGTAGGTGGCATCGGTTGATGCCAAGCGGGGAGTGTTCTGCCCTTCCTAATGAAGGACAGGGCTTCGTTTCAAGCATTAAATGGTTAACTATTATTATAGTTCTGGTTTTGTTGTGTTATAGCACCACCCAGTGGTGGATAAATTTATAACCTGTGTTTTCCATGAATAATAGAGTGTTGCATTGTGGGTTTCAGCAAAGCATCATGGGATTGGGGAATTCCCCAGCCTTTTCTCTTGTATTTCCTGTTCACTCGTGTTATTCAGCTGTGTTGGAACTACTTCATTTACCTGCCACCCTGGTTAGTTTATCCGGTAAGATTGCGATCCTTGTTCTGGTAATATATTGTTCTATAGAATGTGATTACTGTATAGCAGCCAGTACACAGGAAATGTGGTTACCAGAAATCTGCTGTATGTAGTTATGTAGAGGTTGCACCATACTGTATGTTTCCCTGTTTCCACTCACTCCTTTTAACCATCCTGGTTGTGTATTTTATATGGATTTTTGTATGGATAAATTGTTTTGTATTTGCATTTAATAAAGTATTTATTACCTATATGCTCCTTAGTCTCTCCCTTTTCTTCCATGGCTCATATGGAGTTGGGTTTTTATGGTGAGGGGTAGTTTTGCACTATTTAGCACTATCTTACCTCTCCCAGTATCTAGCATGTTGCCTTATTTTGTTATTATTATCATTTCTGTGTTTATCACAGTCTTTTTCAGGCCCACTATGGACTTTCGAGCACGAGACTCCACATGGCGTGCTCAAATAAATGATACGTTCAAGGATGGTTTTTATGGGGGACCAGAGGGCGCTAGTGGTGATCTACAAGAGACCATAAGAGGTTTCAAAGACCTTCTAAAGAGGAGAACTAGGGTATGGTGGAACCATGCCTTTCTTGAGAAGTATCTGGAGGGGGGGCTGATCCCCCGTGGACTCAGAGTCCAGGTCTTTCCATCCTTCCCGATTACAGATGAAGTTTTTAAAAATAGATGGGAAGAGCTTTCCAACACATGCTCTATCGGGTATATGACACTACTGAAAGGATTGGACTCCTCTAAACTCGATGTAATTGAGACCGAGATTGAGGAGATCCAAATGAAACTTAAAAAAGACATGTCGGGAGAAGCACTTAAAAAACTAAACGAGGACATAGATATTGAAATGCAGAAATGGGTTAACGAGATTCAAGGCCAGAAATCAAAAAAATTCAAGAGGGATGTACAGGATAAACAAACTTCGAATGTTTATAGATGGCGCGGTACAGGCGACCGGTCACGTTCCCGCTTTAGAAACATCTCAAGCTCTAGGTCCCGTTCAAGATCTACCCGATCTAATGCCCCCTCTGAGGATGGGTATACCCCACGGATGGATGGAAGGGGAGAACAACCTGGACCGCAGTCATACACAAAAAAGATGACGACTAGACAGGCGTCGAAGGCCGTGACTGTGGAAAATAAACAACTGGGGACAAATAACAGTGGGGGTCTTCAGGTACTGAATTTGTCCACTCGGTCCCTTTCTGTCGCTCAGGTCGAGGTTTTGAGTAAGGGTTTGAGTTTCTCACCAACTAACTCGTTTGATTTTTTTGCAGCCCTGAAGGACCTTCATTTATTTTCTCGGAAGCTTATATTTAAAAAACTGTACTATAGGAATAACTCTGACCAGGGGCTTTCATCTGAGATGGAGAGGGAGGCCTTACAGGCTTTGGAAGATCTTCTGGAGGAACAGTCAAGTGACCCTCAAGGTAGGCTTCCACCGACATGCATGCCCAGATCGACTAGGTTCCCCCCGTTGTCACTGTGTCCAGCTGTAGATATTTTCACCCGTCTGGTTACTGAAGATCTTAAATTGTTATCTTCCAGACGGAGATTTGATAATCTTACACTTAAGCAGAGGGACACTATAAAAGAACTACAGTCCTTCAAGGACATTATTATTAAACCAGCTGACAAGGGGGGGAACATAGTCATCTGGCCATGCGATAAATACGAGAAAGAGGCATTTCGCCAGCTGCGGGATGCCTCTACATATGTTAAATTGACACATAGCCATTTGTCCTCCTTCTCCTTTCAGCTTCAGACTATTCTGGGTAGGGCTTTTGAGGATGGTATCATTGACAGGAAGGTGCTGGACGGCTTAACAGTGAGATTTCCAAAGATACCCACTTTCTATCTGCTTCCGAAGGTCCACAAGGATCCCGTCAACCCACCGGGTGTCCGATCGTGTCCGGGATTGAGGGTCTATGTGACCCAATCTGTAAATTTATAGATTTCTTTTTAAAACCTCTAGTAGAAACACTGCCATCGTACGTTAGGAACACGACGGACGTCCTTACACGGGTTGACGGCATCTTTGTGGAGCCTGGTGTCCTCCTGGTCACTGCCGATGTACAGACGCTGTATACGTGCATTGACCACGAGCATGGTTTAGCAGCAGTCCGCCTCTTCTTGGGGGCCTCCGACTTGGGCAGCCCCATGTGTGAATTAATCCTCGAGCTGCTGCGCTTTGCCCTGACCCATAATTTTTTTACCTTTAAGGACGCATTTTATCTACAGAAGCGTGGCACGGCCATGGGCGCGGCCTGTGCCCCTTCATACGCCAATCTCTTCCTGGGCTCATGGGAGAGGCACATTTTTGGCGATGGGGGGTTGCAGGCCGCTGCCCATGTGCTGTGCTGGCTCAGATATATTGATGATGTCCTATTTTTGTGGGCGGGGACGGCGCGGCAGCTCGGGGATTTTATGAGGGAGCTTGATGTTAATCCCTTTAACATCAGGCTTACGCATAGCTTCGACCCACAGCGCATCGACTTCCTGGATATTACGTTGGAGATCGACATTACTCGTCATATCCAAACTGACGTATTCAGGAAGTCGACATCTGTTAATGCGCTACTAAGTGCGGATTCCGCACATAATCCCTCCACCATTGGGGCTGTCCCGGTCGGACAGTTCCTTAGAATGAGGCGGATCTGTTCCACAGAGGATAGGTTTTTGGCACAGGCGGTTGACTTGGAGGGTCGGTTCAGGGATCGAGGATATAGTCGAAGAAGCATTAGGAGGGGCTTTGATAGGGCCAGGCGGACACCCCGGAGAGACCTATTATATATATGTCAAAAATAGGAAACGTGTAGGAGAGTCAAATTACGATAAGGTTAGGTTTATAACAACTTATAACCATGAATGGTCTCATATGAGAGAGATTCTAAAAAAACATTGGCCGGTGTTAAAGACTGAACCTTCCCTGGCACAGGCACTGGGTGACTTCCCCCTAATGACTGCAAGGAGATCCCCAAACCTAAGTAACCTTCTTGTCCGTAGCCACTACATTGCCCCTTATACTAACCCTTTTAGTACTAGGGGCCCGAGTCTGGGCTCTTTCCAGTGTGGCCATTGCCTGGCGTGTGAAAACATCATTCGGGCCACCACCTTTAAATCCTCTGATGGCAGTAAGGAGTTTTCCATTCGGCAGCGTATCTCGTGCGGTACATCCAATGTGGTGTATTACGCCACATGTGGATGTTCGCTGATTTATATCGGACTGACATCCAGGGAGCTACGGATACGCGTCCGTGAACACGTCAGGGACATACAGGCGGCCAGAACCGTAAAGGATGCCTCTGACCTGAAGACTATTCCTCGACATTTCAAACAGTTTCACGATTGTGATGCGAGGACGCTTCAGGTCAGAGGCATCGAGAATATCCACCTGGGATTGAGAGGTGGTAACTACAAAAGGGTCCTTGCCCAGCGGGAGGCTAGTTGGATTGTTCGAGTAGATACGATGACACCTAAAGGACTTAACGAGTCCTTAAGCTTTTCCTCCTTTTTGTGAAGGCCTTGATTTGTGGTACTTTGTACCACTTTTGTGTGATATTTGTGACATATCCTGCCCAAGTATATACCAGCGGTATTGTGTAAATTGTTTGATTATGCTCTTGTCCTTTTCACCATTTTGTGCCCTTTGTACCATCCCCCCCTGTGGGTGGGTATCCATGTAGGATCCTACTATGGTTTTATTTGGTTTTTATTTTTAATGTGTCTCTTTTCTTTTTCTATTTCTATAATTATCTTTTGCAGTTTTAACCCAATGATGTCTGCGCGTGTCTTGCATCATCTTAGATTCATATCATCTTTGGCCGCAGTTGAGTGTTTCATCATAATGCCTTCCATACCGCCTCACAACAAAATGGACCAGACTGCTTTGGCTCTATTTATGATGTCTCTTATTGTTGTTATATATTTCTCTGTGCGGTATATGTATTGATTAATCATGCGTATTTTCTTCTATTTATGCCACTAACTGTTTCACATGTACCATAATTATCTGTCACATAGACTCGTCGGCTCTTTTTGAGCCTGCACGGGGTTTTACCCTGTAAAGCTTACCGACCGAGGTGTTATACGCTGGAGTGCGCGTGCGCCGCCTCTCTCCCTGCTCTCTCCCGTGGTGGCGTCTCCAGTGCCTCGCGCGTGCGCTCTGGGTTCCCTCCCAGGCACACCCGCGATGTATGACGCCGTCTGCGGTATGGGGCTCGGAGTGCGGCGTGCGCATGCGCCGATATTTCCAGATGCTATTGGCCATTGTGCCACACGTGACTGGTCACATGGGGTTATGCTGGCCACTTTTAAATGATGGCGGACACGCTCAGGGGCATCTCCCCTTGATAAAGCTACCTAATATCGTGGGCGAAACGCGCGTCGGGGACCGTGCCTAGGATCTGTCCGGGTGTGTGCCACTGTGGGGCTCAGCAGCGGTAAGAATTACCTTTATTATTCGCTATCTTCATGCCAGTTTTTGGCCCATAGACTTATGTGCTACTATAGCTATAGGCTTCTTGCCCTGTACGGTTTGCATGCTGGCTCCATAGGTGGTACACACCTGGTGATCCCCACTCACTCCTTTTAACCATCCTGGTTGTGTATTTTATATGGATTTTTGTATGGATAAATTGTTTTGTATTTGCATTTAATAAAGTATTTATTACCTATATGCTCCTTAGTCTCTCCCTTTTCTTCCATGTTTCCCTGTTACTTGCAGTTGTTATCGTTTAGCCCAATACTTATACATATCATTTGTATTCTTCTAGTTTTACCATGCTCATGTTTACCAATAAACAAGTTAGACTACAGAGAACAGTCCGCTTATTTGGGAGGCAAGTGGTTTATGCCGTATGTCGGATCACACACCGTATCAACGTGTATGAAGACAGAACAATGACTTCTCCTTGAGTCGCAGCTTCATCTATTTGCTTTACGAGGATATTCTCCATTGCTTCCATTATTTTTGGAGATTTATAACAAATCCCTATCAGTAATTTATTATTTTTTCCCCCTCCCCTTATCTCCACCCACAGGGACTCTACATTTTCATTAAATTCACCTATATTATCACGCAGGATGGGTTTTAAGGAAGATTTTACATATAGACACACCCCTCCCCCTCGCTTATCTGTACGGTCATTTCTGAACAGGCTATAGCCCTGCAAGTTAACAGCCCAGTCATGGCTCTCATCCAGCCACGTCTCAGATATCCCCACCATGTCATAATTATGCTCCAACAACATTAGTTCTAATTCATCCATTTTGTTGGCGAGGCTTCTGGCATTAGTATACATGCACTTGATGTTACTCTCTGTACCTCTATTCTTTCTTAAATTACTAACTGTTCTAACCCCACCCCCCATGCCACCGCCACCCCCAACTTCCTTATTTGTGCCCAGGTCTCTATCTGCACTATCTTCCCCTCCTATAAAATGAATACCCTCCCCCCAATCCCTAGTTTAAACACTCCTCCAACCTTCTAACCATTTTCTCCCCCAGCACAGCTGCCCCTTCCCCATTGAGATGCAGCCCGTCCCTAGCGTAGAGCCTGTAGCCAACTGAGAAGTCGGCCCAGTTCTGCAGGAACCCAAACCCCTCCTTCCTACACCAATTCTCGAGCCACTTATTAACCTCCCTAATCTCCCGTTGCCTCTCTGGCGTGGCACGTGGTACAGGCAGTATTTCGGAAAATACCACGTTGGAGGTCCTTGCTTTCAGCTTGCAGCCTAATTCCCTGAAATCATCTTTAAGGACCTTCCACCTACCTCTAACTTTGTCATTTGTGCCAATGTGCACCATGACCGCTGGGTCCTCACCAGCCCCTCCCAGTAATCTGTCCACCCGATCAGCGATGTGTCGGACTCGAGCGCCAGGTAGGCAGCACACCGTCCGACGATCCCTGTCTTTGTGACAGATTGCCCTATCTGTTCCCCTAATAATTGAGTCCCCCACTACCAGCACCTGTCTGGCCTGCCCTGCTCTCCTATTTCCCTCCTTACTGGAGCAGTCACTCCTCCGGCTTTCAGAGGACATGCCTGGCTGCAGCAGTGCTACCCCTGTACTGGCACCCCCCTCATCTGCCAACTTAGCAAACTTATTGGGGTGTGCCAGATCAGGACTAGCCTCCCTGGCACTCTTCCCTCTACCCTGCCTTCTATCTGTCACCCAGCTAACTGCCACACTGTCCTGCAGCTCCATCCTACCATCCCCCTCCTCATCTATCCCATTGAGCGTCTGCTCTGTGAGTAGAAGACTCCTCTCCATATTGTCTATGGATCTCAGTGTTGCCAGCTGCACATTTAGATCCAGTATCTGGGTTTCCAAATGCACAATGTGCTCACATCACGCACAGCAGTATGCACCCTCGACCAGCTGGTCAAGGACTGCATACATGTGGCAAGATGTGCACTGGATGGCATTAACAATTGTGGAGCACATTTCTTAATGGGGATTGCACCACACAGAAACGTTAATTAAAAATAAATACAAAGTATTAATTTAAAAAAAAAAAAGAAAACAGAAGCAATTTTTCCCTTGGAAACTCCCTGATTCCAAAGTCACTGAATCACAAGTGATTCAGATGCACTTCCAAAAAGGACTTGAGCCCCAAACAGCTGCCCCTTATATCCCCTTAATTATGAGCCCCCACCCTAAGTTAACTCCTTATGAATATAGCTACTCCCAATTCAGCAACTCACACAAATTCACACAGGTATTTGTTAAAGGCCTTCCAAATACCTCCTCACTGAATCACAAGTCACACACTTACCGCCGTTCACACTTACGCTCAGGTCACACTCAGCTCGCTCACACTCTCTGTGCTGAAGATTTATAGATTTTTTTTTTTTTCTCTCTATCTCCCCTCAACAGCAATCCACCTTGCTGTTCAGATGCACTTCCAAAATTCTGACTTCATTCAAAGAAATACAAGCAGAAACTCTCCAAAAACTCACAAGTTCAATGGATGCAAGAATTTTGAAGGTGATATCAAAGAAGGGTTCTTATGTTAACATGTAACTTGGCCTGTTAGGATGTTCTGGAGTTAAATAGCTTTTTTGTTCAGTGAATGTGACCTCCTAATGCTGCAAATCCCACAAATGAGCATTTTCAGTTGTTTAAAACATATCAAATGTTTAGAAATTCTACTGTGCCTAATAATTTGGAACAGTGCATTTTGAGTAGTGTTGAGCATTCCAATACCGCAAGTATCGGGTATCGGCCAATATTTGCGGTATCGGAATTCCGATACCGAGTTACGATATTTTTGTGATATCGGAAATCGGAATCGGAAGTTCCCAGTGTATGGTTCCCAGGGTCTGGAGGAGAGGAGACTCTCCTTCAGGCCCTGGGATCCATATTCATGTAAAAAATAAAGAATTAAAATAAAAAATATGGATATACTCACCCGTCCGGCGGCCCCTGGACCTTACCGATGTAACCGGCAGCCTCCGTTCCTAAGAATGAGGAGTTTAGGACCTGCGATGACGTTGCGGCTTGTGATTGGTTGCGTGAGCGGTCACATAAGCGGTCACACGACCAATCACAAGCCGCGACATCATCGAAGGTCCTAAACTCCTCATTCTTAGGAACGGAGGCTGCAGGTTACATCGGTAAGGTCCAGGGGCCACCGGAGGGGTGAGTATATCCATATTTTTTATTTTAATTCTTTATTTTTTACATGAATATGGATCCCAGGGCCTGAAGCAGAGTTTCCTCTCCTTCAGACCCTGGGAACCATCCAGGATACCTTCCGATACTTGTGTCCCATTGACTTGCATTGGTATCGGGTATCGGTATTGGCGATATCCGATATTTTTTGGATATCGGCCGATACCATCCGATACTGATACCTTTGAGTATCGGAAGGTATCGCTCAACACTAATTTTGAGTTTTTATTCATTTTGGAGAATATACTGTTATCATTGGTAGGTTTTTGCAATAAAATTTGATGTATACTCTAACGGGTGATGACTTTTATTAGACTGACTGTCATTTGCACCGCTCCATTTAGGAAAATCCAAGAAAAATATCATGCATAATAATTTGGAACATGGTGTAGTATTATGATGTTCATTGCCTTACCATAAAGGCAAACCAGGGATTGAAGCTTGAAGAGGACAATTTGCATATTCCAGGTGCCTTCTGGGAAGAGCAAAGAGTCTCCCTCAGCAAGAAGATCGTTGGGTACAGTCGGACCAGCTGCTGGGAAAGCATCGCCAAACCAGGGATTGAAGCTTAAGGAGGACAATTTGCATATTCCAGGTGCCTTCTGGGAAAAGCGAAGAGTCTCCCTCAGCATGAAGCTCATTAGATACAGCCGGGACTAGCTGCTTGAAAAGCATCACTAAACTGTGCGCCATGCGGAGCACAAATTTTTTCCTCTAGGACATTATTGCAAGAAAGCCTGGCTGATTGAGTAGATTACACAAGAAGGTTACACACAGCAAGTCAACAGGATCTAGGAGCAACATGGCAGATGTGACAACCTACATGGTGAGCTACAACGTGTTCTACATATTCACAGATCGACCAGAAGAAGAATTCAACTTCACCTACTAGAAGTGTAGACTACTGGCCCTTTTAGAAGAAAAGGTGTTGGGTCTGGAAGAAAGAATTGCAACTTTGAAACTCATCAAAGAAAATGAAGACTTTCTAAACAGAATAGAAGCATCTCTACTGGTCACAGAAGGTGTAGAAAGTGTCAGAGAACCTCCAAAAGCAGACGAGTGGAAGCATGTGACCAAAAGAAGCAAAAAGACCATGGAGACATCACCAACCACACAACTGAGAAACCGATACCAAGGCCTTGTGGAGGACGAAGATGACACACCTAAGGATGAGGCACTACCAGCAAGCAAAGAAGAAAAGGGCACACAGCAACACCCAGAAGTGACAACAAAAAGTACAGCCAAGAAGCAAAGAAGAGTGGTAGTGGTGGGAGACTCAGTATTGAGATGCACAGAAACAGCCATCTGCAGACCGGACATAACCGCAAGAGAAGTATGCTGCCTCCCAGGTGCGAAGATCAAGGATGTGACCTATAGGATACCAAAGCTCACCAGTTCCAAGGACATCCACCCATTTCTTCTGACACATGTTGGCACCAATGACACGGCAAGGAAGGACCTATCTACAATCATCAAGGACTTTGAAGAGCTGGGGATGAAAGTAAAGGAACTGGATGCACAGGTAGTTTTTTCTTATATCTATCCAGTAGACGGTCATGGCACCAGGAGATGGAACAGGATCCTTGGTGTGAACAACTGGCTAGGACGATGGTGCAGGCAACAAGGATTTGGATTCCTGGATCACGGTATCAATTACCTGTGCGACGGATTTCTCGCCAGAGACGGACTACACCTCAACAAGCCTGGGAAACACATATTCGCCAGAAGACTCGCTACATTCATCAGGAGGGCGTTAATCTAGAAGAAGAGGGGATGGGAAGAAAAATGTTAGACACAAACAAGAAGCCAGAAAATATACTGATGAAGGATATGAGGTGCGGCAAAGAAGACCCAAGACAACATACTCGGAAGGGAGGAAAGAAAATTTCTAAAACAATCCACAAGGAAGAGATTGGAACAAAACAAAATCTTCTAAATTGCATGCCCGAAAATGTCAGAAGCTTGACAAACAAGATGGAAGAACTTGAAGCAGAAATATCTACAGGTAGCTATGACATAGCGGGAATAACCAACACATGGTTAGATGAAAGCTATGACTGGGCACTTAACTTACAAGGTTACAGTCTGTTTAGAAAGGATCGTAAAAATTGGAGAGGAGGAGGGGTTTGTCTTTATGTAAAATCTTGTCTAAAGTCCACATTAAGGAAGGATTTTAGCAAAGGGAATGAGGATGTTGAGTCCATATGGGTCGAAATACATGGAGGGAAAAATAATAACAAAATTCTCATTAGGGTCTGTTACAAACCCCCAAATGTAATAGAAATCATGGAATGTCTACTGCTAAGGCAGATAGATGATTATGGGGGACTTGATATGGGGGACTTTGACTACCGGGATATTAACTGGAAAACTGAGACCTGCGAAACCCATAAAGGCAACAGGTCTCTGCTAATAACCAAGAAAAATGATCTTTCACAATTGATGCAGAATCCAATCAGAGGAGCAGCACTTTTAGACCTAATACTATCTAATAGTCCTGACAGAATAATAAATCTGCAGGTCGTCAGGCATCTAGGAACTAGTGACCGCAATATTGTAGTTTCACTTGTCTTTTGCTAGGGGGACTTTTCAGGAAGTCACAAAAACACTGAACTTTAGGAAGGCAAAGTTTGACCAGCTTAGAGATGCCCTTAATCTGGTTGACTGGGACAATGTCCTCAGAAATAAGAATACAGATAATAAATGGGAAATGTTTCAGAACATCCTAAATAGGCACTGTAAGTGGGTTATACCTTGTGGGAATAAAAGGACAAGAAATAAAAAAAAAACAATGTTGGTAAACAAAGAAGTAATTAACAGTATAAAGAAAGCATTAAACTACTGTTATGATCCGGTGACCGTGGAGCCGCATGAGAGACTTTCTCAGGAGTAGGTGGTACCTGTACTGACCGCAAACCCTAAACTAACACCGCAACTAGAAGTAGCCGTGGGATGTACCTAACAAGTCCTAGACACCTCGACACAGCCGGAGGACTAAATACCCCTATAGATGGAAATGGGAATTCTATCTTGCCTCAGAGCAGAACCCCAAAGGATAGGCAGCCCCCCACAAATATTGACTGTGAGTATAAGAGGAAAGACACACGCAGGCAGACAAACAGGATTTAGCAAAAGAGGCACTTCTAGCTAAATAGAAAAGGACAGGACAGAATTCTAAGCGGTCAGTATTAAAATCCTAAAAATATCCACAGCAGATAATACAAATATTCTACATCTAACTAAAGACATAGAAAGTATATCTGCATCTCCTGAGAATCCAGCATGACTGAAAAATCCAAACAAAGTCTAAGCTGGACAAAAACACAATGAATAACACTGAATTGCAAAGCACACTGCATGTGTGCACAGAGACAAAAAACCAGACACTTATCTTAGCTGAATTGGCAGCAGGGCATGAGGAGCCAGAGAGAGATGCAATTCCTCCAAGAACAATGGACAACTGGCAAGGACTCATGGATCCTGCAAACCTAAATATTTAGTAGAGCTGCAATCAGCAGAAACACCTGCCCTGGATTACAACCCCAAGACAACTGCACTACCACCAACAACCACCGGAGGGAACCCAAGAGCAGAATTCACAACAGTACCCCCCCCCTTCTTGAAGAGGGGTCACCGAACCCTCACCAGAGCTCCCAGGCCGATCAGGACGAGCCAGATGAAAGGCACGGACCAAATCAGCAGCATGGACATCAGAGGCAAAAACCCAAGAATTATCCTCCTGGCCATAACCCTTCCATTTGACAAGGTACTGAAGCCTCCACCTCGAAAAGCGAGAATCCAAAATCTTCTCAACCACATACTCCAACTCCCCATCAACCAACACAAGAGCAGGAGGATCAACAGAGGGAACAACGGGCACCACATATTTCCGCAATAAAGATCTATGGAAAACATGGATGGCAAAAGAGGCCGGAAGGGCCAAACGAAAAGACACCGGATTGATAATCTCAGAAATCCTAGAAGGACCAATAAACCGAGGCTTAAACTTAGGGGAAGAAACCTTCATAGGAACATGACAGGAAGACAACCAGACCAAATCCCCAACCCGAAGCTTGGAACCAACACACCGACGACGGTTAGCAAAACGCTGAGCCTCCTCCTGAGACAACACCAAATTGTCCACCACATGAGCCCAAATCTGCTGCAACCTATCAACCACAGAATCCACACCAGGACAATCAGAAGGTTCAACTTGCCCCAAAGAAAAACGAGGATGAAAACCAAAATTACAAAAGAAGGGCGAAACCAAGGTAGCCGAACTAGCCCGATTATTAAGGGCAAACTCGGCCAATGGCAAGAAAGCCACCCAATCATCCTGATCAGCAGACACAAAGCATCTCAAATAAGTATCCAAAGTCTGATTAGTTCGCTCGGTCTGGCCATTTGTCTGAGGATGAAATGCAGAAGAAAAAGACAAATCAATGCCCAGCCTAGCACAAAAGGCCCGCCAAAACCTAGAAACAAACTGGGAACCTCTGTCGGACACAATATTCTCTGGAATACCATGCAAACGAACCACTTGCTGAAAAAACAACGGAACCAAATCAGAAGAGGAAGGCAATTTAGGCAAAGGCACCAAATGAACCATCTTAGAAAACCGGTCACAAACCACCCAGATAACCGACATCCTCTGGGAAACCGGAAGATCCGAAATAAAATCCATAGAAATATGCGTCCAGGGCCTCTCAGGGATCGGCAAAGGCAAAAGCAACCCACTAGCACGGGAACAACAAGGCTTGGCCTGCGCACAAGTCCCACAGGACTGCACAAAAGAACGCACATCACGCAACAAAGAAGGCCACCAAAAGGACCTACCAACCAAATCTCTGGTACCAAAAATACCAGGATGGCCAGCCAACACAGAACAATGAACCTCAGAAATCACTCTACTAGTCCATCTATCAGGAACAAACAGTTTCCCCACTGGACAGCGGTCAGGTTTGTCAGCCTGAAATTCCTGCAGAACCCGTCGCAAATCAGGGGAAATGGCAGAAAGGACCACCCCTTCCTTCAGAATGCCGACCGGCTCAAGTACCTCAGGAGAAACAGGCAAAAAACTCCTAGAGAGGGCATCAGCCTTAATATTCTTAGAACCCGGAAGATACGAGACCACGAAATCAAAACGGGAGAAAAACAGGGACCATCGAGCCTGTCTAGGATTCAGCCGTTTGGCAGATTCGAGGTAAATCAGATTTTTATGATCGGTCAAGACCACAATACGGTGCTTGGCTCCCTCAAGCCAATGTCGCCATTCCTCAAACGCCCACTTCATAGCCAACAACTCCTGATTGCCGACATCATAATTGCGTTCAGCAGGCGAAAACTTACGGGAAAATAAGGCACACGGTTTCATCATGGAACCATCAGAATTCCTCTGAGACAAAACGGCCCCTGCCCCAATCTCAAAAGCATCAACCTCAACCTGAAACGGAAGAGAAACATCTGGCTGACACAACACCAGGGCAGAAGTAAATCGGCGTTTAAGCTCCTGAAATGCAGAGACAGCCACAGAGGACCAATTCATTACATCAGCGCCTTTCTTCGTCAAATCGGTCAGGGGTTTAACCACACTGGAGAAGTTAGCAATGAAACGGCGATAAAAATTAGCAAAGCCCAAAAATTTCTGAAGGCTCTTCACGGATGTGGGCTGTATCCAATCATGAATGGCCTGAACCTTAACCGGATCCATCTCTATAGATGAGAGAGAAAAAATGAAGCCCAAAAAAGAAACCTTCTGCACTCCAAAGAGACACTTAGACCCCTTCACAAACAAAGCATTATCACGAAGGATCTGAAATACCATCCTGACCTGTTTCACATGAGACTCCCAGTCATCGGAAAAAATTAAGATATCATCCAAATATACAATCATGAATTTATCAAGATAATTCCAGAAGATATCATGCATGAAGGACTGAAAAACAGATGGAGCATTAGAGAGCCCGAATGGCATCACAAGGTATTCAAAATGGCCTTCGGGCATATTAAACTCAGTTTTCCATTCGTCACCCTGCTTAATACGAACAAGATTATATGCCCCCCGAAGGTCAATTTTAGTAAACCAACTAGCCCCCTTAATCCTGGCAAACAAATCGGAAAGCAAAGGTAAAGGGTATTGAAACTTGACCGTGATCTTATTCAAGAGGCGATAATCAATACAGGGTCTCAAGGAGCCATCCTTCTTAGCAACAAAAAAAAATCCCGCTCCCAACGGTGAAGAAGATGGCTGAATATGCCCTTTCTCCAAAGACTCCTTAACAAAACTCCGCATGGCGGTATGTTCAGGCACAGACAGGTTGAAAAGTCGGCCCTTAGGAAACTTACAGCCTGGCATCAAGTCAATAGCACAATCACAGTCCCTATGCAATGGAAGGGAACTGGACTTGGGCTCATCGAATACATCCTGAAAATCAGACAAAAACTCTGGAACTTCAGAAGAGGAGGAAGAGGAGATTGACATCACAGGAACGTCATTATGAACCCCCTGACAACCCCAACTAGTCACAGACATAGACTTCCAATCCAACACAGGATTATGTATCTGCAACCATGGAAAACCCAGCACAATAGCATCATGCAAATTATGCAACACCAGAAAACGACAATCTTCCTGATGGGCTGGCGCCATGCACATGGTCACCTGTGTCCAAAACTGGGGTTTATTTGTAGCCAAAGGTGTAGCATCAATGCCCCTTAAAGGAATAGGGTTCTGCAAAGACTGCAAGGGGAAACCACAACGCCTGGCAAATTCAAAGTCCATTAAGTTCAAAGCGGCGCCTGAATCCACAAACGCCATGACAGAAAATGACGACAATGAGCAGATCAAGGTCACAGATAACAGAAATTGTAGGTTGTACAGTTCCGATGGTAACTGAACTAGCGATTCTCTTTGTACGCTTTGGGCAGACTGAAATGACATGAGAAGCATCGCCACAATAAAAACACAACCTATTCTGACGTCTGAATCCTTGTCGTTCCATTCTAGACAGAATCCTATCACACTGCATAGGCTCAGGCATCTGCTCTGA
Source organism: Ranitomeya variabilis (assembly GCF_051348905.1). NCBI lineage: Eukaryota > Metazoa > Chordata > Amphibia > Anura > Dendrobatidae > Ranitomeya > Ranitomeya variabilis. The sequence goes on from NC_135232.1 coordinate 189,731,038, forward strand.
GGACAACGCCACAGCGCGCACAGTTCTGCACTCCCGCAAGCGCCGATCAATCTGAATGGCCAGAGACATAGAATCACTCAGACCAACAGGCGTGGGAAACCCAACCATAACATCTTTAACAGATTCAGAAAGACCCTTTCTGAAAATTGCCGCCAAAGCATCCTCATTCCATTTAGTCAGCACAGACCATTTTCTAAATTTCTGACAATACAATTCTGCCGCTTCTTGACCCTGAGACAGGGCCAACAAGGTCTTCTCCGCTTGATCCACAGAATTTGGTTCATCATATAATAATCCTAGAGCCTGAAAAAAGGCATCTACATTAAGCAAGGCCGGATTCCCAGATTCCAGGGAAAATGCCCAATCCTGAGGGTCACCACGCAGCAGGGAGATGACAATTTTAACCTGCTGAATGGGATCACCAGAGGAACGAGGCTTCAGAGCAAAAAACAGTTTACAGTTGTTTTTAAAACTCAAAAATGTGGACCTGTCCCCAAAAAACAAATCAGGAGTAGGAATCCTAGGCTCTAAAAGTGGAGTCTGAACAATATAATCAGAAATACCCTGTACCCTAGCAGCAAGCTGGTCTACACGAGAAACTAATCCCTGAACATCCATGCTAGCACAAGACTCCTCAGTCACCCAGAGGAAAAGAGGGAAGAAAAGACAAAGCAGGCTACAGAAAAAAAAGGCTCTTTCTTCCCTTTCTTGACCGTGGAGCCGCATGAGAGACTTTCTCAGGAGTAGGTGGTACCTGTACTGACCGCAAACCCTAAACTAACACCGCAACTAGAAGTAGCCGTGGGATGTACCTAACAAGTCCTAGACACCTCGACACAGCCGGAGGACTAAATACCCCTATAGATGGAAATGGGAATTCTATCTTGCCTCAGAGCAGAACCCCAAAGGATAGGCAGCCCCCCACAAATATTGACTGTGAGTATAAGAGGAAAGACACACGCAGGCAGACAAACAGGATTTAGCAAAAGAGGCACTTCTAGCTAAATAGAAAAGGACAGGACAGAATTCTAAGCGGTCAGTATTAAAATCCTAAAAATATCCACAGCAGATAATACAAATATTCTACATCTAACTAAAGACATAGAAAGTATATCTGCATCTCCTGAGAATCCAGCATGACTGAAAAATCCAAACAAAGTCTAAGCTGGACAAAAACACAATGAATAACACTGAAGTGCAAAGCACACTGCATGTGTGCACAGAGACAAAAAACCAGACACTTATCTTAGCTGAATTGGCAGCAGGGCATTAGGAGAGAGATGCAATCCCTCCAAGAACAATGGACAACTGGCAAGGACTCATGGATCCTGCAAACCTAAATACTTAGTAGAGCTGCAATCAGCAGAAACACCTGCCCTGGATTACAACCCCAAGACAACTGCACTACCACCAACAACCACCGGAGGGAACCCAAGAGCAGAATTCACAACAACTACTAAAGCAGGATGGCACCGTTGAAGCTCTAAAAAACTATATAAGGAAAAATACTTTATCTAAAAAACTAATTATAGCTGCCAAAAAGGAAACAGAGAAGCACATTGCTAAGGAGATTAAAGCGAATCCCTAATTGTTCTTCAACTATATCAATAGTAAAAGAATCAAAAGTGAAAGTGTGGTATCTCCTCGGTGGGCGATCTGTATGACTGGGGGATATTCATGTCTTTTGAACAATTGCAGGCTAAACACAGCATTCCGAGACCTCAATTTTTTCATTATTTACAATTGAGATCAGCTTTTCAGTCGTATATGGGAAATGTGGGCGCAGATCGAACCATCTCGTCTTTACCCCTGATAGGAATCCTTAATTCGCATGGCCCTCAGGGCCTTATCAGTGGGAACTGGGTCCTCTTTAAGATCTGTTAGAGGAAAATGGGAGGGACTTATCCCTGATGCGCAAAAAGAGAAATGGGAAGAAATTCTAGAATCCCCTCTCAGGGTGTCCCCATCGGTTAATAATAGGATGACCCAGTTATACATAATCTATCAATCATATTTGACTCCGATATGACTTTTCAGGATGGGCCAATTTCAATTATCAGAATGCTTACAATGCCACTCACCGGACGCAGATTTTACTCACATGATATGGGGGTGCCCCATTATCCTTCAATATTGAAAAGAGTTGATGTCATTATTAACATCCTTGCTATCTGCCCCTGTTCCTCTTGAGCCGCTGGTTTGTTTGGGGTGTGGGATGAGGAGGCTTGGGATCATTATGATGTGATTTTTTTACGCAAGACGCTCTGAAGGCAATGAAGGCACTGGCATTACGGTGGATGGGAGGCTCATGTCCCTCCCTTAGAACCTGGATTGAGTTGGTGAACTCGGTTATCCCATATGAACGCACATTGTATCAAAATAGAGGATGTCCGGGTAAATTTGGTAAAATCTGGGATAGGTGGAATTCCTCTCACCTTACTCTATAAAATTCATAATGATCCGATATTAGTGCAAGGGGTTTGGTTTCCTGTTTCTGAGGGCATCGCGCGGAGAGGAAAATATAAAATATGAAACATAATGTTAAATGGTGGAATAGTAGTAGTTACTATATAGTTTTAGTTGTAGTTTAGGAACTTTATATATTTATAGTTCCATGTTTCCATTTATATGGTTCACGTGATGAAAATGATCTGATATACACAGTCGTTAACCCTTTTCTTTTTCTTTCTTTTTGAAAATTTCATAGACTATAAATGTCATTCTGGATATGAATAGGATATGAATGAATGCTTTGTATTATATGCAATAATGACGAGTACAAATGTGTATATTGTATAACTTTATTTTTTTGGTTAATAAACGAATTTAAAAAAAGAAAAAAAGTGAAAGTGTAGGGCCCTTAAAAAATTGTGAGGAAAGAATGGTTGTAGATGGCGAGGAAAAAGCTAATATATTAAACACCTTCTTCTCCACGGCATTCACGGTGGAAAATAAAATGCTAGGTGAAATCCCAAGAAACAATGAAAACCCTATATTAAGGGTCACCAATCTAACCCAAGAAGAGGTATGAAACCGGCTAAATAAGATTAATATAGATAAATTTCCAGGTCCGGATGGCATACACACACGAGTACTAGGAGAACTTAGTAATGTAATAGACAAACCATTATTTCTTATATTTAGGGACTCTATAGCGACAGGGGCTGTTCCACAGGACTGGCGCATAGCAAATGTGGTGCCAATATTCAAAAAGGGCTCTAAAACTGAACTGAACCTGGAAATTATAGGCCATTAAGTCTAACCTCTACTGTTAGTAAAATATTTGAAGGGTTTCTGAGGGATGTTATTCTGGATTATTTCAATGTAAATAACTGTTTAACTCATATCATATCATCATGGGTTTATGAGGAATCGCTCCTGTCAAACCAATTTAATCAGTTTTTATGAAGAGGTAAGCTATAGGCTGGACCAAGGTGAGTCATTGGATGTGATATATCTTGATTTTTCCAAAGCTTTTGATACCGTGCCGCACAGGAGGTTGGTACACAAAATGAGAATGCTGGGTCTGGGAAAAATGTGTGTAAATGGGTAAGTAACTGGCTTAGTGATAGAAAGCAGAGGGTGGTTATAAATGGTATATTCTCTAACTGGGTCGCTGTGACCAGTGGGGTGCCGCAGGGGTCAGTGTTGGGACCTATTCTCTTCATATTTATTAATGATCTGATAGCAGGTTTACACAGTAAAATATCGATATTTGCAGATGATACAAAACTATGTAAAGCAGTCAATACAAGAGAAGATAGTATTCTGCTACAGATGGATCAGGATAAGTTGGTAACTTGGGCCGAGATGTGGCAGATGCGGCTTAAAAATGATAAATGAAAGGTTATACACACAGGAAGAAGGAATCAATATCATCATTACACACTGAACGGGAAACCACTGGGTAAATCTGACATGGAGAAGGACTTGGGGATCCTAGTTAATGATAAACTTACCTGGAGCAGCCAGTGCTAGGCATCGGCTGCCAAGGCAAACAGGACCATGTGGTGCATTAAAAGAGGTCTGAATACACATGATGAGAGCACTATACTGCTTCTGTACAAATCTCTGGTTAGACTGCACATGGAGTGCTAGTAATACAAAGGCGGCTGACAGCACTGCTGCATATAGTGGTGCTCGTCCTAACTCCACAGGACCCAAGTGGAGAAGTACATACCAAAGATTCGAAGTGAAGGACAGCATCCAATCCAGGTGAAGGCAGAAAACACTTTATTGTGCCATAAGTGCGACGTTTCAACCTCAGAGGGTCTTTATCAAGCATACATAACACTCAACATGACGGCCTTAAATAGGAAGTGGGTAACCACCACCTATTCGGTCCGCCCATGTAATTTACATACATGATATCTGGTGATCATAATAACAATAAATAATATATAAACAGTGAAACATATACATTTAAAACTTCATCATAATGTCCCTAGAAGCCCCCGTTGTGGAGAATGCTGCACACGATCATCGTAGCAAGCACATGTAAAAAGTTGAAACGTAAACAAACAATGCCATCTGTCACATCTCAGCCTATCAGAGCATTCTGGGGGGTCATTATACCTGCGAGCTACCTATACCTGGGCTTGTATCTCATCTCGCAAAATCCACCAATCAGTACCTGTAACAGTGATCCAATCAGGGACATCGATGCATGGCCAACAACTTGCAATGAAGCCAATCCAGGCTCCATACCTGCTCCTAATGAAACGCCTCCCAGGCTAATCATCCATTGTATCAGAGGCAGGGTCCATTGCGCATGTCCGTCAGCTCCACAGCAACGTATTACATGAAAAAACATGCAGCGCCGCCGCAGACAGACGAAGGACACGCCCACCTACATCGATACTAACCCCATGTAAAAGAGCCAATCCAGGCTCCATATCTATATCCTTTAAAACGCCCCTCATATTGATCACATGATCGGCCCTCTGTGACATCAGACAGAGAATCACCAACCTAGTGCGCATGCTCACCGGCTTAGTTAAATACACTTCAACTAACCTTGATTGATGGCCTGATTGACTCTAAGCTGTCTGAGTTTTTGATTACCAATTGTCTGATATGCTCTCTCTTTCCCATTAGTTAAAGAGTATTTACACTAGTGTTAGTGGTTTTATATCCATGGATATGGCAGTATAACAAATTGGAACTAGTTTTATCTATGGGAACTGATTCTGATATGTGGGATTGAGGGATCATTATTCATACGTTTATTTGATTTTTTTATATGTAATATCTTGTATTTACCATGCTATAAGCCCTTGTCATAGGATATGCGTATTTTGCTCATGAGAGTTATATTAGTTTTATATGGGCTCTGGGTTGCCTGGATTTAGGGGAGGATCTACTGGCCAGTGGGCGTGCCCTTCGGCTGTCCGTGGTGGCGCTATGTTATGCGCTGCTGGGGAGCCGGTGAGCATGCGCACTAGGTTGGTGATTCTCTGTCTGATGTCACAGAGGGCCGATCATGTGATCAATATGAGGGGCATTTTAAAGGATATAGATATGGAGCCTGGATTGGCTCTATTACATGGGGTTAGTATCGATGTAGGTGGGCGTGTCCTTCGTCTGTCTGCGGCGGCGCTGCATGTTTTTTCATGTAATACGTTGCTGTGGAGCTGACGGACATGCGCAATGGACCCTGCCTCTGATACAATGGATGATTAGCCTGGGAGGCGTTTCGTTAGGAGCAGGTATGGAGCCTGGATTGGCTTCATTGCAAGTTGTTGGCCATGCATCGATGTCCCTGATTGGATCACTGTTACAGGTACTGATTGGTGGATTTTGCGAGATGAGATACAAGCCCAGGTATAGGTAGCTCACAGGTATAATGACCCCCCAGAATGCTCTGATAGGCTGAGATGTGACAGATGGCATTGTTCGTTTACGTTTCAACTCTTTACATGTGCTTGCTACTATGATCGTGTGCAGCATTCTCCACAACGGGGGCTTCTAGGGACATTATGATGAAGTTTTAAATGTATATGTTTCACTGTTTATATATTATTTATTGTTATTATGATCACCAGATACCATGTATGTAAATTACATGGGCGGACCGAATAGGTGGTGGTTACCCACTTCCTATTTAAGGCCATCATGTTGAGTGTTATGTATGCTTGATAAAGACCCTCTGAGGTTGAAACGTCTCACTTATGGCACAATAAAGTGTTTTCTGCCTTCACCTGGATTGGATGCTGTCCTTCACTTCGAATCTTTGGTATGCACATGGAGTGCTGTGTACAGTTTTGGGCACCAGTGCTCAGGAAGGATATAATTGAACTAGAGCGAGTACAAAGGAGGGCAACAAAATTAATAAAGGGGATGGGGGAAAGACAATACCCAGAGATATTAGCAAAATTAGGATTATTTACTCTAGAAAAAAGACGACTGAGGGGCGATCTAATAACCGAGGGGCGATCTAATAACCATGTATAATTATTTAAGGGGACAATACCAATATCTCTCCGAGGATCTGTTTATACCAAGAAAGGTGACAGTCACAAGAGGGCATTCTCTGTGTCTGGAGGAGAGTAGGTTTTTACACCAACATAGAAGAGGATTCTTTACTTTTAGGGCAGTGAGAATCTAGAAATCCTTGCCTGAGGAGGTGGTGACTGCAAACTCAGTCGAGGGGTTCAAGAGAGGCCTGGATGTCTTCCTGGAGCATAACAATATCGTATCTTACAATTGTTAAGTTCTTTAGAAGGATGTAGATCTGGGGATTTATTCTGACAGAATAAAGGCCGAACTGGATGGACAAATGTCTTTTTTCGGCCTTGCTAACTATGTTACTATGTTACTTAATAATACAAATACTCTTTATTGCTCTTTATTTTTTATATAGTTTTGCACACATTATCATCACTGTCCCCGATGGGGCTCACAATCTAAATTCCCCATCAGTATGTCTTTGGAATGTGGGAGGAAACCTGAGAACACAGAGGAAACCCACACAAACACGGGGAGAACATACAAACTCCTTGCAGATGTTGTCCTTGGTGGGATTTGAACTCAGGACCCCAGCGCTGCAAGGCTGCAGTGCTAAGCACTGAGCCAAATGACCTGATTCATCAAGAGCTGGCATTGCTCATGCTGGTCTGATTCAATAAAACCGCTGCCATGCACTGGGATATCAAAGTTGGTATCGGATAAAAGGGTATTTATTTAGGCAATGTATTTCGGAGTCATTCTGACTACTTTCATCAGGCACATAAACAACACGATATCTATCAGTACTGACCTTTTAAAGGGGTCTGCCTTTCCAAACAGTAAAATGATTGGTGGAAAAAAATATCACAATAATGTAGTGCAATTATACAAAACACTGCAAGAATTTTTTGACAGAAAAAAATATATAAAAATTATAAGTTGCATCATACAGTTTAAAAACATGCATGTAGAAAAGCCGCGGAGACACCATCACGTGTTTCTCAACGCAAGCAATGAATAGCCAGGTCTTTCACCGGGAAGGAACAACCACGGGAAGGGCAGCATCCAATAAAGGAAAACCACCTTGCTTGTTTTGAGAAACACGTGATGGTGTCTCCGCGGCTTTTCTACATGCATTTGCATATTTCCCTTAAGGGATGGGGGCAGTGTTCTGGATCACTGCGTTGAGAAACACGTGATGGTGTCTCCGCGGTGTTGGATGTTTTGATCTCCCCGAGGTCATTCACCCTTATGTTTACAGTTTAAAAACATGACATAACTTACAAAAGTGATATTCGCAAGACGAATTAAATACAAAAATTAGTACCCATGTTGACGAGACGTGTTCATGCGTACATATCTGATATAAACCAATCCAATGGATATATGCCCACAGATATATACAAATTGATGTATAAATTGCATGAAATAATTCCTTTTGCGAATATCAGTTTTGTAAGTTATGTCATGTTTTTAAATTGCATTACATTGTTATGATCGTTTTTTCCACCAATGATATTTAACTTTTGAGAGATATCTCACGTGTTTTAGTTCCAATATTTCTGAGTAGGTTGGCGCAGGTCTTTTTCCTGAGACCCTTATTGTTTGTTCAATAGACCTCCTAGAAGTGTACAGCTATAGACAGGGCTATGACTTTCTATTGCATCCGCTTTATGCTGTGTGTGCTCCTTTCTCCTGGGCTGTGCTCTTCTAAGAGGTCTTTTGAGCTATTGGTTGGGTCTGAGGCCCTGGTTCCCCACCAATCAGTTCAGAATTAATGACTCTAAGACATAAAAAAATTCCCAAAAGTTTAATTACTCTTTAAAACACTTTTACACTGCGGCAGATAATTGGAAACTGGTCGGTCTATCTAACCAGACTGTCAGTCACCCGATGCACGAGAAAAACATTAATTTGTAAGGTGATATTATCTTTAAGCTTATCTAAAGGGCGTATCTATCACATCAAAATGCTAACTAAATTTCAATAAAAATGTATGTAGGGGTTGTAGCCTCTATAAAAATCATACCAGGCGTATACAGATTAACTAAATATTTAATGAAACTCTACTACTATTTAATATGTAAATAAGGGGGTTTCGGTGCACCCTAGGCATGACCTATGCCTTGATGCATCGTTGTGCCGTAGTATTTACATATGAAAGGCAGCCTCTTGTCTTGATTGACTCTGATCTCTTGGTAAGAGTGATTGCTGTATAAAACCAGTTCATGTTCTGCGCTTGCAATGTGAATTGACACTGGAGGAGTAGAGCAGTGCACTGCGAGCGGTGGTTACCGGGTCCGGTGGAGGGATGTCTGTGCACAGGCAGTGAGGCAGGGACTGAGGGTGTGCAGAGAGAATGGAGACCCGGAGACTGCCCGTCCCAGTCTACACCGTAGCCTGGAGCCCTAATTATCATAGGAATATGTCAGTTAATAAATTGTTTTTCTAAAGCTTTCTAGTGTAGTTTTAGGTGAGGGAGGGATGGTTAGCGATGAGCTAGCGAGGTGCAGGGACAGGTAGTGATGGCTACTTGCGACATGTGCAGCACTTGTGGTTTTGCATTGCGGTGAGACAAAAAAAACCTGCTAGCAGAATTTTTTTCCATTGCTGCAAGTACCGAATTTGCCGGATCGCAGCAAAACCGCAAGTGCCGCACATGTCCGCAAGTTCCATAGGGAATGAATGAGGCCGAACACCGTGTTGCTGTAAGTGATCCGTTATGCAGCAGATGCGGAAAAACTGCTGGGTCTGCTGCAAAAGGCGACTTTCACATCAGCGATTTTTGCCAAAGTCACTGCCGATAGTGTCATAATCACCAATGGGGGAGGCAGCACTAAAAGTGCCTAGGGCAGCAGAAACTCTAAATATGGCCCTGAGCGCACTCCAAGTGTCAGTGGAGTATGGACACAATGTGCATGTTGGTGTGTTCAGCCTTTCTGCGGCCACAACTTGATGCCCCAGAAATGTATTAAGCAAAAGACTTCAATGAGAAAGAGCGGGACCAGCAATGTGCGCAAGCTGCCTGCTCACTCCAACACCTCTCCTCTTCATGAAATCTGCTCCAGTGGAGGTCAATGTGTGGATGTAAGGGCATGGCCAATGAACCCTCAGTTGCCAGAGATCTCTCCCTCATTCCTTTCAAGATTTTTTTTTTCTTGTAAGTAACAATATGAATATTTGGGTTGTTTCATTTCATGTAATTTTTTATAATGCTTATTGGCATATTGTTCCATTTATACTTTGCATAAATGAATAATTACAAATTAATTATTCTGATTAGATATTAGAATATAGGACATATTGTAACACTGTTTTTTGTGGAGTAAAGTACTCTAGATCCAGACGCAAGAATCTGTAAATGTAAACTAAATATGTCTTCTATCTACCCTGATACCACTGTAAGTTGTAATCATCTTTTAGGAATAAGATTAAAAAAATAAACAGCAACAAATAAATCATACCAATAAAGCCCTAAAATAAACTTTTATTTACTGCCTTAAAGGGGTATTTTTGCATAGGATATTTATGGTGATTAGACATGACAGGTAATTGTGGGAACTCCAGTGGAAATGAATGGACAGAGCTGTGAGCTGTCAGTCAAGCAGGGAATGGTGGGGCTAGTAGTCATTATCTTTTACAGACAAACATAATCGTATAAACAGTTTGGGGAGGTGGATCGTGCTGACAGATCCCTTTGAATAGTCTCATGACAGAAAGTCAGAGACAAATAGCAAATAATTTTTGGTCACTTGACTTGCCCAAGACTTTATATCATGGAATCAAATTTGCCAAGCTCCAGGTACCGCAAACACAAGATTGTATAGTTGGAATAAGCCATTTTTTTTCCTATTGCCGCCAATTAATTAAATATTCACTGATATTTCTGCTTTACTATCCAAATAAAATTCTGCCTATGCAGAGAAGTAGCAGATCTGCAGCAGACAAAATGGTGAGTTTATCAAAACTGCAGCAACAAGTAAGGACTGATTCATTGCTCCTAAATCATTCTGCTGTCAGATGGGATAGCAAATACCTGGTGACAGATTCTCTTTAACCCCTTAACCACATCTGCCGGCATTGGGTGCTTCATTTCATGCGCCCAACCGTGACGTGGCGCACCGTGACGTGATCGTGGGTTACAGATTGGTTGTAATGACAACCAGGGGTCTGTTGATGACTTTGTTATTACAGAGCTCCCTTGAAACCCAGCCTATGGCCAGGCTTTAAATGAGATTGTGATTTTCACTTTGTAGCACAAGCGATCAGACAATCGAGAGTTCAAGTGTTCTAAGGGGACTAACAAGTACACTAGAAAGTCAAGTAAAGTTTAAAAAAAATAATAAAAAAAAAATAGTAAAGCATAAATGTTAAAATCACTCCCCTTTTCCTTCACTAAAAATAAAATAATCAAAAAATGTAAAAACGTCAGATCTATCATAATATAAAAATAATTAACCCCGTAAGTGGAAAATATTCAGGAATGCGAAAATTAACATTTTTGGGAGGTCGATGCAATACCACAAGAAATGCTGCAGCAAGCGATCAAAATATTATCTGTATCCCAAAATGGTATCAACAAAAACATTGTTTCACCTGCATTAAATAAGCCATCACACAGCTCCAACTCGAATACATGTGGGGATTCCCTAACAAATAGGCAACCCCCACATGTATTCAGGCTGTCTAGCAGCCGCAAATCATGCAGCTGTGTCGACATAAACTAAATCTCTGAGCACACCGAAATACTCAGAGACCACCAGAGCATGCTCGGAGAAATAATAAGCATAATCGCTCATCACTAGTGGTAAAATTAATGGTGTAGTTCAAAAGTCAAAAAATGAAGCAATCATATGTCTATGGGGTCAGAAAAATAAAAAAGTTATGGCCCTCGGAAGAAGGTGAGGGAAAAAACAAAAGCGCACAAATTGAAATTGGCCATGTCAGGAAAGGGATAATAGCATATCAAGCGCATTTCACTCAAGTATAAATGTTATATTTAGGTGGAAAAGTATAAAGCGTATCTAAGAGATTCTTTGGTATTATGTTTTGTTTTTTCCTTTTGTTGTTGTTTTTTTACTATATAATCAACAAAGAAAATTGGAATTTGTAATTATTTGTTATTTTCCAATACTTAACATGCTAATATTTCAGACAAATTCATACAGAACTGAATTAATATTCCACGATCTACCAGACATGTATTTGCACATACTAAATATTGTTCCGTTAAATAAAAAATACTTTTTAGATGATTACAGTAATTAAATTGAAAGCTGTTCCTATAATTATTCACTGGTCTGCTTTTGTAACAAACATATTGTTCAGACGAGGCAGCGCACAACTAGGGAGCGCTGTGATTCATATGTGAACACAATGGAAACTGCAGAGATATTTAATCTTACAACACCACTGGGAAGGAAGCATATTGAAAAATGTGTAGGCATACATATTGTTAGTCTGCTAGCAGGAACATAAATCTTAAAAAAAGAAAAAAAATCAGGCAATTTTAAGCTCTGCATCATACTTTTAAAAATAGAATAATGCATCGCATCATCATCGTTTAAAGCTTGGAGGTTAATTATTCATAACATATGAGATACATCATTAATACACAATTAACAGATGTATTTTTCATTAAATACCTAACTAGATATGTCTATTTATAATGGAATGGACTGTGGTTCCCTTCCTGCTCTCATACTAGTACACAAAATGGATTTTCCACCTTCTCTGCAGGCAAAATAATGTAATTCAAGAAATTTTCCAATCTGCCCATCGATTGTTCTCTTTAGTGAACCCTTGTAAGATAACTATTAAGATTGGGCATGAAATTGTAGAGTGAAAGGTATAGAAATAATTAATATTTAAAACATTTTAGCCAAGTCAAAATATACCGTATATACTCGAGTATAAGTTGACCCGAATATAAGCCGAGGCATCTAATTTTGCCATGAAAAACTGAGTAAGATTATTGACTCGAGTATAAGCTGGTATACATTGTCCCCTCATCCCTATCATGGTATGCATGGCACACCCTTACTGTCCTGGTGTGCATGGCTCCCCGTCCTGTCCTGGTATGCATGGCTCCCCGTCCTGTCCTGGTATGCATGGCTCCCCCGTCCTGTCCTGGTATGCATGACTCCCCTGTCCTGTCCTGGTATGCATGGCTCCCCAGTCCCTGTCCTGGTGTGCATGGCTCCCCAGTCCCTGTCCTGGTGTGCATGGCTCCCCATCCTGTCCTGGTATGCATGGCTCCCCGTCCTGTCCTGGTATGCATGGCTCCCCCGTCCTGTCCTGGTATGCATGGCTCCCCTGTCCTGTTCTGGTATGCATGGCTCCCCAGTCCCTGTCCTGGTGTGCATAGCTCCCCAGTCCCTGTCCTGGTGTGCATGGCTCCCCAGTCCCTGTCCTGGTGTGCATGGCTCCTCAGTCCCTGTCCTGGTATGCATGGCTCCTTATCCCCTTATCCCTATGTATTATTCCTGTTAAAAAAACATCCTATTTACCTGCCTGCTCTCCTTCAGTGGCACTGCATCTTGTTTCGGCTTCCAGCAGCTCTTCCTGCCGAGCTATCACATTACCCCGATCATTACGGTAATAAATATGCACACCGCGCCTATTGGAGTGGAGAGGCATGCATATTCATTACCTTAATGAGCAGTGCAGCGTGATCACTTAGCAGGAAGAGCTGCAGGCCAGCACCATGGACGTGCAGGTAGGTGAGTATGATGTTTGCTGGAAGCCGGCGGCTGCGGCTGGCACTGTGCTCTATTACAGCAGCGGCACAGGCTTTAGCCACAGTGGTCGGCTCCTGCCTCTGTGACCCATTTCTCCGCCACTCCCCCTCCCCCGCTGGCTTTCTGAGACCATGACTCTTGTATAAGCCGAGGAGGGCATTTTCAGCAAAAAAAAAACATGCTTAAAAACTCTGCTTATACACGAGTATATACGGTACATCATTTTCAGTTATTTTGAATCCTTGCTAACTTTGGGTGAAATTTAGAGTAGACTGCATACTCTCACACAGGGACCCCCCAATTTGAGAATAAAAGGGGATATCAGCCCATGGAAGTAATTATCATTAGTAAGGATATGTTTGTTGTTTTTAGGTACTATCCTTCTGACCAAAAAGCAAGGAAGTTGTTTAGTTATTGACTTCACAGTATAAGGCCTCCTTCACTCGTCCATGTTTCCAGTACACGTGGTCTCTGTTTTTTTGTTGTTTTTTTTACGGATACCACCTATACCTACCTTTGGTGCTGCACACATGTCTGTTTTTTTCCCCAACAGCACGGATGACAAGGGCCAATGCAAGTCTATGGGTCTGTGAAAAGCACATACAGCGCATGAATTGCATCATGTGCTGTCCATGACTAACATTGAAAAGTATAGGAGAAGCTTTGTAATTTATTTATTTCTTTATCCATACCAGAAAAACAATGATCAAATACTGATTGTAAAAATGGACACACCGATGACATACTATCAAAAACACTGATGACACAGTACAGTTTTTTCACGTAAACCACGTTGGCACGTTCAGTATTCGATCAGTATTTTATATCAGTATTTGTAAGCCAAAACCAGGAGTGAAATAGTTAGAGGAAAAGTATAATAGAAACACGTCACCACTTCTGCATTTTTCACCCACTCCTGGTTTGGGTTTACAACCTGAGGTAAAATACTGACCAAATACTGAATGTGTGAACGTGGCAGTATGTGTTTTATACGGTCATGTGAAGGAGGCCTACATGTACTAGTACTTATACAACATAACCAGTTTTTATCTTTCTTTGCCATCCCTATCTAAATATAGATTGCAAGCTCTTGTGAGCAGGACCCTCGCCCCTCTTTTTTGAGTAGCTGAACTATGTGCTACTGTGTAATGTCTGATGTTGTTTGTATATGTCTCCTCTGGATTGTAATGTGCTGTGGAATATGTTGGCACTATATAAAACTTATTTATTTTTTTATTGACTTGTGTTTGTTTCATGTGTTCAGTTGAATTATAAAGAATTTGCCAAATAAAGCTGCATTTGAGAAGTGTTTAAACAAGAATCCTCTGGTGCAGACTACACTGCTTGGTTTTCCTGCTTTCAGCGCAATTTGCAAGATTTATAGAATAGGGCGATATCTTTCTAAACTACCACTGTACTTCAACAACAGCGCTTGGTATTTTGTGGATGAGCACAGCAAATCTGAATTTGAGTGCAAAACTGTAGCACATTACTGCCAAATAAAAAATAAAATGTTTTCTCAAGGGATCTTGTCTTTTCCTTGAATAATGAAGCCTTATTTGTGGCTCTGTTTACAAAGCCCAATAGCTTACTCTGCATCCTCATATAACCTAGATAGAGGAATCCCAACTATTATCATGGTAATAAAATATGATAGAAGACTTTGTGCCTATATGAGAAACATAGGTGAAGTATATATTGTATATATGAATTAATTTGTTCATCAATCTTGTGAAAAATAAATACTGCAATCCCCTGGAGATTCATTACCATGCAATGGATGACTCACATAGAATCATTTATGGCTAGCTTATTTTATCATTATGTCAAAGGAAGCATATCCTCCTACTCTTTTTAATTTACTTTACATAAAGAAATAAAGCACTATTTACTGAGCATGTATGTTTTTTAACTGCTACGTTTCCTGCAGACAAGCGGTTGTCCAGCATGTGCCTACAGACTGTGGATTACCATTTGTGTTGAACACCTGTTAATTCTACTTAACACCAGGCAGAGACTTCCAAGCATATCTATAATAAAGAAGCATCTGCCTGTAAAGAATCAGGAAATCTATATAATAGAGTATAAAAATAAAAAAGATGAGTAGAAGTAATCACATGGCTTCCCTTTAAAGGGGATCTTTCAGTAGGGTCAACCCTTCTAAGCCGTCTACATCGGGATGTAGGTAATAGAACATTGAATAAATTGATACCTTGATATCTGGGATCAGATATCTCATTCATGAGAAATCAATGTTTTTCTAAACATGTAAATGAACTGTTGAGATCTATAGTCCAAACACAAATCTCACCATGGAGCATATTTTAAATGAAAGGGGGAGTTATCAGTGTGAGACCTGTAGATCAGGAGAGCAGACTGTCAGTCATTAAATGTCTCACACTGGTAATGCCCCTTTTCATTTAAAACAAGCTTTGGAGGTAGATTCTCAGGGAGATCTATGTTCAGCCCATAGATCTTAACAGCTCATTTACAAATTAAGAAAAATGTGGAGTACTCTGGAATAGAACATTTAAACATTGTATCACAGATATAAATTTTATTCAACTTTCTATGACCTACATGCCCATGTAGATGGCTTAGCAGGGTTGATCCTACTGACATATTCTCTTCAAGGTTTTTTCTTCATGGCCATTATGTTAGGTAAGTAGTGAATAGCAGTTGTGTTCACACAGTGCAAAAGATAGGCAGGGATCCATGAGAGTTCAACATAAAATGTCTTTATTCCAGAAAACTCACAAAATAAGTTACACATTGTCCTTCGGTTCACAGCCAGTCTGTCTCCGAACCCATTGCCATGGGCGACTGCACCGCCGTTTACCTTTTGGATGCGTCAGCAGCTTTGTTGTCCCAAGCTCTGTAAACCTCTCACAGGCCAGTGTTGCATAGTGCCTCCTGCTCTGCTTGTAAAACAAAACACTGACAAATCCAAGACAAAACTGAAAGTTTAAATGGGAATTGTAGACATAGAGCCACTCCCAAAACCCTGAGAGGAGGGCGGGATTCACCCCACTACCAAACCTGAAAATCCCTCCAAAAATTAAAGCCCATGTCGGCGTTACCTAAAATTTGACTTGGTCAGCTACTTTGACCAAATCCACACCCACTTTTATTCTGCCTTGTAATCACAGATGCACAGATGTTGCTGTAATCACAATGTGCTCCAGCAGGTTCAATATGTCTCTATACGTATCCTGGGGGACACATATTGGCCTTCATATATAGTAATCCCCTCACTGCCTCATAGATGGTACATCAGCTATAATAAACCTATTATGATATCTATAATATAGCATAAATATGAATGCTTAGTAGGTAGGTTGGAAAATTAGCCTTTTTTCATGATGGAATGCATGGCCAAATACAAATTAAATTTCTAGCTGCTAACAAGCAGAAAACATGATATTGTATCTCTTAAGGCTTCATATGAAAAAAAGATTCTCATAATAAAGCTGCTGCATTCCCTTTCACTATAATGTAACCATTTTCCTTATTCATCAGATGAAAAAAATGCTAAATTTCATCCATGTTGATATTTATTTTGAATTCTATTTATTGTCTACAGGAGTTGGGAACATAATTGAGGACTTTCTCCAGCCTTTCCAATCAATTTCATAGACTTCGAAATGAGCATCAGTGCTCATGCTTGACAGCTGTCCCATTGAAATGGACGTGAACGGCAGAGAAAAATTGATAGTCCGGATGGTGGATAAACATCCCCAATCAAGTTCCAGAGAAATTCAAGCAGTCCTGCAAGTTCAGGGTAAATCAATATCAGTGTGAAATATCTGTCAACATTTGAATGAAATTAAACACTATGACAGGAATCCCAGGAGGACTCCACTGCTGATACAGACATAAAAAAAAGCTAGACTGCAGTTTGCCAAAATATATGTGAGTAAGCCAAAATCCTTCTGGGAAAGTGTCCTGTGGACAGATGAGTTCAAGGTAGAACATTTGGGAAAGCACATTATTCTACTGTTTACTGAAAACGGAATGAGGCCTACAAAGAAAAGAACACAGTACCTACAGTCAAATATGGTGGAGGTCCAATTACGTTTTGATTCTTTTTGCTGCCTCTGGCACTGGGTGCTTTAACTGTGTGCAAGGAATCATGAAATCTGAAGATTACCAAAGGATTTAGGGTTGCAATGTAGTAGCCAGTGGCAGAAAGCTTGGTTCGCGTCCTTGGTCATCGGTCTTTCTGCAGGACAATGATCCCAAACATACTTCAAGAAGCACCCAGAAATGGATGGAAACAAAGCACTGGAGAGTTCTGAAGTGGCCAGCAATGAGTCCAGTTCTAAATCTCATTGAACACCTGTGGAAATATCTTGCAATTGCTATTGGGAGAAGGAACCCTTCAAATATGAGAGACCTAGAGCAGTTAGCATAAGAAAAGTGGTCCAAATTTCCAGATGAGAGTTGTAAGAAGCTTGTTGATGATTATAGAAAGCTATTGATTGCAGTTATTTCAAAGGGTGTGCAATCAAATATTAAGTTATCGGTGTCAACAATTTTGTCCAGCCCATTTTTGTATTGTTCCAATACACACAAAGGAAATAAACATGTGTAATTGCAATAATTTTCTGATAGAAATACTTCATTTTCTGAAATAATTTCAAGGGAGTCAACACTTTCGGCCATGATGACTCTATATATAAATATATATATATTGGAAAGACAAGTTGACACTAGTCACAATTGTAAAAACTCCATAATTAATAAAGAATTGACCAATATTCAATAATCCAGCAATCACAATTGTCAAAATTCTATGATAAATGAGTAATCTATTAATTATGGAGTTTTTACAATCTTTACAGTCTTTACCTACATGCAATTTGTGCACTTTTCACATTTTGCAAAACAAAGAGGGAGGCACACCCTGGTGAGATATTGTATTTGCAGTAGGAGAATGAGGACTTGCTCACTCTAGCTAATAAATTGGACAAGTGCAATCCGATAAAAGAAGGTATTGCATTCGGACCAATATTATTTAATGCGGCAGTACAGATCTGCGTTTTTTTATCAGCTGTACTTGACGTGAGTAAAATTTTGAAGCATGCTGCAATTTGACTCCGAAATCGGATGGGTGTGAGAAAAAAATCAGGTGCTAAACAGACTATCAGTATGGCGTCCGATTTTTCCAGATACATTGCAGTTCTGTAAGATGGGAAACTGTAAATGGCCCTGTAAAAGATTAATAGCTACTGAGTAAAAAAAAATATTGCATACGAATTACACGTGAGAAAAAAATCATACCACTCTCCAGGATGAGTTTGGGGGCCATTTTGTTTATACACTTGTGTGACCCCAGCCTTATACTATAGGTGTGCATGCAGAGGGTTGTGCTGTGAGAAACAATCTTCGGAAAGACTTTCACAAATATAGAAGATGCTCCTCGGTACTGCTGCTGCCCTTGTATTTGTGCTCCTGACTGTGGGTCAGAGGCTCTGGCTTCCTGGCAATCTAAGTGGGTATTTTTTTCTTCAAAGTCGACATTGACGTATCATTAGAGAGTAATGAATTAGCCAATGGTGGTGTAGGATAATCCATCTTCTATTTTATGGTGGATTAAATACATACAGTACATACAATGTATATGAAATCCTAATTTAAAAGTTTCATCTGGCAAAATGAACATTTCAGATTAGGAACTGAAACAAGATGAATTTGCATTTGTGAATCTGACATTTTTCCTATTTTTGCTAATGAATAGATCCCAGACAGTGAAAATGATAAAGGGCACCAGATCAAAATCCTATCCCTCTTGCCATTCTACGCATTTTTAAAAGAAAATCAAATTAAAGAGAAACCATTATACAATCGTAAAGGTGGAAGAGTCTTCAATGTAGATCAACGTTCTTTTTTATGATTCCAAGTCTCACCTAAAGTATTGACTTGCGTGTCACACACAACACCAAACAAGTGCCATTAACATTTCCTAGATTCTCTCTATTTTGCTCATGTAGGCACTCAGTCCTTGTGTGGCTTGTTACATGCCTAGCATGTAGAGTGAATGAGACTGAATGCATGCAGTTTAGGAAGATTGATATTTGTCTGGGGGGGGGAGTTACATAAATTCTAAAAAGATAACTATTATTTTACATTAAAATGTTTTAAAAAATCCACAAATTACTATGTAGAGCAAGCTAGTTATATGTAATTGCAGAAATTGAAAAAACATGACAGACTGAGCACAGGTTAGAATTCTGTTTTAGATTATTTCTTTCAGCAAATACTGCTGTGATTCTCCCTGGATTTATGAATTATTCATCTATGTTAATGGAGTGAGCTTTGCAAAGCTGAATATGTTCAATGGCTTATGCTATAAAAACATTAATTAGTTCAATTTTCATTTTGTCTCCTTTATGTATAGTAAGTGTTGCCATCTCATCTGTATCAGCCTGGAATTTTTAATGCATTAATTTAGTGAGACTAGTGTATGCATATTGTGCATTATAAATTATATTCTCCAGACAATGCTATTCCTTACATTTGATGCATAGAGTAAAAACCTTTATCTCTGTATTAATCATTTCTGATTTTTTTATGTTGACAATACACAGAGGGCCTGGCTAGTTAGCATTTGTTCAAAAGAAACCGGAATAATGTATGGTAGTATCATTAACATAGTTTAACATTTAACTTGCACACTAAAGTAACACTTTCAAGCAGATGCATTCCCACTAATGAGAATTCTTCTTCCCTTGGGACTCATGCCTAGCAAAACCTGTGCCCAAGTGGTTCCTGAGTACATCAGATCTATTACAAATCGTAGTGTTCTTGGCTTCAAATGCTTGGAGAACTAAAAGTGCATCATCTTTAGACAGTGTAAACGTGTATTAAATGCAAACCAGTGTTAAAGTATGCCAAAATTATCACAGAGGCTAATACATTTGTTAAACCTTTTACTTTCTAGTAGGGTTGAGCGAAACGGATCGGACATTTTCAAAAGTCGCCGACTTTCAGCAAAGTCGGGTTTCATGAAACCCGACCCGATCCCACTGTGGGATCGGCCATGCGGTCGGCGATCTTCGCGCCATAGTCGCGTTTCATATGACGCTTTCCCCGCCATTTTTTCAGCCAATGAAGGAGTGAGGGCAGCGTGATGACATAGGTTCCGGCTTGCTTTGTGCGGCGTCACAGGGGGTAAAACCGCCATCTTAACGTTTGGGATATAGCGATTTGCACAGTGAAACACAAACTTTGCAGGGACGGAGGAGAGAAAGAGAGAGAGAAAATATATATCCCCATTGACTTGCGTTGGGTTTCGTGTTTCGGTCGGGCCCCCGACTTTTCACAATGATCGGCCGAGTTCACACGATCCGACTTTCGAGATAGTCGGGTTTCACGAAACCCGACTCGATCCTAAAAAAGCAAAAGTCGCTCAACCCTACTTTCTAGTCTACCTTAAAAATTATTTTATTTTGCTTGACTACACCAGAATTTAGACACACTGGTCCTAATTCATCAAAGATGTTACAACAGAATTCTTGCATTAAGCTCATTGAAAAGTTACAGCATTTTTACACAATGCAAAGTTGTGGAAACATTTTGTGACTTTTTGGTATTTTATTATGCCAGTTTTGGACAGCAAAGCCAAAATGGGCATGGCGGGATATGAACAAAGCCCATTCATCCAATTTAGGACTTGCCTTAGACTTGTGGCAAGGCGCATGGAGATGCCCACCACTAGTCAGGATCCCAGGCTTGGCTTATGATTTGCCGGATTTACGTGTTGTCATCTGTGCATTGTGCACCCCCAGTGTAGATAGGTAAATTAAACATTGCCGGTGAACTTTCAAGCTCAGGAAAATAATGCAGCTCCTGTCCACAGCTAGAGAGCAATAACCGTGGACCATTATTGCGTGAATTGATTCACTCATCTCTACTCTTAATAAATTAGGCACCTCTGACTCCAGCACACCCCTTCATCCAGACAGGCATGAACAACGCTGGTCTTGATGGATTGCGACCAAAGTGTAGCATGCCTCTTTCCCTATGAACTCATGCTCACTTCTAATGAAACTTTGCCCCCTTGCTGGAAAGGTGGAAAAGGTATCTAAAATACATTCTAAATGCTGTGCAAGCCATGTAAGTTTTGTTGCATATTAAGCCATATTTATTGCAGTACAGCTTCCTTTCTGAAGAGGAAATTTGCATGTTTAATTCCCCAGAGGAGCATTGCATGGCCTATAAGTCTCCTTACACTGGTATGTCAGGCATATCACTCTCCATAAGGAGAAATGTTACCACTTAGAATCCACTCAGAGGTCTCGCATACAGCCAGACGAGATATCCTGCTTTGCACTGAGGATGGGCAACATCCCAAAACATGTGTCTTCAAACTCAGATTCTTGTTTGGCTTTTATCCTATGTCATATGGCAAGGCTCATTAAATGGTAAACATTGACTTTTTTGAATTGCTACTTTCAATAGGTGGCCCTAGAATTCAAGTCCTCTTTCTTTTTGAAGAGTCAATTTGCATACAGGTATCTTTACATTCACAAAGGCCAAGATAAAGGGTCACAGCACCTCAGTTCTCAAGTAAGGTGCAAGTTTCTAAGGTGAAACCTGCATCTATCAAACATTTATTGCACATCTTGTGGATTCGACATAACTTTATGAGATATAAATATCTCTTAAACATTATTTTCTACTTGCCATCTACTTTTCATCAAAATGGTCAAAGTAAGAACCCTGCTTCCCAATCTTTGCTTATCATAACACATTATAAGCTCTTAGAGAAGGATTCTGTCTTTTTGGCATCATAATATGTTATTATGTAAGAATGTCAAATCATTTACTTTCTCCTGTTAAAGATATATTGAAGCTTTTCAGTCTAGAAGTGTATTTGCCTTCCTCCCTGTTTTCTATTTTATTAGATTATATGCTCTTTTGTCCAGTGCTTAATCTACCTACCTCCGATATGTTTTTTGCTGGTAATATTTTTGTCTCCTGTTAGACTAGACTGCTTGTTCTCCAGCCTAAAACTCTTATCTAGTTTTCTGCTAAATGGCAATTTGTTACAGAATTGTGAAAGATTTATAAGAACAAGGGCTGATACTTGTCTATGAGGCATCCATAGGGAAGAAATTAGCAGTAGACTATGAGGAATATAATGGGGAACTGGGCTTTGAGAGTTCGAAAGGGACACAGGCTGCCACTATTCTATGAGGGGCATATAAGAACATTGTGCTACAAGAGGCATAAGCATGAACTAGACTACAAGTTGTATATAAAGATGTATATAAGTACAAAGAACATCTGGCCTATGGTCTGAATTTGTGTAAAGGATATAAATGGATGCAGAAGTGATAAAGCAAACATATATCGGCAGTAAAGTATGCAGTTGTCAGGAGGTGTAATCATGGTGGCTTGTGCCAGATGAAGAAGAAAGGAAAACAAAAAGTCTACAACAAGAGGAGACATTATCCGTTAATCATTGAATTAAACTGTATTTTATTCTGTGACAGTCTGCAGAGTCCCTGTGTAGAATCAGTACTCCAGACTATTTGCAAAGTTGCTGCAATTTCTTTTAGATACATTGAAACAATAAAAGAAATAGCTGAAAACGTGGATATCCTATATCTAATACCGTATATACTCGAGTATAAGCCGACCCGAGTATAAGCCGACCCCCCTAATTTTGCCACAAAAAACTGGGAAAACTTATTGACTCGAGTATAAGCCTAGGGGGGAAAATGCAGCAGCTACCGGTAAATGTCAAAAGTAATAATAGATACCAATAAAAGTAAAATTAATTGAGTCATCAGTAGGTTAAGTGTCTTTGAATATCCATATTGAATCAGGAGCCCCATAGAATGCTCCATACTGTTCATTATGGCCCCATAAGATGTTCCATATTAAAATATGCCCCATATAATCCTGCATAAAGGTTAATAAAGGCCCCATAAGATGCTCCATAGACACATTTGTCCAATATAATGCTGCACAAATGCTGATTATGGCCCCATAAGATGCTCTATAAAGATATTTGCCCCTTATAGTGCTGCACAAACGTTATGGCCCTATAAGATGCTCCATACAGACACTTGCCCCATATGCCGTAGTGCCCTACAAACGTTAATTATGGCCCCATACAGACACTTGCCCCATATAGTGCTGCACAAACATTATGCCGCTATATAGTGCTGCAGAAACGTTATGGCCCCATATAGTGCTGCAGAAACGTTATGGCCCCATATAGTGCTGCAGAAACGTTATGGCCCCATATAGTGCTGCAGAAACGTTATGGCCCCATATAGTGCTGCAGGAATGTTATGGCCCCATATAGTGCTGCAGGAATGTTATTGCCCCATATAGTGCTGCAGGAACTTTATGGCCCCCATATAGTGCTGCAGGAATGTTATGGCCCCATATAGTGCTGCAGGAATGTTATGGCCCCATATAGTGCTGCAGGAATGTTATGGCCCCATAAAGTGCTGCAGGAATGTTATGGCCCCATATAGTGCTGCAGGAATGTTATGGCCCCATATAGTGCTGCAGGAATGTTATGGCCCCATATAGTGCTGCAGGAACGTTATGGCCCCCATATAGTGCTGCAGGAATGTTATGGCCCCATATAGTGCTGCAGGAATGTTATGGCCCCATATAGTGCTGAAGGAATGTTATGGCCCCATATAGTGCTGCAGGAATGTTATGGCCCCATATAGTGCTGCAGGAATGTTATTGCCCCATATAGTGCTCCAGGAATGTTATGGCCCCATATAGTGCTGCAGGAACTTTATGGCCCCATATAGTGCTGCAGGAACGTTATGGCCCCATAGATGCTCCATACAGACACTTGCCCCATTTGCTGCGATAAAAAAAATAAATCTCATACTCACCTCTCCGTCGCTCAGGCCCCCACACTTTCAATAGTCATCTGCTCCTCGTTCCGGCGCCGATCTGTCTCCAGCACTGACGTTCAGCAGAGGGCGCGCACTGACCACGTCACCGTGCCCTCTGACCTCAGCGTCACTGCTGGAGACAGATCGGCACCCGGAACGAGGAGCAGGTGACTATCGCGTAGCGCTGAGCTCCCCTCCCCGTATACTCACCTGGTCCTGCCGCTGTGTAGATCCTGCTTCCCCGACGCCGCAGCGCTTCATCCTGTACTCAGCGGTCACATGGTACCGCTGATTACAGTAATGAATATGCGGCTCCACCCCTATGGGAGGTGGGGCCGAATATTCATTTACTGTAATGAGCGGGACCATGTGACCGCTGAGTACAGGAAGAAGCTGAAGGTGCTGCTGCCGGCGTCGGGGAAGCAGGGACCGCGCCTGGACTAGGTGAGTATTTTTAGACAGTCCCCGCTCCCCCTCCCCTGCCGACCCCCGGTATGACTCGAGTATAAGCCGAGAGGGGCAATTTCAGCCCAAAAAAGTGGGCTGAAAATCTCGGCTTATACTCGAGTATATACGGTAATTGGAAATTAAGTGTTCATCTAACATAACGAGACTACTCATATTATATCTGGCACAGCCTTTGATTTGCATTATGCTAGTCTACAAAATAGAAATTATACTGAGCTTAATAAATGTACCATATATATCATTTTCAAGATGACCATTATGTATGCATTAGCTAAAATCTAGTACTGGAGTGGTAAAGCCACTGAATAAGATAATGCAGCTTCTGACTACTACAGTTCAAGCCATAGGCTATAAATGAGAGGTTTCATAAAATCAGCTCTGACAGATGTACACAGAAAAACCTTGAGGTAATCATGCATTGCACAGATTTAGTGTCCTCTTGTGTTAATACTTGCTATTCACACTGATTCTATTCATTTTCCTATTACATAAATATTTCATTAAAAAACCCTGAATAATAAAACAAATGCTCTTTGATGGTCTTGAACTCTTGATGTTTAGCCTTAAACATGGTTTGGAATTTAATGCAATTCAGTGCCCAGTTGTTAATCATACCTAAAATTTTTGTCCTAGTGTAGTTTCTTCAGTAATATCTCGTCCCACATGTCATAACTCACTAGTTCATCTGACAGGTAATGAATGAAACACAGCAAAGAATGTTCTAGAACAAAGCAGATCACATTTGCAACAACATACCGCATAGTCTGCCTATGATGTAACAAACATCTGATGTTAGAAAATAACGTGTCTAACAAGTCTACCAAAGAAAACTGATCTTTCTACATCGACTCAGCAAATTAACAGATTTCTGTTGTTAAGAATGGACATAATCTACAAAAAGTGATGATTACCATGTCAGCAAAATCAATGATTATCATCAATAAACACCTTAAGATTCTTAAGATAGGTCATTAATGTTAGCCCCTTAACCCCAAGTGTGGTTTGCACGTTAATGACCGGGCCAATTTTTACAATTCTGACCACTGTCCATTTATGAGGTTATAACTCTGGAACGCTTCAACGGATCCTGATGATTCTGACATTGTTTTCTCATGACATATTGTACTTCATGATAGTGATAAAATTTCTTTGATATTACCTGCGTTTATTTGTGAAAAAAATGGAAAATTTAGAAAATTTTGCAATTTTCCAAATTTGAATATTTATGCCCTTAAATCACAGAGATACAGTACAGATCAAAAGTTTGAACACACCTTCTCATTTAAAGATTTTTCTGTATTTTCATGACTTAAAATTGTACATTCACACTGAAGGCATCAAAACTATGAATTACCACATGTGGAATTATATACTTAACAAAATTGTGTGAAGCAACTGAAATTATGTCTTATATTCTAGGTTCTCTTGGTGAGCTTCAAGAGGTAGTCACCGGGAATGGTTTTCACTTCACAGGTGTGCCCTATCAGGTTTAATAAGTGGGATGTCTTGCCTTATAAATGGTGTTGGGACCATCAGTTGTGTTGAGCTGAAGTCTGGTGGATACACAGCTGATAGTCCTACTCAATAGACTGTTAGAATTTGTATTATGGCAAGAAAAAAGCAGCTAAGTAAAGAAAAACAAGTGGCCATCATTACTTTAAGAAATGAAGGTCAGTCAGTCCCAAAAATTGGGAAAACTTTGAAAGTGTCCCCAAGTGCAGCTGCAAAAACCATCAGGTGCTACAAAGAAACTGGCTCACATGAGGATCGCCCAAGGAAAGGAAGTCCAAGAGTCACCTCTGCTTCTGAGGATGTTTATCCGAGTCACCAGCCTCAGAAATCGCAGGTTAACAGCAGCCCAGATTAGAGACCAGGTCAATGCCACACAGAGTTCTAGCAGCAGACACATCTCTACAACAACTGCTAAGAGGAGACTTTGTGCAGCAGGCCTTCATGGTAAAATAGCTGCTAGGAAACCACTGCTAAGGACAGGCAGCAAGCAGAAGAGACTTGTTTGGGCTAAAGAACACAAGGAATGGACATTAGACCAGTGTATATCTGCTTTGGTCTGATGAGTCCAAATTTGAGATCTTTGGTTCCAACCACCGTGTCTTTATGCGATGCAGAAAAGGTGAACGGATGGACTCTACATGCCTGGTTCCCACCGTGAAGCATGGAGGAGGTGTGATGGTGTGGTGGTGCTTTGCTGGTGTCACTATTGGGGATTTATTGAAAATTGAAGGCATACTGCACCAGCATGGCTACCACAGCATCTTGCAGCGACATGCTATTCTATCCGGTTTGCGTTTAGTTGGACCATCATTTATTTTTCAACAGGACGATGACCCCAAACACATCTCCAGGTTGTGTGAGGGCTATTTAATCAAGAAGGAGAGTGATGGGGTGCTACACCAGATGACCTGGCCTCCACCGTCACCAAACCTGAACTTAATCGAGATGGTTTGGGGTGAGCTGGACTGCAGAGTGAAGGCAAAAGGGCCAACAAGTGCTAAGTATCTCTGGGAACTCATTCAAGATTGTTGGAAGACCATTTCCGGTAACTACCTCTTGAAGCTCATCAAGAGAATGTCAAGAGTGTGCAAAGCAGTCATCAAAGCAAAAGGTGGCTACTTTGAAGAACCTAGAATATAAGACATATTTTCAGTTGTTTCACACTTTTTTGTTAAGCATATAATTCCATATGTGTTCATTCATAGTTTTGATGCCTTCAGTGTGAATTTACAATTTTCATAATCATGAAAATACAGAAAACGCTTTTTAAATGAGAAGGTGTGTAGTGATGAGCGAATATACTCATTACTCAAGATTTCCCGAGCACGCTCGATGTCTTCCGAGTATTTTTTATTGCTTGGAAACTTAGTTTGTATTGCCGCAGCTGAATGATTTACATCTACTAGCCAGCATAAGTACATGTGAGGGTTGCCTTGTTGCTAGGAAATCCCCACATGTACTTATGCTGGCTAACAGATGTAAATCATTCAGCTGCGGCAATAAAAACTAAATTTCCAAGCAATAAAAAATACTCAGAGGACACCCGAGCGTGCTCGGGAAATTTCGAGTAACGAGTATATTCACTCATCACTAAAGGTGTGTCCAAACTTTTGGTCTGTACTGTATGTCACACAAAATACTTAAAAAGTAACATTTCCCACATGTCTACTTTAAATCAGCACAATTTTGGAACCAAAATTTTTTTTGTTAGAGAGTAGTGTTGAGCATTCCGATACCGCAAGTATCGGGTATCGGCCGATACTTGCGGGTATCGGAATTCCGATACCGAGATCCGATACTTTTGTGGTATCGGGAATCGGTATCGGGATTAATATCAATGTGTAAAATAAAGAATTAAAATAAAAAAATAGGGATATACTCACCTCTCCGGCAGCTCCTGGACTTTATCGCCGTAACCGGGAGCCGTTGTACCTAAGAATGCGCGCTTGTAGGGCCTTAGATGAGGTCACTGCGCTCTGATTGGTCCGTAGCGGTCGCGTGACCGCTACGCGACCAATCACAAAGCAGTGACGTCACCTAAGGTCTTTCAAGTGCTTGAAATAACTTAGAAGACGTCACTGCTTTGTGATTGGTCGCGTAGCGGTCACGCGATCGCTACGCGACCAATCAGAAGCTGCGGACGTCTTCTAAGGTATTTCAAGCGCTTGAAAGACCTTAGGTGACTGCTTTGTGATTGGTCACGTAGCGGTCACACGACCGCTACGGACCAATCAGAGCGCAGTGACCTCATCTAAGGCCCTTCAAGCGTGCATTCTTAGGTACAACGGCTCCCGGTTACGGCGGTAAAGTCCAGGCTGCGTCGGAGGGTGAGTATATCCCTATTTTTTATTTTAATTATTTCTTTTACACATTGATATGGATCCCAGGGCCTGAAGGAGAGTTTCCTCTCCTTCAGACCCTGGGAACCATACAGGATACCCTCCGATACTTGGTGTCCCATTGACTTGTATTGGTATCGGGTATCGGTATCGGATTAGATCCGATACTTTGCTGGTATCGGCCGATACTTTCCGATACCGATACTTTCAAGTATCGGACTGTATCGCTCAACACTATTAGAGAGTTATAAGGGTTAAAAGTTGACCAGCAATTTCTCATTTTTACAGCACCATTTTTTTAGGGACCACATCACATTTGAAGTCACTTTGAGGGGTCTATTTGATAGAAAATACCCAAGTGTGACACCATTTTAAAAACTGCACCCCTCAAGGTGCTCAAAACCATATTCAAGAAGTTTTTAACCCTTCAGGTGTTTCACAGTGTGAGAATCAGACTGCACTCAGATGTTATCCGAGTGCAGTCCTATTGAAATACCTGGAGTGGACCCGCAGATCCACGATAACGAACCTCCCAAGGGTGGGCTGACCAGGTAGACCACCCCCTATACAGGGAGCGTTAGGGGCAGGCCCAAGGGAGACTATTGCCGCAGAAGCTGGAACCCGGAGACAGGTAGTAGGAAGTACAAGATAAAGAAGCTAGGCACAGGACAGACAGAGTCAGGCAAGATGAAGAACAGTTAGGTAAGAGCTGAGAACCGGCGAGACCAAAGGAGAACTGCGAAGGGGAAGACACAAAGGAAGCAGGACAGGACAGAGACACCAGACTACAGAGTATGGAGAGGACACTGGGAGGACTGGACTGGACGAGGAGACAAGGAAGCCTGGGAAAGGCAGAGAAGCTGAACTGGCTGGACAGAGCGGAGGCTCAGAACAGGCAGTGCAAAGACAATGGTGGACCTGAGTCACAGAAGCACAAATGACAGACAGGCAAGGAGCAGAGGAAGGAATCACCTTATATACATGGAGTGCTGGAGGACTTCCGGGTCACGGTCCTCCAGGATCACAGAGAGGAGATACAGAGCACCTGCAAATCAGAAAGAGGAAGTGTTGGAGTTGGCGGTGCGCACGCGCACCCGACGAGGACCAGAGAGCAGAGAATGAAGGAGAGGACGTGTGCCGCAGCGGGTAAGAATGAGTGGAAGGAATGGCCGTGACAGTACCCCTCCCCTTACTTCCCTCATTTCTAAGACCAGACAGAAACCTGGATAAAATCTGAGGAGCTTGTATGTTCTCACAGGGCTCCCAAGACCTCTCTTCGGGACCAAAACCCTTCCAATCAACCAAAAAGAGAGTTTTACCTCGAGACTTTTTCATGGCAAGAATGTCCTTAACCTCAAAGACATCTGGGTCAGAGACAGGTAAAGGAGTTTGAGCAGGAGAAACATGGAACTGATTAAAAACGACAGGTTTTAGAAGGGAGACATGAAAAGAGTTGGGGATGCGAAGTGAGGTGGGCAATTTCAATTTGTAGGTAACGTCATTGATACGAGACACAACCTCGAAAGGACCTATGTACCGTGGACCCAATTTATACGAGGGAATCTTAAGACGAATAAACCTAGAGGACAACCACACTTTATCGCCTGACCGATATACAGGAGAATCCAGACGTCGTTTATCGGCATGTCTCTTAATCCTGGCCTGAGCCTGTTCCAGGGTGATTTAGGTCTCCTGTCAGACCCTGGAGAACTCCTTGGACAGAAGATCAGCTGCTGGTACACCCGAGACAGGGAGTACCGGCAGAGGGATACCAGGATGTTGCCCATAGACGATGAAGAATGGAGACTTGGAAGAAGACTCATTGATGTGGTTATTGTAAGCGAACTAAGCCCACGGAAGCAAATCAGACCAGTTATCTTGATGAGCGTTGGAAAAATGGCGGAGATAAGTCATCAGTATTTGGTTTGTGCGCTCTGCTTGTCCGTTGGTCTGAGGATGATAAGCTGTAGAAAAATCCAGGGTAACATTCATTAGTTTACATAGAGCCCGCCAGAAACGAGAAGTGAACTGTACTCCTCTATCAGAGACTATGTGCAACGGAAAGCCATGAATCCAGAAGATATGAGAAATGAAGATTCTTGCTAATTCTGGAGCGGAGGACAATCCAGGCAAAGGGATGAAGTGAGCCATCTTGGAGAATTGATCCACAACAACAAAAATGACTGTATGACCAGAGGACTTAGGCAGATCAGTAATAAAGTCCATAGCGATATGCTGCCACGGAGCTGAAGGAACTGGAAGAGGATGTAGGAGACCAGAAGGCTGATGTCTGGGAACCTTGTTCCTAGCACAAGACGGACACGAAGCGACAAAACCTCGGACAACAGAAAGAAGGGATGGCCCCAATAATGGCACAAGATGAGAGCGAGTGTTTTCTTGTACCCGACATGGCCTGCCAGTCTTGAGGCATGACCCCAACGTAGGACTCGAGACCTCTCGCTCACCCAGACAAGGGTTTTACCTGGTGGTAAGGAAGACAAGCTGACCGGAGCCACAAGAATAATTTTGCTGGGGTCCACGATGTGTGCTGGTTCCTCTACAACATCGGAAGCAAGAAATGACCTGGACAAAGCATCAGCCTTAAAGTTCTTGTCACCAGGACAGAAATGTAGTTCAAAGAATAATGACTATCTGGCTTGTCGGGGATTCAATCTTTGCGCAGGGCGGATATATTCCAGGTTCTTGTGGTCTGTAAAGATCTTGAAAGGGTGAACAGCTCCCTCTAAGAGATAACGCCATTCCTCCAGCACCAATTTTATGGCAAATAGTTCCTTGTCACCAATGGCGTAGTTCCTCTCCGAGGCGGAGAAGATTTTGGAAAAGAAACCACAAGTAGCCAGTCGTCCGGAAGAAGATCTCTGGGAGAGTACTGCACTAGCTCCAATGGCAGAAGCGTCTACCTCAAGAATAAAGGATTTGTTGATCTCAGGCCGACGGAGTACAGGAGCCGAGGCAAATGCATGCTTCAGAGACCAAAAAGCATCTTCAGCTTCGGAAGACCAGATGTGGGGATTGGATCCCTTGCGAGTCAAAGCAGAAATTGAGGCAATGAGAGTGGAGAAATGTGGAATAAACTGCCGGTAGTAATTGGCGAACCCAAGAAAACATTGAATTGCTTTCACTCCTTGGGGGCGTGGCCAGTCAAGCACAGCAGACACTTTCTCCGGGTCCACTTGCAAGCCAGAGTCAGAAATAATATAGCCAAGAAACGGTAGCGAAGACTGCTCAAAAACACATTTCTCGAGTTTGGCGTAAAGACTAGTGTTGAGCATTCCGATACCGCAAGTATCGGGTATCGGCCGATACTTGCGGTATCGGAATTCCGATACCGAGATCCGATACTTTTGTGGTATCGGGAATCGGAATTGGAAGTTTCCAGTGTATGGTTCCCAGGGTCTGAAGGAGAGGAAACTCTCCTTCAGGCCCTGGGATCCATATGAATGTGTAAAATAAAGAATTAAAATAAAAAATATTGATATACTCACCTGTCCGGAGGCCCCTGGACATCACCGTTGGTAACCGGCAGCCTTCTTTGTTTAAAATGAGCGTGTTCAGCACCTTCCATGATGTCACGGCTTTTGATTGGTCGCGTGCCGCTCATGTGACCGCCACGTGACCAATCACAAGCCGCGACGTCATCCCTCAGGTCCTAAATTCCCTTCTAGGGAATTTATAAACCCAATTTTTTATTTTCCCAAGGGTAACAGGAGAAATTGGACCCCAAAAGTTGTTGTCCAATTTGTCCTGAGTATGCTGATACCCCATATGTGGGGGAGGTGAACCACTATTTGGGCACATGGCAGAACTTGGAAGGGAGGGAGCGCCGTTTGGAATGCAGACTTAGATGGATTGGTCTGCAGCCGTCACGTTGCACTTGCAGAGCCCCTGATGTACCTAAACAGTAGAAACTCTCTACAAGTGACCCAATATTGGAAACTAGACCCCCCAAGGAACTTATCTAGATGTGTTGTGAGAACTTTGAACCCCCAAGTGTTTCACTACAGTTTATAACGCAGAGCCGTGAAAATAAAAAAATCTTTTTTTCCACAAAATAATTTTTTAGCCCCCAGTTTTGTATTTTCCCAAGGGTAACAGGAGAAATTGGACCACAAAAGTTGTTGTAAAATTTGTCCTGAGTACGCTGATACCCCATATGTTGTTGTAAACCCCTGTTTGGGCGCACGGGAGAGCTCAGAAGGGAAGGAGCACTGTTTTACTTTTTTTAACGCAGAATTGGCTGGAATTGAGATCAGACGCCATGTCGCGTTTGGAGAACCCTTGATGTGCCTAAACAGTGGAAACCCCCCAATTCTAACTGAAACCCAAACCCAAAAACACCCCTATCCCTAATCCAAATCCTAACGATTACCCTAACCACACCCCTAATCTGAACATGCCCCTAACCCTAGTCCCAACCACACCCCTAACCCCAACACACCCCTAACCCTAATCCCAACTCTAACCACACCCCTAACTCCAACACACCCCTAACCCTAATCCCAAACATAACCCTATCCACACCCCTAACCCTAATCCCAACCCTAATCCCAACTGTAAATTATAATCTAAACCCTAACTTTAGCCCCAACCCTAACCCTAACTTTAGCCCCAACCCTAACTATACCCCCAACACTAGCTGTAGCGCTAAA
Source organism: Ranitomeya variabilis (assembly GCF_051348905.1). Taxonomy (NCBI): domain Eukaryota; kingdom Metazoa; phylum Chordata; class Amphibia; order Anura; family Dendrobatidae; genus Ranitomeya; species Ranitomeya variabilis. The sequence continues at coordinate 189,764,091 of NC_135232.1, forward strand.
CCCTAACCTTAGCCTAAACCCTAACTTTAGCCCCAACCCTAACTTTAGCCCCAACCCTAACTCTATCTTTAGCCCCAACCCTAACTATAGCCCCAACCCTAACTGTAGCCCAAATCCTAACTGTAGCCCTAACCCTAACTTTAGCCCCAACCCTAACCCTAACTTTAGCCGCAACCCTAACCCTATCCCTAATGGGAAAATGGAAATAAATAAATTTTTTTTATTTTATTATTTTTCCCTAACTAAGGGGGGTGATGAAGGGGGGTTTGATTTACTTTTATAGCTGTTTTTTTAGAGGATTTTTACAATTGGCAGCAGTCACACACTAAAAGACGCTTTTTATTGCAAAAAATAGTTTTTGCATCTCCACATTTTGAGAGCTATAATTTTTCCATATTTTGGTCCACAGAGTCATGTGAGGTTTTTTCAGGATGATTTGACATTTTTATTGGTAACATTTCGGGCATGTGACATTTTTTGATCGCTTTTTATTCCGATTTTTGTGAGGCAGAATGACCAAAAACCAGCTATTCATAAATTTCTTTTGGGGGGGTGTTTATACCATTCCACGTTTGGTAAAATTGGTAAAGCAGTTTTATTCTTCGGGTCAGTACAATTAAAGCGTTACCTCATTTATATCATTTTTTATTTTTTGGCGCTTTTATACGATAAAAACTATTTTATATAAAAAATAATTATTTTTGCATCGCTTTATTCTGAGAACTATAACTTTTTTATTTTTTTGCTGATGATTAGTGTTGAGCATTCCGATACCGCAAGTATCGGGTATCGGCCGATACTTGCGGTATCGGAATTCCAATACCGAGATCCGATACTTGCCGCATATCGGATACCGGAATCGGAAGTTTCCAAGATTCAAACTGCACGAATTCAGCCAATGAGGAATGATTACAAGTGTGGGCACATCCTGTTCAGCATGGTGGGCATGTAACTACTGGCAAGGCTGTGATTGGCTGCTGAAATGATGTCATGATGCACTATAAAAAACGCTGCCGCCCTTTCTGGCTCACTCTGCTGTGAATTCAGTTAGTGACAGGATGCTGTGTTGGGCCAGTTGAGATAGCGATTTGCTTCTTTGTGCTTTTCCCAGGCTAATTTAGCAACCGCTGTGTGTTCACCTTGCTTTTGCCTTGCAGCGCTGTTTTCACAGCGATCTGCAAGGTCTCTGTGTGTGTGTGAGTGCAGCCCACTCTCTAGTCTGTGTGCAGCCATAGCTGGTTGTATTCAGGTCAGGGTGGTTCACTGTCTCATACTGTTCTATCCTTTCCATTGTCCTTTTTTGCAAGTAGTGCAGGCTGCTGCACATTTTTTTCAAATAATTCCTATTAGTGACTTTCCACCCGTATCCAGCTAAATTGTGGAAAAACACTACATAGGATAACCTAGAGTAGTTTTTTGGGGCCTTGCAGTGCCGTTTACGGCTGTCTGCACGGTCTCCGTGTGAGTGCAGCTCGCCCTGTAGTCTGTGTGCAGCCACAGCCGGTTGTATCCAGCTCAGGGTGGTTCACTGACTCATACAGTTCTATCCATTCCATTGTCCTTTTTTGCAAATAGTGCAGCCCGCTGCACATTTTTTCAAATAATTCCTATTAGTGGCTTTCCACCCGTATCCAGCTAAATTGTGGAAAAACACTACATAGGATAACGTAGAGGAGGTTTTTGGGGCCTTGCAGCGCCGTTTACGGCTGTCTGCACGGTCTCCGTGTGAGTGCAGCTCGCCCTGTAGTCTGTGTGCAGCCACAGCCGGTTGTATCCAGCTCAGGGTGTGTCATGCTCACGCCCAGACTGGTTGGCGCGGGCGTGCGGAGGTGTGTGGCCCCACTGTGCCACAGACCAAACCTCCCTGGAAGGGGCGTAACTAAGTAGCTTCCTAGGTGTTCGCTGGAGCCTCTGATGGTGAGGTCAGACTTGTGCAATAGGAAGCTACCAGGTACCACTCCAGGGTGGAGTCTGGTTGTGGCTGCTGATCCCACCGGGGAACGGAACATAGACAAGCAAGCGGGCACGGCTGGCACATAGGCAGGCAGACGGGTACAACAGGAACACTGTCAGGCAGGCGGGCACGGCTGGCTCTCTGGTAGGCAGGCGGGCACGGCTGGCTCTCTGGCAGGACTGGTGGACAAGACTGGTACACTGGAAGAACCGGTAGGGACCGGTCTGCAGGCAGGTATGTAGAACGGGTAAGAACCTGTTCAGACACGAGGACCTAGGAATAAGTAGATAAAGACCGCAAGAGCGGATGCAGAGCGAAAGCACAGGAGCTAGAGCCAAGAACAGAAATGCAGGAGGCGGAGCCAAGAGCAGGGGGCGGAGCCAAGTGCAAAACTGCAGGAGGCGGAGCCAAGAGCTGGAGGCGGAGTCAAGTGCAAAACTGCAGGAGGTGGAGCCAAGAGCTGGAGGCGGAGCCAAGCGCAGACAGGCAGGAGGCGGAGCCAAGAGCTGGAGGCGGAGCCAAGTGCAGACAGGCAGGAGGCGGAGCCAAGAGCTGGCGGCGGAGCCAAGTGCAGGAGAAGTAGAACCGCAAAGAGCGGAGCCAGGTAGAACCGCAAGGAGTGGAGCCAGGTAGAACCGCAAGGAGCGGAGCCAGGTAGAACCGCAAGGAGCGGAGCCAGGTAGAACCGCAAGGAGCGGAGCCAGGTAGAACCGCAAGGAGCGGAGCCAGGTAGAACCGCAAGGAGCGGAGCCAGGTAGAACCGCAAGGAGCGGAGCCAGGTAGAACCGCAAGGAGCGGAGCCAGGTAGAACCGCAAGGAGCGGAGCCAGGTAGAACCACAAGGAGCGGAGCCAGGTAGAACCGCAAGGAGCGGAGAGGAGCTGCGGGAGAGGTCTCTGCAGCAAAGCTGAGCAGAGCCACAAGGAATGTGGAGAGAAGCTGCAGCAAGGGATAACTGCAACAGCAGAAGATAAGCTGAGTACAAAGGAGCAGAAACGCAGAAGTGAGGAGCAGAGGTAAAGTCACAAAGGTTCAGAGCAGGCAGAGCTGCAAGAGTGCGGAGTGTAAGCAGACTGAGAATACAAGGAAAGACAACAGGGAAGGAAGCCAAAGACTAGAAGACCGAGGTAAGACTAAGTGCAGACAAGGCAATGGAACAAGACACAAGGACAAAGACACTGGGACCAGGATATTCTGCCTCCTGGTGAGCGGACAACAAGACCAAGGAAATAACACAGAGAATCCTCCAGAGAGGGAGAAACTCAGAGCAAGGCCAGGCAAACTCAGAAGCAAGACACTAACTGAGCTAACACATTGCACAGGCCCAGAACACTGGGTGGAGCTGCACTATATACTGGAGGCCTCTTGACAATTGGTCAGGAACAGATTGGACAAATGCACCTGATTCCTATAAGAACCAGAGAGTTCAGGCGCCGCCCCTCTATACACAGAACCATGAAGCATGCAGAGAGCAGAGACACAGAACATGGAGCTGGCAAGAAACAGAAACCACATCATGACCTGGAGCAGTGGGTAAGATAGTGTGAGAGATGTGAGGCCATGCCGTGATGCCAGCAGAGTGGTTACAGGGTGGTTCACTGACTCATACAGTTCTATCCATTCCATTGTCCTTTTTTGCAAATAGTGCAGCCCGCTGCACATTTTTTCAAATAATTCCTATTAGTGGCTTTCCACCCGTATCCAGCTAAATTGTGGAAAAACACTACATAGGATAACGTAGAGGAGGTTTTGGGGGCCTTGCAGTGCCGTTTACAGCTGTCTGCACGGTCTCCGTGTGAGTGCAGCTCTCCCTGTTGTCAGTTCAGCCCCCAAAAAATAAATAAATAATAAAGTTCACCAAACACACCACTTTACAGTTGTGTAGGCCACATTAGCTCATATTAAAGTCTAGTCCACACTGTAGAAAATTAGTGTTTCTTATACCTGTTAGGAGCTGTTCAGGAATAAGCACACTAAGCCGTTAGTACTTTTTTGCTTATCTTTATCAGTCAACTAAGATGAAGAAGGCAGGGAGTAAGGCACGTGGGCGTGGTCGCGAAGCAGGGAGAGGACTTGGGGATTCTGTGCCTGCTGCGGGCACCGGTGACTCATCATCACCCAGTTTCAGCAGGGAACAGTCCTTCATGCGCAGCTTTGTCGGAGAGCGCCGTACACCGCTGCTGCGTGAAGACTAAATTGAAGCCATTGTCGGATGGATGGCAGCTAACGCATCGACTTCAATTAGTGCCACATGCTCTCAGACACAGAGCACTGGAGAGCACCCATCTGTCTCTTCACCACCTGCCAAATTGCCCAGGCAGACAGAGAGCCCAGGACAGGAGCCGTCTTTACTTCTGTTCTCTGAATCTCTTGACTTGGAAACAGGGGGCCAGCCAAGCAGCATTGGAGAAATGGAAGAAGAGGCAGTGTGCAGTGATGCCCAACAGCTTTTTCTCTCTGAGTCTGAAGAGGCGGGTGGGCCAGTGCCCCCGGTCACCACACCGCAGAACGCATCCGCTGATGACACTCAGGTGCCAATTTCTGGTGCGTGCTCTGCTGCTGAGACTACCCAGGAGGAGCAGTTGGTGGCAGAGGGTAGTGTAGATGATGAGGTCCTTGACCCATCGTGGCGTGAGGGACAGGAAGGTGGTGGGAGCAGCTCTGAGGAAGAGATTCCCCGAACGGGCCAAAGAGGGAGAGGGAGGGGGAAGACTGCGGATCCTGTAGCCTCCACTTTGGCACCCGTTAGGAGCATGTCTCTTCCAAAAGCCAAAAAGGGCCCTCCCAAGACTTGCAGTGCATGGTCCTTTTTGACACAGTTGCAGATGACATTTGCTATGTCAAATGCAAGGTGTGTCATTACAAAGTCAAAAGAGGGAGAAATGTCAGCAACCTCAATATCTCCAACATGTGGAAACATGTGCGGACCAGGCACGCGGCGGAGTTACAGAAACACACTGAAGAGCTAGGCCAACCAACAGCGGCAGCTACCACCTCTTCAGCTCGTGTTGCCTCTTCCTCCAGCTCACACACAGCTGGTTCGGCTTCCTCCCAGGATCGCCATGGAAGAACCTCTGGCACTGTTGTCCAGAGACCCACTGTAATTCCACCCGCAGCACCACGTTCCCAGTCATCCTCACACTCCCAGTCCAGTCTACAGCCATCGGTAGTACAGGCATGGGAGAAAAGGCGGCCTTTCTCGGCAAACCACCCACGAGCACAGGCTCTGACTGCAGGCATTGCCAAACTTCTGTCACTGGAAATGCTGTCATTCAGGCTGGTGGAGACAGCTTCCATGACTTGATGTCATTGGCAGTCCCACAGTACAATGTGCCCAGCCACTTTTATTTCAGCAGGCAAGCCGTCCCTGCCCTGCACAAGCATGTGGAGGGACACATAAAACACGCGCTACTGAACGCCGTCAGTAGCAAGGTCCACCTCACCACCGATGCGTGGACCAGTCAACATGGACAGGGGAGATACCTTTCCCTCACTGCCCATTGGGTTAATGTTGTTGAGCCGGGTACAGGTCGTGTGAGTGGCGCAGGACGTGTCCTGCCCACTCCAAGGATTGCAGGAATCCATTCTGTACGCATTGACTCCTCCTCTTACACCAGTTCCTCAGAATCATCGCTGCAGGAGCCGTCACAGTCCACCTCCACATGGACCCGTGATGAACGTTTACCTGTTACGACCGACATGAGCACAGCCGTGGCCAAACGTCAACAGGCCGTCTTGAAATTAATTTATTTGGGGAATCGAAGCCACACAGCGCAGGAGCTCTGGAATGCCATCAAGCAGGAGAGCGATGTGTGGTTTGTGCCAGCGAATCTCCAGCCAGGCATGTTAGTGTGTGATAATGGCCGAAATCTGGTGGCAGCTCTGGGCCTCGGCAACCTCACTCACATCCCATGTCTGGCACATGTGCTCAATTTGGTCGTGCAGAGTTTCTTGAGGGACTATCCGGATCTTGATGCACTGCTGCACAAGGTCCGCCTAGAGTGTGCTCACTTGCGGCGTTCCAGCACGGCAAAAGCGCGCATTGCGGCTCTGCAGCGCCGACACCGCCTGCCGGAACATCGCATCATATGTGACCTACCTACCAGGTGGAATTCCATGTTACATATGTTGGAGCGGTTGTGTGAGCAGCAGCAAGCTGTAATGGAGTACCAGCTGCTTCAGGCGCAAAGAAGTCGCACTCAGCGCCGTACAGACTTCACAACCACAGAGTGGGCCACTATGAATGACTTCTGCCAGGTTTTGCGTCCCTTTGATTATTCCACGCGGATGGCGAGTGCAGATGATGCACTAGTCAGCATGACTGTCCCCCTTATCTGCCTGCTTGAAAAATCACTGCAAGCGCTAAGGGATGATGTTGTGGAAGAGGTGGAGGATGAGGATTCAGCATTTCCATCATCTTCTGGACAGTCAGCGCCACGTGGTTCCTCACAAACGCGTAGGCAGGTGTTATGACCCCAATGGCGAGGGTCTCAGAGGAATGTGGAAGTCTGCAGAATACAAAAATCCAGCTCATAGGGCAGTGGTAACTGGGTTGACCATATATCTACTCCTAACGCCAACACTAGAAGTAGCCGGGGATCATTCCTACGTTGATTCTAGATGACACGCGCCAGCCGGAGAATCTAGCTACCCCTAGTAGAGGAAAACAAAGACCTTTCTTGCCTCCAGAGAAGGGGACCCCAAAGCTGGATAGAAGCCCCCCACAAATAATGACGGTGAGGTAAGAGGAAATGACAAACACAGAAATGAACCAGGTTTAGCACAGAGAGGCCCGCTTACTGATAGCAGAATAAAGAAAGGTAACTTATATGGTCAACAAAAACCCTATCAAAATCCACACTGGAAATTCAAGAACCCCCGAACCGTCTAACGGTCCGGGGGGAGAACACCAGCCCCCCTAGAGCTTCCAGCAAAGGTCAGGATATAGATTTGGAACAAGCTGGACAAAAATACAAAACCAAAACAAATAGCAAAAAGCAAAAGGCAGACTTAGCTGATATAACTGGAACCAGGATCAGTAGACAAGAGCACAGCAGACTAGCTCTGATAACTACGTTGCCAGGCATAGAACTGAAGGTCCAGGGAGCTTATATAGCAACACCCCTAACTAACGACCCAGGTGCGGATAAAAGGAATGACAGAAAAACCAGAGTCAAAAAACTAGTAACCACTAGAGGGAGCAAAAAGCAAATTCACAACAGTACCCCCCCCTTAGTGAGGGGTCACCGAACCCTCACCACGACCACCAGGGCGATCAGGATGAGCGGCATGAAAGGCACGAACTAAATCGGCCGCATGAATATCAGAGGCGACCACCCAGGAATTATCCTCCTGACCATAGCCCTTCCACTTGACCAGGTACTGAAGCCTCCGCCTGGAGAGGCGAGAATCCAAGATCTTCTCCACCACGTACTCCAACTCGCCCTCAACCAACACCGGAGCAGGAGGCTCAGCAGAAGGAACTACAGGCACAATGTACCGCCGCAACAAGGACCTATGAAATACATTGTGAATAGCAAACGACACAGGAAGATCCAGACGAAAAGATACAGGATTAAGGATTTCCAATATCTTGTAAGGCCCAATAAAACGAGGTTTAAATTTGGGAGAGGAGACCTTCATAGGAACAAAGCGGGAAGAAAGCCATACCAAATCCCCAACGCGTAGTCGGGGACCCACACCGCGGCGGCGGTTGGCAAAGCGCTGAGCCTTCTCCTGTGACAACTTCAAGTTGTCCACCACATGATTCCAGATCTGCTGCAACCTATCCACCACAGAATCCACCCCAGGACAGTCAGAAGGCTCCACATGACCCGAAGAAAAGCGAGGATGGAAACCAGAGTTGCAGAAAAAAGGCGAAACCAAGGTGGCGGAACTAGCCCGATTATTAAGGGCAAACTCAGCCAACGGCAAGAATGTCACCCAATCTTCCTGATCAGCAGAGACAAAACACCTCAAATAAGCCTCCAAAGTCTGATTGGTTCGCTCCGTCTGTCCATTAGTCTGAGGATGGAAAGCAGACGAAAACGACAAATCAATGCCCATCCTACTACAAAAGGATCGCCAGAACCTGGAAACGAACTGGGATCCTCTGTCTGACACAATATTCTCAGGGATGCCGTGCAAACGAACCACGTTCTGGAAAAACACAGGAACCAGATCGGAAGAGGAAGGCAGCTTAGGCAAAGGAACCAAATGGACCATCTTGGAGAAGCGATCACATATCACCCAGATAACGGACATGCCCTGAGATAGCGGAAGATCAGAAATGAAATCCATGGAGATATGTGTCCAAGGTCTCTTCGGGACAGGCAAGGGCAAGAGCAAACCGCTGGCACGAGAACAGCAAGGCTTAGCTCGAGCACAAGTCCCACAGGACTGCACAAATGACCGCACATCCCTTGACAAGGAAGGCCACCAAAAGGACCTGGCCACCAGATCTCTGGTGCCAAAAATTCCCGGGTGACCTGCCAACACCGAGGAATGAACCTCGGAAATGACTCTGCTGGTCCACTTATCCGGGACAAACAGTCTGTCAGGTGGACAAGACTCAGGCCTATCAGCCTGAAATCTCTGCAACACACGTCGCAGATCCGGAGAAATAGCTGACAAGATAACTCCATCTTTAAGAATACCAACAGGATCAGCGACTCCAGGAGCATCAGGCACAAAGCTCCTAGAAAGAGCATCGGCCTTAACATTCTTTGAACCTGGTAAATACGAGACAACAAAATCAAAGCGGGAGAAAAACAATGACCAGCGGGCCTGTCTCGGATTAAGGCGTTTAGCAGACTCGAGATACATCAGATTTTTGTGATCAGTCAAGACCACCACACGATGCTTAGCACCCTCGAGCCAATGACGCCACTCCTCAAATGCCCATTTCATGGCCAACAACTCCCGATTGCCCACATCATAATTTCGCTCGGCAGGCGAAAACTTCCTAGAGAAAAAGGCACAAGGTTTCATAACAGAGCAACCAGGGCCTCTCTGCGACAAAACGGCCCCTGCCCCAATCTCCGAAGCATCCACCTCAACCTGAAAGGGAAGTGAGACGTCAGGCTGGCACAAAACAGGCGCCGAAGTAAACCGGCGTTTCAACTCCTGGAAAGCCTCCACGGCAGCAGGAGCCCAGTTAGCTACATCGGAGCCCTTCTTGGTCATATCCGTCAAAGGTTTCACAATGCTAGAAAAATTAGCGATAAAACGACGGTAGAAGTTAGCGAAGCCCAAGAACTTCTGAAGACTCTTAACTGACGAGGGCTGAGTCCAATCAAGAATAGCTCGGACCTTGACTGGGTCCATCTCCACAGCAGAAGGGGAAAAAATGAACCCCAAAAAGGGAACCTTCTGTACACCAAAGAGACACTTTGAGCCCTTGACAAACAAAGAATTTTCACGCAAAATTTTAAAGACCAACCTGACCTGCTCCACATGCGAATCCCAATTATCAGAAAAAACCAAAATATCATCCAGATAAACAATCAAAAATTTATCCAGATACTTCCGGAAAATGTCATGCATAAAGGACTGAAAAACTGAAGGCGCATTGGAGAGCCCAAAAGGCATCACCAAGTACTCAAAATGACCTTCGGGCGTATTGAATGCGGTTTTCCATTCATCACCTTGCTTAATGCGCACAAGGTTGTACGCACCACGAAGGTCTATCTTGGTGAACCACTTGGCACCCTTAATCCGGGCAAACAAGTCAGACAACAGCGGTAAAGGATACTGAAATTTGACAGTGATCTTATTTAAAAGCCGATAATCAATACAAGGTCTCAAAGATCCGTCCTTTTTTGCCACAAAAAAGAATCCCGCACCAAGAGGGGAAGAAGACGGACGAATATGTCCTTTCTCCAGAGACTCCTTGATATATGAACGCATAGCGGTATGTTCAGGTACCGACAGATTAAACAGTCTTCCCTTAGGAAATTTACTGCCTGGGATCAAATCTATAGCACAGTCACAGTCCCTATGAGGAGGCAGTGCACTGGACTCAGATTCACTGAAGACATCCTGATAATCAGACAAATACTCCGGAACTTCCGAAGGCGTAGAAGAAGCAATAGACACAGGCAGGGAATCCCCATGAATACCACGACAGCCCCAACTTGAGACTGACATAGCCTTCCAGTCCAGGACTGGATTATGGGTCTGTAACCATGGCAGCCCTAAAACAACCAAATCATGCATTTTATGTAAAACCAGGAAACGTATCACCTCGCGGTGTTCAGGAGTCATGCACATGGTAACCTGTGTCCAATACTGCGGTTTATTTGCTGCCAATGGTGTAGCATCAATACCTCTAAGAGGAATAGGATTTTCTAATGGTTCAAGAGTAAAACCACATTGCTTAGCAAATGAGAGATCCATGAGACTCAGGGCAGCACCTGAATCTACAAACGCCATGACAGGATAAGATGACAGTGAGCAAATCAAAGTTACAGACAGAATAAATTTAGGTTGCAAATTACCAACGGTGACAGGACTAACAACCTTAGCTATACGTTTAGAGCATGCTGAGATAACATGTGTAGAATCACCACAGTAGTAGCACAAGCCATTCCGGCGTCTATGAATTTTCCGCTCATTTCTAGTCAGGATTCTATCACATTGCATTAAATCAGGTGTCTGTTCAGACAACACCATGAGGGAATTTGCGGTTTTGCGCTCCCGCAACCGCCGGTCAATTTGAATAGCCAGTGCCATAGTATCATTCAGACCTGTGGGAATGGGAAAACCCACCATAACATTCTTAATGGCTTCAGAAAGGCCATTTCTAAAATTAGCGGCCAGTGCACACTCGTTCCAATGTGTCAGCACGGACCATTTCCGAAATTTTTGGCAATACACTTCAGCCTCGTCCTGCCCCTGAGACATAGCCAGCAAGGCCTTTTCTGCCTGAATCTCAAGATTGGGTTCCTCATAAAGTAAACCGAGCGCCAGAAAAAACGCATCAAGATCAGCCAATGCCGGATCTCCTGGCGCCAGCGAAAAAGCCCAATCCTGAGGGTCGCCCCGTAAGAACGAAATAACAATTTTTACTTGCTGAGCAGAATCTCCAGATGAACAGGGTCTCAGGGACAAAAACAATTTACAATTATTCACGAAATTCCTAAACTTAAACCTGTCTCCGGAAAACAGTTCAGGAATCGGTATTTTAGGTTCTGACCTAGGATTTCTGATAACATAGTCTTGTATGCCCTGCACACGAGTAGCCAGCTGGTCCACACTTGTAATCAAGGTCTGGACATTCATGTCTGCAGCAAGCATAGCCACTCTGAGGTAAAGGGGAAGAAGAAAAAAAAAACTCAGAATCTTCTTTCTTATAATCCCTCTTCTGCAATGCATTAAACATTTAATACTGGCCTGGCAAACTGTTATGACCCCAATGGCGAGGGTCTCAGAGGAACGTGGAAGTCTGCAGAATACAAAAATCCAGCTCATAGGGCAGTGGTAACTGGGTTGACCATATATCTACTCCTAACGCCAACACTAGAAGTAGCCGGGGATCATTCCTACGTTGATTCTAGATGACACGCGCCAGCCGGAGAATCTAGCTACCCCTAGTAGAGGAAAACAAAGACCTTTCTTGCCTCCAGAGAAGGGGACCCCAAAGCTGGATAGAAGCCCCCCACAAATAATGACGGTGAGGTAAGAGGAAATGACAAACACAGAAATGAACCAGGTTTAGCACAGAGAGGCCCGCTTACTGATAGCAGAATAAAGAAAGGTAACTTATATGGTCAACAAAAACCCTATCAAAATCCACACTGGAAATTCAAGAACCCCCGAACCGTCTAACGGTCCGGGGGGAGAACACCAGCCCCCTAGAGCTTCCAGCAAAGGTCAGGATATAGATTTGGAACAAGCTGGACAAAAATACAAAACCAAAACAAATAGCAAAAAGCAAAAGGCAGACTTAGCTGATATAACTGGAACCAGGATCAGTAGACAAGAGCACAGCAGACTAGCTCTGATAACTACGTTGCCAGGCATAGAACTGAAGGTCCAGGGAGCTTATATAGCAACACCCCTAACTAACGACCCAGGTGCGGATAAAAGGAATGACAGAAAAACCAGAGTCAAAAAACTAGTAACCACTAGAGGGAGCAAAAAGCAAATTCACAACAGGCAGGGGACAGTTTGTGAGGAGGATGAGGAGGAGTCAATGGAGGAGGAAGACATCCGTCCAGAGGAGGGAGTTACACAATTGTCCAGTACTCAGTGTGTACAGCGAGGGTGGGGTGATGACGAGCGGGCAGAGATCACGCCTCCAGCAGGGGACAGCGTTTCTTGGGCAGTTGGCAGTCTGCAGCACATGGTGGATTACATGCTGCAGTGCCTGAGAAACGACCGCCGCATCGCCCACATTCTCAACATGTCTGATTATTGGGTGTTCACCCTCCTCGATCCTCGCTACCGGGACAAAGTAGAAAGCCTCATCACACCGTTGAACCTGGAGCGAAAAATGTGGGAGTACCAAGACACACTGGTGAATTCCATCATCTTCTCCATTCCAAGTGAGAGAAGTGCTGCTAGTGCATTCCAAAGCAGCTCAGTGTGTCCAGGCAGTGGTGGAGGCTCTGCACAAAGAGGGAGCAGAAGCAGTGCCTCTGCCCAAGGCAAGACCAGTATGGCCCAACTGTGGCACAGTTTTCTGTGCCCGCCACAAAAGTCTACACCATCACAGACGGCTCCAGTCAGCAGGAGGCAACGGTTCCGTCAGATGGTGACAGACTACATGTCTTGCCCTCTTGCTGTACTCCCAGACGGCTCTTCACCTTTCAAATTTTGGGTCTCAAAGCTGGATACATGGCCAGAGCTAAGCCAGTATGCATTGGAGGTGCTGTCTTGCCCTGCGGCCATTGTATTATCGGAACGTGTCTTTAGTGCTGCAGGTGGTGTACTAACTGACCGTCGCATGCGACTATCCTCCGATAACGTTGACCGGCTTACTTTCCTGAAAATGTACAAGGCCTGGATCTCGCAGGAATTTGCCACTCCTCTTCCTGATTAAATAATTAGGTGACTGTCTACAGTATCCAGGTCTCCTGTTGTGTTCATCTTTCTACCACCTGAACTTTCATTCCTGGGCTCCAACACCGCCAGTTGAGGCTCAGAAGTGCCGTCTGCACAGTCAAAACATACGACCCAGTGTTATTGGGTTTCAGTAACGTCAGCTGATCCCCAGCTGTGTAGCTGGCAATGTGTCCTGCGACCGCCACGCTGACACAACAACTGAAATGTAAGGGAACCTGTCCCCCCCCCAAGGCGTTTGTTACTGAAAGAGCCACCTTGTGCAGCAGTAATGCTGCACAAGGAAAAGGTAGCTATTTTTGTTTAGCTCCTTGCACACGCAGAACTTAACACTTATAAAATGTGTCCACTGATACCGTAAAACCGTCCCGGAGGTGGGACTTTCCTTCGTAATATGACGCAGCACAGCCGTCATTTCTACCACCTTGGCGCCGTGCCCCGGCTCCTCAGTGTTGTTTGATTCCGTCCCGGAGCCTGCGCTGTTATGTTATCCCTTGGCTAGGCACACTTAACGCTGCCCATCTTCTGACATCATTTGGTGTCAGGCTGGCTGCACCTGTGCGTCCGCGCTGGCCGAGAGCCCGCCTCGCAGTGTCTTCTGATTTAATCCCACTGGGGGCCTGAGATCCATGGACATGCGCAGTGCATATCTGAACCTCCGCCTCTCACTCATCTCCCTACGCCTTCTTCAGACTGTGCGCCGTCAGCTGATCCCTAATAGCATGCCACGGCCGTGACGCCGCACAGTCTGAAGAAGCCGTAGGGAGGGGAGTGAGAGGCGAGGAAATGCACTGCGCATGGCCACGGATCCCAGGCCCGCGGTGGGATTACATTAGACGACACTGCGAGGTGGGCTCTCGGCCAGCGCGGCCGCACAGGCACAGCCAGCCTGACACAAAATGATGTCAGAAGATGGGCAGCTCTAAGTGTGCCTGGCCAAGGGATAACATAACAGCACATGCTCCGGGACGGAATCAAACAACGCTGAGGAGCCGGGGAACGGCGCCAAGGAGGTAGGAATGACAGCTGTGCTGCGTCATATTATGAAGGAAAGTCCCACCTCCGGGACGGTCTCACGGTTTCAGGGGACACATTTTATAAGTGTTTAGTTCTGTGTTTGCAAGGAGCATCATGAGAAGAGCCACCTTTTCCTTTTGCATCTTTTGTGCTGCACAAGCTGGCTCTTTCAGCTACAAACGCCTTGGGGGGGGTTAAAGGTTCCCTTTCGACTTTCTCCAATCAGGCTTCGGCCCACATTGTGTTCCTCTGCTTCTCCTGCTGTCCCTGGGCTCCAACACCGCTAGTTGTTGCCTGGTAGTGCTGTACGCACAGTCCCAACAGTCGCTCCTCTGTTATTGGGGTTCAGTAACGTCTGCTGTTCCCCAGCTGTGTGTGTGGCAATCCCTCCTATCTCCTCCACCTCCTCCTCCTCCTCCTCCTGTCCCTGGGCTCCAACACCGCTAGTTGCCGTCCAGAAGTGCTGTCCGCACAGTCCCAACAGTCCCTCCTCTGTTATTGGGGTTCAGTAACGTCTGCTGTTCCCCAGCTGTGTGTGTGGCAATACCTCCTATCTCCTCCACCTCCTCCTCCTCCACCTGTCCCTGGGCTCCAACACCGCTAGTTGCCGTCCAGAAGTGCTGTACGCACAGTCCCAACAGTCGCTCCTCTGTTATTGGGGTTCAGTAACGTCTGCTGTTCCCCAGCTGTGTGTGTGGCAATCCCTCCTATCTCCTCCACCTCCTCCTCCTCCTCCTCCTGTCCCTGGGCTCCAACACCGCTAGTTGCCATCCAGAAGTGCTGTCCGCACAGTCCCAACAGTCCCTCCTCTGTTATTGGGGTTCAGTAACGTCTGCTGTTCCCCAGCTGTGTGTGTGGCAATACCTCCTATCTCCTCCACCTCCTCCTCCTCCACCTGTCCCTGGGCTCCAACACCGCTAGTTGCTGTCCAGAAGTGCTGTACGCACAGTCCCAACAGTCGCTCCTCTGTTATTGGGGTTCAGTAACGTCTGCTGTTCCCCAGCTGTGTGTGTGGCAATACCTCCTATCTCCTCCACCTCCTCCTCCTCCACCTGTCCCTGGGCTCCAACACCGCTAGTTGCCGTCCAGAAGTGCTGTCCGCACAGTCCCTACAGTCCCTCCTCTGTTATTGGGGTTCAGTAACGTCAGCTGTTCCCCAGCTGTGTGTGTGGCAATACCTCCTATCTCCTCCACCTCCTCCTCCTCCACCTGTCCCTGGGCTCCAACACCGCTAGATGCCGTCCAGAAGTGCTGTACGCACAGTCCCAACAGTCCCTCCTCTGTTATTGGGGTTCAGTAACGTCTGCTGTTCCCCAGCTGTGTGTGTGGCAATACCTCCTATCTCCTCCACCTCCTCCTCCTCCTCCTCCTGTCCCTGGGCTCCAAAACCGCCAGTTGCCGTCCAGAAGTGCTGTCCGCACAGTCCCAACAGTCCCTCCTCTGTTATTGGGGTTCAGTAACGTCTGCTGTTCCCCAGCTGTGTGTGTGGCAATACCTCCTATCTCCTCCACCTCCTCCTCCTCCACCTGTCCCTGGGCTCCAACACCGCTAGTTGCCGTCCAGAAGTGCTGTACGCACAGTCCCAACAGTCGCTCCTCTGTTATTGGGGTTCAGTAACGTCTGCTGTTCCCCAGCTGTGTGTGTGGCAATCCCTCCTATCTCCTCCACCTCCTCCTCCTCCTCCTCCTGTCCCTGGGCTCCAACACCGCTAGTTGCTGTCCAGAAGTGCTGTCCGCACAGTCCCAACAGTCCCTCCTCTGTTATTGGGGTTCAGTAACGTCTGCTGTTCCCCAGCTGTGTGTGTGGCAATACCTCCTATCTCCTCCACCTCCTCCTCCTCCTCCTCCTGTCCCTGGGCTCCAACACCGCTAGTTGCTGTCCAGAAGTGCTGTCCGCACAGTCCCAACAGTCCCTCCTCTGTTATTGGGGTTCAGTAACGTCTGCTGTTCCCCAGCTGTGTGTGTGGCAATACCTCCTATCTCCTCCACCTCCTCCTCCTCCACCTGTCCCTGGGCTCCAACACCGCTAGTTGCCGTCCAGAAGTGCTGTACGCACAGTCCCAACAGTCGCTCCTCTGTTATTGGGGTTCAGTAACGTCTGCTGTTCCCCAGCTGTGTGTGTGGCAATACCTCCTATCTCCTCCACCTCCTCCTCCTCCACCTGTCCCTGGGCTCCAACACCGCTAGTTGCCGTCCAGAAGTGCTGTCCGCACAGACCCTACAGTTCCTCCTCTGTTATTGGGGTTCAGTAACGTCAGCTGTTCCCCAGCTGTGTGTGTGGCAATACCTCCTATCTCCTCTACCTCCTCCTCCTCCACCTGTCCCTGGGCTCCAACACCGCTAGGTGCCGTCCAGAAGTGCTGTCCGCACAGTCCCAACAGTCCCTCCTCTGTTATTGGGGTTCAGTAACGTCAGCTGTTCCCCAGCTGTGTGTGTGGCAATACCTCCTATCTCCTCCACCTCCTCCTCCTCCACCTGTCCCTGGGCTCCAACACCGCTAGTTGCCGTCCAGAAGTGCTGTCCGCACAGTCCCTACAGTCCCTCCTCTGTTATTGGGGTTCAGTAACGTCAGCTGTTCCCCAGTTGTGTGTGTGGCAATCCCTCCTATCTCCTCCACCTCCTCCTCCTCCTCCTGTCCCTGGGCTCCAACACCGCTAGTTGCCATCCAGAAGTGCTGTCCGCACAGAGCCAAACACCTCGCCAATGTGTTAGTGGGGTTCAGCACCGCCAGCTGTTCCCCTGCTGTGTATACGGCAACGTGTACTGCGACCGCCACGCAGGCACAACAAGTTAAATTTAAGGGAACCTGTCCCCCCCCCCCCAGGCGTTTGTTACTGAAGGAGCCACCTTGTGCAGCAGTAATGATGCAAAGGGAAAAAGTGCCTCTTTTCGTGGTGCTCCTTGCACATGCTGAACCTAACACTTATGAAAAGTGTCTCCTCCTACCGTGATACCGTCCGGTTGGTGGAACTTTCCTTTGTGATGTGACGCAGCACAGCCGTCATTCTTACCCCCTTGGCGCCGTGCGCCGCCTCCTCAGCGTTGTTTGAATCAGTCCCGGAGCCTGCGCTGTTAGGTTAGCCCTTGGCCATGCACACATTTTGCGCTGCCCGTCTTCTGACATCATTTGCTGTCAGGCTGGCTGCGCCTGTGCGGCCGAACTGGCCGAGATCCCGCCTCGTACTGTCTTCTGATTTAATCCCACTGGGGGCCTGAGATCCATGGACATGCGCAGTGCATATCTGAACCTCCACCTCTCACTCATCTCCCTACGGCTTCTTCAGACTGTGCGGTGTCAGCTGGTCCCTAATAGCATGCCTCGGCCGTGACACCGCACAGTCTGAAGAAGCCGTAGGGAGGGGAGTGAGAGGTGAGGATATGCACTGCGCATGGCCACGGATCCCAGGCCCGCGGTGGGATTACATTAGACGACACTGCGAGGTGGGATCTCGGCCAGCGCAGCCGCACAGGCGCAGCCAGCCTGACACCAAATGATGTCAGAAGACGGGCAGCGCAAAATGTGTGCATGGCCAAGGGCTAACCTAACAGCGCAGGCTCCGGGACTGATTCAAACAACGCTGAGGAGGCGGCGCACGGTGCCAAGGGGGTAAGAATGACGGCTGTGCTGCGTCACATCACAAAGGAAAGTTCCACCAACCGGACGGTATCACGGTAGGAGGGGACACTTTTCATAAGTGTTAGGTTCAGCATGTGCAAGGACCATAATTAAAAGAGCTAAGTTTACCTTTTCCAGCATTACTGCTGTACACGATGGCTCTTTCAGCTACAAACGCTTGGGGGGGGGTTAAAGTTTCCCTTTCAACTTGCTCCAGTGCAGGCTTCGGCCTACACTCTAATCCCTCTCCCCCTCCTGCTGACCCTGGGCTCTAACACCGCCAGTTGGGGCCCAGATGTGCTGGCTGCACAGAGCCAAACACCTCGCCAATGTGTTAGTGGGGTTCAGCACCGCCAGCTGTTCCCCTGCTGTGTAGCCGGCAACGTGTCCTGCAACTGCCACGCAGGCACAACAGACCCAAAGCTGCCGCCAGTGCAGGCTTCGGCCTACACTCTGCTCCCTCTCCTCCTCCTGCTGACTCTGGGCTCTAACACCGCCAGTTGGGGCCCGGTACTGCTAGCTGCACAGAGAAAAACACCAGCCAATGTGTCAGTGGGGTTCAGCACCGCCAGCTGTTCCCCTGCTGTGTAGCCGGCATCGTGTCCTGCAAAAGCCACGCAGACACAAGAGCTGAAATTGAAGGGAACCTGTCCCCCCTCCCCCAGGCGTTTGTATGTTTTACAGCCACCTTGTACAGCGGTAATGCTGCATGTGTGCAAGGTGGCTCATAAACTTATTCTCCTCGCACATGTGGAACTGAAAACACGTCAAAAATGTGTCCTCTGTGTGACCATTAAAACGTCCCTGAGGTGTGACTTTCCTTTGTAATGACACGCTGCAACCCCCTTGGTAGCGCTGCCCGTCTTCTGGCATCATTGTTTGGCTGCCTGCGCCTCTGCGGCCGCCTTGCCCCACACAACGCCCCTCGGTGTCTTATTTATTTGGACTGCGAGGGTGTGATTGATGGGCATGAACGGTGCATTTCTTCGCCTGTCCCTCATCTCCTTCCGCCTTCTTCGGACTGTGCGGCTTCATGGCCGTGGCATGCGATAAGGGATCAGCTGACGCCGCACAGTCTGAAGCGGGTGTAAGGACCCGAGTGTGAGAGGCGAACATATGTGCTGCGCCAGGCCATGAATCCCAGCCCCGCAGTGTTTTAACAATGTTAAGACACTGCGGGGCTGGGATTCATGGTCATCGCGAACCGCACCGGCCGACATTAAATGATGTCAGAAGATGGGCAGCGCTAACAGCGCTAGGCCAGGGGATAACACGACAGCGCAGACTCCTGTACAGCAAATAACAACGCTCAGGAGGCTGCACCCAGCACCAAGGTGGGATTCTTGACATCTGTGCTGCGTCTCATTACGAAGGGAACTCGCGCCTCCAACACAGTTTGACTGTATAAAGGGCTAAATGTTATACGTGTTTCATTCAGCGTGTGCAAGGAGAAAAATTAAAAGAGCAACCTTTGACTTGTGCAGCACTACTGCTGCATAAGCTGTGGCTCTTCTAGTTTGTAACACCTGAGGGGGGGTTAAACGTTACCTTTGAAATTGGTTCAATTAGGCTTCGGCCTACACTCTGCTCCCCCTGCAGAGCCCGGGCTCCAACACCGCCAGTTGGGGCCCGGTACTGCTAGCTGCACAGAGAAAAACACCAGCCAATGTGTCAGTGGGGTTCAGCACCACCAGCTGTTCCCCTGCTGTGCAGCCGGCAACGTGTCCTGCAACTGCCACGCAGACACAACAGACCCAAAGCTGCCGCCAGTGCAGGCTTCGGCCTACACTCTGCTCCCTCTCCTCCTCCTGCTGACCCTGGGCTCTAACACCGCCAGTTGGGGCCCGGTACTGCTAGCTGCACAGAGAAAAACACCAGCCAATGTGTCAGTGGGGTTCAGCACCGCCAGCTGTTCCCCTGCTGTGTAGCCGGCATCATGTCCTGCAAAAGCCACGCAGACACAAGAACTGAAATTGAAGGGAACCTGTCCCCCCTCCCCCAGGCGTTTGTATGTTTTCCAGCCACCTTGTACAGCGGTAATGCTGCATGTGTGCAAGGTGGCTCACAAACGTATTCTCCTCGCACATGTGGAACTGAAAACACGTCTAAAATGTGTCCTCTGTGTGACCATTTAACCGTCCCGGAGGTGTGACTTTCCTTTGTAATGACACGCTGCAACCCCCTTGGTAGCGCTGCCCGTCTTCTGGCATCATTGTTTGGCTGCCTGCGCCTCTGCGGCCGCCTTGCCCCACACAACGCCCCTCGGTGTCTTATTTATTTGGACTGCGAGGGTGTGATTGATGGGCAAGAACGGTGCATTTCTTCGCCTGTCCCTCATCTCCTTCCGCCTTCTTCGGACTGTGCGGCTTCATGGCCATGGCATGCGATAAGGGATCAGCTGACGCCACACAGTCTGAAGCGGGTGTAAGGACCCGAGTGTGAGAGGTGAACATAGGTGCTGCGCCAGGCCATGAATCCCAGCCCCGCAGTGTTTTAACAATGTTAAGACACTGCGGGGCTGGGATTCATGGTCATCGCGAACCGCACCGGCCGAAATTAAATGATGTCAGAAGATGGGCAGCGCTAACAGCGCTAGGCCAGGGGATAACACGACAGCGCAGACTCCTGTACAGCAAATAACAACGCTCAGGAGGCGGCACCCAGCACCAAGGTGGGATTCTTGACATCTGTGCTGCGTCTCATTACGAAGGGAACTCGCGCCTCCAACACAGTTTGACTGTATAAAGGGCTAAATGTTATACGTGTTTCATTCAGCGTGTGCAAGGAGAAAAATTAAAAGAGCAACCTTTGACTTGTGCAGCACTACTGCTGCATAAGCTGTGGCTCCTCTACTTTGTAACACCTGAGGGGGGGTTAAAGGTTACCTTTGAAATTGGTTCAATTAGGCTTCGGCCTACACTCTGCTCCCCCTGCAGAGCCCCGGCTCCAACACCGCCAGTTGGGGCCCGGTACTGCTAGCTGCACAGAGAAAAACACCAGCCAATGTGTCAGTGGGGTTCAGCACCGCCAGCTGTTCCCCTGCTGTGCAGCCGGCAACGTGTCCTGCAACTGCCACGCAGACACAACAGACCCAAAGCTGCCGCCAATGCAGGCTTCGGCCTACACTCTGCTCCCTCTCCTCCTCCTGCTGACCCTGGGCTCTAACACTGCCAGTTGGGGCCCGGTACTGCTAGCTGCACAGAGAAAAACACCAGCCAATGTGTAAGTGGGGTTCAGCACCGCCAGCTGTTCCCCTGCTGTGTAGCCGGCATCGTGTCCTGCAAAAGCCACGCAGACACAAGAACTGAAATTGAAGGGAACCTGTCCCCCCTCCCCCAGGCGTTTGTATGTTTTCCAGCCACCTTGTACAGCGGTAATGCTGCATGTGTGCAAGGTAGCTCACAAACGTATTCTCCTCGCACATGTGGAACTGAAAACACGTCTAAAATGTGTCCTCTGTGTGACCATTTAACCGTCCCGGAGGTGTGACTTTCCTTTGTAATGACATGCTGCAACCCCCTTGATAGCGCTGCCCGTCTTCTGGCATCATTGTTTGGCTGCCTGCGCCTCTGCGGCCGCCTTGCCCCACACAACGCCCCTCGGTGTCTTATTTATTTGGACTGCGATGGTGTGATTGATGGGCATGAACGGTGCATTTCTTCGCCTGTCCCTCATCTCCTTCCGCCTTCTTCGGACTGTGCGGCTTCATGGCCGTGGCATGCGATAAGGGATCAGCTGACGCCGCACAGTCTGAAGCGGGTGTAAGGACCCGAGTGTGAGAGGCGAACATATGTGCTGCACCAGGCCATGAATCCCAGCCCCGCAGTGTTTTAACAATGTTAAGACACTGCGGGGCTGGGATTCATGGTCATCGCGAACCGCACCGGCCGACATTAAATGATGTCAGAAGATGGGCAGCGCTAACAGCGCTAGGCCAGGGGATAACACGACAGCGCAGACTCCTGTACAGCAAATAACAACGCTCAGGAGGCTGCACCCAGCACCAAGGTGGGATTCTTGACATCTGTGCTGCGTCTCATTACGAAGGGAACTCGCGCCTCCAACACAGTTTGACTGTATAAAGGGCTAAATGTTATACGTGTTTCATTCAGCGTGTGCAAGGAGAAAAATTAAAAGAGCAACCTTTGACTTGTGCAGCACTACTGCTGCATAAGCTGTGGCTCTTCTAGTTTGTAACACCTGAGGGGGGGTTAAAGGTTACCTTTGAAATTGGTTCAATTAGGCTTCGGCCTACACTCTGCTCCCCCTGCAGAGCCCGGGCTCCAACACCGCCAGTTGGGGCCCGGTACTGCTAGCTGCACAGAGAAAAACACCAGCCAATGTGTCAGTGGGGTTCAGCACCGCCAGCTGTTCCCTGTCATGATTCCAATGGCAGGGAATCACCAAAAGGGCAAGCACAAAAATAGGACAAGCTCTAGGGTGATGGAACCTGAGCTGACCGCGATCCTGAACTTAACACAAACACTATCAGCAGCCGGGGAACGTACCTACGGGGACTCTAGACGTCTCGCGCCAGCCGGAGAACTAACTTCCCCTAGAAGATGAAAAGCAGACCTCTCTTGCCTCCTAGAGAAATACCCCAAAGGGATAGCAGCCCCCCACATATAATGACGGTGAATTAAGAGGAAGGCACATACGCAGGTATGAAAACAGTTTTAGCAAAATGAGGCCCACTACAGCTAGATAGCAGAAGGATACAAAAGAGATCTAGGCGGTCAGCGAAAAACCCTTTCTTCAAAAAACCATCCTGAAATTACTGGGACCCATGTGCCAACTCATGGTACATGGGGAGTAATTTCAGCCCACTAGAGCAACCAGCAGCAAAGATTCATATGTATGCAAGCTGGACTAAAAACATGATAAGGCAGAACACAAAAAACAGGAAAATCAGAACTTAGCTTGTCCAGCAGATTATAGGAGCAGGTAGCAGAGGCAAACAGAGACACTCTGATTACATTGATAGCCGGCAAGGGAATGACAGGAAAGCCAGGTTAAATAGGAAACACCCAGCCTATGATGGACAGGTGGAAACCAGAGACTGCAACCCACCAAAGTCACCCAGTACCACTTGTAACCACCAGAGGGAGCCCAAAAACAGAATCCACAACAGTACCCTGCCCTTGAGGAGGGGTCACCGAACCCTCACGAGAACCCCCAGGGCGATCAGGATGAGCTCTATGGAAGGCGCGGACCAAATCAGTCGCATGAACATCAGAGGCGACCACCCAGGAATTATCCTCCTGACCATAACCCTTCCACTTAACCCAATACTGGAGTTTACGTCTGGAAACACGAGAATCCAAGATCTTCTCAACAACATACTCCAATTCTCCCTCCACCAGCACCGGAGCAGGAGGCTCAACCGAAGGAACAACGGGCACCTCATACCTCCGCAATAACGACCGATGGAACACATTATGAATAGCAAACGATGCTGGGAGATCCAAACGAAAAGACACAGGGTTAAGAATCTCCAAGATCTTATAAGGACCGATGAACCGAGGCTTGAACTTAGGAGAAGAGACCTTCATAGGGACAAAACGAGAAGACAACCACACCAAGTCCCCAACACGAAGTCGGGGACCCACGCGGCGACGGCGATTAGCAAACTGCTGAGCCTTCTCCTGAGACAACTTTAAATTGTCCACCACCTGATTCCAAATCTGATGTAGCCTGTCCACTACCACGTCCACTCCAGGACAATCCGAAGGCTCCACCTGACCAGAGGAAAAACGAGGATGAAACCCAGAATTACAAAAGAAAGGAGAAACCAAAGTGGCAGAACTAGCCCGATTATTAAGGGCAAATTCGGCCAGCGGCAAAAAGGCAACCCAGTCATCTTGATCAGCAGAAACAAAACACCTTAAATAAGTTTCCAAGGTCTGATTAGTTCGCTCCGTCTGGCCATTCGTCTGAGGATGGAATGCAGACGAGAAAGACAAATTAATGCCCATCTTAGCACAAAACGTCCGCCAAAATCTAGACACAAACTGGGATCCCCTGTCAGAAACGATATTCTCCGGAATCCCATGCAAACGAACCACGTTCTGAAAAAACAAAGGGACCAACTCAGAGGAGGAAGGCAACTTAGGCAAGGGTACCAAATGAACCATCTTAGAAAAGCGGTCACACACAACCCAGATGACGGACATTTTCTGTGAGACATGGAGATCTGAAATAAAATCCATGGAAATGTGCGTCCAAGGCCTCTTCGGGATAGGCAAGGATAACAACAACCCACTGGCCCGAGAACAGCAAGGCTTAGCCCGAGCACACACTTCACAAGACTGCACAAAGGTACGCACATCCCTTGACAAGGAAGGCCACCAAAAAGACCTGGCCACCAAGTCTCTAGTACCAAATATTCCAGGATGACCAGCCAATGCAGAAGAATGGACCTCGGAGATGACTCTACTGGTCCAATCATCCGGAACAAACAGTCTTTCTGGTGGACAACGATCAGGTTTATCCGCCTGAAACTCCTGCAATGCACGTCGCAAGTCTGGGGAGACGGCGGACAATATTACCCCATCCCTAAGGATACCAGTAGGCCCAGAGTCTCCAGGAGAGTCAGGCACAAAACTCCTGGAAAGAGCATCTGCCTTCACATTCTTTGAACCTGGCAGGTATGAAACCACAAAATTGAAACGAGAAAAAAACAATGACCAACGAGCCTGTCTAGGATTCAGACGCCTGGCAGACTCAAGGTAAATCAGATTTTTGTGATCAGTCAAGACCACCACACGATGTCTAGCACTCTCAAGCCAATGACGCCACTCCTCAAATGCCCACTTCATGGCCAAAAGCTCCCGATTACCCACATCATAATTCCGCTCGGCGGGCGAGAATTTTCTAGAAAAGAACGCACATGGCTTCATCACCGAGCCATCGGAACTTCTCTGTGACAAAACCGCCCCCGCTCCAATCTCGGAAGCATCAACCTCAACCTGAAAAGGAAGTGAAACATCTGGTTGACATAACACAGGAGCAGAAGAAAACCGGCGCTTAAGTTCCTGAAATGCCTCCACAGCCGTAGGAGACCAATCAGCAACATCAGCACCCTTCTTAGTCAAATCAGTCAAAGGTTTAACAACACTGGAAAAATTAGCAATGAAACGACGATAAAAATTAGCAAAACCCAAGAACCTCTGAAGACTCTTAACAGATGTAGGTTGTGTCCAGTCACAGATCGCCTGAACCTTGACGGGATCCATCTCAATAGTAGAAGGAGAAAAAATGTACCCCAAAAAAGAAATCTTCTGAACTCCGAAGAGACATTTTGAGCCCTTCACAAACAAAGAATTGGCCCGCAGGACTTGAAACACCTTTCTGACCTGTAGAACATGAGACTCCCAGTCATCAGAAAAAACCAAAATATCATCCAAATACACAATCATAAACTTATCCAGATATTCACGGAAAATATTGTGCATAAAGGACTGAAAGACTGAAGGAGCATTAGAAAGTCCAAAAGGCATTACCAAATACTCAAAATGGCCCTCAGGCGTATTAAATGTGGTTTTCCACTCATCACCCTGCTTTCTCCGCACAAGATTATACGCACCGCGAAGATCTATCTTAGTGAACCACCTAGCCCCCTTAATGCGAGCAAACAAATCAGTCAATAATGGCAATGGATACTGATATTTGACTGTAATCTTATTCAGAAGGCGATAATCTATACAAGGCCTCAGGGAACCATCTTTTTTAGCCACGAAAAAAAAACCTGCTCCCAGAGGGGACGAAGATGGACGAATATGTCCCTTTTCCAAGGACTCCTTAATATAATTCCGCATAGCAGTATGCTCTGGCACTGACAGATTAAATAAACGACCCTTAGGGAACTTACTGCCAGGAATTAAATCTATAGCACAGTCACAATCCCTATGAGGAGGGAGCGAATTGAGCTTAGGCTCCTCAAAAACATCCCGATAGTCAGACAAAAACGCAGGGACCTCAGAAGGAGTAGATGAAGCGATTGAAATCAGAGGTGCATCATCATGAACCCCCTGACATCCCCAGCTTAACACAGACATTGTTTTCCAATCCAGGACTGGATTATGAGTTTGTAACCATGGCAGACCAAGCACTAGTACATCATGTAAATTATACAGTACAAGGAAGCGAATCACCTCCTGATGAACGGGAGTCATGCGCATGGTCACTTGTGTCCAGTACTGCGGTTTATTCATAGCCAATGGTGTAGAGTCAATTCCCTTCAAAGGAATAGGAACTTCCAGAGGCTCCAGACTAAAACCGCAGCATTTGGCAAATGACCAATCCATAAGACTCAGGGCAGCGCCCGAATCCACATAGGCATCGACGGAAATGGATGACAGTGAACAAATCAGAGTTACAGACAAAATGAACTTAGACTGCAGAGTACTAATGGCAAAAGATTTATCAACCTTTTTTGTGCGTTTAGAGCATGCTGATATAACATGAGGCTGAATCACCACAATAAAAACACAATCCATTTTTCCGCCTATAATTTTGCCGTTCACTTCTGGACTGAATTCTATCACATTGCATAGTCTCAGGTGCCTGTTCAGAAGACACCGCCAACTGGTGCACAGGTTTGCGCTCCCGTAAACGCCGATCAATCTGAATGGCCATAGTCATAGACTCATTCAGACCTGTAGGCGCAGGGAACCCCACCATAATATCCTTAATGGCCTCAGAAAGACCATTTCTGAAGTTTGCAGCCAGGGCGCACTCATTCCACTGAGTAAGCACCGACCATTTCCGAAATTTTTGACAATATACTTCCTCTTCATCATGCCCCTGAGAGAGGGCCAATAAAGCCTTTTCAGCCTGAATCTCCAGGTTAGGTTCCTCATAGAGCAATCCCAGTGCCAGAAAAAACGCATCCACACTGAGCAATGCAGGATCCCCTGGTGCCAATGCAAATGCCCAATTCTGAGGGTCACCCCGCAGGAAAGATATAACAATCTTGACCTGCTGAGCAGGGTCTCCAGAGGAGCGAGATTTCAAAGAAAGAAACAATTTGCAATTGTTCCTGAAATTCAAGAAGGTAGATCTATCTCCAGAAAAAAACTTTGGAATAGGAATTCTAGGTTCAGACATAAGAGTGTAAACAACAAAATCCTGTATGTTTTGAACCTTAGCAGCAAGATTATTCAGGCTGGAAGCCAAACTCTGGACATCCATGTTAAACAGCTAAGGTCAGAGCCATTCAAGGGTTAAGAGGAGGTAAGAAGCAGCTAGACAGCAATTAAGGGCTAGGCAGCAAAACTCTGAGGAAAGAAAAAAAAAATCCCCCTCAACACTTCTTTTTCTCCTGCTTCAGCCCAAACTTTCGGGCCGGCTATACCGTCATGATTCCAATGGCAGGGAATCACCAAAAGGGCAAGCACAAAAATAGGACAAGCTCTAGGGTGATGGAACCTGAGCTGACCGCGATCCTGAACTTAACACAAACACTATCAGCAGCCGGGGAACGTACCTATGGGGACACTAGACGTCTCGCGCCAGCCGGAGAACTAACTTCCCCTAGAAGATGAAAAGCAGACCTCTCTTGCCTCCTAGAGAAATACCCCAAAGGGATAGCAGCCCCCCACATATAATGACGGTGAATTAAGAGGAAGGCACATACGCAGGTATGAAAACAGTTTTAGCAAAATGAGGCCCGCTACAGCTAGATAGCAGAAGGATACAAAAGAGATCTAGGCGGTTTGCGAAAAACCCTTTCTTCAAAAAACCATCCTGAAATTACTGGGACCCATGTGCCAACTCATGGTACATGGGGAGTAATTTCAGCCCACTAGAGCAACCAGCAGCAAAGATTCATATGTATGCAAGCTGGACTAAAAACATGATAAGGCAGAACACAAAAAACAGGAAAATCAGAACTTAGCTTGTCCAGCAGATTATAGGAGCAGGTAGCAGAGGCAAACAGAGACACTCTGATTACATTGATAGCCGGCAAGGGAATGACAGGAAAGCCAGGTTAAATAGGAAACACCCAGCCTATGATGGACAGGTGGAAACCAGAGACCGCAACCCACCAAAGTCACCCAGTACCACTTGTAACCACCAGAGGGAGCCCAAAAACAGAATCCACAACAGTTCCCCTGCTGTGCAGCCGGCAACGTGTCCTGCAACTGCCACGCAGACACAACAGACCCAAAGCTGCCGCCAGTGCAGGCTTCGGCCTACACTCTGCTCCCTCTCCTCCTCCTGCTGACCCTTTGCTCCAACACTGCTAGTTGGGGCTCTAGGAAGACAAGCTTGAATAGGTCCCCATCCTGGTTCCAGCACCGTCAGCTGGTTCCGGGCAGAGCCTTTGGCTTAGGTGCCTCCCTCTGGGTATCCGAGTTCCACCAACGTCAGGTGGTCCTTGGTAGTGCTTTCAGGCACGGGTACCTCCTGCTTAGTAACCGGGTTCCAGTAACGTCAGCTGGTCCTCGGTCGTTCCATTGGCTCTTGGACCTTCGGATACCCATCCGGGTTCCAGTACCGTCAGCTGGTTCTCGGCAGTGTCTTTTGCTCTTGTACCTTCTGCTCCCCATCCTGGTTCCAGTACCGTCAGCTGGTTCCGGGCAGAGCCTTTGGCTTAGGTGCCTCCCTCTGGGTATCCGAGTTCCACCAACGTCAGGTGGTCCTTGGTAGTGCTTTCAGGCACGGGTACCTCCTGCTTAGTAACCGGGTTCCAGTAACGTCAGCTGGTCCTCGGTAGTTCCATTGGCTCTTGGACCTTCGGGTAGCCATCCGAGTTCCAGTTCCATCAGCTGTTTCTCGGCATTTCCTCAGCCTTCTTGTACCTTCTGCTACATTTCCAAGTTCAAGAGACTAAACACGATGACCCGGAAGACCACCCCTAAGATGACGACGACACCAGAGACGACAATCATCGTGATGACGACGACCCTGGAGACGATGACCCTGAAGACCACCCCGATGACGACGACCCCGGTGACGACGACCCTGGAGACGACGACGACCTGGAAGACCGAGAAGCAGAAGAACAAGAGGCTGCAGAACAAAGAGCAGAAGAACATTAAGCATAAGACTAAATATCAGAGCAAAAGATATTATCTAAATTATAAGCAGAAGAAGACTAAGCAGTGTATGGGGGTGAGTCCGTTCCTCCTCGTGGTGCCCCTGGATAAAGCCTGATGCTGCAGGCCAAACTGAACGCGGACAAATGTAACTGTTTTGTGACAGGCAGAACGGAAGGTGTAATCTTCAAACTTTTATAGATAACAACTACGGGAATGCCTGTCACAAATAAGAATATGATGAAGAAGTAGAATATGAAGAAGATAATAGTAAAATAAAAAGAATATGAACAATGTAACAAAAAAAATAATAGGTAGAAGATGAAGAAGAAGATGAATAAGGTGAAGAAGTTGATGTCAAAGAAGCTGATGATGAGGATAATGAAGAAGAAAGTGTGGGAGAAGTAAAAAAGAAGGTGAAGGGCGTGGAAGTAGTGAAACATCAATATCTGACAAAATAAAAAAAAAATTAACATAGTCAAAATCTTTCTAACGCCGAACGTCATAAAAAACAAAACAAAATCCTGCTATTCTATTAGATTGGGCTAAACCTCTGTGCCTTTAATGTCTCCACCACGTCCCCCAATACATCCTACATTATTCTTAGTTGTTTTCCTTCATGTAGAATGAACCTACAAGTTTATAAAGGGTTTATTTTAATTCCGATATTTTCGTCCCATTGACTTGCATTGGGATCGGGTATCAGTATCGGATTAGATCCGATACTTTGACGGTATCGGCCTATACTTTGCGATACCGATACTTTCCGATATCGGAAGGTATCGCTCAACACTAGTTATGACCGACATGAGCACAGCCGTGGCCAAACGTCAACAGGCCGTCTTGAAATTAATTTCTTTGGGGAATCAAAGCCACACAGCGCAGGAGCTCTGGAATGCCATCAAGCAGGAGAGCGATGTGTGGTTTGTGGCAGCGAATCTCCAGCCAGGCATGGTAGTGTGTGATAATGGCCGAAATCTTGTGGCAGCTCTGGGCCTCGGCAACCTCACTCACATCCCATGTCTGGCACATGTGCTCAACTTGGTCGTGCAGAGTTTTTTGAGGGACTATCCGGATCTTGATGCACTGCTGCACAAGGTCCGCCTAGAGTGTGCTCCCTTGCGGCGTTCCAGCACGGCAAAATCACGCATTGCGGCTCTGCAGCGTCGATTCCGCCTTCCGGAACATCGCATCATATGTGACCTACCTACCAGATGGAATTCCACGTTACATATGTTGGAGCGGTTGTGTGAGCAGCAGCAAGCAGTAATGGAGTACCAGCTGCATCAGGCGCAAAGAAGTCGCACTCCGCGCCGTTCAGACTTCACAACCACAGAGTGGGCCACTATGAAGGACGTCTGCAAGGTTTTGCGTCCCTTCGATTATTCCACGCGGATGGCGAGTGCAGATGATGCACTAGTCAGCATGACTGTCCCCCTTATCTGCCTGCTTGAAAAATCACTGCAAGCGCTAAGGGATGATGTTGTGGAAGAGGTGGAGGATGAGGATTCACCATTTCCATCATCTTCTGGACAGTCAGCGCCACGTGGTTCCTCACAAACGCGTAGGCAGGGGACAGTTTGTGAGGAGGATGAGGAGGAGTCAATGGAGGAGGAAGACATCTGTCCAGATGAGGGAGTTACACAATTGTCCAGTAGTCAGTGTGTACAGCGAGGGTGGGGTGATGACGAGCGGGCAGAGATCACGCCTCAAGCAGGGGACAGCGTTTCTTGGCCAGTTGGCAGTCTGCAGCACATGGTTGATTACATGCTGCAGTGCCTGAGAAACGACCGCCGCATCGCCCACATTCTCAACATGTCTGATTATTGGGTATTCACCCTCCTCGATCCTCGCTACCAGGACAACGTACAAAGCCTCATCACACCGTTGAACCGGGAGCGTAAAATGTGGGAGTACCAAGACACACTGGTGAATTCCATCATCTTCTCCAGTCCAACTGAGAGAAGTGCTGCTAGTGCTTTACAAAGCAGCTCAGTGCGTCCAGGCAGTGGAGGAGGCTCTGCACAAAGAGGGAGCAGAAGCAGTGCCTCTGCCTAAGGCAAGACCAGTATGGCCCAACTGTGGCACAGTTCTGTGTGCCCGCCACAAATGTCTACACCATCACAGACGGCTCCAGTCAGCAGGAGGCAATTGTTCCGTCAGATGGTGACAGACTACATGTCTTGCCCTCTTGCTGTACTCCCAGATGGCGCTTCCCCTTTCAAGTTTTGGGTCTCTAAGCTGGATACATGGCCAGAGCTAAGCCATTATGCATTGGATGTGCTGGCTTGCCCTGCGGCTAGTGTATTATCGGAACGCGTCTTTAATGCTGCAGGTGGTGTACTAACTGACCGTCGCATGCGACTATCCTCCGATAACGTTGACCGGCTTACTTTCCTGAAAATGAACAAGGCCTGGATCTCGCAGGAATTTGCCACTCCTCTTCCTGATTAAATAATTGGGTGACTGTCTACAGTATCCAGGTCTCCTGTTGTGTTCATCTTTCTACCACCTGAACTGTAATTCCTGGGCTCCAACACCGCCAGTTGAGGCTCAGAAGTGCCGTCTGCACAGTCTAAACATACGACCCAGTGTTATTGGGTGTCAGTAACGTCAGCTGATCCCCAGCTGTGTAGCCGGCAATGTGTCCTGCGACCGCCACGCTGACACAACAACTGAAATGTAAGAAAACCTGTTCCCCCCCCCCCGGCGTTTGTTACTGAAATAGCCACCTTGTGCAGCAGTTATGCTGCACAGGGAAAAGGTAACTATTTTAGCTCCTTGCACACGCAGAACTTAACACTTTTAAAGTGTGTCCACTGATACCGTAAATCCATCCCAGAGGTGGGACTTTCCTTTGTAATGTGACGCAGCACACCCGTCATTCCTACCCCCTTGGCGACGTGCGCCGCCTCCTCCGCATTGTTTAATTCTGTCCCAGAGCCAGCGCTGTTATGTTATCCCTTGGCCAGGCACACTTTGCGGTGCCCGTCTTCTGACATCATTTGGTGTCAGGCTGGCTGCGCCTGTGCAGCCGCGCTGGACGAGATCCCGCCTCGCAGTTTCTTCTGATTTAATCACACTGCGGGCCTGGGATCCATGGGCATGCGCAGTGCATATCTTCACCTCTGCCTCTCACTCATCTCCCTCCACCTTCTTCAGACTGTGCGCCGTCAGCTGATCCCTAATAGCATGCCACGGCCGTGACACCGCACAGTCTGAAGAAGCCGGAGGGAGGGGAGTGAGAGGCGAGGATATGCACTGTGCATGGCCACGGATCCCAGGCCCGCGATGGGATTACATTAGACGACACTGCGAGGCGGGATCTTGGCCAGCGCGGCCGCACAGGCGCAGCCAGCCTGACACAAAATGATGTCAGAAGACGGGCACCGCAGTGCGCCTGGCCAAGGGATAACATAACAGCACAGGCTCCGGGACGGAATCAAGCAAGGCTGAGGAGGCGGCGCATGGCACCAAGGGGGTAGGAATGACGGCTGGGCTGCGTCACATTACAAAGGAAAGTCCCACTTCCGGGATGGTTTTACGGTATCAGTGGACACACTTTAAGTGTTTAGTTCTGTGTTTGCAAGGAGCGTAATGAAAAGAGCCACCTTTTCCTTTGGCATCCTTTGTGATGCAAAAGCTGGCTCTTTCAGCTACAAACGCCTTTTGGGGTGGGGGTTAAAGGTTCCCTTTCGACTTGCTCCAATCAGGCTTCGACCTAAACGGTGTTCCTCTGCACCTCCTGCTGTCCCTGGGCTCCATCACCGCTAGTTGGTGCCTGGAAGTGCTGTCCACACAGTCAACAGTCGCTCCTCTGTTATTGGGGTTCAGTAACGTCAGCTGCTCCCCTGCTGTGTGTGCTGCAATACCTCCTATCTGCTCCTCCTGCTGTCCCTGGGCTCCAACACCGCTAGTTGGTGCCTGGAAGTGCTGTCCGCACAGTCAACAGTCGCTCCTTTGTTATTGGGGTTCAGTAACGTCAGATGCTACCCTGCTGTGTATCCGGCAACATGTCATGCGACCGCCACGCTGGCACAACTAACAGACATTTACATGCCTCCAGTGCAGGCTTCGGCCTACACTCTGCTCCCCCGGCTGTCCCTGGGCTCCAACACTGCTGGTTGCTGCCCAGAAGTGCTGTTTGCACAGAGCCAAACACCTCGCCAATGTGTTAGTGGGGTTCAGTAACGTCAGCTGCTCCCCTGCTGTGTATCCGGCAACGTGTCATGCGACCGCCACGCTGGCACAACTCAAATTTAAGGGAACCTGCCCACCCCCACCCCCCTAGGTGTTTGTTACTGAAAGAGCCACCTTGTGCAGCAGTAATGCTGCAGAAGGAAAAGGTGGCTCTTTTAATTATGCTCCTTTCAAAGGCTGAAGGACACACTTATGAAATGTGTCTCCTCACACCGTTTAACCATCCTGGAGGTGGGACTTTCGTTTGTAATGTGACGCAGCCCAGCCGTCATTCCTACCCCCTTGGCGCCGTGCGCCGCCTCCTCAGCGTTGTTTGATTCTGTCCCGGAGCCTGCGCTGTTATGTTATCCCTTGGCCAGGCACACTTAGCGCTGCCCGTCTTCTGACATCATTTGGTGTCAGGCTGGCTGCGCCTGTGCAGCCGCGCTGGACAAGATCCCGCCTCGCAGTGTCTTCTGATTTAATCACACTGCGGGCCTGGGATCCATGGGCATGCGCAGTGCATATCTTCACCTCCGCCTCTCACTCATCTCCCTCCACCTTCTTCAGACTGTGCGCCGTCAGCTGATCCCTAATAGCATGCCACGGCCGTGACACCGCACAGTCTGAAGAAGCCGGAGGGGAGTGAGAGGCGAGGATATGCACTGCGCATGGCCACGGATCCCAGGCCCGCGGTGGGATTACATTAGACGACACTGCGAGGCGGGATCTCGGCCAGCGCGGCTGCACAGGCGCAGCCAGCCTGACACAAAATGATGTCAGAAGATGGGCAGCGCTAAGTGTGCATCATTAGTGCTGTACAAGATGGCTCTTTCAGCAACAAACGCCTGGGGTGGGGGTTAAAGGTTCCCTTTCAACTTGCTCCAGTGCAGGCTTCGGGCTACACTCTGCTCCTCCTGCTGACCCCGGGCTCTAACACCGCCAGTTGGCGCCCGGAAGTGCTAGCTGCACAGAGAAAAACACCAGCCAATGGGTCAGTGGAGTTCAGCAACGCCAGCTGTTCCCCTGCTGTGTAGCCGGCATTGTGTCCTGCAAACGCCACGCAGACACAACAGACCTAAAACTGCCTCCAGTGCAGGCTTCGGACCACACCTATCTGCTCTGCCTGCTGTCCCTGGGCTCTAACACCGCTAGTTGGTGCCTGGAAGTGCTGTCCGCACAGTCAACAGTCGCTCCTCTGTTATAGGGGTTCAGTAACGTCAGCTGCTCCCCTGCTGTGTGTGCTGCAATACCTCCTATCTGCTCCTCCTGCTGTCCCTCGGCTCTAACACCGCTAGTTGGTGCCTGGAAGTGCTGTCCGCACAGTCAACAGTCGCTCCTCTGTTATAGGGGTTCAGTAACGTCAGCTGCTCCCCTGCTGTGTGTGCTGCAATACCTCCTATCTGCTCCTCCTGCTGACCCTGGGCTCTAACACTGCTAGTTGGCGCCCGGAAGTGCTAGCTGCACAGAGAAAAACACCAGCCAATGTGTCAGTGGGGTTCAGTAATGCCAGCTGTTCCCCTGCTGTGTAGCTGGCAACGTGTCCTGCAAAAGCCACGCAGACACAAAGCTGCCGCCAGTGCAGGCTTCGGCCTACACTCTGCTCCCTCTCCTCCTGCTGACCCTGGGCTCTAACACCGCCAGTTGGCGCCCGGAAGTGCTAGCTGCATAGAGCAAAACACCCGCCACTCTGTCAGTGGGGTTCAGCACCGCCAGCTGTTCCCATGCTGTGTAGCTGGCAACGTGTCCTGCCAAAGCCACGCAGACACAAAGCTGCCGCCAGTGCAGGCTTCGGCCTACACTCTGCTCCCTCTCCTCCTGCTGACCCTGGGCTCTAACACTGCCAGTTGGCGCCCAGAAGTGCTAGCTGCACAGAGAAAAACACCAGCCAATGTGTCAGTGGGGTTCAGCACCGCCAGTTGTTCCCCTGCTGTGTAGCTGGCAACGTGTCCTGCAAAAGCCACGCAGACAGACACAAGAACTGAAATTGAAGGGAACCTGTCCCCCCCCAGGCGTTGGCTTGTATAACAGCCACCTTGTACTGCAGTAATGCTGTATTTGTACAAGGTTGCTCATTAAGTTACTCTCCTTGCACACGCCGAACGCAACACGTCTAAAATGTGTCTCCTGAGACCATTAAACCGTCCCTGAGGTGTGACTTTCCTTTGTAATGACACGCTGCACCCCCCTTGGTAGCGCTGCCCGTCTTCTGACATCATTGTTTGGCTGGCTGCTCCTCTGCGGCCGCCCTGCCCGACACAACGCCCCTCGGTGTCTTATTTATTTTGACTGCGAGGGTGTGATTGACGGGCATGAGCAGTGAATATCTTCGCCTGTTGTCACTCATCTCCTTCCGCCTTCTTCAGACTGTACGGCTTCATGGCCGTGGCATGCGATAAGGGATCAGCTGACACCGCACAGTCTGTAGCAGGTGTAAGGACCCGAGTGAGAGGCGAACATATGTACTGCGCAAGGCCATGAATCCCAGCCCCGCAGTGTGAAACAATGTAAAGACACTGCTGGGCTGGGATTCATGGGCATCGCGAACCGCACCAGCCGACATCAAATGATGTCAGAAGACGGACAGCGAATGGCCAAGGGATAACGCAACAGCGCAGACTCCTGTACAGCAAAATGCGATGCTCAGGAGGCCACGCCAAGCACCAAGGTGGTATTTTTGCCAGCTGTGCTGCGTCTCATTAAGAAGGGAACTCCCTCCTCCAAGACAGTTTTGACTGTATAAGGGCCTAAATGTGGTACGTGTTTCATTCAGCGTGTGCAAGGAACAAAATTAAAAGAGCAACCTTTGACTTGGGCAGCATTACTGCTGCCCAAGGTGTGGCTGTTCTAGTTTGTAACACCTGAGGGGGGGTTAAAGGTTACCTTTAAAATTGGTTCAATTAGGCTTCGGCCTACACTCTGCTCCCTCTCCTCCTGCTGACCCTGGGCTCTAACACCGCCAGTTGGCGCCCGGAAGTGCTAGCTGCACAGAGCAAAACACCCGCCACTTTGTCAGTGGGGTTCAGCACCACCAGCTGTTCCCCTGCTGTGTAGCTGGCAACGTGTCCTGCAAAAGCCACGCAGACCCAAAGCTGCCGCCAGTGCAGGCTTCGGCCTACACTCTGCTACCTCTCCTCCTGCTGACCCTGGGCTCTAACACTGCCAGTTGAAGACCGGAAGTGCTGGCTGCACAGAGCAAAACACCAGCCAATGTGTCAGTGGGGTTCAGCACCGCCAGCTGTTCCCCTGCTGTGTAGCTGGCAATGTGTCCTGCAAAAGCCACGCAGACACAAAGCTGCCGCCAGTGCAGGCTTCGGCCTACACTCTGCTCCCTCTCCTCCTTCTGACCCTGGGCTCTAACACCGCCAGTTGGTGCCCGGAAGTGCTAGCTGCACAGAGTAAAACACCCGCCACTCTGTCAGTGGGGTTCAGCACTGCCAGCTGTTCCCCTGCTGTGTAGCTGGCAACGTGTCCTGCAAAAGCCACGCAGACACAAAGTTGCCGCCAGTGCAGGCTTCGGCCTACACTCTGCTACCTCTCCTCCTGCTGACCCTGGGCTCTAACACTGCCAGTTGGAGCCCGGAAGTGCTGGCTGCACAGAGCAAAACACCAGCCAATGTGTCAGTGGGGTTCAGCATCGCCAGCTGTTCTGTTATGACCCCAATGGCGAGGGTCTCAGAGGAACGTGGAAGTCTGCAGAATACAAAAATCCAGCTCATAGGGCAGTGGTAACTGGGTTGACCATATATCTACTCCTAACGCCAACACTAGAAGTAGCCGGGGATCATTCCTACGTTGATTCTAGATGACACGCGCCAGCCGGAGAATCTAGCTACCCCTAGTAGAGGAAAACAAAGACCTTTCTTGCCTCCAGAGAAGGGGACCCCAAAGCTGGATAGAAGCCCCCCCACAGATAATGACGGTGAGGTAAGAGGAAATGACAAACACAGAAATGAACCAGGTTTAGCACAGAGAGGCCCGCTTACTGATAGCAGAATAAAGAAAGGTAACTTATATGGTCAACAAAAACCCTATCAAAATCCACACTGGAAATTCAAGAACCCCCGAACCGTCTAACGGTCCGGGGGGAGAACACCAGCCCCCCTAGAGCTTCCAGCAAAGGTCAGGATATAGATTTGGAACAAGCTGGACAAAAATGCAAAACCAAAACAAATAGCAAAAAGCAAAAGGCAGACTTAGCTGATATAACTGGAACCAGGATCAGTAGACAAGAGCACAGCAGACTAGCTCTGATAACTACGTTGCCAGGCATTGAACTGAAGGTCCAGGGAGCTTATATAGCAACACCCCTAACTAACGACCCAGGTGCGGATAAAAGGAATGACAGAAAAACCAGAGTCAAAAAACTAGTAACCA
Organism: Ranitomeya variabilis; assembly: GCF_051348905.1. Lineage (NCBI taxonomy): Eukaryota > Metazoa > Chordata > Amphibia > Anura > Dendrobatidae > Ranitomeya > Ranitomeya variabilis. The sequence continues at coordinate 189,801,338 of NC_135232.1, forward strand.
CTAGAGGGAGCAAAAAGCAAATTCACAACAGTACCCCCCCCTTAGTGAGGGGTCACCGAACCCTCACCACGACCACCAGGGCGACCAGGATGAGCGGCATGAAAGGCACGAATCAAATCGGCCGCATGAACATCAGAGGCGACCACCCAGGAATTATCCTCCTGACCATAGCCCTTCCACTTGACCAGGTACTGAAGCCTCCGCCTGGAGAGGCGAGAATCCAAGATCTTCTCCACCACGTACTCCAACTCGCCCTCAACCAACACCGGAGCAGGAGGCTCAGCAGAAGGAACTACAGGCACAATGTACCGCCGCAACAAGGACCTATGAAATACATTGTGAATAGCAAACGACACAGGAAGATCCAGACGAAAAGATACAGGATTAAGGATTTCCAATATCTTGTAAGGCCCAATAAAACGAGGTTTAAATTTGGGAGAGGAGACCTTCATAGGAACAAAGCGGGAAGAAAGCCATACCAAATCCCCAACGCGTAGTCGGGGACCCACACCGCGGCGGCGGTTGGCAAAGCGCTGAGCCTTCTCCTGTGACAACTTCAAGTTGTCCACCACATGATTCCAGATCTGCTGCAACCTATCCACCACAGAATCCACCCCAGGACAGTCAGAAGGCTCCACATGACCCGAAGAAAAGCGAGGATGGAAACCAGAGTTGCAGAAAAAAGGCGAAACCAAGGTGGCGGAACTAGCCCGATTATTAAGGGCAAACTCAGCCAACGGCAAGAATGTCACCCAATCGTCCTGATCAGCAGAGACAAAACACCTCAAATAAGCCTCCAAAGTCTGATTGGTTCGCTCCGTCTGTCCATTAGTCTGAGGATGGAAAGCAGACGAAAACGACAAATCAATGCCCATCCTACTACAAAAGGATCGCCAGAACCTGGAAACGAACTGGAATCCTCTGTCTGACACAATATTCTCAGGGATGCCGTGCAAACGAACCACGTTCTGGAAAAACACAGGAACCAGATCGGAAGAGGAAGGCAGCTTAGGCAAAGGAACCAGGTTTAGCACAGAGAGGCCCGCTTACTGATAGCAGAATAAAGAAAGGTAACTTATATGGTCAACAAAAACCCTATCAAAATCCACACTGGAAATTCAAGAACCCCCGAACCGTCTAACGGTCCGGGGGGAGAACACCAGCCCCCCTAGAGCTTCCAGCAAAGGTCAGGATATAGATTTGGAACAAGCTGGACAAAAATGCAAAACCAAAACAAATAGCAAAAAGCAAAAGGCAGACTTAGCTGATATAACTGGAACCAGGATCAGTAGACAAGAGCACAGCAGACTAGCTCTGATAACTACGTTGCCAGGCATTGAACTGAAGGTCCAGGGAGCTTATATAGCAACACCCCTAACTAACGACCCAGGTGCGGATAAAAGGAATGACAGAAAAACCAGAGTCAAAAAACTAGTAACCACTAGAGGGAGCAAAAAGCAAATTCACAACACTGTTCCCCTGCTGTGTAGCTGGCAACATGTCCTGCAAAAGCCATGCAGACACAAAGCTGCCACCAGTGCAGGCTTCGGCCTACACTCTGCTCCCTCTCCTCCTGCTGACCCTGGGCTCTAACACTGCCAGTTGGCGCCCAGAAGTGCTAGCTGCACAGAGAAAAACACCAGCCAATGTGTCAGTGGGGTTCAGCACCGCCAGCTGTTCCCCTGCTGTGTAGCTGGCAACGTGTCCTGCAAAAGCCACGCAGACACAAGAACTGAAATTGAAGGGAACCTGTCCCCCCCCAGGCGTTGGCGTGTATAACAGCCACCTTGTACTGCAGTAATGCTGTATTTGTACAAGGTAGCTCATTAAGTTACTCTCCTTGCACACGCCGAACGCAACACGTCTAAAATGTGTCTCCTGAGACCATTAAACCGTCCCTGAGGTGTGACTTTCCTTTGTAATGACACGCTGCACCCCCCTTGGTAGCGCTGCCCGTCTTCTGACATCATTGTTTGGCTGGCTGCGCCTCTGCGGCAGCCCTGCCCGACACAACGCCCCTCGGTGTTTAATTTCTTTAGACTGCGAGGGTGTGATTGATGGGCATGAGCAGTGAATATCTTTGCCTGTTGTCACTCATCTCCTTCCGCCTTCTTCAGACTGTACGGCTTCATGGCCGTGGCATGCGATAAGGGATCAGCTGACGCCGCACAGTCTGAAGCAGGTGTAAGGACACGAGTGTGAGAGGCAAACATATTGACTGCGCAAGGCCATGAATCCCAGCCCCGCAGTGTGAATTAAGGAAAAGACACTGCGGGGCTGGTATTCATGGGCATCGCGAACCGCACCGGCCGACATTAAATGATGTCAGAAGACGGGCAGCGCTAACAGCGCATGGCCAAGGGATAACACGACAGCGCAGACTCCTGTACAGCAAATAACAACGCTCTGGAGGCTGCGCCCATCACCAAGGTGGCATTTTTGACAGCTGTGCTGCGTCTCATTACGAAGGGAACTCCCTCCTCCAAGACAGTTTGACTGTATAAGGGCCTAAATGTTGTACGTGTTTCATTCAGCGTGTGCAAGGAACAAAATTAAAAGAGCAACCTTTGACTTGGGCAGCATTACTGCTGCCCAAGGTGTGGCTCTTCTAGTTTGTAACACCTGAGGGGGGGTTAAAGGTTACCTTTAAAATTGGTTCAATTAGGCTTTGGCCTACACTCTGCTCCTCCCGCAGAGCCTGGGCTCTAACACCGCCAGTTGGTGCCCGGAAGTGCTGGCTGCACAGAGAAAAACACCCGCCAATGTGTCAGTGGAGTTCAGCAACGCCAGTTGTTCCCCTGCTGTGTAGCCGGCATCTTGTCCTGCAAATGCCACGCAGACACAACAGACCTCCAAATGCCTCCAGTGCAGGCTTCGGCCTACACTCTGCTCCCCCTGCTGACCCTTTGCTCCAACCCCACTAGTTGGGGCTGTAAGAAGACAAGCTTGAATAGGTCCCCATCCTGGTTCCAGTACCGTCAGCTGGTTCCGGGCAGAGCCTTTGGCTTAGGTGCCTCCCTCTGGGTATCCAAGTTCCACCAACGTCAGGTGGTCCTTGGTAGTGCTTTAGGGCACGGGTACCTCCTGCTTAGTAACCGGGTTCCAGTAACGTCAGCTGGTCCTCGGTAGTTCCATTGGCTCTTGGACCTTCGGCTACCCATCCGGGTTCCAGTACCGTCAGCTGGTTCTCGGCAGTGTCTTTTGCTCTTGTACCTTCTGCTCCCCATCCTGGTTCCAGTACCATCAGCTGGTTCCGGGCAGAGCCTTTGGCTTAGGTGCCTCCCTCTGGGTATCCAAGTTCCACCAACGTCAGGTGGTCCTTGGTAGTGCTTTCAGGCACGGGTACCTCCTGCTTAGTAACCGGGTTCCAGTAACGTCAGCTGGTCCTCGGTAGTTCCATTGGCTCTTGGACCTTCGGCTACCCATCCGGGTTCCAGTACCGTCAGCTGGTTCTCGGCAGTGTCTTTTGCTCTTGTACCTTCTGCTCCCCATCCTGGTTCCAGTACCGTCAGCTGGTTCCGGGCAGAGCCTTTGGCTTAGGTGCCTCTCTCTGGGTATCCGAGTTCCACCAATGTCAGGTGGTCCTTGGTAGTGCTTTCAGGCACGGGTACCTCCTGCTTAGTAACCGGGTTCCAGTAACGTCAGCTGGTCCTCGGTAGTTCCATTGGCTCTTGGACCTTCGGGTAGCCATCCGAGTTCCAGTTCCATCAGCTGTTTCTCGGCATTTTCTCAGCCTTCTTGTACCTTCTGCTACATTTCCAAGTTCAAGACCCTAAAGACGATGACCCGGAAGACCACCCCTAAGATGACGACGACACCAGAGACGACAACCACTGAGATGACGACGACCCTGGAGACGATGACCCTGAAGACCACCCCGATGACGATGACCCCGGAGACGACGACCCTGGAGACGATGACGACATGGGAGACCGAGAAGCAGAAGAACAAGAGGCTGCAGAACAAAGAGCAGAAGAACATTAAGCATAACACTAAATATCAGAGCAAAAGATATTATCTAAATTATAAGCAGAAGAAGACTAAGCAGTGTATGGGGGTGAGTCTGTTCCTCCTCGTGGTGCCCCTGGATAAAGCCTGATGCTGCAGGCCAAACTGAGCGCGGACAAATGTAACTCTTTTGTGACAGGCAGAACGGAAGGTGTAATCTTCAAAATTTTATAGATAACAACTATGGGAATGCCTGTCACAAATCAGAATATGATGAAGAAGTTGAATATGAAGAAGATAATAGTTAAATAAAAAGAATATGAACAATGTAACAAAAAAAAATTATAGGTAGAGGATGAAGAAGATGAATAAGGTGAAGAAGAACTTGATGTCAAAGATGCTGATGATGATGAAGAAGAAAGTGTGGGAGAAGTAAAAAAGAGGGTGAAGGGCGTGGAAGTAGTGAAACATCAATATCTGACAAAATAAAAAAAATCTTAACATAGTCAATATCTTTGTAACTCCGAACGGCTTAAAAAAAATTAAAATTCCTGCTATTCTATTTGATTAAGCTAAACCTCTATGCCTTTAATGTCTCCGCCACCTCCCCCAATACATCCTACATTATTTTTAGTTGTTTTCCTTCATGTAGAATGAACCTACAAGGAAAGAAAGGGTTTATTTTAATTCCGATATTTTCATCCCATTGACTTGCATTGGTATCGGGTATCGGTATCGGCGAGATCCGATATTTTGCCGGTATCGGCCGATACTTTCCGATACCGATACTTTCCGATATCGGAAGGTATCGCTCAACACTACTGATGATGCTGTGTCGTGGCTCGTTTTTTGTGAGACAAGATGATGTTTTCAGCAGTACAATGTTTATTTATATCCATCTGTTTGATCGCGTGTTATTCCACTTTTTGTTTGGTGATAGGATAATAAAGTTTTGTTTTTTGCCTAGTTTTTTTTTTACGGTGTTCACTGAAGGGGTTAACTAGTGGGACAGTTTTATAGGTCGAGTCATTACGGATGCGGCGATACTAAATATGCGTACTTTTATTGTTTGTTTTTTTATTTAGATAAAGAAATGTATTTATTGGAACAATATTTTTTTCTTTATTTAGGAATTTTTTATTTTTATTTTTTTACACATGTAAATATTTTTTTTTTTACTTTATAACATTGCCCCAGGGGGGCACATCACTATATATTATCAGATCGCTAATCTGACACTTTGCAGTGCACTGTGTCAGATCAGCGATCTAACAGGCACTGTAGGAGGCTTGCTGGAGCCTGCTCTGAGCAGGCGCTTTCAAACCAACTCCCTGCTGAACCCGGAAGGAGCCCCATGGCCATTTTTGATCCGGGGCGTGCAGGAGACCCTCTGAACAAAGCGATCATGTCACGTTGTTCAGAGGGTCTCAGGGAAGCAAGCAGGGAGCCCCCTCCCTACGTGATGCTTCCCTATGCCGCCGGAATGCTACAATCATGTTTGATCACAGTGTTCCAGGGGTTAATGTGCCGGGAGAGGTCAGTGACCTCTCCTGGCACATACTGCAGAATGTCAGCTGTAATAATCAGCTGACACCTGGCGGCGATCAGCCGCGCTCCCCCCCGTGAGCGCGGCCGATCGACTATGACGTACTATCCCTTCACTGGGAATTAACCCCTTTCTGACCTTGGATGGGATAGTACATCCGAGGTCAGAACCCCCGCTTTGATGCGGGCTCCGGCAGTGTGCCCGCATCAAAGCTGGGATATGTCAGCTGTTTTGAACAGCTGACATGTGCCCGCAATAGTGGAGGGTGAAATTGCGATTCACCCGCCGCTATTAACTAGTTAAATGCCACTGTAAAACGCAGACAGTGGCATTTAACCGGCGCTTCTGGCCATCGGGGCGAAAATTAGCGCATCGCCCACCCCCGTCACATGATTGGGGGTCAGCGATGCATCAGGATGGTAACCATAGAGGTCCCTGAAACCTCTATGGTTACTGATGCCGGTTTGCTGTGAGCTCCACCCTGTGGTCGGCGCTCATAGCAAGCCTGCAATTCAGCTACATAGCAGCGATCTGATGATAGCTGCTATGTAGCTGAGCCGATTGAGTTGTGCCAGCTTCTAGCCTCCCATGGAGGCTATTGAAGCATGGCAAAAGTTTAAAAAAAAGTTAAAAAAATGTGAAAAAAATAAAAAAATATAAAAGTTTAAATCACCCCCCTTTCGCCCCATTCAAAATAAAACAATAAAAAAAATCAAACCTACACATATTTGGTATTGCCGCGTTCAGAATCGCCTGATCTATCAAAAAAAAAAAAAATGGAGCAAATTTTTTTTTTATTTTAGCAAAGTTTGGAATTTTTTCACCACTTAGATAAAGGAGAATCTAGACATGTGGTGTATATGAAATCGTAATGACCCAGAGAATCATAATATCAGGTCAGTTTTAGCATTTAGTGAACCTAGCAAAAAAGCCAAACAAAAAACAAGTGTGGGATTGCACTTTTTTTGCAATTTGTCCACACTTGGAATTTTTTTCCCGTCTAGTACATGACATGGCAAAACCAGTGATGTTGTTCAAAAGTACAACTCGGCTCACAAAAAATAAGCCCTCACATGGCCATATTGATGGAAAAATAAAAAAGTTATGGCTCTGGGAAGGAGGGGAGCGAAAAACTAACACGGAAAAACGGAAAATCCGAAGGTCATGAAGGGTTAAGTTCCAGGTCACCTTGACAAGATAGTACGTCATATAGGATTAAGGGGTTAGAGATGGTTCCAAAGGTTGGAGAGCCTTTGATCTGTCTGATTGAAGTAAGTGGAGCACACAATATATGGAAACGGCACAGATACATAATTATGTACAGAAGTAGCAATGGGAAGTGGAAGTCTTTCCCACTCTATGGATTAAGATTGGGTCACAAGATTTTGTGACCACTATGTTTAAATGTTGTAAGAAATGCTTTGATATCTAATAATATGTATTTCTGTGCCAAGTTTGGATAGATGATCTTTCACCTTTTGCTGAAATGTATTAGGGAAAGGAATTAACCCTTTAATTATGAGACTGCACTACAAAGAAGTGGATCAGACATGTTTCGCATCCTCTTACCTGAGTGTCAGTGAGAGAGGAAACAGGCTTTTCCAAGCAAAAAAAAGGCACAAGCCAATGCAAAGACTTACGGTACTTCAGAGTCATTCAACTGGGTTTATGCCATTTGGACCAGTTCATTTGTATTTTTTTACATTTTTAAGGTGACATATAAAAGAAACCTGTCAGCAGGTTTTTGCTATTTAATCTGAAAGTAGCATAATATAGGGCAAGTGAGCATGATTCCAACGATGTATCACTGGCTGCCGTCACACTAGCAGTATTTGGTCAGTATTTTACATCAGTATTGGCAAGCCAAAACCATAAGTGGGTTATAAATGCAGAAGTGGTGCATATGTTTCTATTATACTTTTCCTCTGATTGTTCCACTCCTGGTTTTAGCTTACAAATACTGATGTAAAATACTGACCAAATACTGCTAGTGTGACGGCAGCCACTTAGTTCAGCATTTGTGACACAATTAGAGTTCTTAGGCTACTTTCACACTTCCGTCGGTACGGGGCCGTATCAAACCGTCGGCCCGACGTACCTACAGACATTGTGCTAAATTTAGCACAACGTGGGCAGCGGATGCAGTTTTACAACGCATCCGCTGCCCATTGTGATGAGCGGGGAGGAGGGGGCAGAGTTCCGGCAGCGCATGAGCGGTCGGAAATGGCAGACACGTCGCACAAAAAAAAGTTACATTGAATTTTTTTTGTGCGTCGCGTCCGCCAAAACACGACGCATCCGTCGCACGACGGATGCGACGTGTGGCCATCCGTCGCAATCCGTCGCTTATACAAGTCTATGGGAAAAAAAACACATCCTGCAAGCACATTTGCAGGATCCGTTTTTTGCCCATAACGACGGATTGCGACGGTGAACAAAAGATGGAAGTGTGAAAGTAGCCTTAGATGCAGCATGAAGCAGAGCTGAAAACGCCAACCCCTCCCATACCTGGCTCTCTGTGTACATTGTCTATTGACTGTCAACTTCTTATCACAGGAGGGGGCAGAGTCAGACCATTTTGCTTTGTAAAATGTGCAGAAAACAAGAATAAACTAATTTGGAGATCTTTAATAGCCACTTTTTATTAATAAAAGAATGAAGAACACATATCAGAAGTTGAAAGACTTTTTTCTATTTTATTTGATAAAATTAACTAATTTGGAAATTGATGGCAACACATATCTCCAAAAAATTGGGACGGGTTAACAGATGATTTGAATAGTAAATTGCACTAATGAAAAACAGCTTGAGGGTCCATTTTCAACTGGCACATAAAAGAACATGGCAGAGAGGCAAAATCTATCAGATGTAAAAAATGGTAATAGTTCACCAATCTGTGAAAAACTGTCTAAAAATTGTGAAAATATGTCAGGATAATGTCCATCAACATACAGCTGAAAATACTTTGCATATCCCGCCAGCTACATAAGATCATCAGTGGATTCAGTGATTCATGAGAAAATCCAGGAGCACAAGGGACAACACCGACGTTCACTATTGGATGCTCGTGATCTAATGGCCCTTTGCTAGCACTGCATTAAAGGGAACCTGTCACCCCCCAGGCGTTAGTAACTAAAAGAGCCACCTTGTGCAGCACTAATGCTGCATTTGGACAAGGTGGCTCTTTTAGTTATGTTCCTTGCACACGCTGAAATAAACACTTAAAAAATGTGCCCCCTCATACCGTGAAATCACCAGGGAGGCGGGACTTTCCTTCCTAATCAGGCACAGCACAGCCATCATTCATACCCCCTTGGCGCCGGGCGCCGCCTCCTCAGTATTGTTTGAATCTGTCCCGAAGCCTGCGCTGTTATGTTATCCCTTGGGCATGCGCAGTTAGCGCTGCCCGTCTTCTGACATCATTTGGTGTCAGGCTGGCTGCACCTGTGCGGCCGCAAGCCACGGTGATTAGGTATCAGCTGAGGCGCACAGTCTGAAGAAGGTGGAGGGAGAGGAGTGAGAGGTGAAGATATGCAGTGCGCATGCCCATGAATCCCAGCCCCGCAGTGTGAATAAATCATAAGACACTGCGGGGCGGGATCTCGAGCAGCGCGGCCGCACAGGCACAGTCAGTTCGACTGCAAATGATGACAGAAGACGGGCAGCGCTAACTGCGAATGCCCAAGGGATTGACCTTAGGGAGACCAAAACATCCTACACCGCAGAGACACCATCACGTGTTTCTCAACGCAGTGATCCAGAACACTGCCTCCATCCCTTATGGGAAATATGCAAATGCATGTAGAGGAGCTGCGGAGACACCATCACGGGGTCAATCATCCGTGCCTTTACAGCCTTTTTAATAGGCACTGCTCCTAATAGCTAGTTTCCTACTCCACACTGATGAGGGGCAAAAACCCCGAAACAGCTGTCTATGGATGGATACCATGCTTGGCATAGGTGGTTTTCCTTTATTGGATGTTTCCTTTATTGGATGCTGCCCTTCCCGTGGTTGTTCCTTCCCGGGGAAAGGCCTGGCTATTCACTGCTTGCGTTAAGAAACACGTGATGGTGTCTCCGCAGCTCCTCTACATGCATTTGCATATTTCCCATAAGGGATGGGGGCAGTGTTCTGGATCACTGCATTGAGAAACACGTGATGGTGTCTCCGCGGTGTAGGGTGTTTTGGTCTCCCTGAGGTCAATCATCCGTGCCTTTACAGCCTTTTTACTAGGCACTGCTCCTAATAGCCAGTTTCCTACTCCACACTGATGATGGGCAAAAACCCAGAAACAGCTGTCTGTGGATGGATACCATGCTTGGCATAGGTGGTTTTCCTTTATTGGATGTTTCCTTTATTGGATGCTGCCCTTCCCGTGGTTGTTCCTTCCTGGGGAAAGGCCTGGCTATTCACTGCTTGCGTTGAGAAACACGTGATGGTGTCTCCGCAGCTCCTCTATATGCATTTGCATATTTCCCATAAGGGATGGGGGCAGTGTTCTAGATCACTGCATTGAGAAACACGTGATGGTGTCTCCGCGGTGTAGCATGTTTTGGTCTCCCTGAGGTCAATCATCCGTGCCTTTATATATATATATAGAGAGAGAGAGAGAGAGAGATAAAAAACCAACCAGCACTCCTAATGTGAACTTGTGCATGCTGCAAAACTGTATTATATAGACAAAAAAAGAACACAGCAGCACATGTGCATGAATCTAGGCCATGTGAAAACACAGTTTTGCAGTATGCAAGTGTTTACATTGGGAGTGCAGGTTGGTTTTTTAAAATAGTTATTTGATGCTGGCTGCCTCCAGACTGATCTTGCGCTCCTCCCATTGACCTTGCAGGAGGCCGTAATCAGCTCTACCTGCCCATAAATTGTAGGCTTAAGGTACCTTCACACTAAACGATATCGTTGGCGATCCGTGATGTTGCAGCGTCCTGGCTAGCGATATCGTTTAGTTTGACACGCAGCAGCGATCAGGATCCTGCTGTGATATCGCTGGTCGTTGAACAAAGTTCAGAACTTTATTTGGTCGTCAGACCGGCGTGTATCGTCGTGTTTGACACCAAAAGCAACGATACCAGCGATGTTTTACACTGGTAACCAGGGTAAACATCGGGTTACTAAGCGCAGGGCCGCACTTAGTAACCCGATGTTTACCCTGGTTACCAGTGTAAAATGTAAAAAAACCAAACAGTACATACTCACCTTCGCGTCCCCCGGCATCCGCTTCCCACACTGACTGAGCGCCGTAAAGTGAAAGTGAAAGTACAGCACAGCGGTGACGTCACCGCTCTGCTGTTAGGGCCGGCGCTCAGTCAGTGCAGGAAGCGGACGCCGGGGGACGCGAATGTAAGTATGTACTGTTTGGTTTTTTTACATTTTACGCTGGCAACCAGGGTAAACATCGGGTTACTAAGCGCGGCCCTGCGCTTAGTAACCCGATGTTTACCCTGGTTACCCGGGGACCTCGGCATAGTTGGTCGCTGGAGAGCGGTCTGTGTGACAGCTCTCCAGCGATCAAACAGCGACGCTGCAGCGATCGGCATCGTTGTCGCTATCACTGCAGCGTCGCTTAATGTGAAGGTACCTTTAGCCCGAGAGTGACATGTTTTGTCCATAGTTGTAGGCTGGTGGCCCAAAAGTGGCATGTACAGTAGACTACTACCCATCAGAGGGAGGTCACCTTGCCGTGGTTGAAGGGCATACATGAATTGGCCAATTTATGGGATGTATGTGTCACGAAGATTGCTTTTTTCCATGATCTGAAACCCATAAGTTTCTCTCCAGCATGCTATGTGCCGAAGGGGTTAACCAGCCATTATAAGGGACTGGTTTTCTTGGTGAGTAGGTAAGAGGTGGGTGGGATGCCTATTCACCATATCTTCACCTCAAGGGTGTGGATGGGGAGTTAAATGTTCAGCCACTGTTTTTTTTCTGTCTGTTTGTGGAAAGGAGAGTCTCCAGATGTGGCTCTAGGAGGACCTGCATGAAGCTGGAATGGGCTACAAAACCATAAGTAAGGCACTGGGTGAGAAGGAGACAACTGTTTATGCAATAGTAAGAAAATGGAAGAAATACAAAATGACTGTCCATCGACATCAATCTGGGGCACCATGAAAAATCTCACCTCGTGGGGTATCCTTGATCATGAGGAAGATCAGCCTAAAACATTTTTAATGATCTCAACGTAGCTCGAACCACAGTCACCAAGTAAACCATTGGTAACACATTATGCCATAAATGTTTAAAAACCTGCAGTGCCCGCAAGGTCCCTCTGCTCAAGAACGAACAAAGAGAAAAAGAACCCATGCAATAAAACATGCACACCTGCTACAATTTTATGGAAAAATGTAAAGAACAATTTTTATTACAAGCAGAAAACACAATACAACCATAAAATCAATTAAAAACAGTATAAATACAAAACACCCCCAAACATCAGTCAAATGTAATTGGCAAAAAAATGTGCAAATACACACTATATGTCCTATACCAATGGCCTAAGTATACATAAATCAGTAACACATGATATAAGGTAAATCAGTATGGACTTTGCAACAAATATGACAATGGCCAAAATAAGCCCTATAGAAACCACATAATAGGCGTCCCTATATGTGTCCTGAATAGTGCCAAAATAATAAGCATATAGCTTATAAAGAAATGAAATATGTCATGGGCCCTGAAAGGGTGAACAAAATGCCCCAGAAGAATAATACTCACGGCGTGCAAGCCTGCAAACCACCCCTGAGAATCACAATGAAGGGAAAATTAAGGAAAATCAGGTAGACACATGAGACCTGAAGCCTGGTAACGTGGTCAGCATAGCAAAGCAGACCACAGAGAAAGCATGAGATAACCTGCAATGAGTGGTGCCTAAGAATAAAGACAGCCAAGAAATATATACCGGCATCGCTCATGCATGTCAGGGCCAAGATGTAGGGGGTGGGAGAATCCCACGCGTATCGCTGCTAGGAAGCAGCTTCGTCAGGGAAAGTAACACATTTGAATAAGTGTCCGCTTTATATATCATACATGTGAGAAGAAAATAGGTTACCGGTGTGCTGCGCCCATGATCCAGGACCGGAAGTAGATGTAGAAGGGCAGCGCATGCGCAGTCACAGAAGAAATCCGGCAGGTAAATATACTTGCAGGAACAGAAGAATAGCCGCCAAAGAAAATGAAAGAAGCAAGCGCAGTGTGCGGCCGCACAACAAAAAGATGGTAATAAATAAGACCGAGCAGACAGATGGAACTATTAGATGCAAGAAGTAGTGTTGCAGGTTTAAATGCAGATAAACTCCACATACGCCCTGTTGAAATGACAAACATTATATGAAACCAAAAGAAAAAACCAAAATAAGCTGAGATACCAACAAGAAGATACAGGTCCTTCTCAAAAAATTAGCATATAGTGTTAAATTTCATTATTTACCATAATGTAATGATTACAATTAAACTTTCATATATTATAGATTCATTATCCACCAACTGAAATTTGTCAGGTCTTTTATTGTTTTAATACTGATGATTTTGGCCTACAACTCCTGATAACCCAAAAAACCTGTCTCAATAAATTAGCATATCAAGAAAAGGTTCTCTAAATGACCTATTACCCTAATCTTCTGAATCAACTAATTAACTCTAAACACATGCAAAAGATACCTGAGGCTTTTAAAAACTCCCTGCCTGGTTCATTACTCAAAACCCCCATCATGGGTAAGACTAGCGACCTGACAGATGTCAAGAAGGCCATCATTGACACCCTCAAGCAAGAGGGTAAGACCCAGAAAGAAATTTCTCAACAAATAGGCTGTTCCCAGAGTGCTGTATCAAGGCACCTCAATGGTAAGTCTGTTGGAAGGAAACAATGTGGCAGAAAACGCTGTACAACAAGAAGAGGTGACCGGACCCTGAGGAAGATTGTGGAGAAGGACCGATTCCAGACCTTGGGGAACCTGAGGAAGCAGTGGACTGAGTCTGGTGTGGAAAGGCGTGTGCAGGAAATGGGCTACAGGTGCCGCATTCCCCAGGTAAAGCCACTTTTGAACCATAAACAGCGGCAGAAGCGCCTGACCTGGGCTACAGAGAAGCAGCACTGGACTGTTGCTAAGTGGTCCCAAGTACTTTTTTCTGATGAAAGCAAATTTTGCATGTCATTCGGAAATCAAGGTGCCAGAGTCTGGAGGAAGACTGGGGAGAAGGAAATGCCAAAATGCCTGAAGTCCAGTGTCAAGTACCCACAGTCAGTGATGGTGTGGGGTGCCATGTCAGCTGCTGGTGTTGGTCCACTGTGTTTCATCAAGGGCAGGGTCAATGCAGCTAGCTATCAGGAGATTTTGGAGCACTTCATGCTTCCATCGGCTGAAATGCTTTATGGAGATGAAGATTTCATTTTTCAGCACGACCTGGCACCTGCTCACAGTGCCAAAACCACTGGTAAATGGTTTACTGACCGTGGTATTACTGTGCTCAATTGGCCAGCCAACTCTCCTGACCTGAACCCCATAGAGAATCTGTGGGATATTGTGAAGAGAAAGTTGAGAGACGCAAGACCCAACACTCTGGATGAGCTTAAGGCCGCTATTGAAGCATCCTGGGCCTCCATAACATCTCAGCAGTGTCACAGGCTGATTGCCTCCATGCCACGCCGCATTGAAGCAGTCATTTCTGCCAAAGGATTCCCGACAAAGTATTGAGTGCATAACTGAACATTATTATTTGATGGTTTTTTTGTTTGTTATTAAAAAACACTTTTATTTGATTGGACGGGTGAAATATGCTAATTTATTGAGACAGGTTTTTTGGGTTATCAGGAGTTGTAGGCCAAAATCATCAGTATTAAAACAATAAAAGACCTGACAAATTTCAGTTGGTGGATAATGAATCTATAATATATGAAAGTTTAATTGTAATCATTACATTATGGTAAATAATGAAATTTAACACTATATGCTAATTTTTTGAGAAGGACCTGTATACATAATGTGCACAAAAGGGTTTTGGTAATAAAGAAAAACCTCATACCACATTAGATATACCACAAAATATAATAATAAATAACAAATAACATACACATATAGAATACAAGATATTTACAAAGTAAAGACAAAAAATCAATCAAAAAGTCAAAAGAACCATAGTTCATGAGACAATAATTGCTTGAGTCTCAGACATGCTGCATTGTCCAGATGAAAATTGGGTCCAGAAAAGGTAAGTCATATCATCCTGGGAGAAAACTCATCTCCCTACCAATAATCAAAGGATGTCTCAAAGGTCATCAAACAGCCACACAATGGGGGGATGCAGTCCAAGGGTCCAAGGGCAGATATACTCCCCCAAGAGACCAAGTTATAAGAGAAAAGTCAGCCCAGAAATCCTGTATATAGCAGTTCTTCATTTAAGCCGGAAGGTACCATGGATTTGAGGCGAAAGATCCAACGGGCTTCATGTTGTAAAAGAAGTTTACGTCGATCACCCCCTCTTTCATTGCAGAAAATTTTCTGCAAGCCAAAGATTGAAGTATTATTAGGCCTGCCACCATGGTTCTTGAGATAATGAAGTGCTAATGGGGTCAGGACCTTACCCTTCTTATAATCCGTAGAAGCCAGATTAATTGTTGACAAGTGCTTCTGTGCCCGTCTCCTCAACTCCAATATTAATCATGCACAGGGTATCCAAGCATTGGAATTTTTTCTTGATCATCTTGACAACAGTAACCGCTTACATGACTCATTCATCTTGGACCTGCTTAGATTCATTTTGCATCATAATTTTTTTCTTTTTGACAGAACATACTATAAGCAAGTGTCCGGCGTGGCGATGGGTGCACGTTGTGCACCGGCCTACGCAAACATCTTTCTTGGATGGTGGGAGGAGACTGTTGTCTTTTGTTCTTCAGGATTCAAAGACCACATCAAACATTGGTATCATTTTCTCGACGATGTATTCTTTATCTGTGTAGGTTCTGAAGCAGCTTGTGCCCAATTTCTCAGTGAACTCAACAACAATTCATTGAATATTTTTCTCACGTACTCTTGTTCTTCCAATTCAGCTGTTTTTTTAGATCTCCAAATTGCGACTGATGGTGGCAGACTGGTGACAGAGCTTTACCGCAAACCTACGGCGACGAATAATCTTTTGCAATTTCAGAGTTTTCATCCCCTCCACACCCGGACAGGTATTCCGGTGGGACAATTCCTGCGGGCTCGCAGAAATTGTAGTACAGATACAAGCTTCAAGGAACAATCAAGAGATCTGACTATGAGATTTCATCAGAGAGGATATCCCCGTAGGACGATTTCCAAGGCATTCCAACGTGCAAAAGTGTCGGATCAAGCGGCTCTTTTGGTACCATACCCTCGCCCACAGGATCCTTTCATCAGATTTGTCACAGCATACAGCACAAATTGGAATGAGGTGAGACAGATTCTGGGTAAAAACTGGGATATCCTTACTTCGGATGCCCAAACATCATCTTGTGTTAGCCCCAGACCGTTGTTGACTGCCAGTAGGGCCCCGAATCTTCGGGACCTGCTTACAAGGAGTCATTTTTCAAGGCCAGTCATCAAATTAAATCGAGGTATTCGCCTCAACGGCTCTTTCCCCTGCGGGGACTGTGTCATTTGTCCATATGTGCCTCCGACTAAGGATAATTTTTTTAATCCTTTCGATAAAACTGACCATCCGCTTTATCAATATGTCAATTGCAGGTCAAGTTTCGTCATCTATGCAATTATCTGTCCATGTCGGAAAGTCTATGTGGGTCAAACCTCGCAGGAGTTGAGGAGACGGGCACAGAAGCACTTGTCAACAATTAATCTGGCTTCTACGGATTATAAGAAGGGTAAGGTCCTGACCCCATTAGCACTTCATTATCTCAAGAACCATGGTGGCAGGCCTAATAATACTTCAATCTTTGGCCTGCAGAAAATTTTCTGCAATGAAAGAGGGGGTGATCGACGTAAACTTCTTTTACAACATGAAGCCCGTTGGATCTTTCGCCTCAAATCCATGGTACCTTCCGGCTTAAATGAAGAACTGCTATATACAGGATTTCTGGGCTGACTTTTCTCTTATAACTTGGTCTCTTGGGGGAGTATATCTGCCCTTGGACCCTTGGACTGCATCCCCCCATTGTGTGGCTGTTTGAGGACCTTTGAGACATCCTTTGATTAGGGAGATGAGTTTTCTCCCAGGATGATATGACTTACCTTTTCTGGACCCAATTTTCATCTGGACAATGCAGCATGTCTGAGACTCAAGCAATTATTGTCTCATGAACTATGGTTCTTTTGACTTTTTGATTGATTTTTTGATTGATTTTTTGTCTTTACTTTGTAAATATCTTGTATTCTATATGTGTATGTTATTTGTTATTTATTATTATATTTTGTGGTATATCTAATGTGATATGAGGTTTTTCTTTATTACCAAAACCCTTTTGTGCACATTATGTATATCTTCTTGTTGGTATCTCAGCTTATTTTGGTTTTTTCTTTTGGTTTCATATAATGTTTGTCATTTCAACAGGGCGTATGTGGAGTTTATCTGCATTTAAACCTGCAACACTTCTTCTTGCATCTAATAGTTCCATCTGTCTGCTCGGTCTTATTTATTACCATCTTTTTGTTGTGCGGCCGCACACTGCGCTTGCTTCTTTCATTTTCTTTGGCGGCTATTCTTCTGTTCCTGCAAGTATATTTACCTGCCGGATTTCTTCTGTGACTGCGCATGCGCTGCCCTTCTACATCTACTTCCGGTCCTGGATCATGGGCGCAGCACACCGGTAACCTATTTTCTTCTCACATGTATGATATATAAAGCGGACACTTATTCAAATGTGTTACTTTCCCTGACGAAGCTGCTTCCTAGCAGCGATACGCGTGGGATTCTCCCACCCCCTACATCTTGGCCCTGACATGCATGAGCGATGCCGGTATATATTTCTTGGCTGTCTTTATTCTTAGGCACCACTCATTGCAGGTTATCTCATGCTTTCTCTGTGGTCTGCTTTGCTATGCTGACCACGTTACCAGGCTTCAGGTCTCATGTGTCTACCTGATTTTCCTTAATTTTCCCTTCATTGTGATTCTCAGGGCTGGTTTGCAGGCTTGCACGCCGTGAGTATTATTCTTCTGGGGCATTTTGTTCACCCTTTCAGGGCCCATGACATATTTCATTTCTTTATAAGCTATATGCTTATTATTTTGGCACTATTCAGGACACATATAGGGACGCCTATTATGTGGTTTCTATAGGGCTTATTTTGGCCATTGTCATATTTGTTGCAAAGTCCATACTGATTTACCTTATATCATGTGTTACTGATTTATGTATACTTAGGCCATTGGTATAGGACATATAGTGTGTATTTGCACATTTTTTTGCCAATTACATTTGACTGATGTTTGGGGGTGTTTTGTATTTATACTGTTTTTAATTGATTTTATGCTTGTATTGTGTTTTCTGCTTGTAATAAAAATTGTTCTTTACATTTTTCCATAAAATTGTAGCAGGTGTGCATGTTTTATTGCATGGGTTCTTTTTCTCTTTGTTCATTCCTATTGCTTCTCCCATGCTCAATGTAGCACCCTGCTGTCTCATTATTGATTCTTTATATTATAAGTGGTGCACCCGCCATTATTATTTTTTCAGTTCCTCTGCTCAAGAAGGCACATGTGCAGGCCCGTCTGAAGCTTGCCAATGAACACCTGGATGATTCTGCGAGTGATTGGAAGAAGGTGCTGTGGTCAGATGAGACAAAAATTGAGCTCTTTTGCATTAACTCAAATCGCCGTGTTTGGAGGAAGAGAAATACTGCCAATAACCCAAAGAACATTTTGCAGCACATTCAATAACCCAAAGAACACATCCCCACTGTCAAGCATGGAGGTGGAAACATTATGTTTTGGGGGTGCTTCTCTGGTAAGGACACAGGGCTACTTCACCGCATCAATGGGAAAATGGCTGGTGCCATGCACTGTAAAATCCCGAGTGACAACCTCCTTCTCTCCGCCAGGACATTAAAAATGGGTTGTAGCTATGACCCAAAACATACAGCCAAGGCAACAAAGGAGTGGCACAAAAGGGAGCACATTAAGGTCATGAAGTGGCCTAGCCAGTCTCCAGATCTTAAAGGGAACCTGTCACCCCACCCCAGGCGTTTGTAACTAAAAGAGCCACCTTGTGCAGCACTAATGCTGCATTCTAACAAGGTGGCTCTTTTAGTTCTTGGTGGTGCAACTGCAGAAATAATCGATTTTGCAATTTGTCCAAAATACCTTGAAATAGTCCTGGGGGCAAGTCTTTCCCCCCTAATGCAGACGCAGCACCGCCATCACTCATGCCCTCTTGGCACCTGGCGCAGCCTCCTCAGCATTGTTTTCAACTGTCCAGGTGCCTGCGCTGTTATCTTATGCCTTGGGCATGCACAGTTAGCACTGCCCGTCTTCTGACATCATTTCATGTCTTGCTGACTGCACCTGTGCGGCCGCGCTGCCCGATATCCCACCCCACAGTGTGAATAAATCAGAAGTACACAGGACATTTTGCAGTGGCGTAAGATCGCGTCCTTGGGTGTAAAACTCTTTAACTGTGCCATCAACTTTAATAGTATTCAGCTTTAATAGTATTAGTCTTGTCATGTGGGGCAAAAGGATATTTTAGGCTCCCTGGGCTCCAGGGCCTGTGTGCAATCCCTGCAACCACTACAGTCAATCCCCTAACATTTTATTTTCTTATAGACTATAATCCACAGGCTAATGTATTTATCTCTATTTTGAAAACATACTGATAGTAATAACCTTTGCCTTTCTATAGATGCTAAACTTGTATTTTAATTTTAATTGAGATAACTCACTATACTGCTGTGTGAAAAAGTATTTCCCACCTTCCTGATTTCCTATTCTCCTTCAGGATTTTTAGGTGGTCTTCCAAGTCCTGAAGCAGCAAAACATCCCAGACCATCACACTACCACCACCATATTTTACTGTGGCATGATGTTCCTTTCCTGAAA
The DNA here is from genome assembly GCF_051348905.1 of Ranitomeya variabilis. NCBI lineage: Eukaryota > Metazoa > Chordata > Amphibia > Anura > Dendrobatidae > Ranitomeya > Ranitomeya variabilis. The sequence goes on from NC_135232.1 coordinate 189,820,857, forward strand.
CACTGTGTTGCTTCTATGCCAGATGTAATGGGACATACACCTTCCAAAAAGTTCAACTTTTTATCTCGTCACTCCACAGAGTATTTTCCAAAAAGTCTTGGGGATCATCAAAATGTTTTCTAGCAAAACTGAGATGAGCCTTTATGTTTTTATTGCTCAGCAGTGGTTTTTCGTCTTGGAACTCTGTCATGCAGGCCATTTTTGCCCAGTCTCTTTCTTATGATGTAGTCATGAACACTGACCTTAGCTGAGGCATGAGAGGCCTGCAGTTCTTTGGATGTTGCTATGGGGTCTTCTGTGGCCTCTTCAATGAGTCATCGCTGCACTCTTGGGGTAATTTCCACTCCTGGGAAGGTTCACCACTTTTCCATGTTTTCACTATTTGTGGATCATGGCATTCACTGTGGTTCACTAGAAACCCAAAGCTTTAGAAATGGCTTTATAACCTTTCAAGACTGATAGATCTTAATTATTTTGTCTCTCGTTTGTTCCAGAATTTCTTTGGATCGTGGCATGATGTCTTGCTTTGGAGGACCTTTTTGTCTACTTCACTTTGTCAGGCAGGTCCTATTTAAGTGATTTCTTGAATGAGAACAAGTGTGGCAGTAAATCAAGCCGGGGTGTGGCTAGGGAATTTGAACTCAGCTTCACAAAGATGTGATAAATCACAGTTAATTTATGTTTTAATGGGAGGGGCAATCACTTTTTCACACAAGGTCCTGTAGGTTTTACTTTTTTCCCTTAATAGTAAATAAAGACCTTTATTTAAAAATGGCATTTTGTGTTTACTTGTGTTCTCTTTGTCTAATATTTAAATGTGTTTGGTGATTTGAACCATTTAAGTGTGACAAACATGCAAAAGAATAGGAAACCAGGAAAAAGGCTAACACTTTTTCACACAGATATATATAGAGAGGTGCTTTGGGGTAAATCTAAAGATAACGTTTCTCCTGATGGAGCGTGCACTCCACCACAAGTAGTAATTTTACCATTTAGACCCCTGTCAGAGGCTTTTCACCCATCCATATCAGACCTACTGCTTTGCACTGATGGGGGAAAAACATCCCAAAACATGTGTCTGAAAATGAAGTTTCAGGTATGGCTTCTCATCTCAAGTCATATGGCAAGGGGTTACATACTCTTGAGAAGGATTGATACATCCAATAGGTGTCACTAGATTTCTAGTCCTCTTCCTCTATGAAAAGGCTATTTGCATGAATATGCTGGTATGCTTTTATAGACTGTGCAATGCTGTATATATATTTTCAGTCAAAATGATGGACACCACATACAGACTCTGATTACACCATATTATAAGCCAATAAGGCCCTCTGGGATTTATTATGATCCTCTGTGTGATGCACACTGACATGAGCCTGGTAATATGCTCGCTTTATACAATAAATTGTCACTTAGCTTTTGGGAATGCGTAAGACCACACATGAGGTATTGAATATAATATGTTCAAGGTAAATTAGGGATTTGAGGTTGTAAAATCAGTTTTGTAAAGTAGACAAGTGTTATTTCCCACAAAAACCTGCAGAATTCTGCTTGTTAGCTTCCTTGTCAAAGTAAAGTATATCGCATTACAAATCAGCACATTCTGAGTATGACATTCATAGAAGATAAATAATTTCAGTATGATCTGGCCAGCTGGTTTCTTATTGAAGTTGACAAGGAAGCAACATAGGCCCTCACCAGAGAAATCACAATTATATAACACCTGTCACTTCATAATATTTCATGATCAAAGATCATCCAGATGTAGCATAATTGTAATTTGAGAAGCATAAATGCTGTTTATATGATATCATTCCCCTGTAACTATTGCTGATACCTCCAAATGTTCTGCCTGTTTGCAGCTAGTCAGAATGAAACATTGCGTGTCATTAAATACAGAGTAAATATGCTTAGCCTGACTGTGAATGATCAGCATGAAATGGAAGACTACAAGGTATAGCAGAGGGAAGGGGAGAGGGAAGTTCTGAACACATTCAACCATTTATAGTAAATGAAAAGCTCTGATGACTCATTCTGCTTCTATCTAGATCTTATTTCCTACAGATCCTCTCACATTTATAAACTTTTAGCCTTGGAACTACTGTTACCAGTTGTTTGGCATTGCATCATCTTTGTATGAATACTTCTTGCCACCTTAACAGACATATGACAGTGAAAAGAGGGATTTGGTTGTTTAAATGTTATTATTATTATTTATTATTATAGCGCCATTTATTCCATAGCGCTTTACATGTGAGAAGGGGTATACATAATAAAAAACAAGTCCAATAATCTTAGTACAAGTCACGACTGGAACATGAGGAGAGAGGACCCTGCCACCGAGGGCTCACAATCTACAAGGGACGGGTGACAATACAGTAGGCAAAGGTAGAGCTGGTTGTGCAGCGGTTTGGACTATCGGTGGTTACTGCAGGTTGTAGGCTTGTCGGAAGAGGTATGTCTTCAGGTTCTTTTTGAAGGTTTCCATGGTAGGCGAGAGTCTGATATGTTGGGGTAGAGGGTTCCAGAGTATGGGGGATGTGTGGGAGAAATCTTGTATGCGATTATGGGAAGAAGAGATAAGAGGAGAATATAGAAGAAGATCTTGTGAGGATCGGATGTTGCGTGCAAGTAAGTACCGGGAGACGAGGTAACAGATGTATGGAGGAGGCATGTTGTGGATGGCTTTGTATGCCATGGTTAGGGTTTTGAACTGGAGTCTTTGGGTAATGGGGAGCCAGAGCAGGGATTGACAGAGGGGAGAGGCCAGGGAATAGCAGGGGGACAGGTGGATTAGTCGGGCAGCAGAGTTTAGAATAGATTGGAGGGGTGCGAGCGTGTTAGAGGGGAGGCCACAAAGCAGGAGGTTACAGTAGTCAAGGCGGGAGATGATGATGAGGGCATGGACTAGGGTTGTTGCAGATTCTTGGTTGAGGAATGTACGGGAAATATTTTTGAGGTGAAGTCAGCAGGAAGTGGAAAGGTCTTGGATATGTGGTTTGAAGGAGAGATCAGTGTCAAGGATTACACCGAGGCAGTGAGCCTGTGGGTCTGGGAGAGTGGGCAGCCATTTACTTTAATGGATAGGTCTGTTTAGTCAAGTGAGATGGGGAAAGATGATGATTTCTGTTTTGTCCATATTAAGTAACCTATAAGTTAACTATTTCCCATCAATGTCTCTCACGATGCCTTGTGTATGTAAAGTAAACACATAGCTGCCTGCGACTTTGGTCAAATGGCCACAGCAGCCCTTTATTAAATATTACACACAAATCCAGAGCCCCCAAAACTATGGCACTCCAAAACATAAAAAAATGTAAAAATTACATGAAAATAAACAGCTGATAGGTCTGCTCCAGAGGCAGAACCCAACAAACTTACGAATTACCCTGGTCGTCTGGTCGTGCCGCACAAGTCCAGGGAATGAGGTATCAAAATCCCACAATTACTACCCCTACTCTTGCAGGACCTACACCCACAAGTTACCTTGACCTTTAAAAGAAGCCACTATTCCCCACTAGTGGCTTTCCACCAAAGTGACATCATCAACTAACTAGCCTCTAAAGCAGACCTATACCCTCACCACAGACCTGGCCGCGTGACACCTTACGTGGCCTGTTCTGGCCAAACTCCCAAAGCTTGTTCCTTACCATCCCTCAAACCCAACATTCATAAATCAGTGACAATTGCATTGAGATGAACACCATAAAACCTCAAATATTCCCTCGATGGTGTCTCCAACTCCTCATGTCTTACCGTTATGCCTCCATTCCTAGCAGAAAAACGGGTCTTAATGACTTTAATCATGGTTTTATGATGTACGATGAGATAATGATAATCCCAAAACCTCAATAATTCAAACTTTATATCTCAAATAAACTCCCGAGAAGCTCTAGTGCCAATTGCATTGCCCCTACATGTAACCAAAGTACATTCAGTACTCCGCAATAGTAGGAGAATTCAGGAAACACCCTTCCCCAAATCATATTGCTGATTCTAAGGCTGCCATCACACTTGCAGTATTGGGCAGTATTTTACATCAGTATTTGTAAGCCAAAACCAGGAGTTGGTGATAAATGCAGAAGTGGTGAATATGTTTCTATTATACATTTCCTCTAATTGATCCACTCCTGGTGTTGGCTTCCAAATACTGATGTAAAATACTGACCAAATACTGCTAGTGTGACGGCAGCCTAAGCCATTTGATCAACACCTCATACCTAGCCTGCCTAACCTGCAGGCTATTATGACGAACATCAGCTCGCAACGCCCCCAGAACACATAAGAGTTCCCCATGTTCCAAATTAAGCAGGCACCTATAGTGAAACAAAAACAAACAAAATTGCAATGCATGCTCCAACAACCTTTGACAATCCCAAACAGCCCTTCATATTGCCACCAAATGAGGTTGAACGTAAGAACGATAATGCAAACATTCCCAATGCCTGATACCACAAATCCCAATCCCTATCGTGAAGCCTCAGTTGCTACCCCAATGTAAAATGAATGCGACCCATACTCTTCAGACTTCTCACCCAAACATGACAATCAGTCCTTCAAAATGGCAATAAACTGATATTTTGAAAGGGAAGAACCATCAATATGCCTCAAGAATGAACCTGAATAACCACCCCGAACATTCATAAAACATTTACCACCATAAAAGGGCCGACCTCATGCCAGAGAACTGCATAAAACACCACCGACTAACTTGATCCAACTTTGAATGCCATAAAAAACAAACATTTCAGTCTGTCCTCCAACAAACAGATATCGCTCAACCCTAACCCTCCTTCAAACAACTTTTAAAGGTTGACCAACTCACTGATACTAAAAGCACAGTAAAAAGCCAAAACAAAAGCCACTGAAAACAACATTTCATATCCTGAAAAACAAACCGACCTTGAATAAAACAATCCGAATACAAAATCGTGATCAATGAGGAACAAGTTTCATGTGTCCGCATCAAGTAGCCTCAGTCACAGATTGCCAAATTATCCTGAAAACTACAACATTATCAGGCTCCACAACCAGTTGGGACAACTCATCCATACACAGTACCAGACCTCGAAACCTGTCGAACTGAAAACGGGACCTCACATCAGCCACATCGTTGAACACCCCTGGAACACATCATGCTACTACATACACATTACATTCTAAAAACTATAAGACCAAATGATGCAGAAAAGCTACTACCGGAGGTGACTTGGCTGAAAGCGTATTTATTGCATGAACCACTGATAAATTGTCACAAGGAAAACACATTTTTTTTGTCAGCAAATTCCGACCCTCAAATCTGAAGTGCTGCTAATATTGGAAAATTTCAGGCAAGGATAAGTTCCTAACTAAACCCGCTCATTGCCACAAATCAGACCAAAACCAGCTGAACTTGCAGCATCCATGAAAAGCTGCAAATAACCATTAACATAACATTGTAACATAGTTAGCAAGAAAGAAAAAGGCATTTGTCCATCCAGTTTAGCCTATATTCCGTCATAATAAATCCCCAGATCTACATCCTTCTAAAGAACCTTATAACTGTAAGATGCAATATTGTTACGCTACAGGAAGACATCCAGGCCTCTCTTGAACCCCTAGGCTGAGTTCACCATCACCAACTCCTCAGGCAAGGAATTCCAGATTCTTACTGCCCTAACAGTAAAGAAGCCTCTTCTATGTTGGTGGAAAACCCTTCTCTCCTCCAGAAGCAGAGAATGCCCTCTTGTGACCGTCACCTTCCTTGGTATAAACAGATCCTCGGAGAGATATTGGTATTGTCCCCTTATATACTTATACATGGTTATTAGATAGCCCCTCAGTCGTCTTTTTTCTAGACTAAATAATCCTAATTATGCTAATTCTCTCTGAGTATTGGAGGTCCCCCATCCCCTTTATTAATTTTGTTGCCCTCCTTTGTGGTCACTCTAGTTCCATTATATCCTTCCTGAGCACCGGTGCCTAAAACTCAACACAGTACTCCATGTGCGGTCTAACCAGGGATTTGTACAGAGGCAGTATAATGCTCTTGTGTGTATCCAGACCTCTTTTAATGCACCCTATGATCCTGTTTGCCTTGGCAGCTACTGCCTGGCACTGGCTGCTCCAGGTAAGTTTATCATTAACTAGGATCCCCAAGTTCTTCTCCATGTCAGATTAACCCAGTGGCTTACCGTTCCGTGTGTAATGGTGATATTGATTCCTTTTTCCCATGTGTATAACCTTACATTTATCATTGGTAAATCACATCTGCCACCTTTCGGCCCAAGTTTCCACCTTATCCAGGCAGTACGGTGGCTCAGTGGTTAGCACTGCAGCCCTGCAGCTCTGGAGTCTTGGGTTCAAATCCCACCAAGGACAACATCTGCAAGGAGTTTGTATGTTCTCCCCGAGTTTGCGTGGGTTTCCTCTGGGTACTCTGGTTTCCTCCCACATTGCAAAGACATACTGATAGGGAATTTAGATTGTGAGCCCCATGGGGGAGAGCGATGAAAATGTGTGCAAACTGTAAAGCACTGCGGAATATGTTAGCGCTATATAAAAAAATAAAGATTATTATCTGTAGCAGAATACTATCTTATCTTGTATTGACTGCTTTACATAGTTTTGTATAGTCTGCAAATATCAATATTTTACTGTGTAATCCTTCTACCAGATCATCAATAAATATGTTGAAGAGAATAGGTCCCAACACCAACCCCTGCGGTACCCCACTGGTCACATCGACCCAGTTAGAGAATATGCCATTTACAACCAACCTCTGCTTTCTATCACTAAGCCAGTTACTCACCCATTTACACACATTTTCCCCCAGACCCAGCATTCTCATTTTGTTTACCATCTCTTGTGTGGCACAGTATCAAACGCTTTGGAAAAATCAAGATATACCACGTCCAATGACTCACCTTGGTCCAGTCTATAGCTTACCTCTTCATAAAAACTGATTAGATTGGTTTGACGGGAGTGATTCCTCATAAACCCATGCTAATATGAAGTTAAGCAGTTTTACTCATTGAGATAATCCAGAATAACATCCCTCAGAAACCCTTCAAATATTTTACCAACAATAGACTTACTGGCCTATAATTTCCAGGTTCACTTTTAGAGCTCTTTTTGAATATTCGTACCATATTTGCTATGCGCCAGTCCTGTGGAACAGACCCTGTCGCTGTAGAGTCCCTAAATATAAGAAATAATGGTTTGTCTATTACATTATTTAGTTCTCTTAGTACTCATGGGTGTATGCCATCCGGACCTGGATATTTATCTATTTTAATCTTATTTAGCCGGTTTCGCACCTCTTCTTGGGTTAGACTGGTGACCCTTAATATAGGATTTACTTTGTCTCTTGGCATTTCATCTAGCATTTCATATTCCACCGTGAATACCGTGGAGAAGAAGGTGTTTAATATATTAGCTTTTTCCTCGTCATCTACAACCATTCTTTCCTCTCAATTTTTTAATGGGCCTAAACTTTCACTTATGATTCTTTAATTACCGTATATACTCGAGTATAAGCCGACCCGAGTATAAGCCGACACCCCTAATTTTGCCACAAAAAAACTGGGAAAACTTAATGACTCGAGTATACGCCTAGGGTGGAAAATGCAGCAGCTACTGGTAAATTTCAAAAATAAAATAGACACCAATAAAAGTAAAATTAATTGAGACATCAGTAGTTTAAGTGTTTTTGAATATCCATATTGAATCGGGAGCCCCATATAATGCTCCATACAGTTTATGATGGGCTCCATAAGATGCTCCATATTAAAATATGCCCCATATAATGCTGCACAAATGTTGATTATGGCCCCATAAGATGCTCCATACAGATATTTGCCCCATATAATGCTGCACATGGCCCCATACAGATAATTGCCCCATATAATGCTGCATATGGCCCCATAAGATGCTCCACATAATGGTGCACATGGCCACATAAGATGCCCCATACAGATATTTGCCCCATATAACGCTGCACATGGCCACATTAGATGCCCCATACAGATATTTGCCCCATATGCTGTTGCTGCGATTAAAAAATTAAAAAAGACTCACCTCTCAGGCCCCCGGCACTTGCTATATTCACCTGCTCCGCGTTCCACCGCTGCCGGGCACCGCTGTGTCTTCCATCCTCTGCACCGACGATCAGGCAGAGGGCGGCGCACTAATCACGTCACCACGCCCTCTGACCTGAGCGTCACTGCGGAAGATGCAGCAGTGCCGATGGTGGAATGAGGAGCAGGTGAATATCGCTCACTGCCCCCCGTCATACTCACCTGCTCCTGGTGCCGTCGCTGCACATCTGTTTCCTGGCGCCGCAGCTTCTTCCTGTAGTGAGCGGTCACATGGTACCGCTCAATACAGTAATGAATATACTGCTCCACCCTTATGGGAGGTGGAGCTGCATATTCATTACTGTAATGAGCGGTACCATGTGACCGCTCACTACAGGAAGAAGCTGCCGGCGCCGGGGAAAAGACGTGCAGGGACCGCGCCAGGAGCAGGTGAGTATTATACACAGCTCCGCTCCCCCTCCCCTGCCAACCCCTGGGTATGACTTGAGTATAAGCCGAGAGGGTTACTTTCAGCCCAAAAAAGAGGGCTGAAAATCTCGGCTTATACTCGAGTATATACGGTAGTTTTTTAGATAAAGAATTTTTCTCCCTATAGTTTTTTTAGAGCTTCAATGGTGCCCTCCTGCTTTAGTAGTTTAAATGCTTTCTTTTTACTGTTAATTGCCCCTCTTACTTCTTTGTTTAGCCACATTGGGTTTTTCCTATTTCTTGTCCTTTTATTCCCACAAGGTATAAGCTGCTTACAGGGCCTATTTAGAATGTTCTTAAACATTTCCCATTTATTATCTGTATTCTTATTTCTGAGGACATTGTCCCAGTCAACCAGATTAAGGGAATCTATAAGCTGGTCAAACTTTGCCTTCCTAAAGTTCAGTGTTTTTGTGACTCCCTGACAAGTCCCCCTAGCGAAAGACAGGTGAAAAAATATTGTGGTCGCTATTTCCGAAATGTCCGATGACCTGCAGATTTGTTATTCTGTCAGGTCTATTAGATAGCATTAGGTCTAAAAGTGCTGCTTCTCTGGTTGGATTCTGCACCAATTGTGAAAGATAATTTTTCTTGGTTATTAGCAGAAACCTGTTGCCTTTATGGGTTTTGCAGGTCTCTGTTTCCGAGTTAATATCTGGGAAATTGTCAAAGTAGTGAATTATTGAAGGAATAACTGACACATCCTGTACTACTCACTTAAAAAATGAATTAAATGCCTCGAAATAAGAGCACGAGTTAGAGCAACCCATGGGTAATAATAATAATAATAATAATAATAATAATAATAATGGGTAGACAATGATCTACATAAAATTCTCCATCCCACATGCACCCCAACAAATGAAGATTGACAGTGTGCACTGAAAGCAAAAGGAAAGCCACCTTAATGTCGGATTTCGCCATCAGAGCCCCCATCTTCTCTTTCCTTACCAAATACAAAGTCCTATCAACGACACATACGACATAGACGATAATTCTGGAGAAATGCCGTCATTAAAGGAGTCACCAGCTGGGTACAATAAATGATGGATAAGCTGAAACTTATTAGGTTCCTGCTTAGGAACCACCCCCAAAGGGAAAATCTTCAAGTTAGGCCACAGAGGGTTCATCAATTGGCCCGCCATGCGCCCTAGTTCCATCTCCTTCACCACTCCAGATGCTCCATTGCTGACTTCAAATTACCTGGCCAAAAAATACTAGCCCCAGAATCAAACAGCATCCTGAAGCCTTATAAGAAAAAAAAAACACAGTAGCACTGCTATTTCTGCATCTGGGTGCCCATTTAAAAATGAAAGCATTGCCAAGACCCTCACCTGAGTCCTCCCTCTTTCCAACATCCTCAAGAGGTTTTCTCTTGATTCCCCTAATGCTAAGCTTGAGCCCTGACCGGCACATCACCTTTGACCACTGCTGAACAGGTCTTGGGCCTGCAGGCCGCAAACCAGAAGTAGGCAGCAGGGCGTGAACATCCACTTCTGTCAGTGTGGGGCTTTGACAAGGATTTCTCCTGGCCACCAGAGAAAGAGCCGAAGGCCGATGCCTCTCCCCCAGAGGGGACACTTGGAGCATCTAGTGCTTCTTCTTTTACCCTCCGGTGAGTAGCTTTCTGACAGCTGAGGCTGTCGAGTGCATGCGCGTAGCGAGGGTGGTTGGAATCAGTGCTGCAGTTGAAGGGGATGTGCACGCCACGCAAAGCTGCCTCTGAACGAGGTGGGCCCCATGGATGGCAAAGGCAACCCTCACCATGTCCATTAAAACAGCGAGATTTGCCAACTGTATTAGAACTTGAACCTGAACCCCATTGAAAACAGTAGGCCTAACTTTGGAGCTAGAAAATTTGCTCTCTCTCTTTTTCAATTTCCATAACTGATGTAACAGAATAGATAGGTGTACAGAGCCTAGTACAGGAACAGCGCAAAATGCAACCCATGGCTCTTGGAAAACATATTCCCACCTGAGATGTATCCATATGTCTCTGTAACATAAGTCTTATTGAACTGGGACATATTGATATGTCTAAGCGATTTTGAGTGCACACGGGCTGTGTGCGCGCAATTGCCTTCGGGTGTCAGCTGATTTTGACAGCTAATACCCGGCACTAAGTTCCAGGAGCAGTCCTACAATGCTCCCGTCACTTTAACCCCCAAAATGCTGTGATGAAACTTGATCGGGAGCAGGCAGAGGGAACATAGCCCCTCTGCCATTGGATCAGAGATCCCGCAACATCATCGTGGGGTCCCAATCATTGCCATGGTGACCCCATGTGTTCATGATGACATCTAAGTCACCAGAGCTAGTAAAGTTGCTGATCATGCTCAGAGCATGATGAAGCAACTGTCTGTCAGTGCAGCACTGACAGTTTGCATAGCATAGGTATGTTGTTGCATCCCCATGCTATACAAGTGATCAGAAATGAAAGTCCCATAGTGGGACAAAGTAAAAAAGTTAGTGAAAGTTAAAAAAAAGTTTTCAAAAAACAGTAAAAATATTTAAAAAAAAAAAATATATATATTGTACGCATAAATAAATATTTTTATGAAAAAAATATATAAACAATAAAAGCACACATATTTGGTATCACCACATGCGGAATGACCTGATCTAAGAAACTGTCCCACTAGTTAACCCCTTTAGTGAACACCATAAAAAACAAATAAGAAAAAATGCAAAAAACAATGCTTGATCATCATACTGCCAAACAAAGAGTGGAATAAAACGTGATCAAAAACACAAATATAAATAAGCATTGTACCATTGAAAACACCATCTTGTACCACAAAAAAACAAACATTCATACAGCCTTATCAGTGGAAAAATAAAAAAGCTATAGATCTTAGAATAAAGCGATGCAAAAGTAATTATTTTTTCTATAAAATAATTTTTATTGCGTAATAGTGCCAAAACATATTAAAAAAACTATATAAATGAGGTAACTGCCATTTCAATTTTAGCATACAGGCAACAACATAAAAAAATCCTGAATTGCTGGATTTTGTTCATTCTGCCTCTGAACAATCGGAATAGAAAACAATTTTAAAAAGTCATGTGTCTAAAAATGGCATCAATAAAAATGTCAACTCGTCACGCAAAAAACAAGCCTCTACATGACTATCGGATGAAATATGGAAAAATTATAGCTCTTGAAAAATGGTGATGTTGTAAAAAAACGTTTTTACTGTGTGACAGCAGTCAAATATAAAAACCCGATAAAAATCTGATATCGCTGTAATCGCACCAACCCGAAGAATAAAGTTGCTTAATCACTTATACTATATGAGGAATGGCATAAAAAATAAATAAAACCAATTCTTCAACTGCTGATTTGTTCATTTTGCCTAATAAAAGATCGTAATAAGGCTACGCTCATACTTATCCTGCACTCTGCACTGAGCGTTTACATCGGGGTTTCCGTGTAAATCTCTGAAATACATGATTCAGATGGAACCCCCAGTAGAAGATTCCCTATAATGAGGCAGATGGAGTTAGTGTGGACGCCATAGCACCTGTGATCCACCAGTGTCAGTGTTTTTAGGATTGCATAAAAGTGCCGCCAGCCACATTTTGTGCACTTCTGAAAAGAAGGACAATGTGGAACAGAAGCCAGATAGAGTCCCGAGTAACTCTGCTGCCTCATTATGCTAAATGGATCCCTCAGGGAATTCATCTAAATCATGTCACTCAGAGATTTAGGTGAAAACCCAAATTAAATGCTCAACAAAGAGAGCCGGATAAATGTGATCCCAAACGCTATGTAAAATATTCCCAATAAAAGCTTCAAATCAATCCACAAAGAAAGCCCCCTCTCAGATCTGTCATCTGTATGGGGGGCTTCAACATTACTGGTAGTAGAAAGGCTCTAGAAAAGTGCAATGGCTCCTTAAAAGAAATTCAGCAAATTCTGTGCTCCCAACTTCAAATGACGCCCATCCCTTCTGAGCCCCACAGTGTACCTAAACCACATATACCATCCACATGTTTGGCATTTCTAAAGCGATGAGCGCCCGCCAACTTACAGGTGCATGTATCCAGAAGCATGAGCTCAGCATAACGTACTGGTGACTGCAAAGTAATGGTCACTAGAATGTACTGGTCACACCTGCTTACTTGTCACTACAATGGCAGTTTGCAATTTTCACTTGGCAGCATTCATTGCAGCTTGTTTCTGGAAAACACCAATGGAGTCAAAATTGTCTCTGCACCTGTAAATAAATTCCAAAGGGGTATAATTTCCAAAATGGGGTCACTTGAGGGGAAAGTCTGCTCTTCTAGCAATTAGGGTCTCTGTATATGGAGTCCACACACTATTCTAGGAAAATCTGCACTCCAGGAGGCAAATAGCGCTCTGTTCCTCACGAGTCTCTCCATATGGCTAAGCAGTACTGTACAGCCACATATGGGGTATTGCCACGTTCAGAAGAAATTGTGGGATAAATTAGGGTGCTTTTTTTATACACTTCTTGTGTGAAAATGTAAATCTGGAGCTAAAACAAAATTTGGGTAGTAAAAATGTAGTCATTTTTTTTCGGTGCCCAATGGTATAAAATTCTGTGACACACCCATGGTGTCAATATGATCACTGCACCCCTAGATTAATTCATTGAGAGGTGTAGTTTGTAAAATGGGGTCACTTATGGGGGTTCTGCTGTTCTGGCAGCTCAGTGGCTCTGTTAGTGGGTCATGGCACCCGCAAACCATAACAGTAAAATCTGCACTATAATATGGTGCCCCTCCTCTTCTGAGCTTTGCACTGTGCCTGAGAAATATTTTCCGATTACATGTAGGGTATTGGCACAGTCAGAAAAAAATGCACATCAATTTCTTGTAAAAAAAAATCCTATTAGCCCTTAGAAAAATTAAAAACTTGGTGCTGAAACAACATTTCAGTGGCAAAAAATGTAATTTATTCTTTCTTCAACCCTTAGTGGTATAAAATTCTGTGAGGCACATGTGGTGTCAATATGATCACTGTACCCCAAGATGAATTCATTGGGAAGTGTAGTTCACATACAGGGAGTTTCTGTTGTTGTGGCACCTCAGAGGCTCTGTCAATGTGACAAGGTACCCTCAAACCTTTCCAACAAAATATGAAATCCAATATGGCGCCTCTTGACTTCTGCGCTTTGCACTGTGCCTCAAAAGTATTATTCTCCCACATATGGGCTTTCACGGTACTCAGGAGAAATTGCACGAGAAATTTTATGGTGCAATTTCTTTTGTTACCCTTATGAAAATACAAAATTTGGGGCTAAAGTAGCATTTTTATGGGGAAAATGTGATTTTTTTTTCCATAGCTCAATGTTATAAACTTCTGTGAAGCACCTGTGGGTTCAAAGTGCTCACCACACATCTAAATACATTGCTTGAGGGGTCTAGTTTCCAAAATGAGGTCACTTGTGGGGGATCTCCAAATTGGACATGGCGTTCGCTAATGATTCCAGCAAATTTTACATTAAAAAAGTCAAATGATGCTCCTTACCTTCCAAGCCCTGCCATGCGTCCAAACAGTAGTCTTCTCCAACATATGAGGTATCAGCGTACTCAGAAGAAATTGCACAACAAATTGTATGGTGCTATTTCTCCTGTTACTCTTACGAAAATAAATAATAAATTTGGGGCTAAAAATAACATTTTTGTGGAGAAAATTTGATTTTTTTTATTTTCACGGCTCAAAGTTGTAAACTTCTGTGAAGCACCTACAGGTTCAAAGTGTTCACTACACACCTAAATGAATTCCTTAAGGGGTCTACTTTCCAAAATGGGGTCACTTGTGGGTGATTTCCACTGTTTAGGCACATCAGGGGCTCACCAAATGGGACATGGCATCCGCTAATAATTACAGGAAATTTTACATTCAAAAACTCAAATTATTATTATTATTTATTTATATAGCACCATTGATTCCATGGTGCTGTACATGAGGAAGGGTTACATACAAATTACAGATATCACTTACAGTAAACAAACTAACAATTACAGACTGATACAGAGGACCCTGCCCTTGTGGGCTTACATTCTATAGGATGGTGGGGAAGGAGACAATAGGTTGAGGGTTGCAGGAGCTCCGGTGTTGGTGAGGCGGTAGCTTCTTGGTCAGGAGGCAGCGGGGTCAGTGCAGGCTGTAGGCTTTCCTGAAGAGGTGGGTTTTCAGGTTCCATCTGAAGGATCCGAATGTGGTTGATAGTCGGACGTGTTAGGGCAAAGAATTTCAGAGGATGGGGGATATTCGGGAGAGATGTTTTGGAGGCGGTTGGGTGATGAGCGAATAAGTGTGGAGGAGAAAAGGAGGTCTTGGGAGGACCGTAGATTACGAGAGGGAAGATATCGGGAGATTAGTTCAGAGATATATGCGGAGACAGGTTATGGATGCCTTTGAAGGTTAGTATTAGTAATTTGAACTGGATACGCTGAGGGAATGGGAGCCAGTGAAGAGATTTGCAGAGGGGGGAAGCGGAGGAGTAGCGAGTAGAGAGATGAATTAGTCGGGCAGCAGAGTTAAGGATGGACTGGTGAGGTGCAAGGGTGTAAGCAGGTAGGCCACAGAAAAGGATGTTGCAGTAGTCAAGGCAGGAGATGATGAGGGCATGCACAAGCATTTTAGCAGATTGACGGTTGAGGAAAGGATGGATTCTGGAGATATTTTTGAGCTGGAGGTGACAGGAGGTGGAAAGAGCTTGGCTATGCGGTTTGAAGAACAGGGCAGAGTCAAGGGTTACTCCAAGGCAGCGGACTTCCGGTATGGGGGAAAGCGTGATGTCGTTAATTGCGATAGATAGGTCAAGTAAGGAAGATCTATGAGATCGAGGAAAGATGATGAGTTCAGATTTGTTCACATTTGAGGAAGCGAGAGGAGAAGAAGGAGGATATGGCTGATAGACACTTCGGGATTCTGGACAGTAGAGAGGTGATGTCTGGGCCAGAAAGGTAGATCTGAGTGTCATCAGGATAAAGGTGGTACTGGAATCCATGAGACTTTTTGAGTTGTCCCAGGCCAAGTGTATAAATTGAGAAGAGTAGGGGTCCTAGAACAGAGCCTTGGGGGACTCCTACAGAGAGTGGGTGGGTTGAGGAGGTAGTGTGGGAGTGGGAGACCCGGAATGTGCCGTTGGAAAGGTATGAGGAGATCCAGGATAGGGCGAGGTCTTTGATGCCAAAGGAGGAGAAGATCTTTAGTAGGAGGCAGTGGTCAACTGTGTTGAAAGCAGAGGACAGGTCTAGAAGGAGGAGTACAGAGTATTGTCTGTTAGCTTTGACTGTAAGTAGGTCGTTAGTGATTTTTGTCAGGGCTGTCTCACTTGAGTGATTGGGGCGGAAACCAGATTGTAGATTGTCAAAGAGCAAGTTAAATGAGACATGGGAGGAAAGTTCAGCGTGGACATGCTGCTCCAGGAGATTGGAAGCAAATGGGGCAGCGATATTGTGCAATAGCTGGACATAGCTGTTGGATCGAGGGTTGGCTTTTTAAGGATAGGCGTGATTGTGGCATGTTTGAAAGCAGAAGGGAAGGTGCCAGAAGTTAGTGATAGATTGAAATGACACACCTTCCCTTCCAAGACCTACCAGTCGCCCAAACAGTAGTTTTCTCCCACACATGAAGTATCAGCGCACTCAGGAGAAATTACACAACAAATTGTATGGTGCTATTTCTTTTGTTATCCTTATGTAAATACAAAATTTGGGGCTAAAATAACATTTTTGTGGGGGAAATGTGATTTTTTTTTTCACAGCTCAAAGTCATGAACTTCTGTGAAGCACCTGAGAGTTCAATGTGCTCACCACATCTAGATCAGTTCCATGAGGCATCTAGTTATGGTATTTGTGGAGGATTTTCACTGTTTATGCACATCAGGTGACCGCTCACGCGACCAATCACAAGCCGCGACGTCATCTAAGGTCTTTCAAGGGCTCATTCTTAGGAACGGAATCTGCCTGTTACATCGGTAAGGTCCAGGCTGCGTCGGAGAGGTGATTATATCAATATTTTTTATTTTTATTCTTTATTTTACACATTAATATCGATCCCGATACCGATTCCCGATATCACAAAAGTATCGGATCTCGGTATCGGAATTCCGATACCGCAAATAATGGCCGATACCCGATACTTGCGGTATCGGAATGCTCAACACTAGCAAGGGATCAAATACTAATTTCTCTCCCTGCAATGCTCTGATTTAAGGGCATAAGCAGGGTCCTAACTACCAGGGTCACAGCTGCAATGAGGCCCGGAGTGATTAGGGGCCCACCACAGGCGCAGCCAGCAGGGGTGCACAGTTGGGCCACCTAATGCGGCGGTCCGCAGTGTCTCCCCCGGCGGCTGCATTCCGCTGCTCCCCAGACTGGGAGTCGGCTGTTCCCTTTGCTGGCTGTCAAGCTGATAGCTGGCACAGAGAAGTGCAGTGCACCAGGTCCCAGGGGAGTTGTTTCTTTGAGGTGATGATGTCACCAGAAGGCGTGGGGCCTCCTTCAGTCAGTGAGGCTTCCAATACAGGAAGATGACTGGAGGCTGCTGGAGAAGAGGAGCAGTAAATGAGGGGCTGCATCATGGAGCCGTGTGAGGAGAGGACCGAGGGGCTGCACTATGGAGATGTGAGAGGTGAGGACTGAGGGGCTGCACCATGGAGCTGTGAGAGGACTGAAAGGATGCACACCAAGGGGCTGCACCATGGAGCTGTGAGAGGCCTGAGGGGCTGCACACCGAGAGGCTGCACCATAGAGCTGTGAGAGGACTGAGGGGATGAACACCGAGGGGCTGCACCATGAAGCTGAGAGAGGACTGAGGGGATGCACACCGAGGGGCTGCACCATGAAGCTGAGAGAGGACTGAGGGGATGCACACCAAGGGGCTACACCACTGAGATGTGAGAGGACTGAAGGGATGCACACCTAGGGGCTTCACCATAGACCTGTGGGAGGACTGAGCTGTGAGCTGTGAGGGGCTTCACCATGGAGCTGTTAGAGGACTGAGTGGATGCACACCGAGGGGCTGCACCATAGAGCTGTGAGAGGACTGAGGGGATGCACACCGAGGGGCTGCACCATAGAGCTGTGAGAGGACTGAGGGGCTGCACATTAAAGGGCTGCACCATGGTGCTGTGAGAGGACTGAGGGGATGCACACCGAGGGGCTGCACCATGAAGCTGAGAGAGGACTGAGGGGATGCACACTGAGGGGCTCCACCATGGAGATGTGAGAGGACTGAAGGGATGCACACCTAGGGGCTTCACCATAGAACTGTGAGAGAACTGAGGGGATGCATCATGGAGCCGTGTTGAGAGAACTGAAAGGCTGCACTATGGAGTCATGTGAGGAGAGGACTGAGGGGCTGCACCATAGACCCTTGTACAAATGTGAATGAGGACGCAGGACATGTATTTTGTAAAGGGGTTGATGTTTCTTGAGTGGGGCTGCATAGGGAAGATGATGATGAAGTGCTGTGTGGAGAATAGGGGGATGATGAGGGGTTGTATGGGGAATGGGAGGATTATGTGGGATTGTGTGGGGAAGGAGAGGATGATGAGGGGCTGTGTGGAGAATTGGGGGATGATGAGGGGCTGTGTGGGGAATGGGGGGATTTAATGTGTGTAGGGAGATTTGGAGTGGGGATGGGGGGATTTAATGTGTGTGGGGGGATTTAATGTATGGGGGAAAATTTGAGAACACAAAATGAGGAGCAAAGGGGGAGATGCAGGGCATGTATGAGGAAACAGTACAGGAGAGTTGGGGGCACACCAAGGGTCTGCACCACAGAGCTGTGAGAGGACTGAGGGGATGCACACCGAGGGGCTGCATCATAGAGCTGTGAGAGGACTGAGTGGATGAACACTGAGGGCCTGCACCATGGAGCTGTGAGAGGACTGAGGGGATGCACACTGAGGGGCTGCACCATGGAGCTCTGAGAAGACTGAGGGGATGCACACTGAGGGGCTGAACCATGAAGCTGAGAGAGGACTGAGGGGATGCACACCAAGGGGCTGCATCATGGAGATGTGAGAGGACTGAAGGCATGCACACCTAGGGGCTTCACCATAGACCTGTGAGAGAACTGAGGGGCTGCACCATGGAGCTGTGAGAGGACTGAGGGCATGCACACCAAGGGACTGCACCACAGAGCTGTGAGAGGACTGGGGAGCTGCACACCATGGGGCTGTACCATGGAGCTATGAGAGGACTGAGGGGATGCACACCGAGGGGCTGCATCATAGAACTGTGAGAGGACTGAGGGGCTGCACACTGAGGGGCTGCACCATTGAGCTATGAGAGGACTGTGGGGCTGCACACCGAGGGGCTGTACCCTAGAGCTGTAAGAGAACTGAGGGGATGCACACCAAGGGGCTGCGCCATGGAGCTCTGAGAGGACTGAGGGGATGCACACCAAGGGGCTGCACCATGGAGCTGTGAGAGGACTGAGGGGCTGCACGCCGAGGGGCTGCACCATGGAGCTATGAGAGGACTGAGGGGATGACCCCAAGGGGATGCACCATAGAGCTGTGAGAGGACTGGGGGGGTGCACACCAAGGGGCTGCACCATGGAGCTGTGAGAGGACTGAGGGGATGCACACCGAGGGGCTGCTCCATAGAGCTGCGAGAGGACTGAGGGGATGCACACCGAGGGGTTGCACCATAGAGCTGTGAGAGGACTGAGAGGACGTATCATGGAGCCGTTAGGAGAGAACCGAAAGGCTGCACTATGGAGCTGTGTGAGGAGAGGAGTGAGGGGTTTGCACCATGGACCCTTGTACAAATGGGAATGAGGACACAGGACATGTATTTTGCAAAGGGGTTGTTGTTTCTTGAGTGGGGCTGCATAGGGAAGATGATGATGAAGTGCTGTGTGGAGAATAAGGGGGATGATGAGGGGTTGTATGGGAATGGGAGGATGATGAGGGTTTGTGTGGGGAAGGGGGGATGACGGGGAGCTGTGTGGAGAATTGGAGGAAGATGAGGGGCTGTGTGGGGAATTGCGGGGATTTATTGTGTGTGGGGAGATTTGGAGTGGGGATGGGGGATTTAATGTGTGGGTGGAGATTTGAGAACACAAAATGAGGAGCAAAGGGGGAGATGCAGGGCATGCATGAGGAAACAGTACAGGAGAATGGGGGGCATGTATGAGGAAACAGTATGGGGGGTGGGTGCAGACACAGTATGGTGAGTGGGGATTGGTGCAGACAGTAAGGGGAGCGAACTGAGGAATGTATGCGGACACAGTATTTGAGTAGCAATGTGAAAAATGTATGTGGACAGAGTAAGGGGAGTGAGGGTGATGGGATGTGTGCAGACACGGTGGGGGTATGTGTAAGTAGGCAGTATAGAAAGTGAGGGGGTAAATATTCGAGGAGACAGTATGGTGAACAGGGGGGATGTGAGAGGAGACAGTATAAGGAGGGAGGGGAATAGTGTGAGAAGACAGAATGGGGGGAGAAAAGTGAGTTTGCACAGAATAGAAACTGAGTAGTGGGGGCGTAGCATGGGGAGACAGTGTAAGGGTACAGCCAGGAGGGTACAGTATACCAAGGAGGGTGAGTGTGATGACAGAGTACAATATAAATACTGGGCCCTATAGGGGGGACACAGTATGAAAGGACGGTGTGAAGAGGTGGGCCATATGGAAAGGAGAGGTCAGTGTAAAGAGCATGTAGACATAAGAGGGAGAGTGTGGGGTCATATTTTGTGCAGACAATAGAGTGAGGGGCAATTTTTTATTCAGGAGCATTATAATAACACTTCTATCTTTAAGGGCATCATGTGGAGATTTACTGCAGAATAGCGGAGAAGATGGAAGTCTGCAGAGACAGCTGTGGATGAGAAAACTCATCATGGGGTCTGGACTAGATGAAGAAAAGAAGCAGAACGACTCCAGAGACGACGGCATCTATAAGGTACCTGGATGTAAGGTTGTGTGCACACGTAGCAGATTTTTTGTGTTTTTTTCGCGGTTTTTCGCTATAAAACCGCAAAAAAAACACTCACATTAAGCATCCTATTTAATAGAATGCAATCCGCATTTTTTGTGCACATGCTGCATTGTTTTCCTGAGTGGAATCGCATTCCAGAAAAAAACGCAGCATGTTCATTAAATTTGCGGAATCGTGGGGATTCCGCACACCTAGGAATGCATTGATCTGCTCACTTCCCGCATGGGGCTATGCCCACCATGCGGGAAGTAAGCAGATCATGTGCGGTTGGTACCCAGGGTGAAGGAGAGGAGACTCTCCTCCACGGACTGGGCACCATATAATTGTTTAAAAAAAAAAGAATTAAAATAAAAAATCGTGATATACTCACCTTCGATGGCCCCCGGAGTCTTCCCGCCTCTCAGCGGTGCACGCGGCCACTTCCATTCCTATAGATGCTTTTTGTGAAGGACCTGTGATGACGTCGCGGTCACATGACCGCGATGACGTCGCGGTCACGTGACCGCGGCGTCATCGAAGGTCCTGCACACAAAGCATCTATAGGAATGGAAGCTGCTGAGGAGATCGGGATCCATCAGAAGGTGAGAATAACCATTTTTTTATTTTTTTATCATTCTATCTTTTACTATTGATGCTGCATAGGCTGCATCAATAGTAAAAAGTTGGTCACACTTGTCAAACACTATGTTTGACAAGTGTGACCAACCTGTCAATCAGTTTTCCAAGCGATGCTACAGATCGCTTGGAAAACGCTAGCATTCTGCAAGCTAATTATGCTTGCAAAACGCTAGTTTTTAGCGGGAATATGCATGCCAATTCCGCATGGGATATACACGCAGCAGGAGTTGCAGAATTGCCGCGGAAATTTCAGCGGCAATTCTGCAACGTGTGCACTGAGCCTAAATGTTATTTGTGATACTATCCAATTCTCATGTTTTTGTTAGGAGCATTAAAGGGGTTGTCCAGGTTTGTGTTGAGACTGCAGACTTCTGAATTCTCACAGTGCGCACTGCATGTTTTTAGGATTCTCTTGCGCCGGTGATTTATATACATGCAGTCACGTGCTGACTAGACATGCATGGCCTCACTCAAGTGAGGCCGAGCACATCTAGTCGGAATGTGGCCAGAAGTATACAAATCCCATACTTGTGCTGACATGACTGTCCACCGGCAAGGCAGAATCCTAAAAGTGTAGAGTGCATTAGTTGTGAAAATTCAGAAGCCTGCAATGTCAGGATTCAGCTCTTCAGGTTCCAGTAGTCATCACATTGACACTTCAATCATATGCGATTTTCATACTTATGGTCCTGTGATAACGAGCTTCTTTTCCTGCTTCTCTCAGTTTTTCACTGATCATTGAGCGCATTCTGGAAAGCATCTCGTCGGTACATGACTAAGGCCGGTGTCACACTTGCGAGTGTGATGCGAGAAACTCGCATGAGTTTCTCAAATCAACACCCGGCACTGCCGCTGGCACTCGGACAGGAGTGTAGGGCTGCATCTATTTCTATGCAGCCGCACGCTCCGGTCCGAGTGCCGGCGGCAGTGCCGGGTGTTGATGCAAGAAACTCGCATGAGTGACACCGGCCTAAGAGTGCAAATTGCATGTGTGCTTGTGGGGGGGGGGCACCAAACTGAATTGTTGCCCTGGGTGCTAGAAAACCTAGATACATCTCTGCACCCAGCTCTGGGCATTCATGTCCCCCCTCGCTCTAATTCCAGGAGCACTCCCGGCGTTTGAAATCTGTGTGCTATTTCATCCTGGTATGACGCATGTCCGCGTGCATCGTGGGGGAGTAATGGGTGTACTCGCCAGCGTCAGAATGTGCAGTGCGCATGCTCCGGCGCCGACCAGTACAACAAATACATCCTCACACTGCACAGGGCCGGGAAATGACTCGCTGCAGCGTCATACCAGGAAGAAACAGCACACAGATTTCAAACACCGGGAGTGCACTTGGAATTAGAGTGAGAGAAGACATGAATGTCCAGAGTGTCTGCACTTCCGAAGACGTCACCCTAATTAGCATAGGGCCATGTAAGTTATAAAATCATTTTTCTCAGCGATTACAGGGCAGTATTAGGTCAGACTATACAACATTGCAACAAAACTATAGTGTGCAAAATGAATAGGGAAAATGTGAATTTCGGTGGAAAATATTTTGGCATGAGGGGACCCCATTTAAAAGTTCGCACCGGGATCCATACCTTTGTAGTTACGCCACTAGGCATAAGAATTCAAAGTTTGAAAATTGCGAAATTTTCCAAATTTTCACCAAATGTTTGATTTTTTCACAAATAAACACAAGTTATGTTGAAGAAATTTTACCACTAACATGTACGATATGTCACAGAAAAAAAAATATCTCAGAATCAGTGGGATCCGTTGAAGCGTTCCAGAGTTATAACCTCATAAAATGACACAGGTCAGAATTGTAAAAATTGGCCTGGTCATTAACGTGCAAACCACTTGGGGGTAAAGGGGTTAAACAGACATTTCAGCAATGCTGACAAGGCCTCTGAGAATCGGAGAAAAGGAGGATAATTGAGGATGGGAATTTTGCAATACAGATATAAGTATGAGGCCACATTCACATGGTCAGTGTTTGATCATATTCAGGGCAGCTAAAAGAATAAAATAAGAACAAAAACGTGTCACTTTTCACCTGGTGACGGTTTTTTTTGAATAGCAATGTACTTTTTTTGTTCATCTTAGCCTAGAAATAATGTAGAACATTTTTTTTCCTTGAATTCATGTACAAGTAAGTTGCTGTGTATGGTTTGGTATGTTTCTTGCTGTTTCTCTTACATGCTTCCCTGATGTACAGTTCCTGAGGTGAATGTCATATGTATAGCTGTGGTAACAACACTCCAGTCTCGCTCCAGCATAGATCTTCGCTGGCACTTTGAGTGAGCGACCTTTCAAATAAATTTATGCTTGATGTTTTCCTATACATTTTTGTATGGCTAACAGTGGAGAATTACATCAGTCTTAGCTGGCAGTCATTTCAACATGACACATGTCAGAATTGTGAGGTCTGGAAGTATGGAATATAAAACACTCATTAAATCCACAGAGAATCAAAATTTGAAGAGAAGGAACAGGATTTGTAATAATAAAACCTGGCAGCAGTTTAATGCTTGTCTAGCTGAGAGGTCACTATTCAGTTTCTGCCAATAACTCAGTTTCATAATATCTGTATTTTGTTCAGTTAATATATCAATTCCTCCTGTAATACTTTTATAAAGCAATCATCCAAGGAGATATCCAGCTCAGATGGGTCCATTTTAAAAAATGATTTCATTGAACTTTTTATTGAAGGAAAAGTTTTCCATTAAAAATTTTCACACATCATAAAAAAATCACCCCCCCATGTGGGAATAGTAGTACGGGCAGACGCGTTTTGAACAATAGTTCTTAGTCCTTGCATACCATTGAATACACAGTGAACCCTTAGGGTATGTGCACACGTCAGGATTCCTTGCAGAAATTTCCTGAAGAAAACCGGAAATTTTCTGCAAGAAATCCGCATTTTTTTTTTTTGCATTTTTTTCCCGTTTTTTTCGCGTTTTTTTTAGCATTTTGCAAGCGAAATTAGCTTGCAGAATGCTAAAGTTTTCCAAGCGATCTGTTGCATCGCTTGGAAAACTGACTGACAGGTTGGTCACACTTGTCAAACATACTGTTTGACAAGTGTGACCAACTTTTTACTATAGATGCAGCCTATGCAGCATCAATAGTAAAAGATAGAATGTTAAAAATAATAAAAAAATTAAAAAATGATTATACTCACCCTCTGCAGACAGCCGATCTCCTCAGCGGCGTCCGTTCCTATAGATGGTGTGTGCAGGACCTTCGATGACCGCGATGTCATCGCGGTCATGTGACCGCGACGTCATCGCAGGTCCTTCACACACACCATCTATAGGAACGGAAGTGGCAGCATGCACCGCTGAGAGGCGGGAAGACTCCGGGGGCCATCGAAGGTGAGTATATCACTATTTTTTATTTTAATTCTTTTTTTTTACCAATTATATGGTGCCCAGTCCGTGGAGGAGAGTCTCCTCTCCTCCACCCTGGGTACCAACCGCACATGATTCGCTTACTTCCCGCATGGTGGGCACAGCCCCGTGCGGGAAGTAAGCAGATCAATGCATTCATAGGTGTGCGGAATCCCCGCAATTCCGCAAATTTAATGAACATGTTGCTTTTTTTTCCGTGATGCGATTTTTTCGCGGAAAAAAATGGGATTTTCACGCACAACCATCTCTAGGGTTTACAGAGAATGGTCCGAAAAAGAAAAAAAATCCAGTGAGCGGCAGTTCTGTGGGCGGAAATGCCTTGTTGATGCCAGAGGTCAGAGGAGAATGGGCAGACTGGTTCGAGCTGATAGAAAGGCAACAGTGACTCAAATCGCCACTCGTTACAACCAAGGTAGGCCTAAGAGCATCTCTGAACGCACAGTGCGTCGAACTTTGAGGCAGATGGGCTACAGCAGCAGAAGACCACACCGGGTACCACTCCTTTCAGCTAAGAACAGTAAACTGAGGCTACAATTTGTACAAGCTCATCGAAATTGGACAGTAGAAGATTGGAAAAACGTTGCTTGGTCTGATGAGTCTCGATTTCTGCTGCGACATTCGGATGGTAGGGTCAGAATTTGGCGTAAACAACATGAAAGCATGGATCCATCCTGCCTTGTATGAAGCATCTTTGGGATGTGCAGCCGACAAATCTGCGGCAACTGTGTGATGCCATCATGTCAATATGGACCAAAATCTCTGAGGAATGCTTCCAGCACCTTGTTGAATCTATGCCACGAAGAATTGAGGCAGTTCTGAAGGCAAAAGGGGGTCCAACACGTTACTAGCATGGTGTAACTAATATAGTGGCCGGTGAGTGTATATCACATCCTGTCCCAACCATGTGTCTAATTCCACATAATCACATCTAAAATTCCTCACCTAAGAGGTGTCTCCCATAGAAAAACATGAGCAACAATGCTTTCAACATAATAAAGAGTTTAACAATACAATAGAAAAATTAGAAATTAAATTATATATTCACCAGCAAAAAATAGAAAGAAGGAATCACACATATATAATGATACATAAGATCATGTTTGATATTCATTCCCATAGAGGCTCTAGTTTGCAATGTATAAATCCACCAGGATTCTCTATTTAATAGCTTCCTATGGTCACCCCCTCTAAAAGGTTTGAAGACTCTTTCAATGCCAATTATCTTACACATTGTCGTGTTCCCATTATGATGTAAAGAAAAATGTTTTGCAGCATTTAACCGCTTTGTTGCTGGCTGCATCTGAAAGATGCTGTCTAATCGCTAATCCTAACTTTCAATTGATTAGTTGTGCAACCTACATATTGGATTTTACACACTGAACATGATATGATATACACTACAAATATGCCATTACAATTAATAAATTACTTTATCTTGTAGGATGTATTAGTTGTCATAGAATAAAAATCTTTAGAAGTCTCTACATGATCACAGCATGTACATGTGTGATGTCCACATTTATAAAATCCAACTGTATCCAACCATATTGTCCCTCTTAACAAGGTATTATTCCTACACTCCCTGACAGAAGTTTTGTCGCTTATCCATGTTATGTAAATAAAAGCTTATAACCTGACCTTAAATTCATCCATTGGTTGTATAAATTATTTTGAATGCTGAAACCTTCTGAAATGTGGTTTAGGTTAAGAAAATAAATTGGCATCAATGCAGAAATATTGATCAGTTAATGGACACAGAATGGTCAGATCTTGGCAAGAAAAAAGTTTTGTCGCCCACAGAAAGTAATGTGATATTCGAAGAAATAATTAACTTAAAATACAAATATATGTTTCATAACATGGGTGAAGTTATGGTGCTACTAGAGTCATATTTAATATTTTGTGTGACTTCCATGAGTTGAAGGACTGCATCCATGTGGTTCAACAATGATTCATACAATTTATTAATAAAGTCATCAGGAATAGCAAAGAATGCAGTCTTACATGCCTCCCATAGTTCATCTAGATTCTTTGGTTTTGTCTTCCAAGCTTCCTCTTTCATCCTACTCCAAACATGCTCAATGATGTTCATGTCTGGTGACTGAGCTGGCCATTCCTTGAGCACCTTGATCTTTTTTGCCTGGAGGGACTTTGTTGTAGAGATGGATGTATGAGCTGGAGAACCATCCTGCTGCAAAATTTGACCCCTTTTATGATTTGGAATATAAGAGGTAGCTAATACTTCTTGATATTTTAGGCTATTTATATTGCCTTCCACCTTGCAAATGTTTCGCACATCCCCATACTGAATGTAATCCCAGACCATGATCTTTCCACCACCAAATGTAACTGTTTTCTGGGTGTATTTTGGATCCATACTGGCTCCAGTAGGTCTCCTGCAGTATTTAAGGCGGCTGTGGTGTAATTGAAGATCCATCAGAGATATCCACCTTCTGCCTGTCAGGACTCTGAACATTTTGATTACCTTTTGTGCATTACTGCCCTTTTCCAAGATGGCGTCTTTGGTCTCATGTGCACTGTGTCTTCCTGCTATATAACTCCACCCCAGCCTTTAGTTTGTGCTAAACTCGCAGGGGTCAGGAACCTTGGCCCTCCAGCTGTGGGAGAACTACAATTCCCAGCATGCCTCAACTGCTGCAAGTTGCTAGGGCATGCTGGGAGTTGTAGTTTTATAACAGCTGGAGAGCCGAGGTTCCCACTAGAATCCAGCTCCGGACGACTCCCTGGCTTTGCACCTGCACCTGCACCTGCACCTGCTCCTGTGAACCTGTGTGGAGATCCTGCTACTCAGCTCTGAGTTTCTGCTGTATACATCGGTTTCCAGTAATTCTCCATCTGGCTGCTTGTGTTTGTTTCCATCTGCATTTGCTGGACATGTAAGCTGTTGCTGCTCTGCTTAAACCTGAGACTTTTACCCAGGCCTCCCTGGTTGTGCTAAGATATTTTTAGAACTGCCTTATAAGCATATCTGTGTTTGGACTACCAAGGACTTATTTGTGTCAAGTATCCTCAAGAATAATTGTGCTTCATAGACTTTCTGCGTGATTGCATTTTCCTCTGAAGTTTCCTATAGACTTTTAAGCTGCGTTTAACCCCTTCATGACCCAGCCTATTTTGGCCTTAATGACCTGGCCGTTTTTTGCAATTCTGACCAGTGTCCCTTTATGAGGTAATAACTCAGGAACGCTTCAACAGATCCTAGCGATTCAGAGACTGTGTTTTTTTGTGACATATTGGGCTTCATGTTAGTGGTAAATTTAGGTCGATAATTTCTGAGTTTATTTGTGAAAAAAAACGGAAATTTGGCGAAAATTTAGAAAATTTCGCAATTTTCACATTTTGAATTTTTATTCTGTTAAACCAGAGAGTTATGTGACACAAAATAGTTAATAAATAACATTTCCCACATGTCTACTTTACATCAGCACAATTTTGGAAACAAATTTTTTTTTTGCTAGGAAGTTATAAGGGTTAAAATTTGACCAGTGACTCATTTTTACAACAAAATTTACAAAACCATTTTTTTTAGGGACCACCTCACATTTGAAGTCAGTTTGAGGGTTCTATATGGCTGAAAATACCCCAAAGTGACACCATTCTAAAAACTGCACCCCTCAAGGTGCTCAAAACCACATTCAAGAAGTTTATTAACCCTTCAGGTGTTTCACAGCAGCAGAAGCAACATGGAAGTAAAAAATGAACATTTAACTTATTAGTCACAAAAATGATCTTTTAGCAACAATTTTTTTATTTTCCCAAGGGTAAAAGGAGAAACTGGACCACGAACGTTGTTGTCCAATTTGTCCTGAGTACGCTGATACCTCATATGTGGGGGTAAACCACTGTTTGGGCGCACAGCAGGGCTCGGAAGGGAAGGAGCGCCATTTGACTTTTTGAATGAAAAATTGGCTCCAATCTTTAGCGGACCCCATGTCGCGTTTGGAGAGCCCCTGTGTGCCTAAACATTGGAGCTCCCCCACAAGTGACCCCATTTTGGAAACTAGACCCCCCAAGGAACTTATCTGGAAGCACAGTGAGCACTTTAAACCCTCAGGTGCTTCACAAATTGATCCGTAAAAATGGAAAAGTACTTTTTTTTCACACAAAAATGTTTTTAGTCTCAATTTTTTCATTTTCACATGGGCAACAGGATAAAATGGATCGTAAAATTTGTTGGGCAATTTCTCCTGAGTACGCCGATACCTCATATGTGGGGGAAAACCACTGTTTGGGTGCACGGCAAGGCTCGGAATGGAAGGCACGCCATTTGACTTTTTGAATGGAAAATTAGCTCCAATCGTTAGCGGACACCATGTCGCGTTTGGAGAGCCCCTGTGTGCCTAAACATTGGAGCTCCCCTACAAGTGACCCCATTTTGGAAACTAGACCCCCCAAGGAACTAATCTAGATGCACAGTGAGCACTTAAAACCCCAAGGTGCTTCACAGAAGTTTATAACGCAGAGCCGTGAAAATAAAAAATAATTTTTCTTTCCTCAAAAATGATTTTTAGCCTGGAATTTTTTATTTTCCCAAGGGTAATAGGAGAAATTGGACCCCAAATGTTGTTGTCCAGTTTGTCCTGAGTACGATGATACCCCATATGTGGGGATAAACCACTGTTTGGGTGCACGGCAGGGCTCGGAAGGGAAGGCACGCCATTTGGCTTTTTGAATGGAAAATTAGCTCCAATCATTAGCAGACACCATGTCGCGTTTGGAGAGCCCCTGTGTGCCTAAACATTGGAGCTCCCCCACAAGTGACCCCATTTTGGAAACTAGCCCTCCCAAGGAACTAATCTAGATGCATAGTGAGCACTTAAAACCCCAAGGTGCTTCACAGAAGTTTATAACGCAGAGCCGTGAAAATAAAAAATAATTTTTCTTTCCTCAAAAATGATTTTTAGCCTGGAATTTTTTATTTTCCCAAGGGTAATAGGAGAAATTGGACCCCAAATGTTGTTGTCCAGTTTGTCCTGAGTACGATGATACCCCATATGTGGGGGTAAACCACTGTTTTGGAACACGTCGGGGTTCGGAAGGGAAGTAGTGACGTTTTGAAATGCAGACTTTGTTGGAATGCTCTGCGGGCGTCACGTTGCGTTTGCAGAGACCCTGATGTGCCTAAACAGTAGGAACTCCCCACAAGTGACCCCATTTTGGAAACTAGACCACCAAGGGAACTTATCTAGATGTGTGGTGAGCACTTTGAACCCCAAAGTGCTTCACAGCAGTTTACAACGCAGAGCCGTGAAAATAAAAAATCATTTTTCTTTCCTCAAAAAAGATGTTTTAGCAAGCAATTTTTTATTTTCACAAGAGTAACAGGAGAAATTGGACCCAAATATTTGTTGCCCAGTTTGTTGTGAGTACGCTGATACCCATATGTGGGGGAAAACCACTGTTTGGGTGCACGTCAGGGCTCGGAAGGGAAGTAGTGACATTTGAAATGCAGACTTTGCTGGAATGGTCTGCGGGCGTCATGTTGCATTTGCAGAACCCCTGATGTGCCTAATCAGTAGAAACACCTCACAAGTGACCCCATTTTGGAAATTAGCCCCCCCAAGGAACTTATCTAGATGTGTGGTGAGCACTTTCAACCCCCAAGTGCTTCACAGAAGTTTATAACACAGAGCCGTGAAAATAAAAAATAATTGTTCTTTCCTCAAAAATTATGTTTTAGCAAGTAGCAGTTTTAGCAGTTTTTTATTTTCGCAAGGGTAACAGGAGAAATTGGACCCCAATAGTTGTTGCCCAGTTTGTCCTGAGTATGCTGGTACCCCATATGTGGGGGTAAACCACTGTTTGTGCGCATGTCGGGGCTTGGAAGGGAGGGAGCACCATTTGACTTTTTGAACGCAAGATTGGCTGGAATCAATGGTGGCGCCATGTTGCGTTTGGAGACCCCTGATGTGCCTAAACAGTGGAAACCCCTCAATTCTAACTTCAACACTAACGCCAACACACCCCTAACCCTAATCCCAACTGTAGCCATAACCCTAATCACAACCCTAACCCCAACACACCCCTAACCACAACCCTAACCCCAACACACCCGTAAAATAATCCTAACCCTAATCCCAACACTAACCCTAATCCCAACCCTAACCACAACTGTAACCCCAACACACCCCTAACCCTATCCGTACCCCTAACCACAAGCCTAATCTTAACCCTATTTCCAACCCTAGCCCTAATTCCAACCCTAACTCTAATTCCAACTCTAACCCTAAGGCTATGTGCCCACGTTGCGGATTCGTGTGAGATTTTTCCGCACAATTTTTGAAAAATCCGCAGGTAAAAGGCACTGCATTTTACCTGTGGATTTACCCGGATTTCCAGTGTTTTTTGTGCGGATTTCACCTGCGAATTCCTATTGAGGAACAGGTGTAAAACGCTGCGGAATCCGCACAAAATTGACATGCTGTGGAAAATACAACGCAGCGTTTCCGCATGGTATTTTCCGCACCATCGGCAGATTCGGCGGGCGCACTGCGCATGCGCCCGCCATTTTGGAAGATGGCGGCGCCCATGGAGAAGACAGATGGACACGGGGAGGCCCGGTAAGTATGAGGGGGGGGATCTGAGCATGGGGGGTGGATCGGAGGATGGGGGGGTGGCATCGGAGCACGGGGGAGGGGGCAGGAGGACGGGAGAGCAGACAGGACAACGGAGGGGAGCGGAGCACCGGACGGAGGACCGGGGAGGAGATCGGTGGTGGTGGGGCGGGTACATATTTGTTTCCAGCCATGGCCGATGGTATTGCAGCATCGGCCATGGCTGGATTGTAATATTTCACCAGTTTTTTAGGTGAAGTATTACAAATCGCTCTGATTGGCTGTTGAAAGTGAAACTGCCAATCAGAGCGATCGTAGCCACGGGGGGGTGAAGCACCACTCCCCCTGTCCCTGCAGATCGGGTGAAATTGAAGTTAACCCTTTCACCCGATCTGCAGGGACGCGATCATTCCATGACGCCACATAGGCATCATGGGTCGGATTGCCACAGGTTTTCATGACGCCTACATGGCGTCATGGGTCGGGAAGGGGTTAATATTTACACCAAGTGTTGTGGACTTGAGTTTCTCTCTGCAGCTGTTTGAATAACGTGTGATAATATAGACTTTGACTTTACCACTTATAAAACTGTGTCCTGTAGTTGTCTTGTTCCATGCAAAGAGTCTCCTGAGTTATCCCTTATAATCTTTACACTGCCACTTTTCCAGCGCCCATCTGTTTAGCAGGCTGTGGGACTTTGCAAATGCCACACGATTTGTTATTTGCCTTTTGTTTAATGCTGGCTTCTGGGCACTGATTCGACCATGGAGGCCATTTCGAGACAGAATCCTAAAAACTGTTCTAGTTGACCCGGTGACTTGAGGTGACCAGGCCTGTTGGAGCTCTGCTGCAGTGGAAGAGGGGCTTGCTTTGGGTTTTCTAACCAACAAATGTTCCTCCTGAGCAGTTGTCTTGCGGGGTCTGCCGGACCTGGGCTTGTCAAAGACGTCTCCAGTCTCTTCAAATCTTTCTTTAATTCTTTGTACCTGACACTGAGACATTAAAGGTGCCAGCCACCTCTGCAGTGGATCTGGTCTTCAGCCTCTTGATAATCCAGGCTTTGGTCGCAGGGTGGATTTTTGGCAGGTTGTCAGAGCTCAAGTTGCAGTTCAATTGAAGGTCTGGGGTGCTGGGTTTCTTTTTATGCACACACACTAATTAACCAATCATTTACTGAGCACAGGTGAGGATGTAAACTGGGATTGGGTGCATTATATGACCAGGCGACAAAAACTTTTTTCTTGCCAAAATCTGACCATTCTGTGTCCATTAACTGATCAATATTTCTGCATTGATGCCAATTTATTTTCTTAACCTAAACCACATTTCGGAGGGTTTCAACTTTCAAAAGAATAATTTATACAACCAATGAATGAATTTAACGTCAAGTTATAAGCTTTTATTTGCATAACATGGATAAGCGACATAAATTCTGTCAGGGAGTGTATAAAGACTTGGTGATATAATATCTCACAAGGATGGTGCTCTCCTAGCAGAAAATCTAATCGGTTGCTGCAAAATGTTTAGTAAAGTATCATTCTGATATAGGATTTGAATATACTTATTGATTATATTTTTTATTTCTATAAACTGAGGACTGTACTGAGTTACAAAAGAAATCTGATTAGACACCTGTCGTGTATTAGCTGACATTTTTTCTCTTAACATGTCCTATCGATTTCTATCAGCGATCAAATTATTAGCTCTATCCAACATCCACATTCATTTATAATGGGTAGGGTTGAGCGACTTTTACTTTTTTAGGATCAAGTCGGGTTTCGCAAAACCCGACTTTGTCAAAAGTCGAGTAGAGTGAAATTGGCCGATTATCGCGCAAAGTCGGGGATCGACCGAAACACGAAACCCAATGTAAGTCAAATGGGGGAGCAAAGTAGGCAGTGAGTGGAGGACAGGAAAACACCTACAGTGCCCATGTTAATGTCAAAAACATCAATTCGTGTCACTTAAGCTTGTGAATCTTAATTTACCTTATAATAATAGTTAGGCATTGAAAATTGGGGGTCATTTGGCTAAAGTTGTGGGGGGGTTAGGGCTGGCTCAAGGTTTTTAGTGGGCCCAGGAAACGCGGACTACGTCACAACGGTGGAGCAGGGAGAGGTCAGTATTTCAACTTTGCAAGTGCTGTGATCCTGAGCAAGCAGGGGGGGCCCACTCGTTCGCATTGGCACTGGCACAGGGCCCCTCAAAGTACGGCGTTGTGTTTGACGGCGGGGGCGCCTCCCACCGGCAGAGACACTTTTGCATACTATGAGGGGCCCTGTGACAGTGACGTCGCCAACGAGTATGCCCTTTCCACCTGATGAAGGAACCTGCACTTTCATCTGTGCCTTCCTCTTTGTCCCCGTGTAAGGTGGTATAGTATGCGGGAAGGGGAACCTGAATTTCAGCAGGGTCAGATTCTGGCTGTGTAGAGTGCAAGGGGAATGTAGTCGTCTGGGTCAATGTACCAGCAGACTCATGTAGCACTGGCTGGGCAATGGGCAGGATGAGGAGGAAACACAGATATAGGCCCAAATAATAAAGTGGGCTAAATGCAGTTCAAAATTGGTAACAGGACTAACCAGGCGGCATTGCTTTGTTCAGTGGAGGACAACTGTAATGAGAGGCAGACACATTTAGTAGTCCCAAATAATAAAGTGGGCCAAATAAAGTTCATAATTGGTAACAGGAGTAAACAGGCGGCACTGCTTTGTTCAGTGGAGGAGAACACCAAAGAGCGGCAGACACCGTTAGTAGGCCCCAACCAAACTAGTAGGCCAAATGCTGTTTAATATCTGATATAGGCCGAAAACCTGAAGATTGAAGCTCAGCTTTGTTCAGTGGAGGAGAACATCAAGGAGCGGCAGACACCGTTAGTAGGCCCCAACCAAACTAGTAGCCCCAATGCAGTTAAATATCTGATATAGGCCGAAAGCCTGAAGATTGAAGCTCAGCTTTGTTCAGTGGAGGAGAACAGCAAGGAGCGGCAGACACCGTTAGTAGGCCCAACCAAACTAGTATCCCAAATGCAGTTTCATATTAAAAATATAGGACGAAAGCCAGAAGATTGAAGCTCAGGAAAAAAACCTGGAGAACACCAAGGAGTGGCATACACCGTTAGTAGGCCCCAACCAAACTGGTAGGCCAAATGCAGTTTAAAATTCTAAATACAGGCCGAAAGCCTGAAGATTGAAGCTCAGGAGAAAAGCACAAGAGAACACCAAGGAGCGGCAGACAACGTTAGTAGGGCCCAACCAAACTAGTAGCCCAAATGCAGTTTAAAATTCTAAATACAGGCCGAAAGCCTGAAGATTGAAGCTCAGGAGAAAAGCACAGGACAACACCAAGGAGCGGCAGACACCATTAGTAGGGCCCAACCAAACTAGTAGCCCAAATGCAGTTTAAAATTCTAAATACAGGCCGAAAGCCTGAAGATTGAAGCTCAGGAGAAAAGCACAGGAGAACACCAAGGAGCGGCAGACACCATTAGTAGGGCCCAACCAAACTAGTAGCCCAAATGCATTTTGAAATTTCCTATAGACCGAAAGCCTGAAGATTGAAGCTCAGCTTTGTTCAGTGGAGGAGACAAGCAAGGAGCGGCAGACACCGTTACTAGGGCCCAACCAAAGTAGTAGGCCAAATGCAGTTTAAAATTTCCTATTGGTAAAAAGCCTGAAGATTGAAGGTCAGCTTTGTTCAGTGGAGGAGAACACCAAGGAGCAGCAGACACCGTTACTAGGGCTCAACCAAACAAGTAGGCCAAATGCAGTTAAATATCTGACATCAGATGAAAACTGAGGCTCAGCTTTGTTGAGTGAAGGACAACTGTAATGGGAGGCAGACACAGTTAGTAGGCATACATAAGAAAGTAGGCAAAATGCAGTTCAAAATTGGTTAGTGGAGTACACAGGCGACATAGCTTTGTTCAGCGGAGGACAACTGTAATAAGTGGCTCAGACAGACAGAGTAGGCCTACAATTAAAAAAGGTGGCTAATTGCAGTTCAAAATTTGGAATAGGAGTACACAGTCAGCATAGCATGGTTCAGCAGAGGAGGACAAGTGTAATTAGTGGCTCTGACACACTGAGTAGGCGTAAAATAAAAAAGAAGGCTATATACAGTTCGCAATTGGTCAGAGGAGTACACAGGCGGCCTTGCTGGGTTCAGCGGTGGAGGACAACTGTTGTGAGAGTCTGACAGTTACTAGGACAAAATAAATAAGTAGGCTAAATGCTGTTCTAGATTGGTAAGAGGAGTACACAGGCGGCCTACCTTGTTTCGGGGGGGGACAGTTGTAATGTGTGGCGAAGACAGACAGACAGACAGAGGCCTAACCTAAAAAAAGGTGTCTAAATGCAGTTCAAAAACTGCTAGCAGGACTAACCTGGCGGCCTAGCTTGTTTCTGGGGGGAACAGTTGTAATGTGTGGCGCCGACAGACAGACAGACAGACAGACAGAGGCCTAAACTAAAAAACGGTGGCTTCATGCAGTTCTAAACTGCTAGCAGGACTAACCTGGCGGCCTAGCTTGTTTCAGCGTGGGAGGACAACTGTTATGAGAGGCTGACACAGTTACTAGGCACAAATAAGTAAGTTGGCTACATGCAGTTCACAATTGGTAACAGGAGTACAGAGGTGGCATAGCTTTGTTCAGCGGAGGTCAACTGTTAGAAGTGGCTGACACAGTTAGTAGGCCAAAATACGAAAGTCGCCTAAATGTCAGCCAAGGAATTGGTCATAAATAAACTGGTGGCATAGCGAGGTACAGGGGTGGGCTCCCCTGCAGAGTTGCAGATGGGGTAGTTGGCGCAAAGTATTAAGGGGTCAAAATGGAGGCCAGGGCCCCTGTATATTTTTAATATCATCTATCATTGCAACAAATTTTTTATGGCAGCACCATTTAAGGATTTAACAGCACTGACTACACAGTGGTGAGGCAGGGAGAGGAAAGTTTTGCAAATGGTAGAGCACAGTTCAAGCTGGGGGGAACACTCTCTCGTGGGCGGCGGTACTGGCCCAGGGCACCTCATATTACGACGGTGTGTCTGACGTAGGTTGTGCACCACCACCGTCAGAGACACTTCATTGTACTATGAGGGACCCTGTGCCAGTGCCGTGGCCCAAGAGTGGGCACACCCACCTGTCCAGGCAAACGGCACTCGCACGGGTGCTTGCGCCACGTTGTGACCACGGCCCTGTGGGGGGAGTCAGCCCATTTAGGGAGGTATACAAATGGCCTATGGTGGACATTCGGCACCTGCAAATGGCGGAATTGGAGCAGTCAGTAAGAGGAGGCCAAAAACAAGAAATTTTTTTCTGGCAAGCTACGTGTCAGCAGGAGAAGGTGGGGCAAAATAATTTGAAATCCATGATTGGTTCATTTTAATGAAGGTTAGATCATCAACATTTTGGGGAGCCAGACGTGTCCTTTTTTCGGTCAGTATTGAACCAGCAGCACTGAAGACTCTTTCTGAGAGCACACTAGCAGCTGGGCAAGCGAGCTCATGTAATGCATATTCTGCCAATTTGAGCCAGGTGTCTAGTTTAGATTCCCAGTAATCAAAGGGGAATGACCTGTGAGGGAGAACATCGATAATGGCGGGAAAATAGTTGGTAACCATACTGGACAAATGCTGTCTCCTGTCACTTTGAATCGATGCAGCAGTACCTGCCGTGTCTGCGGTCATTGGGAAATCACTCCACAACACGGTGAGAAATCCCCTCTGTCCAATGCCACTTCAGCTTTGTGCACCTCTAGCACCTCTGCCATGTTGCCCCCTACAGCTCATGTGAGAACCATCAGCGCCGCTGTGTGCTGGGAATGCCTGAACCAAACGGTCTACAAGAGTTGCTTGTTTGGTAGCCAATATTTGCTCAAGGTTCTCATGTGGCATGATATTTTGTAATTTGCCTTTGTATCGTGGATCCAGGAGGCAGGCCAACCAGTAATCGTCATCGGTCATCATTTTGATAATGCGGGGGTCCCGTTTTAGGATACGCAAGGCATACTCTGCCATGTGGGCCAAAGTTGCAGGTGTCAATTCACTGCTCGTGCTGGGTTGAGGAGCACTTTCTTGAAAATCTACCTCACTTGTGGCCCGCAAAAACCCTGTACCTGACCTTGCAATGCCACCAGTTTCTATTGCCCCCTGAGAAGCATCCTCCTCCCATAAATATTCAGCCCCATCATCCTCCTCCTCCTCCTCTTCATATGCCACCTCGTCCCGGAGACTTCCCTGAACAGACAATGGCTGACTGTCATCAAGGCTTCCCTCCTCCTCTGCCGCAGACGCCTGCTCCTTGATGTGCGTCAAACTTTGCATCAGCAGACGCATTAGTGGGATGCTCATGCTTATATTGGCGTTGTCCGCACTGACCAGCCGTGTGCATTCCTCAAAACACTGAAGGACTTGACAGAGGTTTTGGAGCTTCGACCACTGCACACCAGACAACTCCTTGTCTGCCATCCAACTGCCTGCCCGTGTATGTGTATCCTCCCACATATACATGACATTACGCCTCTGCTCGCACAGCCTCTGAAGCATGTGCAGTGTAGAGTTCCACCTTGTTGCAACGTCTATTATTAGGCAGTGCTGGGGAAGATTCCGCGATCGCTGATGGTTAAGCATACGGCTGGAGTGTACGGACGACCGGCAGATGTGCGAGCAAAGTCTGCGCACCTTCAGGAGCAGGGCTGGTAAATCAGGGTAATTCTTGAGGAAGCATTGCACCACAAGGTTCAAGGTGTGAGCCAGGCAAGTTATGTGTTTCATTTCGGAAAGGGCTATGGCAGCCATAAAATTCCTTCCGTTATCACTGACTACCTTGCCTGCCTCAAGATGTACACCGCCCAGCCATGACTGAGTTTCTTGCTGCAAGTACTCGGCCAGTACTTCCGCAGTGTGTCTGTTGTTGCCCAAACACTTCATTTGCAGCACAGCCTGCTGACACTTACCACAAGCTGTTGCATAATGGGACACCACGGGTGCAACACTGGCAGCTGCGGATGGAGTGTTTGTGCGACTGAGCTCAGTGGACGAGCTTTCGCTTCTGGAGGAGGAGGAGGTGCAAACGCCTACAGCCAACTGTTTCCTAGACCATGGGCTAGGCAGAACTGTGCCACTATGGCTGTCCCCTGTGGACCCTGCATCCACCACATTAACCCAGTGTGCCGTGATGGACACGTAACATCCCTGGCCATGCCTACTGGTCCATGCATCAGTTGTTAGGTGCGCCTTTCTACTGACCGATTGCCTCAGTGCATGGACAATGCGTTCTTTGACATGTTGGTGGAGTGCTGGGATGGCTTTT
The DNA here is from genome assembly GCF_051348905.1 of Ranitomeya variabilis. Taxonomy (NCBI): domain Eukaryota; kingdom Metazoa; phylum Chordata; class Amphibia; order Anura; family Dendrobatidae; genus Ranitomeya; species Ranitomeya variabilis. Next base: position 189,859,245 of record NC_135232.1, read on the forward strand.
CTCGCAAAGAAGTGTCGACTGGGTAGGTCATAGCGTGGTACTGCGTAGGCCATCAGGGCTTTGAAAGCTTCGCTTTCAACCAACCGGTAAGGCATCATCTCTAACGAGATTAGTCGAGCAATGTAGCCGTTCAAACCCTGTGTACACGGATGAGAGGAAGAGTACTTTCTTTTCCTATCTAGAGTCTTTTGTAGGCTGAGCTGGACTGGAGAGCTGCATATGGTGGAACTAGCGGGGGGTGGTGGACATGGCAGATTGAGAGAGGCTTGGTGATGGTATTCTTGATGTGGGCCTACCTACAGTGTTTCCAACCAAGAACCTTGTGATTCCAGGACCCTGACTGCTTTGGCCTTGTGAAAATACCTCCACATTTGTTACTGGTGGTGCCATAACCGGTGGGCTTCCAGTGAGGGAAGCAAAGTTGCGTTGCTGACTAACTTCCGCTGTGGCACCATTGTCTGTATCACCTTCCATGCATTTGTTTTAAACAAACCTCAATAAAGTATATATTTTTTTGTATGATATTTTGTCTGACCATGTATCATCTTTTTCCATGTTACAGTTTGAGTGTCAGAAAGTGGCTGGCAGATATGCCACAAACAGGACTGACGCAGATGCACTCAGTGGCAATAGAAATTTCCCTTTATAGGTGTGAGAGACTGCTGGGAAAATCAGGCCCACTGTATTACACTACACAGTTTCAGTGTCAGAAAGTGGCTGGCAGATATGCCACAAACAGGACTGACGCAGATGCATTCAGTGGCAATAGAAATCTCCCTTTTTATGTGTGGGAGAATGCAAGAAAAAAATCAGGCCCACTGTATTATACTACACAGTTTGAGTGGCAGAAAGTGGCTGGCAGATATGCCACAAAGAGGACTGACGCACATGAACTCAGTGGCAATATAAATCTCCCTTTTTGTGTGGGAGAATGCAGGAAAAAATCAGGCCCACTGTATTACACTACACAGTTTGATTGGCAGAAAGTGGCTGGCAGATATGCCACAAACAGGACTGATGCAGGTGCACTCAGTGGCAATAGAAATCTCCCTTTTTATGTGTGGGAGACAGCAGAAAAATCAGGCCCACTGTATTACACTACACAGTTTGATTGGCAGAAAGTGGCTGGCAGATATGCCACAAACAGGACTGATGCAGGTGCACTCAGTGGCAATAGAAATTTCCCCTTATAGGTGTGGGAGACTGCTGGGAAAATCAGACCCACTGTATTACACTACACAGTTTCAGTGTCAGAAAGTGGCTGACAGATATGCCACAAACAGGACTGACGCAGATGCAGTCAGTAGCAATAGAAATCTCCCTTTTTATGTGTGGGAGACAGCTTAAAAATCAGGCCCACTGTATTACACTACACAGTTTGATTGGCAGAAAGTGGCTGGCAGATATGCCACAAACAGAACTGACGCAGATGCACTCAGTGGCAATATAAATCTCCCTTTTTATGTGTGGGAGAATGCAAGAAAAAAATCAGGCCCACTGTATTACACTACACAGTTTGAGTGGCAGAAAGTGGCTGGCAGATATGCCACAAACAGGACTGACGCACATGCACTCAGTGGCAATATAAATCTCCCTTTTTGTGTGGGAGAATGCAGGAAAAAATCAGGCCCACTGTATTACACTACACAGTTTGAGTGACAGAAAGTGGCTGGCAGATATGCCACAAACAGGACTGACACACATGCACTCGGTGGCAATATAAATCTCCCTTTTTGTGTGGGAGAATGCAGGAAAAAATCAGGCCCACTGTATTACACTACACAGTTTGATTGGCAGAAAGTGGCTGGCAGATATATCAAAAAGTACAATGGCTGTAGTAGAATTTCAATCTCCCTACAATGATCAAAGGACAAGTATGTCAGCAATAAAAAGGACTGCTGCACACAAGAGTGTGGGCAAAGAAACAAGAGAACTGTGCAGAAAGAAGCAACAGGATTTTTGCTTTGAAAAAAGCAGTTGGTTTGCACAGCGGCGTACAAACAGCAATGCAGCTATCAGGGAGCCTTATAAGCTACAGAGCTGATGCACAGAAATCTAGCCTCCACTGTCCCTGCAAAGAAAAGGTGGTGTTGGACAGTGGAAATCGCTACAGCACAAGCGGTTTGGGGGTTAATATTTCCTCCCTAACAATATCCCTGCTTCTGACGAAGCTACAGCAACCTCTCCCTATGCTCAGATCGGCAGCAGTAAGATGGTGGTCGGCGTGCGCACCCCTTTATAGCCCCTGTGACGCCGCTGAAAGCAAGCCAATCACTGTAATGCCCTTCTCTAAGATGGTGGGGACTGAGACCTATGTCATCACGCTGCCCACACTCTGCGTGCACCTTCATTGGCTGAGAAGTGGCGCTTACAGCATCATACGAAACGCGACTTTGGTGCAAAAATCACCGACCACATGGCCGATCCCACACTGGGATCGGGTTGGGTTTCACGAAACCTGACTTTGCCGAAAGTTGGCGATTTATGAAATTGACCGATCTGTTTCGCTCATCCCTAATAAAGGGTATGAAAGTGTCATTTACAATTTTTGCTTTTTCCTTATTTATCATTTAAAATATATATCATTTGTATTTCAGTCTATGCTCAAACAGAGTCAAAAGTCCTCAAAACTGTTTCAAAAACCCTTGTGAAATGCTTACTATTCATTTCTATGGAAAAATGACTTTTCATACTAATTTGAAAGTGCTCCTACTGGCAGCTGATTAATCTCTGTGCTGTCCAGTCATTCAACAGTTATTCAGGAACAAAGATAAAACAGCTAACAAAATGTATTTCTTATAGCTAGGATCTTAGCATCTTGCCTGTCAGCTTGCAAAGTGAAAGCAAAAACTGTGCTTCAGCTAAACATACAGTGAACAGGAACTTCCTGTTCTTTTTTTAACAGTGCTTTACTGACAATATAACTCTACTGCTGGAGACAGAAAACAATTCCCAATTAAACAGTAGTAAATAATAGTCGTTGCAATATATACAATAATAAACATTATTCCAACACTCCCATTCAACAACTACTTATCTTGTTAGTCCCATACTGGTCCTGAATTCTTTAAATTTGGCTCTTGGAAGGGTTTAGTCATAACATCAGTTATTGTCTGGTCAGTCTCACAATAAATAATCTCAATTATGTCATGTTCTATGAAATCACTCAGATGATGATATATAACGTCAATGTGTTTGGTTCTCACATTGATCTTCTCACTGCATGCAAGTTTAATGCATCCTCGGTTGTCTTCACAAATCACTGTCGGTTGAGTTGATGGCTGACCAAAATCATCTACTAATTGGTTTAACCAAATGCCCTCTTGAGTTGCGTGGGTTGCAGACACATACTCTGCTTCTGTAGATGACAAGGCTACAGACACCTGTTTTCTATTTGACCAAGAAATTTAACTTTGTCCAAGCTTGAACAAATATCCACTTCTCGATTCATGATCACTTAAGTCACTAGCCCAGTCTGCATTCACATAGCCTGTGAGTTTTAGATCTCCTGTTGCAAACATCCTTAAATGTATGTATATATTGAGTCTCTTTCAAATATCGAGAAACTCTTTTAAAGTCATTCCAGTCTTTTTGGTGTGGTTTTTCGACATATCAGCAGAGAATTCCAATTCTTGATGCAGTATTCGTTCGAGTCATAGTTGTTATGTATAGAAGTGCCCCCCTGTCTGTCTGTATTTCTCATTTTTATGTAACAGATCATCTGCTCCTTTCATCTTTAAGTAGGATGTTCCATTGGGGTTAATTTATCTTTGGCTTCTGACATTCCAAACTGACTCAGAATTGAGTTGATTTTTTCACTTTGGTATAGAAGAAACCTTCCATCTTCTTCTCTTTGGACCTTGATTTCTAGATAATATGTCACATTTCCAAGGTTTTAGTTTCAAAATGCTGATTCAAAGTTTTAGTCATCTTTGCCATTTCTGTTTCCTGTTGATGAACCATAATCACGTCGTCCACATAAAAGAGAATATACATCCACTTTCCATCTGTACATTTTGTGCATAAACATTGATTTGCTTAAGCTTTTTTATATCCTTCTTCCAATAAGACTGTGTTCATTTTGGTGTTCCATGCTCTTGCAGATTGATTAAGGCCATAGAACGATTTTTGTAGTTTGCAAACAAGATTCTCTTCAGACTCTTTGATATAATTCCCAGGTTAAGTAATGTTCAAGTCCTCTTCAACGTCACTATTTAAAAAGGCAGTTTTGATGTCCATATGTCTAACAAACATCTTTTGTACAACAGCTATAACCATTAGAGTCCAAAATGTTGTCTGCTTAGTAATTTGAGAAAATGTGGAATCCTAATCTTCACCATATTTCTGAGACTATCCTTTTGCGACTAATCTTGCCTTAGATCTGTGAACCTTTCCTTCAAAGTCATACTTGGTCTTAAAAACTCATTTACATTTGATTGCTTTCTTGTGTTGTGGTAGTTAGGTGAGTTTCCAAGTTTGAAGTTAATGACAGGACTTAATTTCCTATTTAGCAGGTAGGAAACAGATATTGTTGCATCTCATCCCATGACTGCAGCTCTGACTCAGGTAGTGTTTTCACAAAGTAGGATAGAAGCTTAGCTGGTATAGCCTTGTTTGAGCTTGACCATCTCCTGACTTCAGGTTCACCTAATTTTTCTGTTGATTCTTAAGTGGTTGAAGAACCTAACCAAGCTTTAACATCTCTTTTCTTGTTATTTTGAAATTGTGACTGAGATTGTTGCTACTTCAGCTGGACTACTGTAATGATGACATGAAACTTGAGCGATATGAAGTTCTCATCAATCATTATATCTCTGCTTATTGTGACCTTGCTTGTGGGTGCAAAATCCTATATCCTTTCTTGGTTACACTGCAGCCCACCAGGATACCTTCTTTTGCATGAGATTCCCACTTGATACATTTTTCTTTGGGAATATGTACATATACTTTACTTCTGAATATTTTTATGTGTTGTAGTTCATGATTCTTGCTGTTCCATTGCTCAAATGTAGTTTTCTCAGTAGATTTACTTGGTAGTCTTTTTTGAAGATAGCAAGCTTTCATGATTGGTTCACCCAACTATGTTGGCAAATCTGGGTTAAATTGCATGCTTTCTCCACTTTCGCAAACTGTCCTGTTCCATCTTTCCACTACACCATTTTATTCAGGCTTGTAAGGCACAGTGGTCTGAAACATGATTCCATTTTTCCTTAAAACGTTTTGTGTGTCATTACTTATATATTCAGTTCTATTATCTGCACACAGAATTTCTGCAATTCTCTGAAATTTGCTATATACTTCAGTGAGATACATTTCAAGTTTCTCTGGAACTTTATCTTTGCTGTGAAGCAGACAGACAACGGTATATCTTGAAAAATCATCAATACATGTGAGAAAATTTCTCTTCTCTTCTTTCCAGGAGTTTGAGTACTCATTGGACCACAAACATCTGTGTGTATTAAGTGCAGAAGCTGTTCTGATTTTGTAGTATTGTTTTTAGGAAAGGATTTTTTTAACATTTTGGCCATGTGCACACGTTCAGGATTTTTAGCGTTTTTTTCGCGTTTTTTCGCTATAAAAACGTGATAAAAACGCGAAAAAAATGCTAACATATGCCTCCTATTATTTACAAGGAATTCCGCATTTTTTGTGCAAATGTTGCGATTTTTTCCGCGAAAAAATCGCATAGCGGAAAAAAAAGCAACATGTTCATTAAAAATGCGGAATTGCAGGGATTCCGCACACCTAGGAGTCCATTGATCTGCTTACTTCCCGCACGGGGCTGTGCACACCATGCGGGAAGTAAGCAGATTATGTGCGGTTGGTACCCAGGGTGGAGGAGAGGAGACTCTCCTCCACGGACTGGGCACCATATAAGTGGTCAAAAAATAAGAAATAAAATAAAAAATAGTCCTATACTCACCCTCGATGTCCCGCGCAGTGTTCCCGCCTCTCACCGCTGCATGCTGCCGTTCGGTTCCTGTAGCTGGTGTGCGGCGAAGGACCTTGCCGATGACGTCACTGTCCTGTGATTGGTCGTGAGCGGTCATGTGACCGCTCACGTGACCGTGACGTCACGGAAGGCCCTGTGCGCACAGACCAGCTATAGGAAGACGAACGGACGCCGCTGATGAGATGTCTGGGTGAGTATAAGCATTTTTTTATTTTTTTTATTATTTTTAAACATTCTATCTTTTACTATAGATGCTGCATAAGCTGCATCTATAGTAAAAAGTTGGTCACACTTGTCAAACAGTATGTTTGACAAGTGTGACCAACTTGTTAGTCAGTTTTCCAAGCGATGCTACAGATCGCTTGGAAAACTTTAGCATTCTGCAAGCTAATTACGCTTGCAGAATGCTAAAAAAATGCGAAAAAAACGGAAAAAAACCGCAAAAAAAAAAATGCGGATTTCTTGCAGAAAATTTCCGGTTTTCTTCAGGAAATTTCTGCAAGAAATCCGCAACGTGTGCACATGGCCTTTCTCTTTAAGACAGCTGGTACATCTCATTGTCTGATCAAAACCAATCATCAAGTTATTTTTTCTTCTGCTAGTGTATGACTTTCTTTTGAGAAGATACAAGTGTCATGTAACTTCATTTCCTTGTGTTGTGAGTTTCTTCTCTGATAACAGATTGCTTTCAAGACGAGGGACATAGCGCATGTCCTTTACTTGGATCTTTCTGCTTTGTGTTGGAGAGACTTGACAATTAATGTAACCATTTCCTATTCCCTCTGAATTCATATACTGACTATTAGCCAAGATCACTTTGTCTGACTTACTTTGGTCAAGGTTAGAGAATAAGCTTCTGTAATTCGTCAAAAGTAGTGTTGAGCGATACCTTCCGATACTTGAAAGTATCGGTATCGGATTGTATCGGCCGATATCCGAAAAATATCGGATATCGCCGATACCGATACCTGATACCAATACAAGTCAATGGGACACAAATATCGGAAGTGATCCTGGATGGTTCCCAGGGTCTGAAGGAGAGGAAACTCTCCTTCAGGCCCTGGGATCCATATTCATGTGTAAAATAAAGAATAAAAATAAAAAATAGGGATATACTCACCCTCTGACGCGCCCTGGTGGTAACTGCTGCCACCGGCAGCCTCCGTTCCTAAGAATGAGCGAGTGAAGGACCTTCGATGACGTGGCGGCTTGTGATTGGTCACGTGACCGCTCATGTGACCGCTCACGCGACCAATCACAAGACCGCGACGTCATCGCAGGTCCTTCACTCGCTCATTCTTAGGAACGGAGGCTGCCGGTTGCAGCGGTTACCACCAGGGCACGTCAGAGGGTGAGTATATCGCTATTTTTTATTTTTATTCTTTATTTTACACATGAATATGCATTCCGATCCCGAGTCCCGATATCGCAAAAATATCGGAACTCGGTATCGGAATTCCGATACCGCAAATATCGGCCGATACCCGATACTTGCGGTATCGGAATGCTCAACACTAGTCATAAGACTAGTTGCCTGAGAGTCTATACTCCATGCATGCTTTGACATACTTGCATTAATAGTAAACACTTCAGCACTTGAAGTGTCATATTCTTTAATAATGGCACTTTTAGCCCTTTGATTATTTTGCTGTTTCAGCTGATTATTTCTAGCTTTCCAGACTCTGCAGTCAGCCTTTAGGAGCCCTGATTTCTTGCAGACTATTCACTCACATGTTTCCTTCTAATGGCTTTTATTTTTGGGCTAATTCTTGGGTTTCTAAAGTGGATTTTGCTTTCTAAACCCCACTGCTGCTTACACTTTCTGCCTTTTGCTTATACTCATCTACAAGCTTTCCTCTGACATACTCCAATGTAATCTCATAATCTGGCCCAAGTACTATTTTTAATGGATGAATGAGTGTGAGAAGTGGAGTCCCTCTTTACAGTCACCTTTGAGTCATGTGTGTTGCAAGATAGGGTGTTAATGACAGGTTACATTAAAAATAAAAAGGGCCAAGGCTGCTTATCCTGTAAAATAACAAACCAAGCATTTCTTAGCTACTATTCTCCTTGCCGCTCCAGCACTTTTCTCCTAACTGCTTTGCTGTGTTGTTTGTTTACATCAGTTCTATAGCACATAATTGCTGCAATCAATTAATAAGGGTTGCAAGAAGGTAGAAGTGTTGCCCACATTTCCCTTGAAGACATGTATATCAATGTAATGTGAAATGATGTGTAGTAGCATAGAAGGTGTGTTCTGCCCAGCACTAGAAAGTTGACAGGAATAGTTGGAATTAATAGTTGGGACTAGCCCATGGGGAGGAGTTTAGTGTGGGCACAATAGAGAGTTTCCAGGTTGAATAGGGAGAGTTTCCAGGTTGAGATAGGGCCTAGGTTGCCGGAGAAGCAGACTTATGGTCTGACTAAGAAGCAGAACAGCATGAAGTGGGTGTCCCTGAAGTGAGCAGAGACTGTTATGATCCTTAGTGGCTGAGGATCACGAATAGACCAGCAAGTGAATAAACTAAGGACAAGCTCTAGGGAGATGGTAACTGGACTGATCGCAAATCTGAACCTATCCAAAACAACTAGAGGTAGCTGGTGAACGTGCCTAAAAAAATTCCTAGACATCTCGAGCCAGCCTGAGGAACTAGCTACCCCTAAAGAGAAAGAAAGACCTCGCTTGCCTCCAGAGAAATAATCCCCAAAGATATAGAAGCCCCCAACAAATATTAACGGTGAAGTAAGAAGAAGGCACATACGTAGGGATGAAATCAGATTCAGCAAAAGAGGCCCACTAGTAATAGAAAGCAGAAAATAGAGCAGGGGTCTATGCGATCAATAAAAAACCCTTACAAAATATCCATCCTGAGATTTCAAGAACCCACGCACCAACTAATGGTGTGTGAGGAGAAACTCAGTCCACTAGAGCATCCAGCAAGCGAGGGAATCACATTTTAGCAAGCTGGACAAGAAAACATGATAAACACTGCTGATCAAAAAATGAGCAAACAAAACTTAGCTTGTCCTGGATGGACTGGGAGCAAGGTAGTCAGAAGGAATCTGAGTAGCACTGATTACATCGACAGCCGGCAACAAGTGGAAGTAAAACAGAGCTATATAGGAACCTCCCAGAGGATAACAAACCAGCTGATAGCCAGAGACCAGCAGGATAACAAACAAAGCCACCAGGGGGAGCCCAAAGCAAAAGTCACACCATACCACCAGTGACCACAAGAGGGAGCCCGAAAACAGAGTTCACAACAGTACCCCCCCTTAAGGAGGGGTCACCGAACCCTCATGAAAACCCCTAGGGCGTTCAGGATGAGCCACATGGAAGGCACGAACCAAATCGGCCGCATGAACATCAGAGGCGGCAACCCAAGAATTATCCTCCTGACCATAGCCCTTCCACTTGACCAAATACTGGAGCCTCCGTCTAGAAACACGAGAATCAAAGATCTTCTCCACCACGTATTCCAATTCTCCCTCAACCAGCACCGGGGCAGGAGGCTCAACCGGAGGAACCACAGGTACCACATACCTCCGCAACAACGAGCGATGGAACACATTATGAATAGCAAATGATGCCGGGAGGTCCAGACGGAATGACACAGGGCCAAGGACTTCCAGAATCTTATAAGGACCGATAAACCGAGGCTTGAACTTAGGAGAGGAGACCTTCATAGGAACGAAGCGAGAAGACAACCACACCAAGTCCCCAACGCGAAGTCGGGGACCCACACAGCGACGGCGGTTGGCAAAGAGCTGAGCCTTCTCCTGTGACAAGTTCAAATTGTCCACCACATGATTCCAAATCTGATGCAACCTATCCACCACAACATCCACTCCAGGACAGTCAGAAGGCTCCACCTGACCCGAGGAAAAACGAGGATGAAACCCCGAATTACAAAAAAAAGGAGAAACCAAAGTAGCAGAACTAGCCCGATTATTAAGGGCAAACTCGGCCAACGGTAAAAAAGTAACCCAGTCGTCCTGGTCAGCAGAAACAAAACATCTTAAATAAGTCTCCAAGGTCTGATTAGTTCGCTCGGTTTGGCCATTCGTCTGAGGATGGAAGGCCGACGAAAAAGACAATTCAATGCTCAACTTAGCACAAAAGGTCCGCCAAAATCTAGACACAAACTGGGATCCTCTGTCAGAAACAATGTTCTCAGGAATCCCGTGCAAACGAACCACATTTTGAAAAAAAAGTGGAACCAACTCGGAGGAGGAAGGCAACTTAGGCAAGGGCACCAAATGGACCATCTTAGAAAAACGATCACACACCACCCAGATGACAGACATTCTCTGAGAGACAGGGAGATCTGAAATAAAATCCATGGAAATGTGCGTCCAAGGCCTCTTCGGGACAGGCAAAGGTAACAGCAAACCACTGGCACGAAAACAGCAAGGCTTCGCCCGAGCACAAATTCCACAAGACTGCACAAAGGAACGCACATCCCGCGACAAGGAAGGCCACCAAAAAGACCTGGCCACCAAGTCTCTGGTACCAAATATTCCAGGATGGCCCACCAACACCGAAGAATGAACCTCGGAGATGACTCTGTTGGTCCATCTATCCGGGACAAACAGTCTCTCCGGTGGACAGCGGTCAGGTCTATCCACCTGAAACTCTTGCAGCACACGTCACAAATCTGGGGAGATGGCAGACAAAATCACCCCTTCTCTAAGGATACCAGCCGGCTCTGAATCTCCAGGAGAGTCAGGCACAAAACTCCTAGAAAGAGCATCAGCCTTCACATTCTTCGAACCCGGCAGGTACGAGACCATGAAATCAAAACGAGAGAAAAACAACGACCAACGAGCCTGTCTGGGATTCAGCCGCTTGGCCGACTCGAGATAAATTAAATTCTTGTGGTCAGTCAAGACCACCACACGATGTTTAGCTCCCTCGAGCCAATGTCGCCACTCCTCAAATGCCCACTTCATAGCCAACAGCTCCCGATTACCGACATCATAATTCCGCTCGGCAGGCGAAAAGTTTCTTGAAAAGAAAGCACATGGCTTCATCACAGAGCCATCGGGGCTTCTCTGCGACAAAACAGCCCCCGCTCCAATCTCGGAAGCATCAACCTCCACCTGGAAGGGAAGAGAGACATCTGGCTGACATAAGACCGGAGCCGAAGAAAACCGACGCTTCAGCTCCCGAAAGGCCTCCACAGCCGCAGAAGACCAATTAGTCACATCAGAACCCTTCTTGGTCAAATCTGTCAAAGGCTTAACAACGCCAGAAAAATTAGCTATGAAGCGACGGTAAAAATTAGCAAAACCCAAGAACTTCTGAAGACTCTTAACAGATGTAGGCTGCATCCAGTCATGAATAGCCTGAACCTTGACTGGGTCCATCTCAATAGTAGAAGGAGAAAAAATGAAACCCAAAAAAGAAATCTTCTGGACTCCAAAAAGACATTTTGAGCCCTTCACAAATAAAGCATTGTCACGTAGGACCTGAAAGACCATCCTGACCTGCTTAACATGAGACTCCCAATCATCCGAAAAGACCAGAATATCATCCAGATACACAATCATAAACTTATCCAGATATTCACGGAAGATGTCATGCATAAAGGACTGAAAGACTGAAGGAGCATTAGAAAGTCCAAAAGGCATCACCAAGTACTCAAAATGGCCTTCAGGCGTATTAAATGCAGTTTTCCATTCATCACCCTGTTTTATACGCACAAGGTTATACGCACCACGAAGATCTATCTTGGTGAACCAACTAGACCCCCTAATGCGAGCAAACAAATCAGTTAACAATGGCAAAGGATACTGAAATTTGACCGTGATTTTATTCAAAAGGCGATAATCAATACAGGGTCTCAGGGAACCATCCTTTTTAGCCACAAAAAAGAATCCTGCACCAAGAGGGGATGAGGACGGGCGAATATGTCCCTTCTCTAAAGACTCCTTTATATAACTCCGCATGGCAGCATGCTCCGGCACAGATAAATTGAAAAGTCGTCCCTTAGGAAACTTACTACCAGGAATCAAATTTATAGCACAATCACAGTCCCTATGAGGAGGTAGAGAATTGAGTTTGGGCTCCTCAAATACATCCTGGTAGTCTGACAAAAACGTAGGGACTTCAGAAGGAGTGGACGAAGCAATTGACACCACAGGAGCGTCACCATGAATTCCCTGACAACCCCAACTTGACACCGACATAGCTTTCCAATCCAGGACTGGATTATGAGTCTGCAACCATGGTAGACCCAACACGACGACATCATGCAAATTATGCAGTACAAGAAAGCGAATCACCTCCTGATGAACAGGAGTCATGCACATGGTCACTTGTGTCCAGTACTGAGGTCTATTCGTAGCCAATGGTATAGAATCAATTTCCCTTAGTGGAATAGGGAATTTTAAAGGCTCCAAATCAAAACCACAGCGCCTGGCAAATGACCAATCCATCAGACTCAGGGCGGCACCTGAATCTACAAAAGCATTAACCGGGTAAGATGACAGGGAACAAATCAGGGTAACAGACAAAATGAACATAGGCTGTAAAGTACCAATGGTGACAGATTTATCAACCTTTTTTTTGTGCTTAGAGCATGCTGAGATAACATGAGCTGAGTCACCACAGTAAAAGCACAACCCATTTTGCCGTCTATAATTTTGCCGTTCACTTCTGGTCAGAATTCTGTCACATTGCATAGATTCAGGTGTCTGTTCAGAAGACACCGCCAAATGGTGCACAGGTTTGCGCTCCCGCAAACGCCGATCAATCTGAATGGCCAGAGTCATTGACTCATTCAGACCTGCAGGCGTAGGGAACCCCACCATGACATTCTTAATGGCTTCAGAAAGACCTTCTCTGAAATTTGCAGCCAGGGCACACTCATTCCACTGAGTAAGCACCGACCATTTCCGAAATTTCTGGCAGTACACCTCTGCTTCATCTTGCCCCTGCGAGAGGGCCAATAACGTTTTTTCAGCCTGGTTCTCAAGATTAGGTTCCTCATAGAGCAATCCAAGGGCTAGAAAAAATGCATCTACACTAAGCAATGCAGGATCCCCTGGCGCCAATGCGAAGGCCCAATCTTGGGGGTCACCACGCAAAAAGGAAATGATAATCTTAACTTGCTGAATGGCATCACCAGAGGAACGAGGTTTCAAAGAAAGAAACAACTTACAATTGTTCCTAAAATTCAAGAACCTAGATCTATCTCCAGAAAACAACTCCGGAATAGGTATTCTAGGCTCTGACATGGGACTGTGAACAACAAAATCCTGAATACTTTGAACCCTAGCAGCAAGATGATCCAGACTGGAAGCCAAGCTCTGGACATCCATGTCAGCAGCTGAACTCAGAGCCACACCAAGATTAAGAGGAGGAGAGAAGCTAGCCACAGCAGCTAGACACACGGTAACAAAAACAAAAAAACAAAAAAAATTCTCAAGGCTTCTTTTCTCCTGCTTCTGCCATGCAATTAACACTTTACTGGCCGACTGTACTGTTATGATCCTTAGTGGCTGAGGATCACGAATAGACCAGCAAGTGAATAAACTAAGGACAAGCTCTAGGGAGATGGTAACTGGACTGATCGCAAATCTGAACCTATCCAAAACAACTAGAGGTAGCCGGTGAACATGCCTAAAAAAATTCCTAGACGTCTCGAGCCAGCCTGAGGAACTAGCTACCCCTAAAGAGAAAGAAAGACCTCGCTTGCCTCCAGAGAAATAATCCCCAAAGATATAGAAGCCCCCAACAAATATTAACGGTGAAGTAAGAAGAAGGCACATACGTAGGGATGAAATCAGATTCAGCAAAAGAGGCCCACTAGTACTAGAAAGCAGAAAATAGAGCAGGGGTCTATGCGATCAATAAAAAACCCTTACAAAATATCCATCCTGAGATTTCAAGAACCCACGCACCAACTAATGGTGTGTGGGGAGAAACTCAGTCCACTAGAGCATCCAGCAAGCGAGGGAATCACATTTTAGCAAGCTGGACAAGAAAACATGATAAACACTGCTGATCAAAAAATGAGCAAACAAAACTTAGCTTGTCCTGGATGGACTGGGAGCAAGGTAGTCAGAAGGAATCTGAGTAGCACTGATTACATCGACAGCCGGCAACAAGTGGAAGTAAAACAGAGCTATATAGGAACCTCCCAGAGGATAACGAACCAGCTGATAGCCAGAGACCAGCAGGATAACAAACAAAGCCACCAGGGGGAGCCCAAAGCAAAAGTCACACCATACCACCAGTGACCACAAGAGGGAGCCCGAAAACAGAGTTCACAACAAGAGACCAAGGCAATGGATAGTGTGATTCAGAGTAGAAGTGAAGAAAAAGTGTTAAAAGGAGTGAGTGATTCTATGGAGACAGAGTTTTCTGACAGTCAAGTTATGGAGGGGTGCTGAGAAGGAAAGTGGAATAAAGAAAGAGAGTGTGGTAGTTCCAAGTCGTCGGCAAGCAGAGAAGCTAAGTAATGGCCATAGCGGCATAAGAAGCTCCCTTAAGCGGAAAAGGATGCAGAACTGTGAGTTGAAGAATATGATTATCGCTTACCAGTTAGAGGTACTGTTGTTGAGGACTAGGGAAGCTCTTGAAGTGCTGTACTGGGTGGTGAAGAAGCTAGAGTGTGGCTAATGAACAAAGGCAGAAAGGAAGGAACAGGAATGCGCATGAAGATGCTCTATGTTTTAAGAGAAACGACCATGAAGTTATACACCCTCTATCCACTGTACATACAGTACTTCTCACTTAATTGTCCAGCAAAAGACAGTTTATTTATGAAGGATCGTCTCCCTCATTGAGTGCTACAACATCTGGTCCTGGCCAGCCAAAGTCACCAGTGGTCTGTAATGGCGTAGTGTCTCCATAGCTAAAATCCACACACCCAGCCAGGACCCCTATTTTTATGCAGCGTGCAGTGGCAAGAAACACGAGTATGTTGCCCACGGCTAACACCCCACGCCAAGTTACATGGTCATTAGAAATCCCCATCAGATCTCAGTGCTGCAGCTTTGCCAACAGGATAGTAAGCTGCAGAGGAGCGGTAAGGGAAACAGAGGGACATACTGCTTACATTCAGTTTTTTTACTTGGTGAGCAGCCTTGGTCCTGGTTCTTAACCCTTTACGACCTATGACCTACGACATCTTTCCAGACACATGACAGCTAATTTTACCCAGTAATTAGCATAACCCTAATCCCAGTTTTAAAATTGATTTATGGACTTATAGAGGGAGTTGAAGCTCCAATCTGCCAAGCGACAGCCTCAAAATCTTAATTATTTATAGATGATCTGCAAAGGGGAGTGGACCAAAATTCCTCATCATCAACTACAAAAAACATCTGACTGCTGTGCTTGCCAACAAGGGTTTTGCCACCAAGTACAAAGTCTTGTTTTCCAGAGGGATTAAATACTTAATTCTCCCTGCAAAATGCAAACAAATTTATATAATTTATATAATGTGATTTTCTGGATTATATTTTTGATATTCTATCTCTCAATGTAAAAATTAAACTACCCTTAAAATTATAGACTGTTCAAGTCTTTGTCAGTGGGCAAACTTACTGAATACTTATTTCCCCCACTGTATATATACATACATACATATGTATAATGTATTTACAGTATAATTAACTAGCAAGTGAATATATCTAATGAATGTAAAGTGTGTATAATGAGTGTTTGTATCTGAATATTTGTGCACTGTAATTCTTATATTTGGGCATTTATATACATAAATCAGTGCATCATTGACTCATCTGAAATGTGACATTTTGACTCCAGAATGACAGTGGTGAATTGTTCTGAAGCATAACAAACTGGGCAACCCAGTGATGTATGTGTAAAATCCATAAGCAAACTAAAGGTGACAGCGCAATCTATCGATACAAAGTGCATATTGACAAATGCATGAATATCAGTGTAATTGCATAGTGCCTTAACCAAGGATTCACATTCCCAGAAAACAAGAAACATTCATTAAATGGGTTTTTCCACAAACAAAACTTCATATTAATCAACAGGTATTGGAATAATAATAACTTCCACAATTAAATGTGGTTAAAAAATGTTCCTGTGCTGAGATAATCTTATAAATGTGCCCCTGCTGTGTACTGTGTAATGGTTATGTCTGACTGTGCAGGAGCATGGACTGATCATACCACATCTCCTGAGCAAGGGGGTGGGGAGTATACGGGTATTATAACATGGGATCATAAACTGTTTTCTTTGAAGTTAAAGGAAATTTGTCACCCCCCACATTGCATTTGTCTTTCGGCCACTGGGGGAAACGCTAACTTCCATCTTTATCCCCTGATGAACCCTCCATTTACCCAGAGGGGGAAATGCGTCGAGTGCATATTATCTATGGCTGATAAGTGTTATGACTATTTTCTGCTATTGAGCATGGCAGCATTGTCTGAAATTAGTCTGTTCTAACTCCATATGACCGGCTTTAACATGTGGGCGCTGTGTATTTTTTGTGGTACTGTCTGTATTCTACTATAATTTAAGTCATTACTAGTGATGGGCGAGCACTAAAATGCTCAGGTGCTCAGTGCTCGGGTCAAGCAAATTAGAATACTCGGGTACTCGAACAGAACAATGAGCCGAATATAAGTCTATGGGAGACCCGAGTATTTTTACAGCGATCCCCCCGGGGGTCCTTTTAAGGTCTAAAAACGTCTGAAAATGATAGAAACACTGCTCAAATGATACAGGGACCTTATGGGGATCGCCCCTGGAAGCATTCCTGACTCCTAGTTCACAGCATTAATCATTTTTTTCCGAGAATCATGCCATTTTTCCCAGTGCCACAAAAAACACATGAAAGCCAAACCAAAACGGGTTTTGCTTGGAAATATGTCAATGTACATCCTTTGCAGGTTAATGACTTGCCTGTAAGGCCAAATATTTAACCTCAGACCGAAAATTTCCTCTCCCACTTAGGCTTAGTTCAGACGATGTGTTTTTGAAGCGATTTTCCACTTTAACATTGCTTTCAACCACTACAGATGCGTTCACTGGGAAATGTCATTGTAACATTTAACAACCCTAGCTGGCCATGTGGTGTGTGACACATAAGCAGACCCATCTTGTTTCGTGTACGAAGGAGGGACTGTTAAAGTCACAGAGCCTCTTTTTACTGGTGCATCAGGCGGCATTAATCTTCTTAAAGGGCCATTATGAAACAGTAGGTCTCCTAAGCTGTTGTAGCCTATGCTGTGAGTGGATGGGCTGCCAAGAACTACGACTCACCACAATACCCCTGTCATAAGATGTCCAGGGGGGACTCCTGAAAAAATGTTGCATTGAATGCAAGGCCTGCCATGCTACCAATTCATATGCCCCCCTTACGCCTTGGAACCCACATACTGTATGGGCCCATGAAAATCCACTTCACAATATGCATTTTGTGCTCCATACTCCTTTGTTTTATACATTGGCAGGAAGGCCAGCTCTGCTGCATAGTCATATGCACCCCATCAGGCCTTGGAACCCACATACTGGATGGGCCCATGAAAATCCACTTCACAATATGCATTTTGTGCTCCATACTCTTTTGTTTTATACATTAGCAGGAAGGCGAGCCCTGCTGCATAGTCAGTCATATGCACCCTATTAGGCCTTGGAACCCACATACTTGATGGGCACAGGAAAATTCACTCCTATTTTTTAATGGTATGATGGCTCTCTCTTTGCACAATTATTTACAGGAGAATTTGGCAATTTTATTTGACATGTTTTTAACACGAAGGTTCAGATACGGCTGTAAAAAACGTTAATACTTCCAATACAACGCAATTTTATTGCAAACGACAAAATTCAAGGAATAGTATGATTGAATAGTGTGAGTGCGTACACTTTTGTATGTGTTAACATACACAGGTTAAGAAGTACATATAAGGATTAAATAAATATAGTGATTACGTATATATGAAGATTAACTACATACAGTATACTTAGATCATCACCAAGAGGCTTTTAAACATCATCTGTCTAGAATATCAGAGAAGCAACACCAAGACAGAGAACCCCTGGAAGATTACCTACACTGCATGGGCGTCCCTAATTATGCAGGTATCAGCACACTGTACATGTACAGGTACCCAGTTTTGGCATCTGTCTTAGTCATGTTTCTCTGGTCTTATATAGTGAATAACACTATGTGGTAACTCTAGTTTCACCCACACCTTCAAGTGGACACATTTCAAGGTTGGATGAAACTGAGATATCATGGAGTCATCAGTCGAGGGGCCATAAACCCCTAGAAAATAAAAGCCACAAGGAGTTAGATCAAACTACCACCGGCATAGTTTCAGTAAACCTTAATGTTTTACAATGACAAACAGCAAACATATAGAGGCTTAGAACTGTTTGTGAAGTGAATAAACAAACATTTATCAAGATTGTGTCACTATGAGCATTGTCTGTCACATCTCTAAATGTTTTACAAGAAATGCAGCTATGTGATTGTCTGAATGCATTTGGTATACAGTATTTCAATCATGTTTACAAATCGCCATTTGTATATTCTGTACATTTGAGGCAGACAAAGTTAAGGCTCGCAAGGAGAGAAACGAATATAGTGCACAAAGCTATATTTTTAATGAACTACTGAGGAAATTTAACATCATTGCATTATCAAATTTATATGAAGTGTATTGTGTCCAATGTTAGCAACCAGGCAACACAAAAAGGAGCTTTTCAAGTAAGCTCTTTAAGGTACACAAATGTTATGAAGTATTTCCAACTAGGATATGGTTTCACCAATGTGAGGTACCTTTTTGTAAAAATAGACTAGTGCCATCACAGCCCCCCTTGACCAAACTTCACCGGCCTATAACAGTAGGAAGTACATTCACCCTGGTGATCTGGTGGCAGTTAAACAAGAGACATTGCAGGAGACAGAGTTAAGAAGTAGGCCCAATGGAATGCCATGCCCAATTCCCCAATGTGGGGTCCTTTTTGGACTGATTAAAATAGTGCCATCACAGCCCCCTAGCCCTAAATGCACCGTACAGACCACGTTCACTCTGGTGATCTCCTGGCAGGAGCAGGACAGATTGCAGGAGACCGAGTTAAGAAGCAGGCCCAAAATAATGTCATGCCCAATTCCCCAATGTGCTGTCCTTTTTGGACTTAAAAATATAGTGCCATCACAGCCCACTAGCCCAAAATTCACTGACCTATAACTGTACTGAGCACATGCACCCTGGTCATCTAGTGGCAGTTAAAGGACACATTGCAGGAGACAGACTTAAGAAGTAGGCCCAATGTAATGTAATGCCCAATTCCCCAATGTGGGGTCCTGTTTTTACAAAATAAAATAGTGCCTTCACAGCCCCTTTGCCCAAAAATCACTGGCCTATAACAGTACAGAGCACGTTCACCCTGGTCATCTAGTGGTTCTGGATGATGAGGATAAGGAGGAGGAGAACATCAAACAGACCAAATGTGGAAGCCTATACCCATGTGTGGTTGTGAAGAAATGCATGAGAATACACCTCCCCAAAAGAGAGAATGTATTTGAGGTTATGTTTCGCTGGTTTCACTCGGTGGTGTACAGAAGTCTTTCCCAATCCAGGCCTTGTTCATTTTTATAAGAGTCAGCCTGTCAGCATTTTCAGTTGACAGGTGGATGCACTTATCTGTGATAATTCCACCAGCAGCACTAAAAACCCGCTCTGACAGAAAGCTAGCAGCAGGGCAGGCCAGGACCTCCAATGCACAGAGAGCCAGTTCATGCCACGTGTCCAGCTTGGATAACCAATAATTAAAAGGCACAGAGGAATCACGGAGGACGTTTGTACGATCTGCAAGGTACTCCCTCACCATCTTCCCAAACATTGCACTTCTTGTGACAGCACCCCTTGCCTCTGTGCTGCCACGATGGGAGGGTCTGAGAAAACTGTCCCAGAACTTTGCCATTGTTCCCCTGCCTGAGCTGGATTGTACTTCTGTCTCTCTCGCTTGGACTCCTTGGTTGTACAACAATCTCTGACATCTGCTGCCAGCGTTCTCACATGGGAATGTTCTAAGTAATTCCACTACACGGGTCCTCTGGTACTGCAACATTTTAGTACACCTCTGTGCCTCAGGCAGAAGAGATGGAAAGTTCTCCTTGTAGCATGGGTCTAGAAGTGTCACCTACCAGTAATGAATGTCACCCAAAATTTTGATAATCTGAGGGTCACGTGAAATGCAGCGCAACATAAAGTCAGCCATGCGTGCAAGACTGCTAACAGGCAAGACTTCCGTATCTTCACCAACCAGACGACTGACCATGCTGTCCTCCTCCTCCTCATCCTCCTCCTGCCTGTCCTCAGGCCATCCCCGCTGAACAGAAGCTAATACACATGTGTTTGTAGTACCATCTATAGCGCATGACAGTAGCTCCTGTTCTTCCTCCTCCTCATTGCCTACCAATCCACGTTGAGAAGACATGAGGCTGGGCTGAGTGTAATCCCCCTGTATGTTTCCTTGCTCCATGTTCTCGTGATCCACCTGCAATGCATCCTCTTTGATTGTGAGCAGAGAGTTTTTCAGTATGCTGAGAAGCGGGATGGTGACACTACTTATGGCATCTGAAAACAAAAAGGATATTAAACCGCACCCTCTACCCATATGCCTTCCATAGGCATTTGTGGCGCACGTCAGTGCCAGGGGGTCAACCCAGCCAGAAAGTCCAATGTAAATCCCAGAAAAAAGGAAAAGACAGCGCCACAGCAGTCAGTGAAAAAATGACTTACATCTTTATTCTGCCCTCTGCGGCGACGTTTCGGTATATCAACCTTTATCAAGCACTTATGGCATCATCGCCGCTCACCATCTTGGTGCAGTCCTCAAAGTTTTGGAGGATGTTACATATGTCTGACATCCATGTCCACTCCTGAGGTCTTATGTGTGGAGTCTGACATGAAATTCGACGGCCTTGTTGATGTTGGTAGTCAACAACGGCCATCTTCTGCTCACAAACCCTTTCCAACATATGCAGCGTAGAGTTCCAGCATGTGGGGACATCACACAACAGTCGGTGAGCTGGAAGCTGAAAATGCTGCTGAAGCATGGCAAGGGTGGCTGAAGCTGTAGTTGACTTTCTAAAATGGGCAGAGAGATGGCATACTTTCACTAGCAGATCCGGCAGCTCCGGGTAGCTTTACAGAAAACGTTGAACCACGAGGTTAAGCACATGGGCCAAGCATGGTACGTGTGTGAGCTCACCTTGCCTCAGAACCATCACCAGGTTATGGCCATTGTCACACACGACCATGTCTGGCTGTAGGTTCAGCGGTGTCATCCAAAAATCTGACTGCTCTTTCAGCGCTGTCCACAACTCTTCTGCATTGTGCGGTTTGTCACCTAGGCAGATTAGCTTCAGCACAGCCTGTTGCCGCTTGGCTGAGGCATTGCTGTAGTGCTTCCAGTTTCTGACTGATGTGTTGATTTCAGAGATGAAGGATGAGGAGGAGGTGGTGCAGGAGTTGTAGACTGTGGGGGCAACCCTGATTGACGTAGGGCCAGCAATCCTTGGCGTGGGGAGGATGTGTTTCATCCCAAGGTTTCCACTATTTAACCTAGTGTGCCGTCATTGAGATGTACCATCCCTGCCCACAAGCACTTGTCCATGTGTCCGTGGTTAGGTGGACTTTCCCTGTAACAGCATTGTTGAGGGCACAGGTAATGTTGTGGGACACATGCTGGTGTAATGCCGGTACATCACACCGGGAGAAATAGTGGCGACTGGAGACCGAGTACCTTGGGACGGCCGACGCCATCAGGTTGCAGAAAGCTTCCATCTCAACAAGTCAGGCTGGTTGTTTTGTTACCCCTGCTGATGCGGACAGGTGCTGCAAATGGCCTGTTTGGGGTTATCGGCAGAGTCTTTAATAAATAACCAGACTCGGGAAGATCTAACAGTTGGAATGGCAACTTCCCTCATGTTGGTGTTACTGGGAACGGATGCACGCCTTCTGTCTGTGGCCACCACACTGCTTCTTCCTGCCTGTTGGGGGATATGCCTCCTTCCCCATTTGTGCTGCTGTCCTCGCTATGCATGTCCCCCTGCCAGGTTGGGTCAGTCACTATGCCATCCACCACATCGTCTTCCACATCCGCACCCTGCTCCTCCTCCTAACTTTCTGGCAATTGTGTCCCATCATCGTCCACCTCTTGTGACACTTTCCCACCATCGCCTTCGTGTGACCGGGGCTGGTCAAAGCTTTGGGCAGCTCTACATGCAATCTCATCTTTCCCCACTTCAAATAGACAGGCAGAGATATATTAATCTTGAAATGGAAAACTGAACAGCTCTTCAGAGTGTCCAAGTGTGGGATCAGTTGTCTCAGGGCACTCGGCATGGTGGGAAGAAAGAGGATAAGTGTGAGGAATATCCTGGCCACACTCATGGCTAGTCAGACTTGACCATACTCTACTCTAGTAGGTTTCCACCCTCCTCCTCTCCCAAATCCACTAAGTTTCCCCCTTTTCTCTTAGCCCTGCGATTGAGGTATTCACTAAATGTGTTAGTGAGGATTTCAAGAAACTTTCAACTAGGCGACAATATGATAATTTGACCCATGCTGATCGTATTGCTCTATCACAACTTTAAACGTTATCTGATGTTGTGTTAAAACAGGCAGACAAGGGGGGGAACATTGTGATCTGGCCGCAGGACAAATACGAATGGGAGGCATTTAGACAATTGAGAGTTTCTGAGACATATTCCAGGTTATCATTTAACCCTCTAAATGCTTTCTCCCTCGATCTCCAAAAGATCTTGGTTAGAGCTCTGGATGGGGATATAATCATGAGACAAGTTCTGGATGGACTCACTGTGAAGTCTCCAAAAATTCCAACATTTTATTTACTCCCTAAGATCCACAAGAATGCCCTTGACCCTCCAGGGCGCCCAATTGTGTCTGGCATTGGGGTCTCTGTAACCCAATTTGCCAATTTATTGATGTCTACTTGAAACCCATAGTGGAAACTTTACCATCATTTGTACGGGACACCACAGATGCCCTGGCTAGGGTCGACGGCATTCTTGTGGACCATGATACATTTATGGTTACTGCCAACGTGAAGAGCCTTTATACATGCATTGACCATGAGCATGGCATAGATGCGGTCCGCCTCTTCCTGGGGCCTCTGACCGCGACGGTCCCTTGTGTGGATTTATCCTTGAGCTGCTGCGCTATGTCCTTACCCACAACTTCTTTGTCTATAAAGATCATTTTCATCTGCAGAAGCATGGCACAGCCATGGGCGCGGCCTGTGTGCCCTCATATGCTAATCTCTTCCTGGGGTCCTGGGAGAGATCCCTCTTTGGCGATGGGGGCCCACCGGCCGCCTCCCATGTGCTGTGCTGGCACAGATATATAGATGATATTTTTTTCCAGTGGGACGGGACGGTGCAGCTGCTTGGGGACTTTATCAAGACGCTGAATCAGAATTCCCTAAATATTCACCTCACATATACTTATGATGTGAAAAAGGTCAACTTTCTGGGGATTTCCCCTCAATGACTGCTAGAAGATCAAAAAATCTTAAAGATCTTCTAGTGAGCAGCCATTATTTTCCTACTCCTAACAATCCATTTGGCTCCAGGGGCCCAACTTTGGGCTCTATACCATGTGGTTGCTGTCTTGCCTGC
This sequence comes from Ranitomeya variabilis, assembly GCF_051348905.1. Classification (NCBI taxonomy): domain Eukaryota; kingdom Metazoa; phylum Chordata; class Amphibia; order Anura; family Dendrobatidae; genus Ranitomeya; species Ranitomeya variabilis. Next base: position 189,882,846 of record NC_135232.1, read on the forward strand.
ACAAATGTCCTGCGCTGCTCCACATTCAGCTCCTCTGATGGCCAGCGGGAATTTGACATTTGACACAGGATATCATGCAGTAGCACGACTTTGATCTATTACGCAACATGTGGCTGTTCTAAAATTTATATAGGACTTACATCTAGGGAGCTGAGAATATGTATACGGGAGCATGTTCGGGACATTTGTGTGGCCAAGACAGCGACCGACCCCTCCCTCCTTAAGACGATCCCACGGCACTATAGACAGTATCATAATAGTGACCCCTAGTCATTTCAAGTGAGAGGGATCGATATTATTCATTTAGGGATCGGGGGGGAGATTATAAGAAAATATTGGCACAAGTAGAAGCCAAGTGGATTGTTTTATTGGACACCATGACTCCTAGGGGCTTAAATGAGTCATTGTCATTTGCGTCTTTCCTATAGATGTTTGCAATTTGGAATTCACCCCAACTGTGTTTCCGCCTCTTCGGGATTTTCTTTGTGTGTTTTTATGTCCTTTTACCCACGTTTTTCCCTCTTCCCCCATATGGTGTTGGTCTGTCCCCTTATTTTTAATTTAATTTTGTTTTTAATTACTTTATTGTTTCTATAATCCTTACAGCGGGACTGATTTTGTGGTCAGATTCTCTCTATGACGGACTTTGGAAGGATGGATTTACCATGTGTTTGAATATTCATTCTATTGGCCAATGGCGACACCAACATCCGCATAGCTACATATGAGATTCAATGGCATCTTTCAATATTTGGACAATGATTTATGTGATCTTGTTATTACGTTATTATGCTATATATCTGATACTGTTGCGGTGTATTTATGGTGTTATACCTTTGAAGCGGTGCTTGAAGGATTGGATGTAATGATACGTTATTTGCTATCTTAGTTCGGTCATAGGTTGAGGTAACGGTGGTTGTGCGCATGCGCGCCGCATCTCTGGATTCCTGGTGGACGGTGACGTATCTTCTTGCTTTGCTCGCACACGCAGGGATGTATTTTCTCTCCCCGCGTGTGCGCAGTGATCCGTGACGCCAAGCCGTGCCATTCAGGACCTGTGGGATGTGGTGCGCATGCGCTGCTTAGAAACTGCCATGATTGGCTCTGCCGATACCATGTGACATACCATGTGACCATAAAAGGTCCTTGCGGTTATACTTTGGCATTCCCCTTGATAAAGCGTTGTAGGGAGCACGCGAAACGCACGTCGAGGTCGCTTGGGGGTCGACTAACACCCCATCCGGTGTCTTTATTCTTCTGCCTGTGGTAAGTCCTCTCCTTGTAGAACTGTGTTTGGATGCAGTGACATCCCTTGTGAGAGAGGGGATCTATCCTAGTACTGTGATGCACCTTTGCACAAGCACTTTAAATGAATATCGATCTATCTGCACAATCGGGCAGTTGCAATGAGTGATCCCTTTACCCTTTTGTCTCTTTTTTCTGTATTTTGTTTCATTTTTTATTGATTAATTTGTGGTGATTTGTGATTATTGGGCTTTTGAACTTTCAATAAAATTGACATTTATTAACTGTATCTGATTATTCTTGTTCCTCTTACTTATATACAGACTTGACCGCTTGGAAGACAAGGTGGTGGTTGTGGCTAAGTGACTGGAAGTATTATCCGCTATTCAACCAACAACCGTTTCACACTGCTCTGGCTTCAATAATGGTGTGCTGCGGTCCCTTAGAAACTGGGACAGGAAGGTTGAGCGAGAACATGTGGGTCTTTGTTGTTGCCCATTTTCACCTTGGCCACGGCCTCGTCCTCTGGATGCACCTTCAGCATCACGTCCACTTCCCCGTCCCTTGCCTTATCCATTTTAAATGGACTACTGCACTATTTCAAATGCTCAACCCAAATGTCTTTATTAGTAGCAAAATAATATCTTATCAGTATGCCTGCAAATCAATGATTTTTCAAACCCAAACACCAGGCAGGCCTCAGCCTGACCTATCAGACTGTATTCAATTTTTTTGGGGCTTTTTTTTAAGTTAATTTATGCAAAATAGTGCTGTATATAATTTGAGTATAAGATAGCCAAAAAATAAGTACACCGGCCTACAATGCCCAAACTTGGAGAAGAGATAAATGAGGGCTCTCGTGGAAATACCACACTGGCAAATCTGTGGCCTGTTTATATTATTGTATGCTAAACAGTGCTGTATATAATTTCAGCAACACACAGCAAAAAAAAGTGGTCCTCCGGCCTACAATGACCAAACTTGGAGCACATAGATATATGAGGGCTCTCACGGAAATACCACACTGGCAAATATATGGCCTGTTTATATTATTGTATGCTAAATAGTGCTGTATATAATTTCAGTAACACAGCAAAAAGAGTGGTCCTCCGGCCTACAATGACCAAACTTGGAGCACGCAGATATATGACGGCTGTCACGGAAATACCACATTGGCAAATTTGTGGCCTTGTAATATTTTTTGATGCAAAAATAGTTCTGTATATAATTTCAGTAACACACAGCAAAAAAAGTGGTCCTCCGGCCTACAATGACCAAACTTGGAGCACGCAGATATATCACGGCTGTCACGGAAATACCACACTGGCAAATCTGTGGCCTTAGAATTTTTTTTATGCTTAATAGTGCTGTATAGAATTTGAGTATCAGACAGCCCAAAAATAAGTACACCGGCCTACAATGCAAAAACTTGGAGCACAGAGATATATGAGGCCTTTTTCGGTGAATTTAAAACATTAAAAAAAAAAAAGTGGCACAAGAGTAGCACACACAACTATGCTACATATGCCTGACAAACTAAGATTTTTCAACAGCCCCCTCAGTCTGACAGAACAGACTGTATTTTTTTTTTTGGGGGGGGGTGAATTTTTTGAAAAAAAAAAATAGGTATATAGTAAATAAGCAGCAGCAGGCAGTTATGGAGCTTTGGGAAGGATGCAGTGGGAGCAATGGAAGCACATACAGTGCCTGCAGGCCTTGCACTGATGTGAATATGCTGTGCCCTGCCTGCCTAGCGCTGCAATATCAGGACCCACTAATTAGCGCTAAAAAGAACTTTTGGTTTCTGAGGAGTTGTGGATGTAAGAGTTGCAGACCTACACTAATTCTAAAACCACTATTCTGACCCTATCTCGGCAGCAGCTCTCCCTACTCTCGCTGAAACAGGAACAGAATGTGGCGAGCAGGGCGGCGCCTGGTCTCTTATACTCGGGATGATGCTGTGCAGCCAAGCCAATCACTGCACGACCACAACAAAGATGGCTGCGGCGTTTTATGTCCTGGAAGACAATCCCTGCACTGTGATTGGGTCTCTAAAGTCCACCAAAAAATTTGGGTGGAGACAACAGTTACCACCGAATAATCCCAGAAATGCTCGCTGCACGGCGAGTACCCCGAGAACCCCAATACTTGGGCGAGTAACGAGCAGTGGCAAGCACGTTCGCTCATCAGTAGTCATTACACCTTCCTTCAAGAGACTTATGTCCATATGTCGACAGTGGACCTGTATTCATAGAAGGTGTTGTTTGTGGTATGCCCGCTATATAATTAAGTTGTGCCTATGTGATCAGATTGGCTTGCACCTATATTGTGATGTCCTAATAAGGGCACACTTTTTGCTATACTAGCTTATTTTGTTGAATTTTGCACCGTGAATTTCTATAAAAATTGTAGTATGTGTTATATAGCCTATCTGTACTCACGTGGATAGAGACTTTTCTGTGCATAAGAGCCCCTAAATTTATTTATTTTTTGTTTTTGTTGTTTGCTCTTTGCACAAACATTAGAAGGTAGAGACAATTTAGTGAAGATCTGAGTGTGGGCACTGACCCTGCCACTTACTTGATAGTACATCCAGCATCTTATACGTTACGAGATAAGCCTTTTTCACATGTTTTTTAGATATTCTCTCTGTCATTTTCTGTGTGTGTGTGTTTTTCTGTGTGTCACATCTTTTGGTTTGTTAGGGTGACTTAGGGACCTTTGGGACACCGAGGTTGAGCTGGGCGCCATGTTGTCAACAACTAGGGTGCCAACCTCCTCAGACAGGTAGGGCCTTATTAGTGCCTACTAGGGTGAAATTAGTCCCCCTTTTTCCCTCTTGCATATGTTAATTATATTGAGTTATTTGATGTTTTTGTTACTATATGTGAGTGTTATTTATGTCACCCGGTATTGGATTTTTTAATTATATGAATAAAAGGTATATTTTAGAGGGTTTTTTTGTTCTGTTGTGGTGTTCAAACTTGTCACCCCCCAGGGCGTTTTTAAGTAAAAGAGCCACCTTCAGCAGCACTAAGGCTGCATTCTGTGAAGGTGGCTCTTACGTTTCTGATCCCTAGTGACACTGTAATATTGACTTTTATAAATTGCGCCCCATACCTGTTTTGAGTCTCAGAGGTATGGTGTCTCCCCCTGTTTCAGCCGCCTCCCAGCCGCCCATCATCCCCCTCGTGTATGTGTACCGCCTTCTGTGTTGCTGCTACATGCCCGGCGCCTGCGCTGTGCCAACAGTTCTCGGGCATGCGCAGTTCGTGCTGGAACTGACATCAGCCTATCACGCCTGCGTGTTGTGGAGGCCCCAGATCCTGCCCTGCTGTGTGTTATGATGTATTGACACTGTGGGTCTGGGAACCTGATGCCTACGCAGTGGAGCGCGTCATCGTGCTCCATTGAAGATAATGGTGAAGTCTCACGAGACTTCATAAATCTCACGAGACTTCGGCACTATCTTCAATGGAGCACGATGACCCGCTCCACTGCGTAGGCGCCAGATTCCCAGCCAAGCAATGTGAATACATCATAACACACTGCGGGGAGGGATCTGGGGCCTCTGCAACATGCAGGTGCGATAGCCTGTAGTCAGTTCCCAGGCAGCGCGCACTGCGCATGCCCGAGAACTGTTGGCACAGCGCAGGCGCCGGGCATGTAACAGCAACACAGGAGAGAGCGCACAGACGCAAGAGGGAAATGATGGACGGCTGGGAAGTGGCTGAAACAGGGGGAGACACTATACCTCTGGGACTCAATACAGGTGTGGGGCGCAATTTATAAAAGTCGATATTTCAGTGTTACTAGGGATTAGAAACGTAAGAGCCACCTTCACAGAATGCAGCCTTAGTGCTGCTGAAGGTGGCTCTTTTACTTAAAAACGCCCTGGGGGGTGACAAGTTGCCTTTAAACATTGATTTAAAAAACAGGCAGGGAAATGTCTTACCTCACAAAACAAATCAGATTCTGTCCCCAGCTGTAATGTCTGTATATTCTCTTTTGCTTCACCCCTCCCCCGCGCCCAAGAGCTGTGGTATGATCAGGCCATGTCCCTGTACGGTCAGACACAGCCATTACACAGTACACAGCAGGGGCACATGTATAAGATTATCTCAGCACAGGAACATTTTTATTTAAACCCAGTTGTGGAAATTATTATTATAACAAGAGCTATCAATTAAAATGAACTTTTGTTTTGTTTAATTATCTAATTATTTAAATATGTAAAGATTTGTGAATGTCATCTAGATAACTAATCCCATGATATGATCAGTCACCTATCCTTACCATACAATATATGAAAAGATTACACATTTTGGCATAAAACTATCTCCAGCACACATTCCCTAACCATGGGCCTCTTCTGTGTCCAAGTCACATTATCCTAATTTTCCTATAATGTGCCAGAATTCAACATATACAGGCTCATGCTCATTAGGTATAAGATAAGGAAGATATCTTTTGTATAGTAAACGTCAAGTGGGTGTCTAGGGACTTTAACCAAAAATTCCACAGTTGTTAATATTTCTTTCTATTTTTGACTAAACTGCCTGCACTTGATAGTGTTGTCCTACATTAGGATACAAGTCTGCAGTCACTCTAGGTAAGAGAAGACTTGTGAATCACACTGCACGCTGTGAGAATATTTCCGTGCTGGCGCCAAGAGTGGGAGGTCATGTGACTTTAAGTATGCAATACTTGAAGCCTAGGCAGACTGATACGGATTTAGATTGTGGAGACAGTGATGATAATGTCTGTAAAGCATTGTGGAACATGATGGTTCTCTTTAACCCCTTCCCGACCTGTGATGCCACGTAGGCATCATGAAAGTCGGTGCCAATCCGACCTGTGACGCCTATGTGGCGTCAGGGAGGGATCGCGTCCCTGCAGATCGGGTGAAAGGGTTAACTCCAATTTCACCTGATCTGCAGGGACAGGGGGAGTGGTACTTCAGCCCAGGGGGGTGGCTTTGCCCCCCCGTGGCTACGATCGCTCTGATTGGCTGTTGAAAGTGAAACAGCCAATCAGAGCAATTTGTAATATTTCACCTATGAAAAGTGGTGAAATATTACAATCCAGCCATGGCCGATGCTGAAATATCATCGGCCACGGCTGGAAACCCTGATCTGCCCCCTGCCACCACCACTGATCTGCTCCCCAGTCCTCCTTTCTGCCCCGTACTGTGGTCCACCCCCCTCCATCATCCTGTCTGCTCCCCCGTCCTCCCGTCCGCTCCCCCGTGCTCCAATCCACCCCCCGTGCTCCGATCCCCCCCGCTCTCATCTCCCCCCCTCATACTTACCTGAGCCTCCCGGTGTCTGTCTGTCTTCTTCATGGGCGCCGCCATCTTCCAAAATGTCGGGCGCATGCGCAGTGCGCCCGCCGAATCTGCCGGCCGGCAGATTCGTTCCAAGTACATTTTGACCACTGTGATAAAACCTATCACAGTGATCAAAATAAAAAAAATAGTAAATGACCCCCCCCCTTTATCACCCCCATAGGTAGGGACAATAATAAAATAAAGAAAATATTTTTTTTTATTTTTTTTTTCTTCCCCCACTAGGGTTAGGGTTAGGGATAGGGTTAGGGCTAGGGCTAGGGTTAGGGTTAGGGCTAGGGCTAGGGTTAGAATTAGGGTTAGAACTAGAGTTAGGGTTAGATTAGGCTATGTGCACATGGTGCGGATTTGGCTGCGGATCCGCAGCAGATTGGCCACTGCGGATTCGTAGCAGTTTTCCATCAGGTGTACAGTACCATGTAAACCTATGGAAAACCAAATCTGCTGTGCCCATGGTGCAGAAAATACAGCGCGGAAACGCTGTGTTGTATTTTCCGCAGCATGTCAATTCTTTGTGCGGATTCCGTTTTACACCTGTTCCTCAATAGGAATCCGCAGGTGAAATCCGCACAAAAAACACTGGAAATCCGGGTAAATCCGCAGGTAAAACGCAGTGCCTTTTACCTGTGGATTTTTCAAAAATGGTGCGGAAAAATCTCACACGAATCCGCAATGTGGGCACATAGCCTTAGGGTTAGGGTTGGAATTAGAGTTAGGGTTGGAATTAGAGCTAGGGTTGGAAATAGGGTTAAGATTAGGCTTGTGGTTACGGTTATGGTTAGGGTTAGGGGTGTGTTGGGGTTAGGGTTGTGGTTAGGGTTGGGATTAGGGTTAGGATTAGGGTTAGGGTTGGGAATAGGGTTAGGGGTGTGTTGGGGTTAGGGTTGTGGTTAGGGGTGTGCTGGGGTTAGGGTTATATCTAGAGTTGGGATTAGGGTTTGGGGTATGTTGGGGTTAGAGTTGGAGTTAGAATTGAGGGGTTTCCACTGTTTAGGCACATCAGGGGTCTCCAAACGCAACATGGCGCCACCATTGATTCCAGCCAATCTTGTGTTCAAAAAGTCAAATGGTGCTCCCTCCCTTCCGAACCCCGATGTGCGCCCAAACAGTGGTTTACCCCCACATATGGGGTACCAGCATACTCAGGACAAACTGGGCAACAATTATTGGGGTCCAATTTCTCCTGTTACCCTTGTGAAAATAAAAAATTGCTTGCTAAAACATCATTTTTGAGGAAAGAAAAATTATTTTTTATTTTCACGGCTCTGCATTGTAAACTTCTGTGAAGCACTCGGGGGTTCAAAGTGCTCACCACATATCTAGATAAGTTCCTTGGGGGGTCTAGTTTCCAAAATAGGGGGGTCACTTGTGGGGGGTTTCTACTGTTTAGTCACATCAGGGGCTCTACAAACGTAACATGATGCCCGCAGACCATTCCATCAAAGTCTGCATTCCAAAACGTCACTACTTCCCTTCCGAGCCCCGACGTGTGCCCAAACAGTGGTTCCTCCTTACATATGGGGTATCAGCATACTCAGGACAAACTGGACAACAACTTTTCGGGTCCAATTTCTCCTGTTACTCTTGGGAAAATAAAAAATTGCGGGCTAAAATATAATTTTTGAGGAAAGAAAAATGATTTTTTATTTTCACGGCTCTGCGTTATAAACTTCTGTGAAGCACTTGGGGGTTTAAAGTGGTCACTGCACATCTAGATTAGTTCCATGGGAGGTCTAGTTTCCAAAATGGGGTCACATGTGGGGGAACTCCAATATTTAGGCACACAGGGGCTCTCCAAATGCAACATGGTGTCCGCTAACGATTGGAGCTAATTTTTCATCCAAAAAGTCAAATGGCGCTCCTTCCCTTCCGAGCCCTGCCGTGTGCCCAAACAGTGGTTTACCCCCACATGTGAGGTATCAGTGTACTCAGGATAAATTGCCCAATAAATGTTAGGATCCATTTTATCTTGTTGCCCATGTGGAAATGAACAAATTGAGGCTAAAATAAATTTTTTGTGAAAAAAAAAGTACTTTTTCATTTTTACGGATCAATTTGTGAACCACCTGGGGGTTTAAAGTGCTCACTATGCATCTAGACAAGTTCCGTGGGGGGGTCTAGTTTCCAAAGTAGACATGTGGGTAATGTTATTTATTAACTATTTTGTGTCACATAACTATCTCTAACAGAATACAAATTCAAAATTTGAAAATTGCGAAATTTTCAAAATTTTTGCCAAATTTCCATTTTTTTCACAAATAAACGCAAAAATTATCGAACTAAATTTTCCACTAACATGAAGCCCAATATGTCATGAAAAATCAAGCTCAGAACCGCTAGGATCCGTTGAAGCGTTCTTGAGTTATTACCTCATAAAGGGACACTGGTCAGAATTGCAAAAACGGCCAGGTCATTAAGGTCAAAATAGGCTCGGTCATGAAGGGGTTAACATTTAACTGCATTTTTAGTAGTATAATAGTATACATAGAAAATGCATATACATTGGATACAAAAGTCTACACACCCCTGTTAAAATACCAGGTTTTTGTCATGAAGGAAAAATCATACCAAGAATTTATTTCAAAACTTTTTCCACTTTTAGTCCATTGGGAAAATCTACAAAGAAAACTCAGTGTACCCCCAAGAGAAATTGACATGCTGAGGATTTCAAAAACGCACCGTGGGAAAGTTTATGAGGTGTAAATAAGAAGCACAGTGGGCATGAGAGTTCTGGAAATCCCATCCACTTTGCTAGAACTGTAATACGCTGAATTTTTGAAGCAGGGAAAACAAGAGTCAAAAACATATTAACCCCTTTCTGACATCGGACGTACTATCCCGTCGAGGTGGGGTGGGCCCGTATGACCACCGACGGGATAGTACGTCCAGCGTGATTGGCCGTGTTCACGGGGGGAGTGCGGCTGGGTGTCAGCTGTCTATCGCAGCTGACGTCCGGCACTAGGTGCCAGGAGCAGTCACGGACCGCCCCCGGCACATTAACCCCCGGCACACCGCGATCAAACATGATCGCGGTGTGTCGGCGGTACAGGGAAGCATCGCGCAGGGAGGGGGCTCCCTGCGGGCTTCCCTGAGACCCTCGGAGCAACGCGATGTGATCGCGTTGCTCCGAGGGTCTCTTACCTCTCCTCCCTGCAGCAGGCCCGGATCCAAAATGGCCGCGGCATCCGGGTCCTGCAGGGAGGGAGGTGGCTTACCGAGTGCCTGCTCAGGGCAGGCGCTGGTAAGCCTGCAGCCTGCACATCAGATCACCGATCTGACAGAGTGCTGTGCAAACTGTCAGATCAGCGATCTGTGATGTCCCCCCCGGGACAAAGTAAAAATGTTAAAAAAAAAATTTCACAAGTGTAAAAAAAAAAAAAAAAAAAAAAAAAAAAAAATCCAAAACAAAAATGCAAAAAAAAATATATATATTGTTCCTAAAAACACATTTCTTTATCTAAATAAAATAAATAAATAAATAAAAGTACACATAATTAGTATCGCCGCGTCGGTAGCGACCCGACCTATAAAACTGTCCCACTAGTTAACCCCTTCAGTGAACACCGTAAAAAAAAAAAAAACGAGGCAAAAAACAACGCTTTATTATCATACCGCCAAATAAAAAGTGGAATAACACGCGATCAAAAAGACGGATATAAATAACCATGGTATCGCTGAAAACGTCATCTAGTCCCGCAAAAAAAGAGCTGCCATACAGCGTCATTAAAGAAAAAAAAAAAAGTTATAGCCCTCAGAATAAAGCGATGCAAAAATAATTATTTTTTCTATAAAATAGTTTTTATCGTATAACAGCGCCAAAACATAAAAAAAGATATAAATGAGGTATCGCTGTAATCGTACTGACCTGAAGAATAAAACTGCTTTATCCATTTTACCAAACGCGGAACGGTATAAACGCCTCCCCCAAAAGAAATTCATGAATAGCTGGTTTTTGGTCATTCTGCCTCACAAAAATCGGAATAAAAAGCAATCAAAAAATGTCACGTGCCCAAAAATGTTACAAATAAAAATGTCAACTTGTCCCGCAAACAACAAGACCTCACATGACTCTGTGGACCAAAATCTGGAAAAATTATAGCTCTCAAAATGGTAACGCAAAAAATATTTTTTGCAATAAAAAGCGTCTTTCAGTGTGTGCGACGGCTGCCAATCATAAAAATCCGCTAAAAAACCCGCTATAAAAGTAAACCAAACCCCCCTTCATCACCCCCTTAGTTAGTGAAAAAGTAAAAATTTAAAAAAATGTATTTATTTCCATTTTCCCATTAGGGTTAGGGTTAGGGTTAGGGATACGGTTAGGGCTAGGGTTAGGGCTAGGGTTAGGGCTAGGGTTAGGGCTAGGGTTAGGGCTAGGGTTAGGGTTAGGGGTAGGGTTAGGGTTAGGACTAGGGTTAGGGCTAGGGTTAGGGCAAGGGTTAGGGCTAGGGTTAGGGTTGGGGCTAGGGTTAAGGCTACAGTTAGGGTTGGGGCTAAAGTTAGGGTTAGGGTTGGGGCTAAAGTTAGGGTTACAGTTTGGATTACATTTACGGTTGGGAATAGGGTTGGGATTAGGGTTAGGGGTGTGTCAGGTTAAGGGGTGTGGTTAGGGTTACCTTTGGGATTAGGGTTAGGGATGTGTTTGGATTAGGGTTTCAGTTATAATTGGGGGGTTTTCACTGTTTAGGCACATCAGGGGCTCTAAAACGCGACATGGCGTCCGATCTCAATTCCAGCCAATTCTGCGTTGAAAAAGTAAAACAGTGCTCCTTCCCTTCCGAGCTCTCCCGTGCGCCCAAACGGGTTTACCCCAACATATGGGGTATCAGCGTACTCAGGACACATTGGACAACAACTTTTCGGGTCCAATTTCTCCTGTTACTGTTGGGAAAATACAAAACTGGAAGCTAAAAAATAATTTTTGTGGAAAAAAAAAGATTTTTTATTTTTACGGCTCTGTGTTATAAACTGTAGTGAAACACTTGGGGGTTCAAAGTTCTCACAACACATCTAGATAAGTTCCTTGGGGGGTCTAGTTTCCAATATGGGGTCAGTTTTGGGGGGTTTCTACTGTTTAGGTACATTAGGGGCTCTGCAAACGCAATGTGACGCCTACAGACCAATCCATCTAAGTCTGCATTCCAAATGACGCTCCTTCCCTTCCGAGCTCTGCCATGCACTCAAACGGTGGTCCCCCCCCACATATGGGGTATCAGTGTACTCAGGACAAATTGGACAACAACTTTTGGGGTCTAATTTCAACTGTTACCCTTGGATAAATACAAAACTGGGGGCTAAAAAATAATTTTTGTGGAAAAAATTATAATTTTTATTTTCACGGCTCTGCTTTATGAGCTGTAGTGAAACACTTAGGGGTTGAAAGCTCTCACAACACATCTAGATGAGTTTCTTAGGGGGTCTAGTTTCCAAAATGGTGTCACTTGTGGGGGGTTTCAATGTTTAGGCACATCAGTGGCTCTCCAAACGCAACATGGCGTCCCATCTCAATTCCTGTCAATTTTGCATTGAAATGTCAAACGGCGCTCCTTCCCTTCCGAGCTCTCCCATGCGCCCAAACAATGGTTTACCCCCACATATGGGGTATCAGCATACTCAGAACAAATTGTACAACAACTTTTGTGGTCCAATTTCTTCTCTTACTATTGGGAAAATAAAAAAATTGGGGGCGAAAAGATCATTTTTTGTGAAAAAATATGATTAAAAATTTTAACGGCTCTGCATTATAAACTTCTGTGAATCATTTAATGGGTCAAAGCTCTCACCACACATCTAGATAAGTTCCTTAGGGGGTCTACTTTCCAAAATGGTGTCACTTGTGGGGGGTTTCAATGTTTAGGCACATCAGGGACTCTCCAAACGCAACATGGCTTCCCATCTCAATTCCTGTCAATTTTGCATTGAAAAGTCAAACGGCACTCCTTCCCATCCGATCTCTACCATGCGCCCAAACAGTGGTTTACCCCCACATATGGGGTATCAGCGTACTCAGGACAAATTGTACAACAACGTTTGGGGTCCAATTTCTTCTCTTACCCTTGGGAAAAAAAAAATTGGGGGCGAAAAGATCATTTTTGTGAAAAAATATGATTTTTTATTTTTACGGCTCTGCATTATAAACTTCTGTGAATCACTTAATGGGTCAATGTGCTCACCACACATCTAGATAAGTTCCTTAGGGGTCTACTTTCCAAAATGGTGTCATTTGTGGGGGGTTTTAATGTTTAGGCACATCAGGGGCTCTCCAAACGCAACATGGCGTCCCATCTCAATTCCAGTCAATTTTGCATTGAAAAGTCAAATGGCGCTCCTTCGTTTCCGAGCTCTACCATGTGCCCAAACAGTGGTTTACCCCCACATATGGGGTATCGACGTACTCAGAACAAATTGTACAACAACTTTTGTGGTCCATTTTCTCCTGTTACCCTTGGTAAAATAAAACAAATTGGAGCTGAAGTACATTTTTTGTGAAAAAAAATTAAATGTTCATTTTCATTTAAACATTCCAAAAATTCATGTGAAACACCTGAAGGGTTAATAAACTTCTTGAATGTGGTTTTGAGCACCTTGAGGGGTTCAGTTTTTAGACTAGTGTCACACTTGGGTATTTTCTATCATATAGACCCCTCAAAATGACTTCAAATGAGATGTGGTCCCTAAAAAAAATGGTGTTGTAAAAATGAGAAATTGCTGGTCAAATTTTAACCCTTATAATTCCCTAACAAAAAAAAATGTTCCAAAATTGTGCTGATGTAAAGCAGACATGTGGGAAATGTTACTTATTAAGTATTTTGTGTGACATATCTCTGTGATTTTATTGCATAAAAATTCAAAGTTGGAAAATTGCGAAATTTTCTAAATTTTTGCCAAATTTCCGTTTTTTTCACAAATAAACGCAGGTAATATCAAAGAAATTTTATCACTATCATGAAGTACAATATGTCACGAGAAAACAATGTCAGAATCACCAGGATCTGTTGAAGCGTTCTAGAGTTATAACCTCATAAAGGGACAGTGGTCAGAATTGTAAAAATTGGCCCGGTCATTAACGTGCAAACCACCCTTGGGGGTAAAGGGGTTAAAAGCTCATTGTGGTAACATATCCTTAACCCCTTTCTGACATCCGACGTACTATCCTGTCAAGGTGACATGGGCCTGTCTGACCATCGACGGGATGGTACATCATATGCAATCAGCCACGCTCACGAAGGGAGCGCTGCCGTCGCAGCCGAGTATAAACTGATTATCACAGCTGACATCCAGTACTATGTGCCAGGAGGGGTCACGGACAGCTCCCGAGTCCCAAAACTTTAACATCCGACACACTGTGATTAAACAAGATCGCAGCGTTCCGGTGGCATAGGAAAGCATCGCGCAGGGAGGGGGCTCCCTGCGTACTTCATTGAGACCCTTAAAACAACGCGATGTGATCGCGTTGTTCCGAGGGTCTCCTCCCTGCAGGCCCCCAGATCCCAGATGGCCGTGGGGCCTTCCAGGTCCTGCAGGGAGGCGGCTTGTCAGTGCCTGCTGAGAGCAAGCGCTGAGAAGCCTCCTACGCTGCCTGTCATAACGCTTATCTGACACAGTGATCTGCAAAGTGTAAGATCAGTGATCTGACTTTATACAGTGATGTCCCACCGTGGGACTATGTAAAAAAGTAAAAAAAATAACGTGCAAAAATATTTCTAAAAAATTCCTAAATAAAGAAAAAAAAATAAAGAAATATTTTTCCAAAAAATATTTCTTTATGTAAATATAAAAACAATAAAAGTACACATATTTAGTATCGCCGAGTCCGTAACGACCCGACCTATAAAACTGTCCCACTTCAGTGAACACCATAAAAAATAAATAAAAAATGAGGCAAAAAACAATGCTTTATCATCGTACCACCGAACAAAAAGTTGAATAACACGCAATCAAAAAGACGAGTATAAATAAACATGGTACTGCTGAAAACATCATCTTGTCCTACAAAAAACGAGCTTCCATACATTGTCATCACCAAAAATGAAAACAGTTATAGCCCTCAGAATAAAGTGATGCAAAAATAATTATATTTTATATGAAATCGTTTTTATTGTATAAATGCGCCAAAACATAATAAAATGATATAAATGAGGTATCGCTGTAATCTAACTAACCAGAAGAATAAAACTGCTTTATCAATTTTACCACACACGGAACGGTATAAACGCCCCACCCAAAAGAAATTCATGAATTGCTGGTTTTTGTTCAGTCTGCCTCCCAAAAACCGTACTAAAAAGCGATCAAAAAATGTCATGTGTCTGAAAATGTGGTACCAATAAAAATGTCAACTCGTCCTGCAAAAACAAGATCTCACATGACTCTGTGGGCCAAAATATGGAAAAATTAGAGCTCCCAAAATGTGGTGATGCAAATACTATTTTTTGCAATAAAAAGTGTCTTTTAGTGTGTGACAAAAACAAAAACCAGCTATAAATAGTAAATCAAACCCCCCTTTATCACCCCCTTAGTTAAGGAAAAATAATAAACTAAAAAAAGGGTATTCATTTCCATGATCCCATTAGGGTTAGGGTTAGGGCTAAAGTTAGGGTTGGGGCTAAAGTTAGGGTTAGGGTTGGGGCTAAAGTTAGGGTTGGGGCTAAAGTTAGGGTTAGGGTTGGGGTTAGAAATGGGGTTAGTTTTTGGATTACGTTTACGGTTGGGATTAGGGTTGGGATTAGGGTTAGGGGTGTGTTGGAGTTAGGGGTGTGTTGGGGTTAGGGGTGTGGTTAGGGTTGGGATTAGGGTTAGGGACATATTAGGGTTAGGGGTGTGGTTAGGGTTATGGTTAGGGTTGGGATTAGGGTTAGGGGTGTGTTGGGGTTAGGGTTGGAGTTGGAATTGGGGGGTTTCCAACTGCTTAGGTACATCAGGGGTTCTCCAAATGCGACATGGTGTCCGATCTAAATTCCAGCCAATTCTGCGTTGAAAAACTAAAATGGTGCTCCTTACCTTCCGAGCTCTACCATGCTCCCAAACAGTGGTTTACACCCACATATGGGGTATCAGCGTACTCAGGACAAATTGAACAACAACTTTTGGGGTCCAATTTCTCCTGTTACCCTTGGGAAAATAAAAAATTGGGGGTGAAAATATAATTTTTGTGAAAAAAATATGATTTTTTCTTTATATGACTCTACATTATAAACTGTGAAGACTTGGGGGTTCAAAATGCTCACTAAGCATCTAGATGAGTTCCTTAGGGGTCGATTTTCCAAAATGGTGTAACTTGTGGGGGTTTCCACTGTTTAGGCACTTCAGGGGTTTTCCAAACGCAACATGGCACCCTATCTCAATTCCAGCCAATTTTGCATTGAAAAGTCATACGGCGCTCCTTCCCTTCCGAGCTCTGCCATGCACCCAAACAGTGGTTTACCCACACATATGGGGTATCAGCGTACTCAGGACAAATTGCACATCAATGTTTGGGTCCAATTTCACCTTTTACCCTTGAGAAAATAAAAAATTGAGGGCGAAAATATAATTTTTCTGAAAAAAATATGATTTTTTATTTTTATGGCTCTACATCGTAAACTTCTGTGAAGCACTTGTGGATTCAAAGAGCTCACCACACATCTAGAAAAGTTCCTTAGTGTGTATACTTTCCAAAATGGTGTCACTTTGGGGAGTTTCCACTGTTTAGGCACATCATGGGCTCTCCAAACGTGACATGGCGTCCCATCTCAATTCCCGCCAATTTTGCATTGAAAAGTCAGAGCTCTGCCATGCGCCCAAACAGTGGTTTACCCCCACATCTGGGGTATCAGCGTACTCAGGACAAATTGTACAACAACTTTTGGGGTCCAATTTCTCCTGTTACCCTTGGTAAAATAAAACAAATTGGATCTGAAGTAATTTTTTTGTGAAAAAAAGTTAAATGTTCATTTTTTTAAACATTCCAATCACTTCCTGTGAAGCACCTGAATGGTTAATAAACTTCTTGAATGCGGTTTTCAGCACCATGAGGGGTGCAGTTTTCAGAATGATGTCACTTTGGGGTATTTTCTATATATAGACTCCTCAAAGTCTCTTCAAATGTGATGTGGTCCCTAAAAAAATGGTGTTGTAAAAATGAGAAATCACTGGTCAAGTTTTAACCCTTATAACTTCCTAGCAAAAAAAAGTTACTTATTAAGTATTTTGCATGACATATCTCTGTGATTTAAGGGAATGAAAATTCAAAGTTGGAAAATTGCGAAATTTCCAACCTTTTTGCCAAATTTCAGTTTTTTTCACAAATTAACGCAAGTCATATAAAATAAATGTTACCACTATCACGAAGTACAAATATGTCACAAGAAAACCATGACAGAATCAACGGGATCCATGCAAGCTTTCCAGAGTTATTTCATCATAAAGGAACAGTGGTCAGAATTATAAAAATTGGCCCGGTCATTAACATGCATTAAAGGGTTAAATGGGTTGTCTTGTCACGCTTTCTGGATAATTTTGTGTGCATCTAGGCTGCAGAATGCTGACAATATGTAACATACACCCTGTCAGCATTCTGCACGGTGTCCTAGATATCACACCATCATGTGAGCAGCTATCTCCTGATTCTGGAGGAGCTGCTGACTTACCAACTAGTTTTCCTGTCTGGCAGAAACTTGTCAGTGATGTCACAACAGACACCAATCCCATTCTCTGTCAGACTCCCCTCCTGCCTCCCCCAAGGCAGCAAGGGAATGACCCAACTAACAAATCAGGAAGGAAAAGACTTCTACATAGGTGAGTATAATGGTAGGCCCCCTTGAAGCGCAGATGTAATGGGGGTCTCATGGTAACACAGACCCCAGCTTAATTTTATATTTGTATCGGGTTTCTGTTATGTTTTGGGTTTTAAGAGTTAATTCTTTAATCTGAGGCAAGGTCAAATGTCAAGCAGCAAGTTGTGGAGTCCACGAACAGGTTATTTCCAGTTTTAGCTGGTAGTTTGGGGCGCTTTTTTTCATGTTTTTGATTGGCTTCTTTGAAAAAGACCGGGAAGACAAAAAGGTATAAAAATCTGAGGTGCTGACAGTTATCTCATCCTGTCAGAAAAACAAAGATAGAAGATGGACAGCTTACTTCAGCAGCTGGTACGGACAGCAGGAGAAAAGGACAGAGCAGAATGGATAAGAAGCTAGCTAGCTGATGAAGCTATTTCTCCTCCTCCTGTATTGCTTTCCCCTCATCGATCCACAGCTGAAACACCACAGGTGTCCCAGGAAGCAGAAGCAGAGGACTCGCAGACCCACGGTGCAACAGAAGCTTCCCAGTTAGGTTTAAGGGACAAAACATTTTGAGAATTGGTAGATGGGAGTCTAGAAGATTTAAACTGTATGTTCATCCAGAACTTTATGACCATTAATTGTAACTTTTTTAGGTCTTCTTTTAGTATGGATTGTTGGACATTCGTTTATACTCTGGGCTGAGAGGAGAGCAAGCCAGAGGTTCTATACCTTTCATTTAGTTGTTCTTCAATACAGGTCTTTTGGCACACAGTCAGGGGAATGAATTCGAGGATTTGAGTACAGAATTGAGGAAATTAGCGTTCAAATTGCCTACTCCTGACTTAATTATAGTTCATATAGGAGGGAATGATCAGGGAAAAAACAACACTCTAGATTTTCTTGCCTTGATGAAAAGGGATCTCTCCTTTTTAACCCCTTAATCCCATATGACGTACTATCCCGTCGAGGTGGGGTGGGCCCGTATGACCACCGACGGGATAGTACGTCATAGCGATCGGCTGCGCTCACGGCCAAACGCGACATGGCGTCCGATCTCAATTCCAGCCAATTCTGCATTGAAAAAGTAAAGCAGTGCTCCTTCCCTTCCGAGCTCTCCTGTGCGCCCAAACAGGGGTTTACCCCAACATATAGTGTATCAGCATACTCAGGACAAATTGGACAACAACTTCTGGGGTCCAATTTCTCCTGTTAACCTTGGGAAAATAAAAATTTGGGGGCTAAATAACCATTTTTGTGGGAAAAAAATGATTTTTTATTTTCACGGCTCTGCGTTATAAACTGTAGTGAAATACTTGGGGGTTCAAAGTTCTCACATCACATCTAAATAAGTTCCTTGGAGGGTCTAGTTTCCAATATGGCGTCACTTGTGGGGGTTTCTACTGTTTAGGTACATTAGGGGCTCTGCAAACGCAATGTGACGCCTACAGACCATTCCATCTAAGTCTGCATTCCAAATGGAGCTCCTTCCCTTCCGAGCTCTGCCATGCACCCAAACGGTGGTTACCCCCCACATATGGGGTATTAGCATACTCAGGACAAATTGCACAACAACTTTTGGGGTCCAATTTCTCCTGTTACCCTTGGGAAAATACAAAACTGGGGGTTAAAAAATAATTTTTGTGGAAAAAAAAAAGAATTTTTTTTTACGGCTCTGCGTTATAAACTGTAGTGAAACACTTGGGGGTTCAGTGCTCTCACAACTCATCTAGCTAAGATCCTTAGGGGGTTTACTTTCCAAAATGGTGTCACTTGTGGGGGTTTCAATGTTTAGGCACATCAGGGGCTCTCCAAACGCAACATGGCATCCCATCTCAATTCCAGCCAATTTTGCATTGAAAAGTCAAACGGCGCTCCTTCCTTTCCGAGCTCTGCCATGCACCCAAACAGTGGTTTACCCCCGCATATGGGGTATCAGCGTACTCAGGACAAATTGCACAACAACATTTGGGGTACAATTTCTTCTGGTACCCTTGGGAAAATAAAAAATTGGGGGCGAAATATTCATTTTTGTGAAAATATATAACTTTTTATTTTTACGGCTCTACATTATAAACTTCTGTGAAGCACTGGGTGGGTCAAAGTGCTCACCACACCACTAAATAAGTTCCTTAGGGGGTCTACTTTCCAAAACGGTAGTGAAGTATAACGTGGCACAGCTGTGTTGGTGCACAAATAGGTTCCCCAAACCAGTGAACATACAATATAATAATTTGGCACTCAACTTGTTAGCATCAGATGTTAAGAAAAGGTTTATTGTTGCAGTCCAAAATAAACGTTTCGGTCTGAACTAGACCTTCTTCAGTAAACTGCATTGAATATATATACAAAAAGGAAAATCAGGAAGTATAACAATGGAGCGCCCCCACACCGCCGCAGGGCCGAGGGGTACCCGGAGCCGGGCCTCTAGGTCTCAGTCCTGGGGTTGTCACGGTGGCTAGACCCGGTCCGTGGCCCTGTCTGTCAATGGGGGACGTCCGGTGCAATAAGTGGTGTGGTAACGGTGCAGGTCGCGGTAAATAACGAGGACACCAGTTTGCAGTCTCTTTACCTCTTTACTGAAGATGTTGGAGACCTCAGTCCAGAGCGCTGTTAACTGGGTTTTCAGAGACCGGCCGGTCCAACGACACATCAGGAGTTCTCCTCACAGGTGGGAATCAGTATCTACCTTCTAGCGCTGTGTGTTGTAGTTCTTCCCTGCTGAGCTCCCGGGATAGTCCTCACAACTGTTTCTTTCTGTCTCTACTGTTCGTTCTCCGTCCTCCAGGTGATATGGTAGGACGCACCCGTATGACGGGGTAGGCCTGGAGTTCTTCCGGGACTCTAGAGTCGCCCCTCTCCCACAGCTGCCTCCGTTGTCTGCTTAGGTGTTAAGTGAGACAGCCAACCTGTAATTAGCTGTCCTGCCGTGGTTTGCAATGTACTTAAAGTCTCTTACTTGCTCGGCGTTCCGGCCACCGATTGTTTGCGCCTCAGCAAGGTGCTGCCTCTTTCAACAAAACCCCTGCTGGTATCCTCCTTTTCTGTATTCCCGTTGTTTGCTGGTTAGTTCTGCTCTGAGGAGTCTGCCAGGATCCCCATCCCTGACAGGTCCTCTCACTCGCTCTTCCCAGCTACTTCTCTCCGTCTTCCTGTCCAACCCCCAGTTTTACCAGAGTTGTGAGGAGTGGCCTACTAGATAGGACCACCCCCCCTGGTGGCCGGAGTGTGAAGTGTGGTGAGAATGTACCTGGTCAGAGAAACTCCTTAGTGCAATCAGACGTACCATAGCTCCCCATAGTGGCGGAGCCACAGTACTGCAACAACCAGGACTCTGGGGTGCTGCACTCCCCCCCGGTTAAATCCAGTACTCCGGGACTGGGAAAACAAGAACAATAATACATGTTAACAGGAAACACACAAACTTTTGAAATAGCATAACAATTGAACATAACAATGCTTCCCTTTACGGGAGGTGAGGATTCTTGAACGTTGCAAAAGTTAGGTCATGCACAGTTTATGACTCTCAGTTCAGTGGTTGAAACAGCGGGGACCCCGGGTAAACAAAGGGGTCCCCCTTATGAAAGTTTTTGAGCAATTCACTGTCCATTACTCTATTGTCCATTTTAACAACCTGTAACAAAAAGATATGCATACAAACATTTTTAATGAAATAGCAGCCCTTATCAATACCTCCACATTTTGTAGCGGAGGGGAGTTTGGTTCTGTGTGCTGCGTGTGGACCTTCGCAGCGCAGGGGTTGCTATTGGCCTAACAGGGCCCGCTATGCTTGCTACCGCTGGTGTAGTGCGCTGTCTTCTAACTACACTTCTAGTGAGTCTGGGTAGCACTGGCAGGTTGGGGCTCTCAGAGCTGCTGCTATCAACAGTGGGTACGGCAGGCTCACTGATAGCAGAGGGAGGATTTGCCGGTTCAACGGTTGGCATGGCTTCTTCAGGCAAGGCTTGTTGAGGTTGCGGGGCCGGATGATCTGGTTCCACCATTGTTTCTGGCGGGTCCGGCTGTTCAAACATTACAACAGGTACCGCAACGGCTTGGTTTATCAGAGTCCAGGACTGGGGAAAGTCACCAAGGACAGTATGGAACATTTTCTCCTTTTCCACCGGCGGGGAGATTTCTGGGGCCGTGCCCCTCTCTTTCAATTTATCGGGGCAGACCTTAAGGTGATCCCTGGATACCGCTGTCGAGGTCTCCCCTTTGTCCTTGCTAATGAGACAGACCTTAGTGTTGTCGAAGTCGGATGGCAAGATGGTATACGGTTCCGCTTCCCATTGGTCATCGAGCTTGTGTAACCTCCTCTTTCGTTTAAGCACTTGCTCACCAGGTGACAGGGGAATCGCAGGAGCGTGTTGGTTGTAGTCCCTTTCTTGCCTCTGCCTAGCCTGGGCGAGACTTCTCTCCACACACTCTTGCACTTCGCGGTACCTTCGCTGCCTTTCTGCATCCCAATCCGCATCCGGCGAGGTATCTTCGGGTACTAGGACCCCCATGTCCAGATCAACGGGTAACCGACTAGACCTTCCTCGCATCAGGTACGCTGGAGTACAGTTGGTGGAACTTACTGGGATGTGGTTGTACATATCCACCAAGTCAGGCAACTTTGTCGGCCACAGATTCCGTTCCTCCACAGGCAAGGTCTTCAATAAATCGATTACTACCTGGTTCATCTTCTCGCACATCCCGTTGGTTTGAGGGTGGTACGGTGTAGTTCTGATCTTCTTACACCCGTACAACTGGCAGAATTCTTGGAATACTTCTGCTTCAAAGGCAGGTCCCTGGTCGGTCAGTACCTTCTCTGGGTAGCCATGGGGCCTACAAAAGTGCTGCTGGAAGGCCCTGGCGGCAGTCCTGGCCGTTAGATCTTTAACAGGCACAACCACCAGAAACCTGGAGTAGTGGTCCACGATGGTAAGGGCGTAGATATAGCCCGACCGGCTAGGTGTCAGCTTCACATGATCCAGCGCGACCAGTTCAAGCGGCCGTTTGGTAATGATAGGCCGCAGGGGGGCCCGTTGGCTGTCACGGTCCTTTCTGCGCAGACTACATGGACCACACTCCCGACACCACTTCTCAATGGTTCTCTTCATGCCAATCCAATAGAACCTCCCTCGGAGTAGCTTCTCCAGCTTCTTCCATCCGAAGTGTCCGGCTCCATCATGGTAGGCTCCCAGAACCATGGGCGCATCTCGCCTTGGCACCACTATCTGCCACACCAATTCATGAGTACGTGGGTCGATGCTCCTCCTGCACAGCTTGCCATCATGGATAAACAGCTTGCTTCTTCCCTTCCACAGCTGTTGGGTTTCTTGTGGATCATCTGGGCCAGGGTGCAACCCAGCCTGCGTCAAGAGCTCCTTCACCTGACGGACCGCGGGGTCACTATCCTGGGTTTCTGCCCATCCGTGGTGGGGCAGGGGATTCAGCGTGGCATCCGGTTGGTTCTTGTGCCTGTTCTTCACGTGGTGAGAGCTCTGAGTGGCTTTGGGGCGATGGAAGGCAGGCAGCTCCACCTCTTCAAGTGCCTCCGGGTCTTCTCCCACTTCTGGTAAATTGGGCATTCGGGACAAAGCATCGGCATTGGCATTCTGGTGCCCTGCCCGATATTTGATGGTGAAATCATAGTTGGACAGCCGGGCCATCCACCGCTGTTCCAAGGCCCCGAGTTTGGCGGTATCCAGATGCGTTAGCGGATTGTTGTCCGTGAAGACGGTGAATTTCGCGGAAGCCAGGTAGTGCTTAAACCTCTCCGTCACTGCCCAGACAAGGGCAAGGAATTCCAGTTTGAAGGAACTGTAGTTGTCAGGGTTCCTTTCCGTGGGACGGAGTTTCCTGCTGGCGTAAGCGATCACTCTTTCCTTGCCGTTCTGGACCTGAGACAGCACGGCTCCTAGTCCCACATTACTGGCATCTGTGTACAGCACAAACGGTTGGTCGTATTCGGGGTAAGCCAGTACCTCTTCCCCCGTCAGCGCCGACTTCAAGCAGGTGAAGGATTCCTCCAGCTCTTCGTTCCAATCAAAGGGGGTTTTCCTCCCCTTGGTCTTCTTTGGTTGGCCCACCAGCAGATTTTGCAAGGGTGCGGCCTTCTTGGTGAAATCCTTAATGAATCTCCGGTAGTAACCTACCAACCCGAGGAACTGCCGGACTTCGTGGAGGTCACTAGGCTTTGGCCAGTCCTGGATCACTGTGACCTTGTCGGGGTCTGGGGCCACTCCTTCAGCGCTCACCACATGGCCCAGGTACTGCACTTTTGGTTTCAGCAGATGACACTTGGACGGTTTCACTTTTAGGCCGAATTTGGACAAGGCTTCAAACACCTCGGCCAGGTGCTTCAGATGGTCTTCGTAGGTTTTAGAGAAGACTATGACATCATCCAGATATAGCAGCACGGTTTCAAAGTTCAGGTGTCCCAGGCAGCTCTCCATCATCCTCTGGAACGTTCCGGGAGCATTGCACAATCCGAAGGGCATGTAGTTGAACTCACAGAGGCCCATTGGCGTCGTGAAGGCCGTCTTTTCCTTGTCCGCCTCCGCCACAGGAACCTGCCAGTACCCACTGGTGAGATCTAAGGTAGAGAAATAGTTAGCAGATTTTAAAGCAGCCAGAGACTCCTCTATCCTGGGCAGTGGGTATGCGTCCTTATGTGTAATGCGATTCAACTGTCTGTAATCAACACACATCCTCATTGTACCATCTTTCTTTTTAACAAGGACTAACGGAGCCGCCCAGGGGCTACAGCTGTCTCTCACCACCCCAGCCTCCTTCATTTCCCGCAACATGTCCTTGGCACACTGGTAATGAGCTGGGGGTACAGGGCGATATCTCTCTTTTATGGGTCGATGATCTCCCGTGGGGATGTGATGTTGGATCCCTTTCACCTGCCCAAAATCTGAGGGGTGTTTGCTGAATACCTGTTCGTACTCGTGTACCACCCTGTAAGCCCCCTGTATTTGATGAGATGGGGTAGAGTCAGTGCCCACATGCAATTCCCGACACCAATCTTTCGAGTGCTCTGCAGAACCTTTGTTCTCCGCCACGTTTGACGGGCCCAAGGGTTCAGGTGTCTGTATTACACTATTATTGACAGTGAACAGTTTGGCGAGCGTAGTATACTTGGTTAGGTGGACCTCTTCCTCCCCACAATTGAGGACACGTACAGGCACTCTCCCCTGTCGGACGTCTACCACCCCCCGGGCTGTCAGAACAGTAGGCCTATTGTCTGAATATACAGGTTCTACCAAGGCCTGGTAGTCCTTACCCCTGAGGCCTATGGCTGCTCGACACCATATTAACATTTCACTCTTGGGAGGTATCGCGATGGGGTTTGAATCACTTACAGTGACACGACCAATCTCACCACCAGTAAGCTCTACCTGCTGTCTCTGCATCAGAGCTCTGATTTCCTTCTGCAGGGCACGTTGCTCACTGTGGCCAGCGTTTTCTGCCACCTGTTGCAACAAAACAATCACTTCTGCAAGACAATTTTCTATAACATTAGTACCAAGAGTCATCATGGGATTACATTCTCGACGATCAATATCTACAATCACAATCCCTTGGGCTTTCAATTCCACCCGCCCCACTTTGATGGTGACCTCCTTATACCCCACTTGTGGCAATGGCTGACCATTACTGGCGATTATGGTGAAATCATCATCAGGGCCACGAGTAATATCAGCGTCCTCCCAATACCGTTTGTAGAGCACGTAAGGTATAGTCGTCACCTGAGAACCGGTGTCCAGCAAAGCATTCAAGGGGATTCCATCAATCACTACAGGGAGAACTGGTCGTCCTCCGATATACTTGGTTCTCCAATGCTGCGGGCCTGACCGTCCTACTCCTGGGGGTTGGCCCTTTGCCCCAGGGGTTGCTCGTTTAAAGGACAGTACCTTGCAAGATGGCCCACCTGGTGACAGCGGCGGCAGATGGGTCGTCCATCCTGGTGGAAGCGATCGTCGGGCCGGCTCCTGGTCGGCGGAGTCCTCCTCTGTCGCATCCAAGGGACATCCTCCGGGCTGGAAGCCAACTGGATCTTCTCTTTGGGGGCCTCCTGTAGGGACTGCACCGTCCGGGCCAGGGCAGCAACGCTCTTGGTTAGCTCTTGCATCTGGAGACGAAGTCCTGCAGGGGAGTCGTCCTCGAAGCTCTGGGCGTCGGCCTCCGCGGCAACTGGGGTATCCGATGCCACCTCCTGGTGGTATGTGAGAGCGGGGCGCCTGGGTGGTACTGCGCGGCTGGGCTGTCGCTCCTGCAATGCCTGGATAGCTTTATCTTTAAACTGCGCAAAAGTCAAGTCTGGATTTTGCATGGCCAGAAAGTGCAATTGGCCCCGCTGGTGACTGCACAGGAGCCCCTCAATGAACCGCTCCTTCAGGATTTTATCTTCATCCTGCATGCTGCCGGGGTCACTCTGCTTAATGGCCCGCATCGCTTCCTGGAGATTAAGGGCATAGTCCCGCAAGCTATCCTGTGACTTTTGTTTGCATCCATAAAAAGTCAGTTTAATCTCTGTAGCAGTGCGAGTATCAAAGGTGGCTTTAAGCTTGGCAAAAATCTGTTGTGCAGTTCCTTTATCCTCAGCGGGCCAGGATTTCAATTCTCTCAGAGCCGCCCCAAAGAGTTGGCCGGTTATCATATGGACCTTCTGGGGCTCGGTTAGGGGATAGAACTCGAGCAGGCTGCAGAGCCCTTCTTTAAAGTCAGTGAACGTATGCGCCTCCCCAGAGTATCGTGGGAGCCAGGCCGCTCCGGGCAGGTAGGGCATGGAGAAGGGCATTATGGCTTTTGCATTAGCGGCAGTGTCCGACTGGCTGATGGGGGCAGCGGGTTCTGCGGCAGTCAGTGGTGGTATTAGGGCCGCGGCTTCGCCCGCTGCGGGGACCGGAGCTGCCCCTGCGTCCGCGGCTGCGACCGCCACCTCCTCTCCTCCCGACTCGGACATGGCCGTCCCTTCCTCCCACTAACCTGCTGGAGGTTGGAGTTCCTCTTCCGGGATTGGCGCCTCACCGCGCTTTCCGTTCCGCGCTTCTTTTGGCTGATCCCGCCCACGTAGCTAAGGCTCCTCCCTCCGCGCACGGCAATGGCGAATTTTGGCGGCAAATGGCACAGCACAGTCTTTTCAATAAAGTACGGTCCAAGCACAATAACTCACAGTTCCAAGGCACACATGACCTGATTCTTCAGGCTTAAGTAAATCCTGTTCGTGACGCCAAATTGGAGCGCCCCCACACCGCCGCAGGGCCGAGGGGTACCCGGAGCCGGGCCTCTAGGTCTCAGTCCTGGGGTTGTCACGGTGGCTAGACCCGGTCCGTGGCCCTGTCTGTCAATGGGGGACGTCCGGTGCAATAAGTGGTGTGGTAACGGTGCAGGTCGCGGTAAATAACGAGGACACCAGTTTGCAGTCTCTTTACCTCTTTACTGAAGATGTTGGAGACCTCAGTCCAGAGCGCTGTTAACTGGGTTTTCAGAGACCGGCCGGTCCAACGACACATCAGGAGTTCTCCTCACAGGTGGGAATCAGTATCTACCTTCTAGCGCTGTGTGTTGTAGTTCTTCCCTGCTGAGCTCCCGGGATAGTCCTCACAACTGTTTCTTTCTGTCTCTACTGTTCGTTCTCCGTCCTCCAGGTGATATGGTAGGACGCACCCGTATGACGGGGTAGGCCTGGAGTTCTTCCGGGACTCTAGAGTCGCCCCTCTCCCACAGCTGCCTCCGTTGTCTGCTTAGGTGTTAAGTGAGACAGCCAACCTGTAATTAGCTGTCCTGCCGTGGTTTGCAATGTACTTAAAGTCTCTTACTTGCTCGGCGTTCCGGCCACCGATTGTTTGCGCCTCAGCAAGGTGCTGCCTCTTTCAACAAAACCCCTGCTGGTATCCTCCTTTTCTGTATTCCCGTTGTTTGCTGGTTAGTTCTGCTCTGAGGAGTCTGCCAGGATCCCCATCCCTGACAGGTCCTCTCACTCGCTCTTCCCAGCTACTTCTCTCCGTCTTCCTGTCCAACCCCCAGTTTTACCAGAGTTGTGAGGAGTGGCCTACTAGATAGGACCACCCCCCCTGGTGGCCGGAGTGTGAAGTGTGGTGAGAATGTACCTGGTCAGAGAAACTCCTTAGTGCAATCAGACGTACCATAGCTCCCCATAGTGGCGGAGCCACAGTACTGCAACAACCAGGACTCTGGGGTGCTGCAACAATATATACAGAAAAACAATAATTTACAAGAACATTCCAGTAAATCTCATTCCAACAGGTGCACGGTGGTGGAAGTGAAGGTAGGGAAATGAGGTAGGGAGAGAGGAAATTAATTACATACCCGACTGCTCTTGTAATATGCCTAGTAGGTGTGGCTGTACATCAAAATTAGGCCAATTGATATAAGGGGGTACGCTCAAAACGTCGGGAGAGAAAAAACTCCCTAGGGGGAAGAAAGGTGTATAAAAATAGGTACCTAGATAGAAACATCTGGAGTATACCGATACCAGTAGTATACTAACCAAATATAACCGTCTATTCAGTGTGGTCGTAGGGAGGTATTATATGAGTCCCACTATATATAGAGAAAAGGTTAGTCTATATGGGCATATGTACATGTAGCGTAGATAGTACAAATATATTAAATATACATATATATATATACGTATATGTTCGTATAGCATGAGCACCATATAAGAACAATGGGGAGGAATAGTATAACACCTAAGGTTTAGCGCTAATATGTGAGAGGAGGCAAATAGACCAAATGCATATAATGGGATGTATGACCACTGTTATATGGATAGAATAATAATAACAGCTGCACAAGGTAGCTCACCTAATGTATGAAATACGGTAGATATGTGGTTGTAGTAACGGTGGGCATATCTATAAGATGAGCGGCCCTGCAATGTATAGAACCAAACAAGAGAAACGGTTCTGACAACTACCAATACAAATAGAGGATCTCAGGAAGAACTTACCCAAATATAGTAGGAAGACGGCGTATCTAACATGGTATCCGCCGCTAGTTAGAAAAATGTGTGGGCGCACTATGTGGATATAAATAGATAGAGGGCGGGACAAGTAACAGTGCCGAAACCGGAAGTGCGTCACCTAGTATGACGCATACATCCGGTAACACAGTGTTTACTGTAGTCATGGTGACTATGGTTGGCTGTAAGTGCGTATCATGTGATCTAACAGTGGTCACATGCAGCGGTGAGGGAGTATAATGCGCAGCGATGTACGCACTAAATAATGCATGGTGAGCAAGTCTGAGAAGACTGTAATTTGTAGTAAGGTATAGACCGGCGTATGTATTGAGACGCTATGGGTGCGGTAAGAAGTATAAGAGGGCCATGTAAGAAGGTGTATATAAAGCCTAGATGTACTAAAAAGAAAAAAAATAAATAGACGTATGTACAGTTATTAAAGGGAGCAGCCGGGTAGGGAAAAGGGGGGGAAAGGGGGAGTCCAAGGGAAGGACGGGACCAGGCGGTGATTTGCAAGAAGTGCTCAATACAGGCGACTCTGTAGAGAGAAATAGACAAATTAGTATCATAATACGGGAAGGGTATCACAGGAATCCATATACATGTGTATAGGTCTAAGGGGAATAACCCCATATATATCACAGTATTACATTATGGCATACGTTAGGAGTATGAGGCCAACAACCTATATCACCATAGAAGTAGACCACAAACGTATCTATGATAATCATGGACCAATAAACATAAATAAAATACCTAAAATGAAAGGAAGAAGAAGAGAATTGGGTCTCATAAGTATATATCAAATCCTAAATATGGTCCTAGATAAAGGCCAGTGGGTCGTATTCCCTATTTAAGCCCTTTGGTGCAAAAGTCTGCAATTCATGAATCCAAAAGGCTTCCCTTTTCTTTAGAAGGTGGATCCTATTACCCCCCCGTCTGGGTACAGGGACATGCTCCAATACCTGAAACTTGAGTTGGGATATATTATGTAAATGAGAGATAAAATGAAATGGGAGCGGCAGTAGCATGTTTTTACACCAGATCGTCGACTTGTGTTTAGAGATGCAGTCCTTAACTGATTGAGTCTTTTCTCCAACGTAAAGAAGACCGCAAGGGCATTTGATTAAATACACTACAAATGTGGTGTCGCAGGTCGAAAAACATTTGATCTTATATTTTTTGCCAGTGTGGATGGCAAAAAGAGTTATATTTGGTTAGTATACTACTGGTATCGGTATACTCCAGATGTTTCTATCTAGGTACCTATTTTTATACACCTTTCTTCCCCCTAGGGAGTTTCTACTCCCCCGTCTTTTTGAGCGTACCCCCTTATATCAATTGGCCTAATTTTGATGTACAGCCACACCTACTAGGCATATTACAAGAGCAGTCGGGTATGTAATTAATTTCCTCTCTCCCTACCTCATTTTCCTACCTTCACTTCCACCACCGTGCACCTGTTGGAATGAGATTTACTGGAATGTTCTTGTAAATTATTGTTTTTCTGTATATATTGTTATATTTCCTGATTTTCCTTTTTGTATAATATTCAATGCAGTTTACTGAAGAAGGTCTAGTTCAGACCGAAACGTTTATTTTGGACTGCAACAATAAACCTTTTCTTAACATCTGACGCTAACAAGTTGAGTGCCAAATTATTATATTGTACTTTCCAAAATGGTGTCACTTGTGGGGGGTTTCAATGTTTAGGCACATTAGTGGCTTTCCAAACGCAACATGGCGTCCCATCTCAATTCCAGCCAATTTTGAATTGAAAAGTCAAATGGCGCTCCTTCCCTTCCAAGCTCTGCTATGCGCCAAAACAGTGGTTTACCCCCACATATGGGGTATCGGGGTACTCAGGACAAATTGTACAACAAATTTTGTGGTCCATTTTCTCCTGTTACCCTTGGTAAAATAAAACAAATTGGAGCTGAAGTAAATTTTGTGTGAAAAAAATTAAATGTTCATTTTTTTTAAACATTCCAAAAATTCCTGTGAAACACCTGAAGGGTTAATAAACTTCTTGAATGTGGTTTTGAGCACCTTGAGGGGTTCAGTTTTTAGAATGGTGTCACACTTGGTTATTTTCTATCATATAGAACCCTCAAAATAACTTCAAATATGATGTGGTCCCTAAAAAAAATGAAATGGTGTTGTAAAAATGAGAAATTGCTGGTCAATTTTAACCCTTATAACTCCCTAACAAAAAAAAATTTTGTTTACAAAATTGTACTGATGTAAAGTAGACATGTGGGAAATGTTACTTATTAAGTATTTTGTGTGACATACAGTTAAGTCCATATATATTTGGACAGAGACAACATTTTTCTAATTTTGGTTATAGTCATTACCACAATGAATTTTAAACAAAACAATTCAGATGCAGCTGAAGTTCAGACTTTTAGCTTTAATTTGAGGGTATCCACATTAAAATTGGATGAAGGGTTTAGGAGTTTCAGCTCCTTAACATGTGCCACCCTGTGTTTAAACAAAATTAGAAAAATCTTGTCTCTATCCAAATATATATGGACTTAACTGTAGCTCTGTGATTTAAGGGCATATAAAATCAAAGTTGGAAATATGCAAAATTTTCTAAATTTTCGCCAAATTTCTGTTTTTTCAAAAATAAACGCAGGTAATATCAAAGAAATTTTACCACTATCATGAAGTACAATATGTCTCTAGAAAACAGTGTCAGAATCACCAGGATCTGTTGAAGCATTCCAGAGTTATAACCTCATAAAGGGACAGTGGTCAGAATTGTAAAAATTGGCCCGGTCATTAACATGCAAGCCACCCTCGAGGCTTAAGGGGTTAATATAATTCTTTCCACTATGACTAAAGCCCCAATTCCAGCTGCTGAGATGCAACCCCAGGCATAATACTGTCTCATCATGCTTCACTGTGGGTATGCTGTTCTTTTGGTGATGCACAGTGTTGACTTAGTGTCAAACATATCTTTTGGAATTAAGACTATAAAGTTCAAATTTGGTCTCATTGATGTGGGTTTGGGAAACCATAGCCAGGTTTTGATGCTTTTCTATGCAAGAAAAGGCTTTCATCTTGCCTCCCTACATCACAGGCCTCATATATATGTAGAATACTAGAGATTGTTGCCACATGCAATACACAACCAGCATTTGCCAGAAAATCCAATGCCTCCAGCTGTAGGCCTCTTGGCAGTCTCTGAGATTAATTTTATTTTTGACCTTTCATCAATATTTGAGGGATGTCCAGTTCTAGGTAATGTCACTGTTGTGCTGAAATTAATTCAATTCTTGATGACTGTCTTCACAGTGTTTCATGGTACAGCTTATGATTTGGAATTTTTGTACCCTTCTCCTGACTGATAACTTTTAAAGAGATCCCTTTTCTGAACTTTATATGGGGTTAGTTAGAATCACTGTAAATGATGACAGGTGTGTACTAACTACTATTTAACATGCGTTTAAGGACGCAGTTAGACAGCCATATAACACGGAAAATGATTGCATCGCAATGCTCAGACTTGCAGTCAGCTCTCCTGACCCGATTGTGACAGACGCATAGAAATTAGTGATGAGCGAGTATGCTCGTTACTCGAGATTTCTGAGCATGCTGGGGTGTTCTCCAAGTATTTTGGGCGTGCTCAGAGACTTAGTTTGTGTCGCCGCAGGTGCATGATTTGTGGCTGCTAGACAGCCTGAATACATGTGGGGGTTGCCGGTTTGTTAGGGAATTCCCACATGTATTCAGCCTGTCTAGCAGCTGCAAATCCTAAAATCCTAAAATAATAAAAACACCACACACCAAACTGTAGAAGAATAATGACAGTGGTGTTTATTTAGGGTAACTGAAAAGCCCAACAATACATTTAATAAATTAATAACTAATAAACCAAATAAATTAGTCATAATACTAAACCAATCCACCCAGAAAACTGGGCATTTTTCCCTCAAAATAACCCGACAAAGGAAACAAACATTTAGGCTACTGTACATGCCCACGTTGCAGAAATGCTGCGGAAATGTCCGTAGCATTTACGCAACTCCCTGCCGCAGGTAAAATGCATGCGGAATTCGCATGTGTTTTCCACAAAACACAAGCGTTATCCAAGCGTTTTTAGGCAGAAACACATAAAAAACGCAACCTGGGCACACAGCCTAAAAGGCTTTTTTTTTGGTGGGGGGAGTATGTGAATAACATAGGCCTTAGGCCTTAGGCCTCTGATCATCAAAGACTCCAGCAATGCCCCTGGGCCACTGTCACCATGGTTCTGCATGGACAGCAGGCATCATATTGTAAGCAACCAATGACCAGGAAAGGGTTTAGCTGCTAAGGGAGTTAAAAAAAATCATGAAAGAGAAAAGCCCAGAAATGAGTAATGATGACGAGTAATGAGTAATGTTATTTCTGTTTTCTACTATTACATGGTATAGGTAGGAAATAAACAGATATCCAATTAAAACGCTGCACGAGGACTTCAATTTTACAACCGTTCAGCTGCCACTGGAAGCAAATAGAGAGTCTAAAAGAAAATGCAGAAATAAACTATCACAAGTAAATTCTGTCTTTCCTTGGCCGTTATAGCTTTGTGGACTACAGCCAAACTTCAGATTGTTCTGCCAGCACAAACAGGCAAGTATTAAAAAGGAATACTAATTAGGAAAATTGACTAGCTCATGCTCACATTGTCCTTGGACAATTACTTTTGGGGGCTGAATGGTATTATCACATATAACAAAAGGCAATTTTACACTGATGAATACAACACTGTTAGGTAAAGGGAGCACTGCTATGAATTCAAATGTTAAAATGGCCACTAAGTAAAAGGAAAGAAAATGCAGAGAAAATCACATGCTGCTCTAACAAACTTATATTGATGAGCTAGAAAAAAAAAAGAATCTCTTTCGTAATTAATCCAAAGTCTGTTAATACCTGGCTGCACAATGGAATGGAATCCTTCAGTTTCATCAAGATACATATTTCATTGTTGGATTTCATTCAAGTGTCTACGTAGTGAAAAAGAACTAACATTGTAAGGGCTCGGTCACACCGGCAATTAGCATCCGATGATTCTCTCATGCGAGAGAATCGGATGCTATATGCAAATGTTCCTCGGCTCAAACTCTGCTCCGAGTGCAAGCTGAGGCCGGCGTCACACTAGCGAGTTTTACAGACGTATGAGGTCAGACAATATGTCCAGAAAATACGCATTGCACACGGCCCAATGATTCTCTATGGGGCAGCTCCTATCTGCCGTATATTACGCATCCGTAATATACGGTATGTTACGGGCGTAGAAAATTGCAGTATGCTGCGCTTGTCAGCGTACTGCGCAAAAAATACGCCAATGAAAGTCTATGGGGGCGAGAAAATTACGGATTACACACGGACCATGCGTGTGACTTGCGAGAAATACACACCAGTGTTCTATAGAAAAGCCGGCAATTCAGCGTGGTGTACAGTAAAATCACACTGACAGAATAGAATAGGTAGAATAAATGTGTACACATAGAATGTGTATATATATATATATATATATATATATATATATATATATGTGTCAGTGAGACACACATATATATATATATATATATATATATATATATATATATATATTTATATTGAATTCAGCGCTAGATAGCAGAAAAGCCGG
This sequence comes from Ranitomeya variabilis, assembly GCF_051348905.1. Lineage (NCBI taxonomy): Eukaryota > Metazoa > Chordata > Amphibia > Anura > Dendrobatidae > Ranitomeya > Ranitomeya variabilis. Next base: position 189,916,817 of record NC_135232.1, read on the forward strand.
TGATTCAATTGCCGGCTTTTCCTATCTCCTTCACAAATCCGACAGGATATGAGACATGGTTTACATACAGTAAACCATCTCATATCCCTTCTTTTATTACAAATTCCTCTTTACTAATGTAAGAAGTGTCTTTGTGTCAAATTTGGGGGCTCTAGCTATTAAATCAAAGGGTTAAATCCCGGAAAAATTGGCGTGGGCTCCCGCGCAATTTTCTCCGCCAGAGTGGGAAAGCCAGTGACTGAGGGCAGATATTAATAGCCTAGAGAGGGACCATGGTTATAGGCCCCCCCTGGCTAAAAACATCTGCCCCCAGCCACCCCAGAAAAGGCACATCTGAAAGATGCGCCTATTCTGGCACTTAGCCTATCTCTTCCCACTCCCCTGTAGCGGTGGGATATGGGGTAATGAAGGGTTAATGTCACCTTGCTATTGTAAGGTGACATTAAGCCAGGTTAATAATGGAGAGGCGTCAAATATTCTGAAAAGTTCCCACGCTCGAGTTCATATGAGTTCATCCAGCAGAGGGCGCATCACCGCGACTCAAGGTAACTTCAGTACATTCCCCTGCACTCCATTCATTCACCAAGTTTTACAGCCAGGAGCACAGCTGCATTAGCAGAGCTCCTGGGTGTAAAATGATTTAACCCCTTCAGATGGATTTACAGCGTGGGACAAGACTGTAACGACGGAAGGTATGGAATATTGTTGTTTGCTTTTTTAACTTTATTTCAGGTGACAAGGGTCTTCAGGTGGATTAAGAGTATAATAAAATATTAAAACACCATGTGTCTTTATATCATTAAAATACTTTTTAATAATGTGTGTGTGTTTTATTAACCATTTCATACTATTGGATTAATAATGGATAGGTGTCATAATTGACACCTCTCCATTATTAACCTGGCTTAATGTCATCTTACAATAGCAAGGTGACATTAACCCTTCATTACCCCATATCCCACTGCTACAGGGGAGTGGGAAGAGATAGGCTAAGTGCCAGAATAGGCGCATCTTCCAGACTATTAATATCTGCCCTCAGTCACTGGCTTTCCCACTCTGGTGGAGAAAATTGTGCGGGAGCCCACTGTTGTGAATTCCGCTCTTGGGCTCCCTCCGGTGGTTGTAAGTGGCACTTTTGTGAGTTCTGCTCTTGGGCTCCCTCCGGTGGATTTCAGTGGAACTGCTGCTCCTTGGATTTAGCAGTCAGCAGCTGCTTCCACTGATCGTCTATTCTGACTCGGCTATTTATCCTGGCTCTATCCTTCAGCTAGTGCCAGTTGTCAATGGTTCCTGCTTGGATTCACATCTCTCTTGGATTTCCCTGATGTTCTGACCAGTTCAGCAAAGTTAAGTACTTGCTTTGTTCTTTGCAGTCCACATTTTGTGGACTTTATCGTTCAGCACTTTCTATGTTTTTTCTTGTCCAGCTTGTCAGTATGGATTTATTCAGTTAAGCTGGAAGCTCTGGGAAGCAGATTTACCCTCCACACCTTTAGTCAGGTGTGGAGATTTTTGTAAACTCTGTGGTGGATTTTTCTAGTTTTTAATAGTGACCGCACAGTATTCTGTCCTATTCTATCTATCTAGCTAGAGTGGCCTCCTTTGCTTCATCCTGGTTTCATTCTGCGTATGTCATTTCCCTCTCCACTCACAGTCAATATTTGTGGGGGGCTGTCTTCCTTTGGGGATTTTCTCTGAGGCAAGATAGCTTTCCTGTTTCTATCTTTAGGGGTAGTTAGTCCTCCGGCTGTGATGAGGTGTCTAGGGAGTGACAGGAACATCCCACGGCTACTTCTAGTGTTGTGTTAAGATCCGGAACTGCGGTCAGTACAGGTACCACCTCCTCCAGAGCTTGTCCCATGTTGCTCCTAAACCACCAGTTCATAACAGTACAACTGGCCAAAAATGAATTAAATGCATCTCAAAAGAAGGAAAAAAAAGTTCTGAGTCATTTTTTTTTTCTGCAGTCTGTTTTGTCTTTTTTTTCCTCTTAAACTCTGGGTGGTTCAGGATTTTGGCGCTGGCATGGATGTTCAGGGTTTGTTTTGTACAAGAGTACAGAGTATCCAAGATTATGTTGTCCAGACTCCGGCTTTAGAGCCTAAAATTCCTACTCCTGATTTGTTTTTTGGGGATAGATCCAAGTTTTTGAACTTTAAAAATAACTGCAAATTGTTTTTTGCTTTGAAACCCCGTTCCTCTGGTGATCCCATTCAGCAGGTTAAAATTGTCATCTCTCTGCTGCGTGGTGACCCTCAGGACTGGGCATTCTCCCTTGAATCAGGGGATCCGGCATTGCTGAATGTAGACGCATTTTTTCAAGCGCTCGGATTATTGTATGACGAATCTAATTCTGTGGATCATGCAGAAAAAACCCTGTTGGCACTGTGTCAGGGTCAGGAAGCGGCAGAATTATACTGCCAGAAATTTAGAAAATGGTCTGTGCTCACTAAATGGAATGAGGATGCTCTGGCAGCAATTTTCAGAAAGGGTCTTTCTGAAGCCCTTAAAGATGTTATGGTGGGGTTCCCCACGCCGGCTGGTTTGAGCGAATCTATGTCTCTAGCCATTCAGATTGATCGGCGTCTGCGCGAGCGCAAAGTTGTGCACCATATGGCGGTATCCTCTGAGCAGAGTCCTGAGCCTATGCAATGTGATAGGATTTTGACTAGAGCAGAACGGCAGGGATTCAGACGTCAGAATAGGCTGTGTTTTTACTGTGGTGATTCTGCTCATGTTATTTCTGATTGCCCTAAGCGTACTAAGAGGGTCGCTAGGTCTGTTACCATCAGTACTGTACAGCCTAAATTTCTCTTATCTGTGACCCTGATTTGCTCATTATCGTCCTTTTCTGTCATGGCATTTGTGGATTCAGGCACTGCCCTGAACTTAATGGACTTGGAATTCGCCAGGCGCTGTGATTTTTCCTTGCAGCCTTTACAGAGCCCTATTCCTTTGAGGGATTGATGCTACACCATTGGCCAAGAATAAACCTCAGTATTGGACTCAGCTGACCATGTGCATGGCTCCAGCACATCAGGAAGATTGCCGTTTTCCGGTGTTGCATAACTTGCATGATGTTGTACTGGGTTTTCCATGGTTACAGGAACATAATCCGGTGCTGGATTGGAAATCTATGTCTGTGACTAGTTGGGGTTGTCAAGGGGTACATTGTGACGTTCCTTTGATGTCAATTTCCTCTTCCCCCTCTTCTGAAGTCCCTGAGTTTTTGTCGGATTTCCAGGATGTATTTGATGAGCCCAAGTCCAGTTCCCTTCCTCCACATAGGGACTGTGATTGTGCTATTAACTTGATTCCTGGCTGTAAGTTCCCTAAGGGCCGACTTTTCAATCTGTCTGTGCCAGAGCATGCCACCATGCGGAGTTATGTCAAGGAGTCTTTGGAGAAGGGGCATATTCGGCCGTCCTTGTCACCATTGGGAGCGGGATTCTTTTTTGTTGCCAAGAAGGATGGCTCCTTGAGACCCTGTATTGATTATCGCCTTCTTAATAAGATCACGGTCAAATTCCAATACCCTTTACCTTTGCTTTCTGATTTGTTTGCTCGGATTAAGGGGGCTAGTTGGTTTACTAAGATTGACCTTCGAGGGGCATATAATCTTGTTCGTATTAAACAGGGTGACGAATAAAAAACTGCATTTAATACGCCCGAAGGCCATTTTGAATACCTTGTGATGCCTTTCGGGCTTTCTAATGCTCCTTCTGTATTTCAGTCCTTCATGCATGATATTTTCCGCAATTATCTTGATAAATTCATGATTGTGTATTTGGATGATATTTTGTTTTTTTCCGATGATTGGGAGTATCATGTGAAGCAAGTCAGGATGGTATTCCAGATCCTTCGTGATAATGCTTTATTTGTGAAGGGGTCTAAGTGCCTATTTGGAGTTCAGAAGGTCTCTTTTTTGGGTTTTATTTTTTCTCCCTCGTCTATAGAAATGGATCCTGTTAAGATCCAAGCCATTCATGACTGGATTCAACCCACATCCGTGAAGAGCCTTCAGAAATTTTTGGGCTTTGCTAATTTTTATCGCCGTTTCATTGCCAACTTTTCCAGTGTGGTTAAGCCCCTGACCGATTTGACGAAGAAAGGCGCTGATGTGACGAATTGGTCCTCTGCGGCTGTTGAGGCCTTTCAGGAGCTTAAACGCCGATTTACTTCTGCCCCTGTGTTGCATCAGCTGGATGTTTCTCTTCCTTTTCAGGTTGAGGTTGATGCTTCTGAGATTGGGGCAGGGGCTGTTTTGTCTCAGAGGAATTCTGATGGTTCTTTGATGAAACCGTGTGCCTTTTTTTCCAGAAAGTTTTCGCCTGCGGAGCGCAATTATGACGTTGGCAATCGGGAGTTGTTGGCTATGAAGTGGGCATTTGAGGAGTGGCGACATTGGCTTGAGGGAGCCAAGCACCGCGTTGTGGTCTTGACCGATCATAAGAATCTGATTTACCTCGAGTCGGCCAAGCGGCTGAACCCTAGACAGGCTCGATGGTCCCTGTTTTTCTCCCGTTTTGATTTTGTGGTCTCATATCTTCCGGGATCTAAGAATGTTAAGGCTGATGCCCTCTCTAGGAGTTTTTTGCCTGATTCTCCTGGAGTCCTTGAGCCGGTTGGCATTCTTAAAGAAGGGGTGATTCTTTCTGCCATCTCCCCTGATTTGCAGCGGGTGCTTCAAGAATTTCAGGCTGATAAACCTGACCGCTGTCCAGTGGGGAAGCTGTTTGTTCCTGATAGATGGACTAGTAAGGTAATTTCTGAGGTTCATTGTTCAGTGTTGGCTGGTCATCCTGGGATTTTTGGTACCAGAGATTTGGTTGCTAGGTCCTTTTGGTGGCCTTCCTTGTCGCGGGATGTGCGTTCTTTTGTGCAGTCCTGTGGGACTTGTGCCCCGGGCCAAGCCTTGCTATTCCCGCGCTAGTGGGTTGCTTTTGCCTTTGCCGGTCCCTGAGAGGCCCTGGACGCATATTTCCATGGATTTTATTTCGGATCTTCCTGTTTCCCAGAAGATGTCTGTTATCTGGGTGGTTTGTGACCGGTTCTCTAAAATGGTCCATTTGGTACTTTTGCCTAAATTGCCTTCCTCCTCTGATTTGGTTCCATTGTTTTTTCAGCATGTGGTTCGTTTGCATGGCATTCCGGAGAATATTGTGTCTGACAGAGGTTCCCAGTTTGTTTCTAGGTTTTGGCGGGCCTTTTGTGCTAGGATGGGCATTGATTTGTCTTTTTCTTCGGCGTTCCATCCTCAGACAAATGGCCAAACTGAGCGAACTAATCAGACCTTGGAAACCTGTTTGAGATGCTTTGTGTCTGCTGATCAGGATGATTGGGTGGCTTTCTTGCCGTTGGCCGAGTTTGCCCTTAATAATCGGGCTAGTTCGTCTACTTTGGTTTCGCCTTTCTTTTGTAATTTTGGTTTTCATCCTCATTTTTCTTCGGGGCAGGTTGAGCCTTCTGATTGTCCTGATGTGGATTCTGTGGTGGACAGGTTGCAGCAGATTTGGACTCATGTGGTAGACAATTTGACGTTGTCTCAGGAAAAGGCTCAACGTTTTGCTAACCGCCGTCGGTGTGTTGGTCCCCGGCTTCGGGTGGGGGATTTAGTCTGGTTATCTTCTCGTCATGTTCCTATGAAGGTTTCTTCCCCTAAGTTCAAACCTCGGTTTATTGGTCCTTATAAGATTTCTGAGATTATCAATCCGGTATCTTTTCGTTTGGCCCTTCCAGCCTATTTTGCCATCCATAATGTTTTCCATAGATCTTTGTTGTGGAGATATGTGGTGCCCGTTGTTCCCTCTGTGGATCCTCCTGCCCCGGTGTTGGTTGATGGGGAGTTGGAATATGTGGTGGAGAAAATTTTGGATTCTCGTTTTTCGAGGCGGAGGCTTCAGTATCTTGTCAAGTGGAAGGGTTATGGCCAGGAGGATAATTCTTGGGTTGTTGCCTCCGATGTCCATGCCGCCGATTTGGTTCGTGCCTTTCACTTGGCTTGTCCTGATCGGCCTGGGGGCTCTGGTGTGGGTTCGGTGACCCCTCCTCAAGGGGGGGTACTGTTGTGAATTCCGCTCTTTGGCTCCCTCCGGTGGTTGTAAGTGGCACTTTTGTGAGTTCTGCTCTTGGGCTCCCTCCGGTGGATTTAAGTGGAACTGCTACTCCTTGGATTTAGCAGTCAGCAGCTGCTTCCACTGATCGTCTATTCTGGCTCGGCTATTTATCCTGGCTCTATCCTTCAGCTAGTGCCAGTTGTCAATGGTTCCTGCTTGGATTCACATCTCTCTTGGATTTCCCTGATGTTCTGACCAGTTCAGCAAAGTTAAGTCCTTGCTTTGTTCTTTGCAGTCCACATTTTGTGGACTTTATCGTTCAGCACTTTCTATGTTTTTTCTTGTCCAGCTTGTCAGTATGGATTTATTCAGTTAAGCTGGAAGCTCTGGGAAGCAGATTTACCCTCCACACCTTTAGTCAGGTGTGGAGATTTTTGTAAACTCTGTGGTGGATTTTTCTAGTTTTTAATACTGACCGCACAGTATTCTGTCCTATTCTATCTATCTAGCTAGAGTGGCCTCCTTTGCTTCATCCTGGTTTCATTCTGGGTATGTCATTTCCCTCTCCACTCACAGTCAATATTTGTGGGGGGCTGTCTTCCTTTGGGGATTTTCTCTGAGGCAAGATAGCTTTCCTGTTTCTATCTTTAGGGGTAGTTAGTCCTCCGGCTTTGATGAGGTGTCTCGGGAGTGACAGGAACATCCCACGGCAACTTCTAGTGTTGTGTTAAGATCAGGAACTGCGGTCAGTACAGGTACCACCTCCTCCAGAGCTCGTCCCATGTTGCTCCTAAACCACCAATTCATAACAGCCCACGCCAATTTTTTCCGGGATTTAACCCTTTAATTTATTAGCTAGAGCCCCCAAATTTGACACAGACACTTCTTACATTAGTAAAGAGGAATATGTAACAAAAGAAGGGATATGAGATGGTTTACTGTATGTAAACCATGTCTCATATCCTGTCGGGTTTGTGAAGGAGATAGGAAAAGCCGGCAATTGAATTACCGGCTTTTATGCTATCTAGCGCTGAATTAAATATAAATATATATGTATATGTGTCTCACTGACATATATATATATATATATATATATATATATAATATATATATATATAGACTGTATATATGTTTTTAAGAATATTTGAGCCGATGGATCCATGATATGTCCATTTTGCAAGCCTGCGAGAAAAAATCACCTTACGGGAGCCATACGGATGCCATACGGATGACACACGGATAAATTTGTGCGTAAAAATTGCATCCTCGCATTGAATACGGAACAGTGTTTTGGGACAATTAATGCGTATTAGGCCGGGGTCACACATGCGTGTTTTACGTACGTAAGAGCGCAAAAACTACGTACGTAAAACTCGCATTACATACGGCACAATGCTTCTCAATGGGGCTGCTCCTATTAGCCGTATATTACGGTTCAGTATTATACGGCTTTCTACGGCCGTACAAAATCGCAGCATGCTGCGTTTGTCAGCGTATTGCGCAAATAATACGCCAATGAAAGTCTATGGTGGCGAGAAAAATACGGATTCCACACGGACCTGCAGTGTGACTTGCGAGAAATACGCAGCGGTGTTAGTGAAAAGTCGGTAATTCAATTGCCGGCTTTTCATTTCTCCTGCACAAACCCGACAGGATATGAGACATGGTTTACATATAGTAAACCATCTCATATCCCCTTTTTTTTTGCATATTCCACACTACTAATGTTAGTAGTGTGTATGTGCAAAATTTCAGCGCTGTAGCTGCTGAAATAAAGGGTTAAATGGCAGAAAAAATTGGCGTGGGCTCCCGCGCAATTTTCTCCGCCAGAGTGGTAAAGCCAGTGACTGAGGGCAGATATTAATAGCCAGGAGAGGGTCCATGGTTATTGGCCCCCCCGTGGCTAAAAACATCTGCCCCCAGCCACCCCAGAAAAGGCACATCTGGAAGATGCGCCTATTCTGGCACTTGGCCACTCTCTTCCCACTCCCTGTAGCGGTGGGATATGGGGTAATAAAGGGTTAATGCCACCTTGCTATTGGAAGGTGACATTAAGCCAGATTAATAATGGAGAGGCGTCAATGATGACACCTATCCATTATTAATCGAATTGTTGGAAAGGGTTAAATCACACACACACACACATGATTTAAAAGTAGTTTAATGAAATAAACACAGCGGTTGTTGTAATAATTTATTGTTCTCTCAATCCATCAGGAACACCCTCACTTGGAAAAATAATAAAGGCACAAGATACATACCTTCTGGTGAACCGTCTCGTCCCACGAAGTAATCCATCTGAAGGGGTTAACTAATATTACAGGCACGAGCCCTGCTAAATGCAGCTGTGCTCTGTGCCTGTAATTCCCCGGCGAATGAAGGAAATGTAGGTCATTGACCTACATTTCCTTCAGTCGCGGTGATGCGCCCCCTGGTGGATGTCCTCATATGACCTGGAGCGTGGGAAAAAGTTCCCAGGCTGCAGTTCATGAGAACATCCACCAGAGGGCGCCTCACCGCGACTCAATGTAAGTACAGATCTAGCTTTCCTTTCAGCACCCGGGGATTACAGGCACGAGCGAGTGGTTTATCGCAGCTCGTGCCTGTAATATTAGTTAACCCCTTCAGATGGATTACTTCGTGGGATGAGACGGTTCACCAGAAGGTATGTATCTTGTGCGTTTATTATTTTTCCAAGCGAGGGTGTTCCTGATGGATTGAGAGAACAATAAATTATTACAACAACCGCTGTGTTTATTTCATTAAACTACTTTTAAATCATGTGTGTGTGTGTGTTTTAACCCTTTCCAACAATTGGATTAATAATGGATAGGTGTCATAATTGACGCCTCTCCATTATTAATCTGGCTTAATGTCACCTTCCAATAGCAAGGTGGCATTAACCCTTCATTACCCCATATCCCACCGCTACAGGGAGTGGGAAGAGAGTGGCCAAGTGCCAGAATAGGCGCATCTTCCAGATGTGCCTTTTCTGGGGTGGCTGGGGGCAGATGTTTTTAGCCACGGGGGGGCCAATAACCATGGACCCTCTCCTGGCTATTAATATCTGCCCTCAGTCACTGGCTTTACCATTCTGGAGGAGAAAATTGCGCGGGAGCCCACGCCAATTTTTTCCGCCATTTAACCCTTTATTTCAGCAGCTACAGCGCCCAAATTTTGCACATACACACTACTAACATTAGTAGTGTGGAATATGCAAAAAAAAGGGGATAAGAGATGGTTTACTGTATGTAAACCATGTCTCATATCCTGTCGGGTTTGTGCAGGAGAAATGAAAAGCCGGCAATTGAATTACCGACTTTTCACAGATATCGCGCTGAATGAAATCTAAATACAGAATATATATATATGTGTCTCAATGACATATATATATATATATATACTGTATATATGTTTTCCCGAACATTTGAGCACATAAATCCATTAGATGTCGGTTTTGCAAGCCTGCGCGAAAATCTCGCAGTATGGATGCCGTACGGATTACATACGGAGGATGCCATGCGCAAAATACGCTGACACACCCTGACTACGGATCACTATTTTGGGAACATTTCTCCGTATTACGGCCGTAGTACGGACGTATAATACGTGGCGTATTGTCTTACGCCATGTGTGACTCCAGCCTTACAGACGTAAAAAACGGGCCATATTTACTTACGCCTAGTGTGACGCCGGCCTGAGTGTCATTTAACTGTGACCTGATTCTCTTGCTTGCTGATATGCCTCCTCCATTCTGTGAGTGGGCGTATATTGTATACGGTATATAGGTTTTGCACACACACATAGATGCTGCCAATCGAATGCAGTGATTTTTTTCTCAGTCGATTAAGCATGAGAAAATAAACATTATTCGGCACACTGTAACATTGGAGCTAGTGCTATCCGATGAAACATCAGCTATCTCTCGCCAATGTGAGCGAGCCGAAACAGTGGATATCAGATAATTATTTCAGATAAGGTAATGTGGCAAAATATGCAATTTAGGGTACGTGAAACTTTTTTGTTTTCAATCTTTTTTGAAACACCAAAGAGGGGTTTTTCACCACTTTGACATTTGACATGACCAATCCTTAAGATAGGTAATCAATATCAGATTGGAGCTGTTACCGATCAGCTGTTTTTAGCACTGGAAGAGGTTGGATGTACGAAGCACAACACCACAGCTCTGTCAAACTGTTTAGTGGCTGCTACCTGGTACAGCAGATCAGCTGCTATTCAAATAACGCTAAAATACTAAAGCGGCAATCAACCATTTTGCAGAATATACAAAACAGAAACGACTGGGGGATAAAATTTCTCCTTGAGAAGAGTGACAAGCTGTCAAAGTGTCTTAGATTACTTAGCCTCTAAACTAGTAGCAAAGCCACAAAAGAGGACTGAAAATCCTCCAAAAATTCAAATTGATGTTTAGTTGCGATCTTGCATATCTTGGCCAAAATATCGACCAATACTCACATACTTGTATACATTTTGTGCACTTTATTTTTCAGGGTGCAGCCAGCCCAGCACATTGGGTCTTGTACAAAGGGGTGTTCACATGGAACGCATTGAGAGAGTGCTGGTCAGCCCACGTAATCGAATAGTAGGGGTGTGACTAATAGACTGTGAACCAGACACTATGCATTACCTGCATGTGGACAGCACCCTATACAGGCCTTTATTGTGAAAACATATACTAAGCAGTCACCCCCTCCAATAATTGGTAGGCTGTGAGTGGCTGTCTATTTAGTATTTTGCACCGGTGTTGCCAACATCTGTGCTACATGGGCTGGCTGCATCCTGTAGTGCATTTGTTCAGAGACCTGGGCAGGTAAGTGGTGCTGCCCCTTTTTCAGCTGTATTTTACTTAGCCTCTAATAGTATTAGTGGTAGCAATCCTTTAAAGTTAATATTGACTCTTTAACCCCTTCGTGACTGGGCTATTCCTTTTTTTTTTTCATTTTCGTTTTTTCCTCGCCTTCTTCCAAGAGCCATAACTTTTTTATTTTTTGACCACATAGCCATATGAGGGCGTGTTTTTTGTGGGACAAGATATACATTTGAATGAAACAATTCACTTTATAATGTGATGAACGTTTTGGTTTTTTTTATTTACTATATTCACTATACGGTAAAACTGACCGGGCAAAATGATTCTCCATGAGAGCATGATTACGCAAGTACCAAACATGTATATATATATTTTTTTTTTTATTTAATGCGAACCTGTCAGCAGGATTTTGCTAAGTATACTACAGGCTTTGTCAGGTTGGCGCTATGACACTGATTAAAATAATAGAAAAATCTGTTGCACAAATAAGTTTTCTTGCAAAACGTGTGTTTATTTATTCAATACGTAACAGTACCCAACATTTCGGCCATAATTCAGCCTTTATCAAGGTTTTCTAAACAGAAGCACAAAAGTAATCAGATAATATAACAAATGTATGAAATCAAATATAAAGAGACACAGAATTGACATAAAATTAACAATATCATGCAACAAACGATTAGTGTAGAAAAAAGGGTTTTCTAAGGGTGTGTTTCCATGGACAGGACGCTCCGACTGTACACAGCGTCAAACACGCAGCGTCCAGATGTTACAGCATAGTGGAGGGGATTTCGTGAAATCCCGTCTCCACTATGCGTTAAAAGACGCGGCAGACCCGCGTAAACGGACATGCGGCGTGTCTTTCCAGAATGCAGCATGTCTGTTTACAATGCAGCGATGCTCCATCGCCGCACCGTAAATTTACAGTACCATAGACTATCATTAGATGCAGTAAAACCACAACCAATGATTAGTCACATGCGTAATAACTGCGTAAACGCAGCTTACTACACATGTCTACTAATTTAAATAAGGTCTTACCTTGTCACACTGCCGGAAGTCCCTCGTCCACTGCAGTCCTCGCGATAACTTACTGTAGCTTACCGCGAGAACTGCCGTGCACGTTAACGGGGGTTATCTCCAGTCACTAGGCTGTTTCTCATGGTCAGCTGATCAGCTGATTGTGAGAGCACTGCAGTGTACGTGATCACAGGAGAGTTATCTCCAGCATTCATCTACAGGCTCTGCTATATCTGGATGTCAATGCATGTAGAAAAGCCGCGGAGACACCATCACATGTTTCTCAATGCAAGCAATGAATAGACAGGTCTTTCACCGGGAAGGAACAACCACAGGAAGGGCAGCATCCAATAAAGGAAATGCCCCCATCCCCATTCTGGATCACTCCGTTGAGAAACACGTGATGGTGTCTCCACGGTGTTGGATGTTTTGATCTCCCCGAGGTCATTCATCCTTATGTTTATAGTCTTTTCACTAGGCACTGCTCCTAATAGCCAGTTTCCTACTCCACACTGATGAGGGGCAAATACCCTGAAACAGCTGTCTGTGGATGGATACCATGTTTTGGCATAGGTGGTTTTCCTTTATTGGATGCTGCCCTTCCCGTGGTTGTTCCTTCCCGGTGAAAGACCTGGCTATTCATTGCTTGCGTTGAGAAACACGTGATGGTGTCTCCGCGGCTTTTCTACATGCATTTGCATATTTCCCATAAGGGATGGGGGCAGTGTTCTGGATCACTGCGTTGAGAAACACGTGATGGTGTCTCCGCGTTGTTGGATGTTTTGATCTCCCCGAGGTCATTCATCCTTATGTTTATAGTTTATATCTGGATGTCAGGCATCCAGATGTAGCAGAGCTGGACTCGTTGTGGGACACTCGTTATTAAGGACTGCGCCGGACTCAGGGAGTATACTGTTGGTTTATTTATTTTTTGTTCAGAAGATCGATGGCTTCGCTTGGATTACCAGTGTAATAAAGATGGCAAAACTGTGTGGTGTTTTATTTCATTAAAATACTTAATTCTGCATGTGTGTGTTTTATTAACCCTTTACCAACTATGGGATTAGTAATGGATATGTGTCTTATTGTCGCCTGTCCATTACTAACCCGGCTTAATGTCACCTTACAAAGTTGACATTAACCCCTTTATTACCCCATATGCCACCGCTACAGGGCAATTGGAAGAGAGAGGCTAAGTGCCAAAATTGGCGCATCTTACAGATGCGTCATTTCTGGGGCGGCTGGGAGCTGGTATTTGTAGCCGGGGGGCCAATATCCATGGTCCCTCTCTAGCCTATGAATATCAGCCCACAGCTGTCTGCGTAGCCTTTCTGGCTATAAATTATAGGGGGACCCCATGTCATTTTTTTGTCATTTATATCTATCTATCTATCTATCTATAGACATCTATCTATCTATAGAAATCTATCTATCTTTCGATATATCTATCTATAGATCTATCTATCTAGTATCTACCTATTATCTATCTATCTACCTATCAATATATCTATCTATCATCTATTATATCTATGGTATCTATCTGTTATCTATCTATCGATATATCTATCTAGCTGTCTATCGATATATCTATTGATAGTGTAGCATTTCGCATACTACGTGTCTTGGGGGGACACTCTCTTGGCTGCGATAGTCAAGCACTCAGGCACGGTTTTCCACTTAAAGCAGTCTGTTTGGTTTATTCTCTCCATAAACCACAGAAAGATGAACAAACGATAAACAGTCTTACATCAGACAGATGAATCCTCAATGTCTATAGTAGAGCTCCGCTCTCTCAGGTCTGTGGGCACAGAGGCTGTGCTATGTCCAGCACACAGGCTCTCCAGCCTAAATATGGTCTCTGTGTGCTGTTCAGGACATCTGTCCCCACTTGGAACCGTCCAACACACAGGCCACTCTGCAGTGTCCAGCCAGGACACATGGAAGTCTGTCCCCACTTGGAACCGTCCAACACACAGGCCACTCTGCAGTGTCCAGCCAGGACACATGGAAGTCTGTCCACACTTGCAGACTCCCAAAACACTCACACCATGTGCTAAACACACCTCCTTTACATAGGTGTAACCACACCCAGGTACCTGTCACATGGCCACTCAGGTGAGCGTGACATCACCACAGGTCCTTAAACACAAAACCATCTTAGGTGTTCAGATACACCTCTTTGGGAGGGTTTGTAGGTGACTGGACCCACCCATCTCTCCAATCACCTGGAAACCTTCCCAATGTAAACAAATCCCTCAGCAGTAAATCTGCTTGAGCAAAACATACCCAGGCTTCCATCACAGGGCCACCCACCTCTGCGATACATACCGCCCATTAATCACATGACCAGTCGCTATGCCACAATAGATAGATATAGTTATAGATAGATAATAGATAGATATTTCGATAGATACGATATATAGCTAGATAGATGCGATAATAGATATAGCTATAGATAATCTATCTATCTATTATATATCTATCTATAGTTACATGTATCTATCTATCTATCTGTGTGTGTATTCTTCAATGGAGTTCGTAAAAAAAGAGGTTGGACAAGGAAATTGCATCACAATTTTTTGTTTGTATATCTTTATTTAGCTTACAAAAACACACACAATTCCGCATGAAAAATGCATCAAAAACACATCAAAAACGCAGGTGACCTGCCAGCGACCTCAGATGCAGATTTGGTGCAGATTTTACCTGCGTCAAATCCTGAGCAAATACTGAGCCAATCCTGACCGTGAAAATATACCCTTATAGTCAAGTGAATCACACAGCTGTAAATACAATAAATAGATATATTATCTCAAAGGACATCCTAACATGTAAAATATGTACAGTAATATTACAAAAGAACACAAGACTGCTGGAACCACACAGTGGTGAGCAAAAAATAAGGTTCTGTAACCATCAGGAATCAAAGAAAATTGTGCAAGAAGTAGCCTGGAGAAGTAAGAAATCCAAAGGAAACAAGGCTTTAAGAAAACAGAGACAGGTCAGATAGCCATACCATTTTTGTGTAAGAAGCTAGCAGTGCAATCTAGATAAATAGGAGAACAAAATTAGTGCGACATAAAGAACATATAGAGTCAGAAACTGCCAAAGTCTAAAAAGTAATTACCTTAATACAAGTGGTAGGTGGGAACCAGGAAGGAGCCTCTGTGGTGGTGGCAGGTGCATTGTGTGCTGTACAGGAGGATTTAAACAGTGTGGCATTAGGGAGAAATGTCAAACAGCTGGGTGATGTGCTAGTGCGGTTGCACAGAAAAAGCTACAAGGGAGCTACGCAGGCGCATTGTATGGAATAGCTCAGCGTAAACATACGCTGGTGGGGTGGGAGGAAGTGTCTCAATGTGACATGCACATGCGCGAAAGATCTATGTCCAACACAGTGGCATAGGATGCAGAGTGCAGAGTGAACTAGCCGTGGGCTATTCCCTATTCAACCCCTGGGGTTCCAAGGCTTGTAGATTATGAATCCAACAAGCCTCTCTTTCTTTAAGTTTCTGTGTCCTATTATCACCTCTTCTGGCTAAAGGAATATGGTCAATAACTTGATAACGCAATTGTGTGACATTGTGGGTAAGAGCAATATAATGGGTGGGAATGGGCAGCATAGTCCTCTTATACCAACCCTCTCTTCCAGCATGACATTTTCCTTATCTAGCAGGGTGACAGCAATACATTGGAAGCTCTGCTCCACCCGTAGCTGTTAGATGCAGATGATGGCTGAATATATCAGCCATTATCTGCCAGGAAAAATGCAGTGACAGGACACATGCTGCTCAGAAATGGCAGTAAGCAGGTGTTACTGGTGTCATCTCAAACCACAGTGAGGCTTTTTAAGGCTGGCCTAATGACAAGAAAGACAGCAAAAAAAATTCCAATAAAAACATCAAGAATAGACTGCAATTTTGCAGGAAGTACAGAGATTAGACTGCAGAGGACTGTAATAAAGTTTTTTTTTTCTGAGGGAGCCATGTTCAGACTGTTTGGGACATCTGGAAAAATGACTATCCAGGAAATAAAAGGTGAGCTCTATCATGAGACCAGTCAGAATTGGCCCAAAGGCTAAAATCCAACATGCCAGGGCAAATTACAGTCATGATGAATAAGGGTCAACACTGTAAATATTGAGTCTTTCCATAAACTTGATATATTTGTTAATAGAAGATTAAAAACTTATGAAATGCTGATAATTGTACTAACCATAGAAACATTTGGCAAAAGATCTAAACATACTCAAGTAGCAAACTACATGAAAACCAAAATTTGTGAGTCTCAACACTTTTGGTCACAACAATATAATGTAACGCTTTTTTCTTGCCTTGACAGGTTATTATAGGGAGGGCAAAAGGGACAATTGCTTAGGGCCATCACTTCCATGTTCCCTTCAAACATTTCAAACTCCTAATTGCTGAGAATATGTGAGATATTCTCAAGTGTACATTGAAACAACAAATGTTTTAATATATGGATTATGCTATGTTTAATATTATATAGAACTAAGGGTCAAAACTTTCATTTTATTCAGAGTCCAGATGTCATAATGGTTTGCTAACTAGAAGAAACACATTGGTAAAGTATTTACTAGTTTATTACGAGAAGGAAAGGGGTGTTTAAGGATGTTAGACATCTTTGCTTCTGCTTACCCATTGGGAAATGAATTATTAAACATCTGACGAAGTGTTTACGAAACGCGCGTTGGGGCAGGGGGAAGCACCAAAAGACCCTGAAGTAGCTCAAAGGATTGCCCCTGACTCTGGCACCAATAACTAATGCTCTGTTTCAAAACTTCTTATACAGTTACCATAAGTCTCTATAACAACATACTAGTTGTCATACCTGGTGGATAAACTTAAACCCATGTACCTACGCACATACACTTTTCTGACATGAGTGAATTTATGTGGAGCTTTATCACAGAAATCCTACATATTACCTTGCGAGTCTTAAGCACAATTTTTTTGAATTTCTATTATGTGAACTAATGTACCATTGCCACTAAATGCAGAGGTTATTTATTATGCAGTCCGTCAAATGAGAGGCACCTTCAATTTTTATAGAATTAGTTCTGTTGTCTATTTGATTAATAAAATATCACATTGAAGTGGTTATCTGTGCTTGTCTGTTCCCCTTCATGTCGGGTTAATATAGGCATCATTTTTTATTTTTATTAATAAGGCATACCACACAAAAGAGCAAGAATAGTATAGACACTGAAGCGGCAGGGGTAAACTTAGAACAGCATAAAAAAACAAGCATTTACTTAATTCATAAATCATAATATAAATATTTAGAAAGAAAATGGAGAACTACTATAGGTGATCCTTTTTATAATTGGCTTTGGAAAGACATTACATTATTTATTGACCTTCCTACAGATAATCATCGTGTTTAGTGAAATTATCATACTGAGAGCAGTGGGGAAAGTAACTACTTATTTAAACTTGCTGTTTTGCTGAAAGAAATGATCCTCAGTTATGCATGCATTTCTATATATTAAGTCTAAAAAATGAAATATTCCCACTGTGAACTTTGCTATATGACTCAAATACTGTTGACAGGTTGTGTGATTTAAATGCAGCTTGGTTTAATCTCTGAAATAAGTGTGACTTGAATAAGAGTGATAGTTATTTTGAGTTGTCATTAAAATGCTACACCAGGGGGTTGATTTGCATGTAGACTGATTACATTTAGTATCGTCTCATGTATCTCTGCTGAATCAATGTCACTTCATCAACACTTTGAAATTGCCTCTCCTGTTTCTATTAGAATAACCTCTTCTTTTGCATAGAGATGTATAAGCAATCAAATACCCATGAAATAGGACGAACAACATACCCTCTTTTGCCAACTCTCATTTGCATGTAATAAATTTGCATTTCTGGCAGGGAAATGTCACTTTAGAATTATAAAATATTTTAACACATGATTTGACCTTCATGTTCATACAAGGAGAATGCTACTAATTTGCCATATTCTTTGAATGAAAATATCTAATTTGAAGTTATAATACATTGTTCAAAAATTGTTAGTATATATCAAGCTCAAAGCAAGCAGAAAATATTGTCACATTTGGAATTTGAAGAAATTGTTTACTAGATGAATTATGCATACATCGGAAGAAAGGTCTTGCCTAACAATTGCTTGAGTATAGCTTATGTACTGTCGAGCTTAAAACCCAGCAAATAGCAGAGATGACAGCCAGGTAAAGACCATTAGTCCATGCATTATCTAACAATATTATTATTATTATTTATTATTAATATTTATTTATATATCACCATTGATTCCATGGTGCTGTACATGAGAAGGTGTTACATACAAAATACCAATATAACTTACAATAAACAAACTAACAATCACAGACAGGTACAGAGTAGGGTTGAGCGAAACGGATCGGACAAATTAAAAAATCAAAAGTTTCATGAAACCCGACCCGATCCTAGTGTGGGATCGGCCATGAGGTCGACGATCATCGCGCCAAAGTCGCGTTTCGTATGACGCGTTCAGCGCCGTTTCTCAGCCAATGAAGGTGGACGCAGAGTGTGGGCAGCGTGATGACATAGGTCTCGGTCCCCACCATCTTAGAGAAGGGCATGACAGTGATTGGCTTGCTTTCTGAGGCATCACAGGGGGTATAAAGGGGCGTGCACGCCGACCGCCATCTTACTTCTGCCGATATTAGCATAGGGAGAGGTTGCTGCAGCTTCGTCAGAAGAAGGGACATAGTTAGGGAGGGAAGATTAACCCCCAAACCGCTTGTGCTGTAGCGATTTCCACTGTCCAACACCACCTTTGTTTTGCAGGGACAGTGGAGGCTATATCTTTGTGCATCAGCTCTGTAGCTTATTAGGCTGCCTTATAACGCTCCCTGATAGCTGCATTGCTGTTTGCACCGCTGCTGTGCAAACCAACTGCTTTTTTAAAAAGCAAAAATCCTGTTGCTCATTTCTGCACAGCTATCTTGTTTATTTCTCCACACTTTTGTGTGCACCAGTCCTTTTTATTGCTGCCATACTTGTCCTGAGATCATTGTAGGGAGATTGAAATTGTACTACAGTCCTTGTATTTTTTTCATATATCTTCCAGCCACTTGCTGCCACTCACATTGCGTTGTGTTATACACTGTGCCTGAGTTTGGGTTCAGTCTCCCCCCAAAAAAAAAGTGAGATTCAAATTCTCACAAAGTGGATATACAGTACCTCAGTCCTCTTAGTTTGTGGTGTATCAGCCAGCCACTTGCTGCCACTCACATTGCGTTGTAAAATACACTGAGCCTGAGTTTGGGTTCAGTCTCCCCCCCAAAAAAGTGAGATTCAAATTCTCACAAAGTGGATATACCTCAGTCCTCTTTGTTTGTCGTGTATCAGCCAGACACTTGCTGCCACTCACATTGCATTGTAAAATACACTGGGCCTGAGTTTGGGTTCAGTCTCCCCCAAAAAAAGTGAGATTCAAATTCTCACAAAGTGGATATACCTCAGTCCTCTTAGTTTGTCGTATATCAGCCAGCCACTTTCTGCCACTTCCATTGTGTTGTTTTATACACTGTGCCTGAGTTTGGGTTCAGTCTCCCCTCAAAAAAAGTGAGATTCAAATTCTCACAAAGTGGATATACCTCAGTCCTCTTAGTTTGTCGTAAATCAGCCAGCCACTTGCTGCCACTCACATTGTGTTGTTTTATACACTGTGACTGAGTTTGGTTTCTGTGTCCCCCCAAAAAAGTGAGATTCAAATTCTCACAAAGTGGATATACCTCAGTCCTCTTAGTTTGTCGTGTATCCGCCAGCCACTTGCTGCCACTCACATTGCATTGTAAAATACACTGGGCCTGAGTTGGGGGTTCATTCTTCCCCCAAAAAAAAGTGAGATTCAAATTCTCACAAAGTAGATATACCTCAGTCCTCTTAGTTTGTCGTATATCAGCCAGCCACTTGCTGCCACTTCCATTGTGTTGTTTTATACACTGTGCCTGAGTTTGGGTTCAGTCTCCCCCCCAAAAAAGTGAGATTCAAATTCTCACAATGTGGATATATTTCAGTCCTGTTAGTTTGTCGTGTACCAGCCAGCCATTTGCTGCCACTCACATTGTGTTGTTTTATACACTGTGCCTGAGTTTGGGTTCAGTCTCCCCTCAAAAAAAGTGAGATTCAAATTCTCACAAAGTGGATATACCTCAGTCCTCTTAGTTTGTCGTATATCAGCCGGCCACTTGCTGCCACTCACATTGCGTTGTAAAATACACTGGGCCTGAGGTTGGGTTCATTCTTCCCCCCCAAAAAAGTGAGATTCAAATTCTCACAAAGTGGATATACCTCAGTCCTCTTAGTTTGTCGTATATCAGCCAGCCACTTCTGCCACTTCCATTGTGTTGTTTTATACACTGTGCCTGAGTTTTGGTTCAGTGTCCCCAAAAAAAAGTGAGATTGAAATTCTTACAAAGTGGATATATTTCAGTCCTGTTAGTTTGTCGTGTATCAGCCAGCCACTTGCTGCTACTCACATTGCGTTGTTTTAGACACTGTGACTGAGTTTGGTTTCAGTCTCCCCCCAAAAAAGTGAGATTCATATTCTCACAAAGTGGATATACCTCAGTCCTCTTAGTTTGTCGTATATCAGCCAGCCACTTGCTGCCACTCAAGTTGCGTTTTTTTATACACTGGGCTAGAGTTTGGGTTCAGTCTCCCCCCCAAAAAAAGTGAGATTCGAATTCTCACAAAGTGGATATACCTCAGTCCTCTTAGTTTGTCGTATATCCACCAGCCACTTGTTGCCACTCACATTGCGTTGTAAAATACACTGGGCCTGAGTTTGGGTTCAGTCTCCCCCAAAAAAAGTGAGATTCAAATTCTCACAAAGTGGATATACCTCAGTCCTCTTAGTTTGTCGTGTATCAGCCAGCCACTTGCTGCCACTCACATTGCGTTGTAAAATACACTGGGCCTGAGTTTGGGTTCAGTCTCCCCCCAAAAAAAGTGAGATTCAAATTATCACAAAGTGGATATACCTCAGTCCTCATAGTTTGCCGTGTATCAGCTAGCCACTTGCTGCCACTCCCATTGCGTTGTAAAATACACTGGGCCTGATTTTGGGTTCAGTCTCCCCCCCAAAAAAGTGAGATTCAAATTCTCACAAAGTTGATATCCCTCAGTCCTCTTTGTTTGTCGTGTATCAGCCAGCCACTTGCTGCCACTCACATTGCGTTGTAAAATACACTGGGCCTGAGTTTGGGTTCAGTCTCCCCCCCAAAAAAGTGAGATTCAAATTCTCACAAAGTGGATATACCTCAGTCCTCTTAGTTTGTCGTGTATCAGCCAGCCACTTGCTGCCACTCACATTGCGTTGTAAAAAACACTGGGCCTGAGTTTGGGTTCAGTCTCCCCCCAAAAAAGTGAGATTCAAATTCTCACAAAGTGGATATACCTCAGTCCTCTTAGTTTGTCGTACATCAGCCAGCCACTTGCTGCCACTCACATTGCGTAATTTTATGCACTGGGCCTGAGTTGTGGTTCAGTCTCCCCAAAATAAAAAGGGAGATTTAAATTTTCAACAAGTTTATACACACCTTCTACCTTGTTACCTTGTTACCTTGTAATAACGGTTGTTATTTTGGTTACATTTTCCCAAAAATGAGGAAGTTTGGTGGAAGAGGCCATGGGCGGTCGTTGCCAGCTGGTACTGATGGTAGAGGTGGTGGTGGAGCATCTGATGGTAGTGGGAAAAGCAAAATAGCACCTAAGGCTGGAGGTGTTGAACCAGCGTCATCGCCTAGCTACACAAGGCCTCGAAGGCTCCCTTATCTGGGAGTAGGAAAACAAGTTTTAAAGCCGGAGCAGCAGGAAAAAGTTTTGGCTTTCATTGCTGACTCAGCCTCTAGCTCTTTCGCCTCCTCTTCAGAAAGTTCCAAATATAAAATCAGTGAGTCGTCAGTGGATGCTCCCGGTCAGGAACAAGATGTTTCCTTGTGTCCTTCACCCAAACCAAAAGTGAAGGATGCATCAGGCGACACTACAGGTTACTCCATGGAGCTCTTCACTCATACCGTGCCTGGGTTAGAAAGGGAAATTGTTAACTGCCCATTACAAGATGAATCAGACATGGAGTGCACTGATGCACAGCCACAGTTAGATTATTATGCTGTTCCATTGACTCAGATCACTACATTGCCCTCGCAGTGTACTGAGCCAGAATGTGACCCTGATGAGACTATGGTGCCCGTCCCGAACGCTATAGCACCTTACACGGTGACACAGAGGAAGGTGCACATGACATTGAAGAGGAGGTGATAGATGACCCAGTTGTTGACCCAGATTGGCAGCCATTGGGGGAAGAGGGTGCCGCTGCCAGTAGCTCAGAAGTGGAGGAGGATAATTCGCAGCAGCCATCTACATCGCAACAGCTGTCAACTGGTAGGCCCGTATCAGGCCAAAAACGTGTGTCAAAAACAGTTTTAGGACAGCGTGGCCATCCGGTGAAAGAAGCACAGAGTGCAATGCCTGAAAAG
Source organism: Ranitomeya variabilis (assembly GCF_051348905.1). Taxonomy (NCBI): domain Eukaryota; kingdom Metazoa; phylum Chordata; class Amphibia; order Anura; family Dendrobatidae; genus Ranitomeya; species Ranitomeya variabilis. Next base: position 189,939,240 of record NC_135232.1, read on the forward strand.
GTATTCGATAGTAGGAAGAGTGCAGTGTGGCAGTATTTTAACCAAGATCTGAATGATCAGTCAAAAGTTATCTGTAAGAAATGCTCAAGGACCTTTAGCAGAGGGAAGAATCTTCAAAATTTAAATACAACGTGCATGCGTAGACATTTAACCAGCATGCACTTGCAAGCCTGGACTAACTACCAAACGTCACGTACCGTTGGTGCACCTGGTGAGAATGAAGGTAGTGAGCAATGCTACATTGCTTCCCTCACTGTAAGCCCACCGGTTAGGACACCACCAGCAGCAAATGTGGAGGTATCATCAAAAGGCCAAAGCAGTCAGGGAATCACAAGGTTATTGGTAGGAAACACTGTATGTAGGCCAACATCAAGAATGCCATCACCAACCCTCTCTCAATCCGCCATGTCCACCACCACCGCTAGTTCCACCATATGCAGCTCTCCAGTCCAGCTCACCCTACAAGAGACTCTCGTTAGGAAAAGAAAGTACTCATCCTCTCATCCACGTACACAGGGTTTGAATGCCCACATTGCTAGACTAATCTCGTTAGAGATGATGCCCTACCGGTTGGTTGAAAGCGAAGCTTTCACAGACCTAATGGCGTACGCAGTACCACGCTATGACCTACCCAGTCGGCACTTCTCTGCGAGAACAGCCATCCCAGCCCTCCACCAGCATGTCAAAGACCCCATTGTCCATGCACTGAGGCAATCAGTCAGTGGAAAGGTGCACCTCACAACAGATGCATGGACCAGTAGGCATGGCCAGGGACATTACGTGTCCATCACGGCACACTGGGTTAATGTGGTGGATGCAGGGTCCACTGGGGACAGCCATAGTGGGACAGTTCTGCCTAGCCCACGGTCTAGGAAACAATTGGCTGTAGGCGTTCGCCACCCCTCCTCCTCCTCCTCCTCCATAAGCGAAAGCTCATCCACAGAGTGCAGTCGCACAACGACTCCATCCGCAGCTGCCAGTGTTGCACACGAGGTGTCCCATTATCGAACAGCTAGTGGTAAGCGTCACAGGCTATGTTACAAATGAAGTGTTTGGGCGACAACAGACACACCGCGGAAGTACTGGCCGAGTACTTTCAGCAAGAAAGTCAGTCACGGCTGGGCAGCGTACATCTTGAGGCAGGCAAGGTAGTCAGTGATAACGGAAGGAATTTTATGGCTGCCATAGCCCTTTCAGAACTGAAACACATACCTTGCCTGGCTCACACCTTGAAGCTGGTGGTGCTGTGCTTCCTGAAAAATTATCCGGGGTTACCAGCCCTGCTCCTGAAGGTGCGAAGACTTTGCTCGCACATCTGCCGGTCGCCCGTACACTCCAGCTGTATGCTGAACCATCAGCGATTGCTGAATCTTCCCCAGCATCGCCTAATAATCAACGTTGCAACAAGGTGGAACTCCACACTGCACATGCTACAGAGGCTGTGCGAACAGAGGCATGCTGTAATTTATTTGTGGGAGGATACACATTAACGGGCAGGCAGTTGGATGGCAGACATGGAGTTGACTGGTGTGCAGTGGTCGAAGCTACAAGACCTCTGTCGAGTTCTTCAGTGTTTTGAGGATTGCACACGGCTGGTAAGTGCAGATGACGCCATCATAAGCATGAGCATCCCACTAATGCGTCTGCTGATGCAAAGTTTGACGCACATTAAGGAGCAGGCATCTGCAGCCGAAGAGGAGGGAAGCCTTGATGACAGTCAGCCATTGTCAGCTCAGGGAACTCTCCTGGATGAGGTGGCGGACGAAGAGGAGGAGGAGGATGGGGATGAATATTTATGGGAGGAGGATGCTTCTCAGGGGGCAATAGAAACTGGTGGCATTACAAGGTCAGGTACAGGGTTTTGGGGGGACACAAGTGATGTTGATTTGCAAGAAAGTGCTCCTCAACCCAGCACAAGCAGTGAATTGACACCTGGAACATTGGCCCACATGGCTGAGTATGCCTTGCGTATCCTAAAAAGGAACCCCCGCATTATCAAAATGATAACCGATGACGATTACTGGTTGGCCTGCCTCCTGGATCCACGATATAAAGGAAAATTACAAAATATCATGCCTCATGAGAACCTTGAGCAAATATTGGCTACCAAACAAGCAACTCTTGCAGACCATTTGGTTCAGGCATTCCCAGCACACAGCGGCGGTGATGGTTCTCACACGAGCTTTAGTGGGCAACATGGCAGAGGTATTAGAGGTGCACAAATCCGAAGTGGCGTTGGACAGAGGGGTTTTATGACCAGGTTGTGGAGTTATTTTGCAACGACCGCTGACACGACAGGTACTGCTGCATCGATTCAAAGTGACAGGAGACAGCAATTTTCCAGTATGGTTACGAACTACTTTTCCACCCTTATCGATGTTCTCCCTCACAGGTCATTCCCCTTTGATTACTGGGCATCTAAAATAGACACCTGGCCTGAATTGGCAGAATATGCATTACAAGAGCTCGCATGCCCTGCTGCTAGTGTGCTATCAGAAAGAGTATTCAGTGCTGCTGGTTCAATACTGACCGAAAAAAGGACACGTCTGGCTACCCGAAATGTTGATGATCTAACCTTCATTAAAATGAACCAATCATGGATTTCTAATTATTTGGCCCCACCTTCCCCTGCTGACACGTAGCTTGCCTGAAAAATGTCTTGCTTTTGCCTCCTCTTACTGACTTCTCCAATTCCTCCATTTGCAGCTGCTGAATGTCCACCATAGGCCATTTTTATACCTCCCCAAATGGGCTGACTCCCCCCAAAGGGCCGTGGTCACCACCTGGCGCAAGCACCCGTGCGAGTGCCGTTTGCCTGGACAGGTGGGTGTGCCCACTCTTGGGCGACGGCACTGGTACAGGGTCCCTCATAGTACAATGAAGTGTCTCTGATAGTGGTGGTGCATAACCAACATCAGACACACCGTCGTAATATGAGGAGCCCTGTGCCAGTACCGCAGCCCACGAGAGAGTGTTCCCCCCAGCTCGAACAGTGCTCTACCACTTGCAATACTTACCTCTCCTTGCTCCCTGCTGTTGTGTAGTCTGTGCTGTTAAATCCTTCAATGGCACTGCCAATACAAATTTGTTGAAATGATAGATGATAGTTAAAATATACAGGGGCCCTGGCCTCCATTTAGACCAGTTAATACGTTGCGCCTACTACCACTGTCTGCTACTCAGCAGAGGAGCCCACCCCTGTACCTAGCTATGCCACCTGGTTATTTCTGAAAAAAATGTTGGCAGTCATTTAGCCTACTTTATTATTAGGGCCTACTCACTGTGTCAGCCACTCCTTACAATTGTCCTCCGCTGAACAAAGCAACGCCACCAGTTTAGTCCTGTTACCAATTTTGAACTGCATTTATCCTACTTGCTTATTTGGGCCTAGTCACTGTGTCAGTCACTCCTTACAATTGTCCTTCACTGAACAAAACAAAGCTGCCTGTTTAGTCCTGTTACCAATTTTGAACTGCATTTAGCCTACTTGCTTATTTGGGCCTACTCACTGTGTCAGCCACTCCTTACAATTGTCCTCCACTGAACAAAGCAATGCTGCCAGTTTAGTCCTGTTACCAATTTTGAACTGCATTTAGCCTACTTGCTTATTTGGGCCTACTCACTGTGTCAGCCACTCCTTACAATTGTACTTCACTGAACAAAACAAAGCCGCCTGTTTAGTCCTGTTACCAATTTTGAACTGCATTTAGCCTATTTGCTTATTTGGGCCTACTCACTGTGTCAGCCACTCCTTACAATTGTCCTCCACTGAACAAAGCAATGCTGCCAGTTTAGTCCTGTTACCAATTTTGAACTGCTTTTAGCCTACTTGCTTATTTGGGCCTACTCACTGTGTCAGCCACTCCTTACAATTGTCCTCCGCTGAACAAAGCAATGCCGGCAGTTTAGTCCTGTTACCAATTTTGAACTGCTTTTAGCCTACTTACTTATTTGGGCCTTCTCATTGTGTCAGCCTCTCATTACAGTTGTCCTCCGCTGAACAAAGCAATGCCGCCTGTTTAGTCCTGTTACCAATTTTGAACTGCATTTAGCCCACTTTATTATTTGGGCCTATATCTGTGTTTCCTCCTCATCCTGCCCATTGCCCAGCCACTGCTAGATGAGTCTGCTGGTACATTGACCCAGACCACTACATTCCCCTTGCACTCTACACAGCCAGAATCTGACCCTGCTGAAAGTCAGGTTCCCCTTCCTGCATACTATACCACCTTACACGGGGACAAAGAGGAAGGTGCAGATGAAAGTGCAGGTTCCTTCATCAGGTGGGGGGCATACTCATTGGCGACATCACTGGCATAGGGCCCCTCTGTTATGATTTTCCCAATGGCAGGGAAATCAAAATAACAACGGACTAGCTCTCGGGTGATGGGAACTAAAGTGACCGTGACCTGAACCTGACACGACACTGGAAGTAGCCGGGGAGTGTTTCCTACGATGCCCTAGACACCACGCGCCAGCTGGAGATCTAACTACCCCTATCAGAGGAATATACAGGCCTGCCTTACCTCCAGAGATGAACCCCAAAAGGAGATAGCAGCCCCCCACAGATATTGACGGTGAGTCAAGAGGAAAAGACATACGTAGGATGAACAGCAGATTTAGCACAGTGAGGTCCGCTTACTAGATAGCAGAAGTACAGGAAAGAGTCACTTCACGGTCAACTTCAAAACACTACTCAAAAACACCATCCTGAAATTACTTTAAAACTCCAGTGACAACTCATGCCACTGGAGTGGCAATTTCAGTCCACGAGAGCTTCCAGCTACAGAGAGTCACATTGCAAATAGCTGGACAAAAATAGCATAAACTAGAAACAAAATTCAACTTAGCTGAACAGGATCTTGAGGCAGGAGAATGCAACAGAATGCTACTGATACATTGTTGGCCGGCATCAGACCAGCAGCCAAGCAGCCTTAAATAGGAAACTCCCCTAATGGGTGTCAACAGGTGATCAAGGATAGAAGAAGGCAAATAAGTGGCACTACCATAAAACACCACCGGGGGAGCCCACAAACAGAATTCACAACAGTACCCCCCCCTTAAGGAGGGGGCACCGAACCCTCACCAGAACCACCAGGGCGATCTGGATGAGCACTATGAAATGCACGAACCAAATCAGGAGCATGAACATCAGATGCTGTCACCCAAGAATTATCCTCCTGACCATAGCCTTTCCACTTAACCAGATACTAAAGTTTCCGTCTGGAAACACGGGAGTCCAAGATCTTTTCCACCACATACTCCAACTCACCCTCAACCAGCACAGGAGCAGGAGGATCAGCAGACGGAACAACCGGCACCTCATACCTCCGCAACAATGACCGATGAAAAACATTATGAATAGTAAAAGATGCTGGGAGGTCCAAACGAAAGGACACAGGATTGAGAACCTCCAGAAACCTATAAGGGCCGATAAACCGAGGCTTAAACTTAGGAGACGAGACCTTCATAGGAACAAATCGAGAAGACAACCAAACCAGGTCCCCAACACAAAGACGAGGACCGACACGCCGATGACGATTAGTGAACTGTTGAGTCTTCTCCTGGGACAACTTCAGATTGTCCACAACCTGTCCCCAAATCCGATGCATTCTATCAACCACAGCATCTACTCCAGGACAATCCGAAGACTCCAATTGACCGGACGAAAAGCGAGGGTGAAACCCTGAATTACAAAAAAATGGAGAAACCAAAGTGGCAGAACTGGCCCGATTGTTAAGGGCAAACTCTGCCAATGGCAAAAAATCAAGCCAATCGTCCTGATCAGCGGACACAAAACACCTCAAGTAAGTCTCCAAGGTCTGATTAGTACGCTCAGTCTGGCCATTAGTCTGAGGATGGAATGCAGACGAAAAAGACAAGTCGATGCCCATCCTGGCACAGAACGCCCGCCAAAATCTAGACACAAACTGAGTACCCCTGTCAGACACTATATTCTCAGGAATACCATGCAAACGCACAACATTCTGAAAAAATAGAGGGACCAGCTCAGAGGAGGAGGGCAATTTGGGCAAAGGTACCAAGTGAACCATCTTGGAAAAACGGTCACACACCACCCAGATGACGGACATCCTACGAGAAACAGGAAGGTCAGAAATAAAGTCCATAGAGATGTGCGTCCAAGGCCTTTTAGGAATAGGCAAGGGCAACAACAACCCGCTGGCCCGGGAACAGCAGGGCTTAGCCCGAGCACAAACATCACAAGACTGCACAAAAATACGTACATCTCGAGACAAGGAAGGCCACCAGAAGGACCTAGACACCAGATCCCTGGTGCCAAAAATTCCAGGATGACCTGCCAACGCGGAAGAGTGAACCTCCGAAATAACTCTACTGGTCCAGTCATCAGGGACAAACAGTCTACCAGGCGGACAGCGATCAGGCCTATCCACCTGAAACTCCTGCAAAGAGCGCCGCAGGTCTGGGGAGACAGCTGACAATATCACCCCATCCTTCAGGATGCCAGTAGGTTCGGAATCACCAGGCGAGTCAGGCTCAAAACTCCTAGAGAGGGCATCCGCCCTCACATTCTTAGACCCAGGCAGATATGAAACCACAAAGTTAAATCGAGAGAAAAACAACGACCAGCGCGCCTGTCTAGGATTCAGACGCCTGGCTGACTCAAGATAAATTAGATTTTTGTGGTCAGTCAAGACCACCACCTGGTGTCTAGCACCCTCAAGCCAATGACGCCACTCCTCAAATGCCCACTTCATGGCCAAGAGCTCCCGATTTCCAACATCATAATTTCGCTCAGCGGGCGAAAACTTTCGAGAGAAAAACGCACATGGTCTCATCACTGAGCAGTCAGGACCTTTCTGCGACAAAACTGCACCTGCTCCGATCTCGGAAGCATCTACTTCAACCTGGAACGGGAGCGAAACATCAGGCTGGCGCAACACAGGAGCAGAAGAAAAGCGGCGCTTAAGCTCCCGAAAGGCCTCCACAGCCGCAGAGGACCAATTAGCAACATCAGCACCCTTCTTGGTCAAATCAGTCAAAGGTTTAGCAATGGCAGAAAAACCCGCTATGAATCGGCGATAGAAATTAGCAAATCCCAAGAATTTCTGAAGACTCTTTTCCAAAGATTCTCTGATATACTCCCGCATAGCAGTATGTTCAGGTACAGACAAATTAAACAAGCGACCCTTAGGAAATTTACTACCGGGAATCAACTCAATAGCGCAGTCACACTCTCTGTGAGGAGGGAGAGAATCAATTTTAGGCTCCTGAAAGACATCATAAAAATCTGACAGAAATGCTGGGATCTCAGAGGGAGTAGATGAAGAAATGGGAACCAAAGGTGCATCCCCATGAATCCCCTGACATCCCCAGCTCAGCACAGACATAGATCTCCAGTCCAAGACTGGATTATGAATTTGTAACCATGGTAATCCAAGTACTAATACGTCATGTAGATTATATAACACAAGGAAACGAATAATCTCCTGATGGTCTGGGGAAAGATGCATAGTCACTTGTGTCCAATATTGTGGTTTATTGCTAGCCAAAGGTGTAGAATCAATACCCTTTAAGGGAATAGAAACCTCCAGAGGCTCTAAATCAAACCCACAACGCTTGGCAAAGGACCAATCCATGAGACTCAGAGCGGCGCCAGAATCCACATAAGCATCCACAGTAACAGATGATAAAGTACAAATCAATGTCATGGACAAAAGAAATTTAGACTGCAAGGTACCCATAGAAAAAGATTTATCAACCTTTTTATCAACCTTCTTTATGCGTTTAGAGCATGCTGATATAACATGAGCTGGATCTCCACAATAGAAGCACAACCCATTTTTGCGCCTGTAATTCTGTCGTTCGCCTCTAGACAATACACTATCGCATTGCATATGCTCTGGTGCCTTTTCAGAGGTCACCGCCAAATGATGCACAGGTTTTTGCTCAGAAGATACCGCCATATGGTGCACAGGTTTTTGCTCAGAAGATACCGCCATATGGTGCACAGGTTTTTGCTCAAAAGATACCGCCATATGGTGCACAGATTTTTGCTCAGAAGATACCGCCATATGGTGCACAGATTTGCGCTCCCGTAAACGCCGATCAATCTGGATAGCCAATTTCATGGCATCATTCAGACCTGTAGGCACAGGGAACCCCACCATGACATCCTTCACGGCATCAGAGAGACCTTCTCTGAAATTAGCTGCTAGAGCGCACTCATTCCATTTAGTAAGCACCGACCATTTACGAAATTTTTGGCAGTATATCTCAGCTTCATCTTGCCCTTGGGAAAGAGCTATCAAGGCTTTCTCAGCCAAAATCTCTAAATTAGGTTCTTCATAAAGCAACCCCAGAGCCAGAAAAAACGCATCTACATTTAATAACGCAGGATCTCCTGGCGACAATGCAAATGCCAAACTTTGTGGGTCACCCCGCAATAGAGAAATAACAATTTTAACCTGTTGCGCAGGATCACCAGCAGAGTGAGATTTCAGAGACAAAAACAATTTACAATTCTCTCTGAAATTCAAAAAACGGGATCTGTCTCCGGTAAAAAATTCAGGCATAGGGATCTTAGGTTCAGACATTGGAGCACGTATAACAAAATCTTGTAAGTTCTGGACCTTTGTAGCCAGGTTATTCAGACCTGCAACCAAACTCTGTGGATCCATGATTCAAACAGGTGTAACCAAAGCCATTCAGAGATTAAGAGGAGAGGAAAAAAAAAAAAAAGGCTGAAGACTGCAGTTTAAGCAAGGAGTACAAATAAGCACTAAGGTGCACTTTCCAAACACAGAAGGAAAAAAAACCTTTTCATATCCTTTCCTGCTTTAGTGCATAGTTTAAACACATGTGGGCCGGCCAAACTGTTATGATTTTCCCAATGGCAGGGAAATCAAAATAACAACGGACTAGCTCTCGGGTGATGGGAACTAAAGTGACCGTGACCTGAACCTGACACGACACTGGAAGTAGCCGGGGAGTGTTTCCTACGATGCCCTAGACACCACGCGCCAGCCGGAGATCTAACTACCCCTATCAGAGGAATATACAGGCCTGCCTTACCTCCAGAGATGAACCCCAAAAGGAAATAGCAGCCCCCCACAGATATTGACGGTGAGTCAAGAGGAAAAGACATACGTAGGATGAACAGCAGATTTAGCACAGTGAGGTCCGCTTACTAGATAGCAGAAGTACAGGAAAGAGTCACTTCACGGTCAACTTCAAAACACTACTCAAAAACACCATCCTGAAATTACTTTAAAACTCCAGTGACAACTCATGCCACTGGAGTGGCAATTTCAGTCCACGAGAGCTTCCAGCTACAGAGAGTCACATTGCAAATAGCTGTACAAAAATAGCATAAACTAGAAACAAAATTCAACTTAGCTGAACAGGATCTTGAGGCAGGAGAATGCAACAGAATGCTACTGATACATTGTTGGCCGGCATCAGACCAGCAGCCAAGCAGCCTTAAATAGGAAACTCCCCTAATGGGTGTCAACAGGTGATCAAGGATAGAAGAAGGCAAATAAGTGGCACTACCATAAAACACCACCGGGGGAGCCCACAAACAGAATTCACAACACCCCTCATAGTACGCAAAAGTGTCTCTGCCAGTGGGAGGCGCCACCTGCCATCAAACACACCGCCGTACTATGAGGGGCCCTGTGCCAGTGCCAATGCCAACGAGTGGGCCCCCACTGCTTGCTCAGGATCACAGCACTTCCAAAGTTGAAATACTTACCTCTCCCTGCTCCACCGCCGAGACGTATTCCGCGTTTCCTGGGCCCACGAAAAACTTGAGCCAGCCCTACCCCCCCACAACTTTAGCCAAATGACCCCGTTTTCAATGCCTAACTATTATTATAAAGTAAATTAAGATTGACAAGCTTCAGTAATACGAATTGATGTTTTTGGCATTAAAATGGGCACTGTAGGTATTTTCCTGTCCTCCACTCTCTGCCGACTTTGATTCCCCATTGACTTGCATTGGGTTTCGTGTTTCAGTTGGCCCCAGACTGTACGTAATAATCGGCCGATTTCACCCGACCCGACTTTTGACAAAGTCGGGTTTCGCGAAACCCGACTTGATCCGAAAAAAGTAAAAGTCGCTCAACTCTAGTACAGAGGAAAGAGGACCCAGCCTTTGCTACACTCGAGTGATACCCATGAGAAACTTGGAGTGCCACCCTGCTGAAAACTCTATTCCTCAATATCGTCCTCAACCTCATCCTCCAAAACTGTTTCTTGGCTGGACCCTTGTGTACCAGGCCGCTGTGGGTACAGGAATCCACCCTCCGAGCTATGTGTGAATGAAAGGCCAGATGAAGGTGTGAATGTTGACTGGTCCTCCTGTTCCTTTTCATCCAGAGCCACAACCTCATTCATCATTGACTGAAGGTTTTTTTCAAGCAGACATGTTAGTGGGATAGTATTGCTGAAGATGGCGTCATCAGTGCTGGCCATGTTGGTGGAATCTTCAAAGCAGTGCAAGACGGCACACTCATCCCTTATGGAGGCCCACTCATTCAAGACGTTCTGCACCACCAAGTTCAGCACATGCGCCAGGCAATGGATGTGAATCAAACTGGCTAGGCTCAGAGGTGCTACCAGATTTCGCCCGTTAACAGGCTTTTAGAGGAGTCTACACAAAGCGGCTATGGCACACAGGAACAGTCAATTCAGGCACAGAGCACGGGGCTTATATGGCAAACAACATGAAGCGGATATTACTCAGAGAACCACATTGACAGCGAAGAATGGAGGCGCAACCCATCACGGGGACTTTATAAAGGCAGGGTAACATGGTGTGCTGGGCAATCTGTTGTGAATTTGCTTTTTGCTCCCTCTAGTGGTTACTAGTTTTTTGACTCTGGTTTTTCTGTCATTCCTTTTATCCGCACCTGGGTCGTTAGTTAGGGGTGTTGCTATTTAAGCTCCCTAGACCTTCAGTTCAATGCCTGGCAACGTAGTTATCAGAGCTAGTCTGCTGTGCTCTTGTCTACTGATCCTGGTTCCAGTTATATCAGCTAAGTCTGCCTTTTGCTTTTTGCTATTTGTTTTGGTTTTGTATTTTTGTCCAGCTTGTTCCAAATCTATATCCTGACCTTTGCTGGAAGCTCTAGGGGGCTGGTGTTCTCCCCCCGGACCGTTAGACGGTTCGGGGGTTCTTGAATTTCCAGTGTGGATTTTGATAGGGTTTTTGTTGACCATATAAGTTACCTTTCTTTATTCTGCTATCAGTAAGCGGGCCTCTCTGTGCTAAACCTGGTTCATTTCTGTGTTTGTCATTTCCTCTTACCTCACCGTCATTATTTGTGGGGGGCTTCTATCCAGCTTTGGGGTCCCCTTCTCTGGAGGCAAGAAAGGTCTTTGTTTTCCTCTACTAGGGGTAGCTAGATTCTCCGGCTGGCGCGTGTCATCTAGAATCAACGTAGGAATGATCCCCGGCTACTTCTAGTGTTGGCGTTAGGAGTAGATATATGGTCAACCCAGTTACCACTGCCCTATGAGCTGGATTTTTGTATTCTGCAGACTTCCACGTTCCTCTGAGACCCTCGCCATTGGGGTCATAACAGTTTGCCAGGCCAGTATTAAATGTTTAATGCATTGCAGAAGAGGGATTATAAGAAAGAAGATTCTGAGTTTTTTTTTTTTTCTTCTTCCCCTTACCTCAGAGTGGCTATGCTTGCTGCAGACATGAATGTCCAGACCTTGATTACAAGTGTGGACCAGCTGGCTACTCGTGTGCAGGGCATACAAGACTATGTTATCAGAAATCCTAGGTCAGAACCTAAAATACCGATTCCTGAACTGTTTTCCGGAGACAGGTTTAAGTTTAGGAATTTCGTGAATAATTGTAAATTGTTTTTGTCCCTGAGACCCTGTTCATCTGGAGATTCTGCTCAGCAAGTAAAAATTGTTATTTCGTTCTTACGGGGCGACCCTCAGGATTGGGCTTTTTCGCTGGCGCCAGGAGATCCGGCATTGGCTGATCTTGATGCGTTTTTTCTGGCGCTCGGTTTACTTTATGAGGAACCCAATCTTGAGATTCAGGCAGAAAAGGCCTTGCTGGCTATGTCTCAGGGGCAGGACGTGGCTGAAGTGTATTGCCAAAAATTTCGGAAATGGTCCGTGCTGACACATTGGAACGAGTGTGCACTGGCCGCTAATTTTAGAAATGGCCTTTCTGAAGCCATTAAGAATGTTATGGTGGGTTTTCCCATTCCCACAGGTCTGAATGATACTATGGCACTGGCTATTCAAATTGACCGGCGGTTGCGGGAGCGCAAAACCGCAAATTCCCTCATGGTGTTGTCTGAACAGACACCTAATTCGGTGCAATGTGATAGAAAAACCGCAAATTCCCTCATGGTGTTGTCTGAACAGACACCTGATTTAATGCAATGTGATAGAATCCTGACTAGAAATGAGCGGAAAATTCATAGACGCCAGAATGGCTTGTGCTACTACTGTGGTGATTCTACACATGTTATCTCAGCATGCTCTAAACGTATAGCTAAGGTTGTTAGTCCTGTCACCGTTGGTAATTTGCAACCTAAATTTATTCTGTCTGTAACTTTGATTTGCTCACTGTCATCTTATCCTGTCATGGCGTTTGTAGATTCAGGTGCTGCCCTGAGTCTCATGGATCTCTCATTTGCTAAGCGCTGTGGTTTTACTCTTGAACCATTAGAAAATCCTATTCCTCTTAGGGGTATTGATGCTACACCATTGGCAGCAAATAAACCGCAGTATTGGACACAGGTTACCATGTGCATGACTCCTGAACACCGCGAGGTGATACGTTTCCTGGTTTTACATAAAATGCATGATTTGGTTGTTTTAGGGCTGCCATGGTTACAGACCCATAATCCAGTCCTGGACTGGAGGGCTATGTCAGTCTCAAGTTGGGGCTGTCGTGGTATTCATGGGGATTCCCTGCCTGTGTCTATTGCTTCTTCTACGCCTTCGGAAGTTCCGGAGTATTTGTCTGATTATCAGGATGTCTTCAGTGAGTCTGAGTCCAGTGCACTGCCTCCTCATAGGGACTGTGACTGTGCTATAGATTTGATCCCGGGCAGTAAATTTCCTAAGGGAAGACTGTTTAATCTGTCGGTACCTGAACATACCGCTATGCGTTCATATATCAAGGAGTCTCTGGAGAAAGGACATATTCGTCCGTCTTCTTCCCCTCTTGGTGCGGGATTCTTTTTTGTGGCAAAAAAGGACGGATCTTTGAGACCTTGTATTGATTATCGGCTTTTGAATAAGATCACTGTCAAATTTCAGTATCCTTTACCACTGTTGTCTGACTTGTTTGCCCGGATTAAGGGTGCCAAGTGGTTCACCAAGATAGACCTTCGTGGTGCGTACAACCTTGTGCGCATTAAGCAAGGTGATGAATGGAAAACCGCATTCAATACGCCCGAAGGTCATTTTGAGTACTTAGTGATGCCTTTTGGGCTCTCCAATGCGCCTTCAGTTTTTCAGTCCTTTATGCATGACATTTTCCGGAAGTATCTGGATAAATTTTTGATTGTTTATCTGGATGATATTTTGGTTTTTTCTGATAATTGGGATTCGCATGTGGAGCAGGTCAGGTTGGTCTTTAAAATTTTGCGTGAAAATTCTTTGTTTGTCAAGGGCTCAAAGTGTCTCTTTGGTGTACAGAAGGTTCCCTTTTTGGGGTTCATTTTTTCCCCTTCTGCTGTGGAGATGGACCCAGTCAAGGTCCGAGCTATTCTTGATTGGACTCAGCCCTCGTCAGTTAAGAGTCTTCAGAAGTTCTTGGGCTTCGCTAACTTCTACCGTCGTTTTATCGCTAATTTTTCTAGCATTGTGAAACCTTTGACGGATATGACCAAGAAGGGCTCCGATGTAGCTAACTGGGCTCCTGCTGCCGTGGAGGCTTTCCAGGAGTTGAAACGCCGGTTTACTTCGGCGCCTGTTTTGTGCCAGCCTGACGTCTCACTTCCCTTTCAGGTTGAGGTGGATGCTTCGGAGATTGGGGCAGGGGCCGTTTTGTCGCAGAGAGGCCCTGGTTGCTCTGTTATGAAACCTTGTGCCTTTTTCTCTAGGAAGTTTTCGCCTGCCGAGCGAAATTATGATGTGGGCAATCGGGAGTTGTTGGCCATGAAATGGGCATTTGAGGAGTGGCGTCATTGGCTCGAGGGTGCTAAGCATCGTGTGGTGGTCTTGACTGATCACAAAAATCTGATGTATCTCGAGTCTGCTAAACGCCTTAATCCGAGACAGGCCCGCTGGTCATTGTTTTTCTCCCGCTTTGATTTTGTTGTCTCGTATTTACCAGGTTCAAAGAATGTGAAGGCCGATGCTCTTTCTAGGAGCTTTGTGCCTGATGCTCCTGGAGTCACTGATCCTGTTGGTATTCTTAAAGATGGAGTTATCTTTTCAGCTATTTCTCCGGATCTGCGACGTGTGTTGCAGAGATTTCAGGCTGATAGGCCTGAGTCTTGTCCACCTGACAGACTGTTTGTCCCGGATAAGTGGACCAGCAGAGTCATTTCCGAGGTTCATTCCTCGGTGTTGGCAGGTCACCCGGGAATTTTTGGCACCAGAGATCTGGTGGCCAGGTCCTTTTGGTGGCCTTCCTTGTCAAGGGATGTGCGGTCATTTGTGCAGTCCTGTGGGACTTGTGCTCGAGCTAAGCCTTGCTGTTCTCGTGCCAGCGGTTTGCTCTTGCCCTTGCCTGTCCCGAAGAGACCTTGGACACATATCTCCATGGATTTCATTTCTGATCTTCCGCTATCTCAGGGCATGTCCGTTATCTGGGTGATATGTGATCGCTTCTCCAAGATGGTCCATTTGGTTCCTTTGCCTAAGCTGCCTTCCTCTTCCGATCTGGTTCCTGTGTTTTTCCAGAACGTGGTTCGTTTGCACGGCATCCCTGAGAATATTGTGTCAGACAGAGGATCCCAGTTCGTTTCCAGGTTCTGGCGATCCTTTTGTAGTAGGATGGGCATTGATTTGTCGTTTTCGTCTGCTTTCCATCCTCAGACTAATGGACAGACGGAGCGAACCAATCAGACTTTGGAGGCTTATTTGAGGTGTTTTGTCTCTGCTGATCAGGACGATTGGGTGACATTCTTGCCGTTGGCTGAGTTTGCCCTTAATAATCGGGCTAGTTCCGCCACCTTGGTTTCGCCTTTTTTCTGCAACTCTGGTTTCCATCCTCGCTTTTCTTCGGGTCATGTGGAGCCTTCTGACTGTCCTGGGGTGGATTCTGTGGTGGATAGGTTGCAGCAGATCTGGAATCATGTGGTGGTCAACTTGAAGTTGTCACAGGAGAAGGCTCAGCGCTTTGCCAACCGCCGTCGCGGTGTGGGTCCCCGACTATGCGTTGGGGATTTGGTATGGCTTTCTTCCCGCTTTGTTCCTATGAAGGTCTCCTCTCCCAAATTTAAACCTCGTTTTATTGGGCCTTACAAGATATTGGAAATCCTTAATCCTGTATCTTTTCGTCTGGATCTTCCTGTGTCGTTTGCTATTCACAATGTATTTCATAGGTCCTTGTTGCGGCGGTACATTGTGCCTGTAGTTCCTTCTGCTGAGCCTCCTGCTCCGGTGTTGGTTGAGGG
Source organism: Ranitomeya variabilis (assembly GCF_051348905.1). Taxonomy (NCBI): domain Eukaryota; kingdom Metazoa; phylum Chordata; class Amphibia; order Anura; family Dendrobatidae; genus Ranitomeya; species Ranitomeya variabilis. The sequence continues at coordinate 189,954,833 of NC_135232.1, forward strand.
CGAGTTGGAGTACGTGGTGGAGAAGATCTTGGATTCTCGCCTCTCCAGGCGGAGGCTTCAGTACCTGGTCAAGTGGAAGGGCTATGGTCAGGAGGATAATTCCTGGGTGGTCGCCTCTGATGTTCATGCGGCCGATTTAGTTCGTGCCTTTCATGCCGCTCATCCTGATCGCCCTGGTGGTCGTGGTGAGGGTTCGGTGACCCCTCACTAAGGGGGGGGTACTGTTGTGAATTTGCTTTTTGCTCCCTCTAGTGGTTACTAGTTTTTTGACTCTGGTTTTTCTGTCATTCCTTTTATCCGCACCTGGGTCGTTAGTTAGGGGTGTTGCTATTTAAGCTCCCTAGACCTTCAGTTCAATGCCTGGCAACGTAGTTATCAGAGCTAGTCTGCTGTGCTCTTGTCTACTGATCCTGGTTCCAGTTATATCAGCTAAGTCTGCCTTTTGCTTTTTGCTATTTGTTTTGGTTTTGTATTTTTGTCCAGCTTGTTCCAAATCTATATCCTGACCTTTGCTGGAAGCTCTAGGGGGCTGGTGTTCTCCCCCCGGACCGTTAGACGGTTCGGGGGTTCTTGAATTTCCAGTGTGGATTTTGATAGGGTTTTTGTTGACCATATAAGTTACCTTTCTTTATTCTGCTATCAGTAAGCGGGCCTCTCTGTGCTAAACCTGGTTCATTTCTGTGTTTGTCATTTCCTCTTACCTCACCGTCATTATTTGTGGGGGGCTTCTATCCAGCTTTGGGGTCCCCTTCTCTGGAGGCAAGAAAGGTCTTTGTTTTCCTCTACTAGGGGTAGCTAGATTCTCCGGCTGGCGCGTGTCATCTAGAATCAACGTAGGAATGATCCCCGGCTACTTCTAGTGTTGGCGTTAGGAGTAGATATATGGTCAACCCAGTTACCACTGCCCTATGAGCTGGATTTTTGTATTCTGCAGACTTCCACGTTCCTCTGAGACCCTCGCCATTGGGGTCATAACAGCAATCATAGCTATGCCAGTACTTGGCTTGGCTGTAATGGCTCCGGAAGTGCCCTCAGCCTAAAAGCTTGTTGACTGGCTGCACAGAAGCCTTTCAAAAAGCTTTATTCAGCTGGCGAACCCGAACATTATTGTGTTCAGGGTTCTTGCACAGACGCTAGGAGTCCGGTATGAACCCAAGACTTTACAGTTCGAGTTCGCTCATCACTATTGACAAACCTCCTCTCTGTAAGAATGCACGAAATATAACCTTGGTGGCTCTACATAAATTGAGATCCCAATAAAGGGGTTAAAAGGTGAAGGCTAGGGTTCCCCAGGGACCTGGTAAATGGTGTTGCTTGTGCAAATCCTGTCATCTTATTAAGAGCTGATATACTATTACAGACAGCCCACACAGTATATAGCACAGCCCATGCAGTATATAACACAGCCCACATAACACAGACAGCCATGTAGTATATATCACAGCCACGTAGTATATAGCATAGCCATGTAGGACAGCCATGCAGTATATAGCATAGCCACGTAGTATATAGCAGCCACTTAGAATATAGCAGCCACTTAGTATATAACACTGCCCACGTAGTATATAGCACATCCGTGTAGTATATAACAGAGCCCACGTAAAATATAGCACAGCCCACGTAGTATATAACACAGACACGTAGTATATAACACAGCCCACGTAGTATATAACACTGCCCACATAGTATATAACACTGCCCACATAGTATATAACACTGCCCACGTAGTATATAACACTGCCTACTTAGTATATAACACAGCCCACGCAGTATATAACACTGCCCACATAGTATATAACACTGCCCACATAATATATAGCACAGCCCACGTACTATATAACACTGCCCACGTAGTATATAACACTGCCCACGTAATATATAGTACAGCCCACGCAGTATATAACACTGCCCACATAATATATAGCACAGCCCACGTACTATATAACACTGCCCACGTAGTATATAACACTGCCCACATAATAAATAGCACAGCCCACAGCCAGATTGTGCCCGTCGCTGGCCGCAACCAATCAGCGGCTTGGGATTTCCAAAACAGACAGACAGAAAGACAGACAGACAGACAGAAAGACGGAAGTGACCTTTAGACAATTATACAGTAGATTCTGGTGTACTTTGTGTAGCAAATCTCAAAGAACGTTGCTTTTATGTCAAAACATTTTGAACATTTTTGGAAAGGTGCCAACAATTTTGTCCTGCCTATTATTGGGATTTTGTGTAAAATTATGTCCAATTTGCCTTTTTCTTTCAGTTTTTTTTCTGTTGTTCAAATACACAAAAACAGAATAAACAAACATGTATAACTGTTAGGTGTCGAGTTCCCGCCACTTCACAGGGGGAATCTCAAACCATGTCCTCTGTGGTCTCCTATTCTTCCCCAGCTGCAGAGGAGCCTGCTCAGCAGAGACATCGGTCCCAGCATCTTGCGCAAGCTGAAGCTGAACGTCTGGTTACTTATAGTCCGCAAATTACGGTATACAGCTTTTTCCTTTGTTAAATCCATGTCAGAAGCATGACATAAAGCAATCATATCTCTATGTGGACTAGAAGAGTGTTCTCCAATACCTATAGGCAGGCTTATTAGATTGGAGTTAGTGGTCTATCGCAAGAGAGAGTCCCATTTGTTTCATACAAATTTTCTTTTTAGTACCTTCAGTTTTGAAAATTGGCTAATAAGACACTACTACTTTTTATCCATTTTCTCTTCATCTACTTCCTAATTTGAACCAGTGAACAATAAGGTGGATCTATAAGCAAATATGCAGTCCTGTGTAATGCTGTAGGCCAATATTCTTAGTGGCCAATAACAAAAGCACTAAAATGCACATAAAAATATACAGAGAATTCTTTGTAATTTCTAAGGGCAAAGCGTTCTTAGCTTTCCCTGTCTCTTGCGCGCCCCTTTGTAAAAGACCAGTTTCATACATTTATATTTGTGTTTTGTGGTCGAACCTAAAGTAGGTTTCCAGACCAGAAGACAACTAAGGCTTCTTTCACATTTCCGTCGGTAGTCGGCCGTCACAAAGCATCGGCGCGACTTACCGACGGACCTTTGGGAAATAGTGGAAGGGGATGCAGTGTTTCAACGGTTCGCTGTCCGGAATGCTAAAGTCTAAAATCCCAGGGAGGAGAGAGAGATTTCCTGCCAGGCATGCGCAGTAGGAAACACAGGATGCAAAGTACAGAAAAACGTTCCCTTGAACGTTTTTAGCAGACGACGGTCCGCCAAAATGCACAGGATCCAGTGCACAACGGACATAACGTGTGCCCATACGTCGCTAATACAGGTCAATGGGAAAAAACAGGATCCTGCATACAAATTTGCAGGATCCTGTTTTTTCACAAACCGACGTATTTTGACGTGTGGAGGAAGACGGAAATGTGAAAGAAGCCTTAGGCACATATGAAGTTGTTTAGTTTGGGTCAGGAGACCCATGGCCGGTACAAACATCGCAGTCTGCACCTCAGACCATGAATGTTGGATGTGTGAAATGAGCCCAAGTAATAGAGACAAGCAGCACCTTTGTAGTTTGCACTGAATATACACTGGTTCCACAACAAGAGACCAAACAATAGGAAAGGTATTACCTGAAAATTAAATCTGTAATAAGGGTAAGGTTCTGAAGGTATTGTATCTTTTTGACTTGTATATTGTGTTATATATTGTGACTGGTACGTTGTATTCACCCAATGGGAGTTACAAAGATCCACAAAGGCTTTTTTATAGCTTTTCATTTTACTAGTAAAATGTCTTTACAAATGTATGCATGATTAGCCTTGAGTTCAAAATGAAGTCTAATCTTAATTATCTTTCTGTTTCTTGATTTTAATTAGCTTTCTGAGAGCTTTTCTGAGAAAGAATAAAGCTGAATACACATTTCATGAAACTGTGAAATGTGTATTTTTCCTGATGTATCCTCATAGTAAAAAAGAGCTTCACACTTCTAATTGCACTAGAAATGTGTTGATATATGAAAATGTGAAAGGAAAGCTGTCAAGAATAAAATAACCCACTGTTATACTGTACATTCAGTTCATCCAGTATAAAGAAAACTCTATTTGTATGCAGATAATACACTGTCTTCTCTACATTAACTTCTTAATATTTAATTATATTTAAATTAATCTAAAATGGAATTGAAAATCTTTTACTATACAAACCATTTGTGAAAAAATGTATAATTTATGTATTGCTTGAAACAAAGGTTAAATATAATTGGAACAAAACACATAGTGAAAAGACTTATTTTGCTGCAAATGTATAAACAACAGATACTTTTAAAGATTCTAGGGATGAGTAGATAGTTTGAAATCTGAATTCATCGGGTTTACTGAACTTACCAAAACAAAACAGTAGAAGAAGTTGCACAGTAGAACCTTAAAGGAAAGCTGCCATCTTTTTTATTATCTAAGGATCAGGGTCCGACCGCTATCTCCAACATTGTAACCGCATCAGCTGTGAACTGGGTATGTCTCTGTGGGTTGCCAAATTCACAGCTGTACTTTTGACCAGGTGCCATTTTATTGTAGCCCAGCGCTATCCGCTGAGCTCCACTTACCCTCTATAGAAAGGACCTGTAACACCAGAAGAAGCACTGTTCACTTCCGGCATAACAGGTCCTGGGCTGTGAGGAGACCAGAGGACCTGTGAACAGCAGTGAAGATCGTGGAATAGAGGAGTGTTGTGAATTCCGTCCTCGGGCTCCCTCCTGTGGTCATGATTGGTACTGTGTGAGTTCTGTTCTTGGGCTCCCTCTGGTGGCCTTTAGCAATATGGCTGGTCTGTAGCAGGGCTCAGCTGCCTCATTTCCTGCTATGCTGTTCCTATTTAACTCACCTGGACCGTTACTTGTTGCCGGCTGTCGTTGTATTCAGTCCTGGTTCTGATCTCTCCTGGACCTCCCTTGTTACCTGTCTCCTTCTGGAGAAGCTAAGTCTTGCTTGTTCTTTTTGCTCATTATTTCCTTGAAAACTTTTCTCAGTATATAATGAGTTCAGTCCAGCTTGCTTTTATGTGATTTTTTTGCTTGCTGGTAGCTCTGGGGTGCAGAGTGCTCCCCTCACTGTTGTGATTTTGCTTTTTGCTCCCTCTAGTGGTCATTAGTGATTTGACTCTGGAGCGTCTGTCTTTTCCTATATCCTCACCTGGGCCATTAGTTCAGGGGCGTTGCTATATAAGCTCCCTGGACCTTCAGTTCAATGCCTGGCATCGTTGAAATCAGAGCTAATCTGTTGTGCTCTTGTCCTCTGATCCTGTTCCTGTTTTTCAAGCTAAGTCTGCTTCTTTGCTTTTTGCTTTTGTTTTGTTTGGTATTTTTGTCCAGCTTGTTCCTATCTGTATCCTGACCTTTGCTGGAAGCTCTAGGGGGCTGGTGTTCTCCCCCCGGACCGTTAGACGGTTCGGGGGTTCTTGAATCTCCAGCGTGGATTTTTATAGGGTTTTTGTTGACCAGATAAGTTATCTTGCTATATTCTGCTATTAGTAAGCTGGCCTCTCTTTGCTGAACCTGGTTCATTTCTGTGTTTGTCATTTCCTCTTACCTCACCGTTATTATTTGTGGGGGGCTTGTATCTTGCTTTGGGGTCCCTTTCTCTGGAGGCAAGAGAGGTCTTTGTTTTCTTCTCCTAGGGGTAGTTAGATTCTCCGGCTGGCGCGAGTCATCTAGCGATCACCGTAGGCATGATCCCCGGCTACTTCTAGTGTTGGCGTTAGGAGTAGCTATTTGGTCAACCCAGTTACCACAGCCCTATGAGCTGGATTTTTGAATCTCGCAGACTTACACGTTCCTCTGAGACCCTGTCCACTGGGGTCATAACAGTATGCCAGGACAGTATTAAATGTTTAATGCATTGCAGAAGTGGGATTATAAGAAAGAAAATTTTGAGTTTTTTTTTTCCCTCTCTCATTTTTTTTTTTTTCTTTTCCCCTTTACCTCAGAGTGGCTTAAGCTTGCTGCAGACATGAATGTCCAGACCTTGATTACAAGTGTGGACCAGCTTGCCGCTCGTGTGCAGGGTATACAAGATTATGTTACCAGAAATCCTAGGTCTGAACCCAAGATTCCGATTCCTGAACTGTTTTCAGGAGACCGATTTAAGTTTAGGAATTTCAGGAATAATTGTAAATTATTTTTGTCCCTGAAACCTTGTTCGTCTGGAGACTCTGCTCAACAAGTAAAAATTGTTATTTCATTCTTACGGGGTGACCCTCAGGATTGGGCTTTTTCGTTGGCGCCAGGAGATCCGGCATTGGCTGATATTGATGCGTTTTTTCTGGCGCTCGGTTTACTTTATGAGGAACCCAATCTTGAGATTCAGGCAGAGAAAGCCTTGCTGGCTATGTCTCAGGGCCAGGACGAGGCTGAGGTGTATTGCCAAAAATTTCGGAAATGGTCCGTGCTGACACATTGGAACGAGTGTGCACTGGCCGCTAATTTTAGAAATGGCCTTTCTGAGGCCATTAAGAATGTTATGGTGGGTTTTCCCATTCCCACAGGTCTGAATGATACCATGTCCCTGGCTATTCAAATTGACCGGCGGTTGCGGGAGCGCAAAACCGCAAATTCCCTCATGTTGTTGTCTGAACAGACATCTGATGTGATGCAATGTGATAGAAAAACCACAAATTCCCTCATGGTGTTGTCTGAACGGACACCTGATTTGATGCAATGTGATAGAATCCTGACTAGAAATGAGAGGAAAATTCATAGACGCCGGAATGGCTTGTGCTACTACTGTGGTGATTCTACACATGTTATCTCAGCATGCTCTAAACGTATATCTAAGGTTGTTAGTCCTGTCACCGTTGGTAATTTGCATCCTAAGTTTATTCTGTCTGTAACTTTGATTTGCTCACTGTCATCTTATCCTGTCATGGCGTTTGTAGATTCAGGTGCTGCCCTGAGTCTTATGGATCTCTCATTTGCTAAGCGCTGTGGTTTTATTCTTGAACCATTAGAAAATCCTATCCCTCTTAGGGGTATTGATGCTACGCCATTGGCAGAAAATAAGCCGCAGTATTGGACACAGGTTACCATGTGCATGACTCCTGAACACCGCGAGGTGATACGTTTTCTCGTTCTACATAAAATGCATGATTTGGTTGTTTTGGGGCTGCCATGGTTACAGACCCATAATCCAGTCCTTGACTGGAAGGCTATGTCAGTGTCTAGTTGGGGCTGTCGTGGTATTCATGAGGATTCCCTGCCTGTGTCTATTGCTTCTTCTACGCCTTCGGAAGTTCCGGAGTACTTGTCTGATTATCAGGATGTCTTTAGCGAGTCCAGGTCCAGTGCATTGCCTCCTCATAGGGAATGTGACTGTGCAATAGATTTGATTCCAGGCAGTAAATTTCCTAAGGGAAGACTGTTTAATCTGTCGATACCTGAACATACCGCTATGCGTTCATATATCAAGGAGTCTCTGGAGAAAGGACACATCCGTCCGTCTTCTTCCCCTCTTGGTGCGGGATTCTTTTTTGTGGCTAAAAAGGACGGATCTTTGAGGCCTTGTATTGACTATCGGCTTTTAAATAAGATCACTGTCAAATTTCAGTATCCTTTGCCGCTGTTGTCTGACTTGTTTGCCCGGATTAAAGGTGCCAAGTGGTTTACCAAGATAGACCTTCGTGGTGCGTACAACCTTGTGCACATTAAGCAAGGGGATGAATGGAAAACCGCATTCAATACGCCCGAAGGTCATTTTGAGTACTTGGTGATGCCTTTTGGGCTCTCTAATGCCCCTTCAGTTTTTCAGTCCTTTATGCATGACATTTTCCGGAACTATCTGGATAAATTTCTGATCGTTTATCTGGATGATATTCTGTTTTTTTCTGATAATTGGGACTCGCATGTGGAGCAGGTCAGGATGGTCTTTAAAATTTTGCGTGAAAATTCTTTGTTTGTCAAGGGCTCAAAGTGTCTTTTTGGTGTACAGAAGGTTCCCTTTTTGGGGTTCATTTTTTCCCCTTCTGCTGTGGAGATGGACCCAGTCAAGGTCCGAGCTATTCTTGATTGGACTCAGCCCTCGTCAGTTAAGAGTCTTCAGAAGTTCTTGGGTTTCGCTAACTTCTACCGTCGTTTTATCTCTAACTTTTCTAGCATTGTGAAACCTTTGACGGATATGACCAAGAAGGGCTCCGATGTGGTTAATTGGGCTCCTGCTGCCGTGGAGGCTTTCCAGGAGTTGAAACGTCGGTTTACTTCGGCGCCTGTTTTGTGCCAGCCTGATGTTTCGCTTCCCTTTCAAGTTGAGGTGGATGCTTCAGAGATTGGAGCAGGGGCCGTTTTGTCGCAGAGAGGCCCTGGTTGCTCTGTTATGAGACCTTGCGCCTTTTTCTCTAGGAAGTTTTCGCCTGCGGAGCGAAATTATGATGTGGGCAATCGGGAGTTGTTGGCCATGAAATGGGCATTTGAGGAGTGGCGTCATTGGCTCGAGGGTGCTAAGCATCGTGTGGTGGTCTTGACTGATCACAAAAATCTGATGTATCTCGAGTCTGCTAAACGCCTGAATCCTAGACAGGCCCGCTGGTCATTGTTTTTCTCCCGATTTGACTTTGTTGTCTCGTATTTACCAGGTTCAAAGAATGTGAAAGCCGATGCTCTTTCCAGGAGCTTTGTGCCTGATGCTCCTGGAGTCGCTGAACCTGTTGGTATTCTTAAGGATGGTATTATCTTGTCAGCTATTTCTCCTGATCTGCGACATGTGTTGCAGAGATTTCAGGCTGATAGGCCTGATTCTTGTCCACCTGACAGACTGTTTGTGCCTGATAAGTGGACCAGCAGAGTCATTTCCGAGGTTCATTCCTCGGTGTTGGCAGGTCACCCAGGAATTTTTGGCACCAGAGATCTGGTGGCCAGATCCTTTTGGTGGCCTTCCTTGTCTAGGGATGTGCGGTCATTTGTACAGTCCTGTGGGACTTGTGCTCGAGCTAAGCCTTGCTGTTCTCGTGCCAGCGGGTTGCTCTTGCCCTTGCCTGTCCCTAAGAGACCTTGGACACATATCTCCATGGATTTCATTTCTGATCTTCCGGTGTCTCAGGGCATGTCTGTTATCTGGGTGATATGTGATCGCTTCTCCAAGATGGTCCATTTGGTTCCTTTGCCTAAACTGCCTTCCTCTTCCGATCTGGTTCCTGTGTTTTTCCAGAACGTGGTTCGTTTGCACGGCATCCCTGAGAATATTGTGTCAGACAGAGGATCCCAGTTCGTTTCCAGATTCTGGCGATCCTTTTGTAGTAGGATGGGCATTGACTTGTCGTTTTCGTCTGCTTTCCATCCTCAGACTAATGGACAGACGGAGCGAACTAATCAGACTTTGGAGGCTTATTTGAGGTGTTTTGTCTCTGCTGATCAGGACGATTGGGTGACCTTCTTGCCATTAGCTGAGTTTGCCCTTAATAATCGGGCTAGTTCCGCCACCTTGGTTTCGCCGTTTTTCTGCAACTCTGGTTTCCACCCTCGTTTTTCTTCGGGTCATGTGGAACCTTCTGACTGCCCTGGGGTGGATTCTGTGGTGGATAGGTTGCAGCGGATCTGGAATCTTGTGGTGGACAACTTGAAGTTGTCACAGGAGAGGGCTCAGCGCTTTGCCAACCGCCGCAGCGGTGTGGGTCCCCGACTACGTGTTGGGGATTTGGTGTGGCTTTCTTCCCGCTTTGTTCCTATGAAGGTTTCCTCTCCCAAATTTAAACCTCGTTTCATTGGTCCTTACAAGATATTGGAAATTCTTAATCCTGTATCCTTTCGCCTGGATCTACCTGTGTCGTTTGCTATCCACAAAGTGTTTCATAGGTCCTTGTTGCGGCGGTACGTTGTGCCTGTGGTTCCTTCTGCTGAGCCTCCTGCTCCGGTGTTGGTTGAGGGCGAGTTGGAGTACGTGGTGGAGAAAATCTTGGATTCTCGTCTCTCCAGGCGGAGGCTTCAGTACCTGGTCAAGTGGAAGGGCTATGGTCAGGAAGATAATTCCTGGGTGGTCGCCTCTGATGTTCATGCGGCCGATTTAGTTCGTGCCTTTCACGCCGCTCATCCTGATCGCCCTGGTGGTCGTGGTGAGGGTTCGGTGACCCCTCACTAAGGGGGGGGTACTGTTGTGATTTTGCTTTTTGCTCCCTCTAGTGGTCATTAGTGATTTGACTCTGGAGCGTCTGTCTTTTCCTATATCCTCACCTGGGCCGTTAGTTCAGGGGCGTTGCTATATAAGCTCCCTGGACCTTCAGTTCAATGCCTGGCATCGTTGAAATCAGAGCTAATCTGTTGTGCTCTTGTCCTCTGATCCTGTTCCTGTTTTTCAAGCTAAGTCTGCTTCTTTGCTTTTTGCTTTTGTTTTGTTTGGTATTTTTGTCCAGCTTGTTCCTATCTGTATCCTGACCTTTGCTGGAAGCTCTAGGGGGCTGGTGTTCTCCCCCCGGACCGTTAGACGGTTCGGGGGTTCTTGAATCTCCAGCGTGGATTTTTATAGGGTTTTTGTTGACCAGATAAGTTATCTTGCTATATTCTGCTATTAGTAAGCTGGCCTCTCTTTGCTGAACCTGGTTCATTTCTGTGTTTGTCATTTCCTCTTACCTCACCGTTATTATTTGTGGGGGGCTTGTATCTTGCTTTGGGGTCCCTTTCTCTGGAGGCAAGAGAGGTCTTTGTTTTCTTCTCCTAGGGGTAGTTAGATTCTCCGGCTGGCGCGAGTCATCTAGCGATCACCGTAGGCATGATCCCCGGCTACTTCTAGTGTTGGCGTTAGGAGTAGCTATTTGGTCAACCCAGTTACCACAGCCCTATGAGCTGGATTTTTGAATCTCGCAGACTTACACGTTCCTCTGAGACCCTGTCCACTGGGGTCATAACACCTCACATTGTGAGTCGGTGTGGGGGTTCTTGTATTCTCTGCGTGGATAGTTTTTGAAAGTTTTTGTACTGACCGCACAGATTCCTTGCTATCTTCTGTCTATCTAGTGTTAGCAGGCCTCATTTGCTAAACCTGTTTCATTTCTACGTTTGTATTTTCCCCTTAACTCACCGTTATTATTTGTGGGGGGGCTGTCTAAACTTTGGGGTTATTTCTCTGAGGCAAGTGAGGTCTTTGCTTTCTCTCTAGGGGTAGCTAGTTTCTCAGGCTGTGAAGAGGCGTCTAGGTTTTTAGGTAACGCTCCACGGCTGCCTTTAGTGTGTGTGGATAGGATCAGGGTTGCGGTCAGTATAGCTCCCACATCCCCAGAGCTTGTCTTAATATTCTGGTTTACCTGTCAGGTCAGTTTTGTGATCCTACAACCGGATCATAACAGTACAGCCAGCCCATAAAGTGTTAATGCATCGCAGAAGAGGGATAAGAGAAGTCCTGAGGTCATTTTTTTTTTCCTCTGCAGTGTGTCTAGCCTCTCTCCTCCCCTTAATCTCTGGGTGGTTCAGAATTCAGCTGCAGATATGGACATTCAGAGTCTGTCTTCTAGTGTGGATCATCTCACTGCAAGGGTACAAGGCATTCAGGATTATGTAGTTCGCAGTCCTATGTCAGAGCCTAAAATACCAATTCCTGAGCTCTTCTCCGGAGATAGATCTAGGTTTTTGAACTTTAAAAATAATTGCAAATTATTTCTTTCTCTGAGACCTCGTTCCTCTGGTGACTCTGTTCAGCAAGTTAAAATTGTTATTTCTTTGTTACGTGGTGACTCAAGATTGGGCATTCTCTCTGGCACCAGGAGATCCTGCATTACTAAATGTGGATGCGTTTTTTCTGGCGCTTGGATTGCTTTATGAGGAACCTAATTCAGTAGACCAGGCAGAAAAGATTTTGCTGGCTCTCTCTCAGGGTCAGGATGAAGCAGAGGTTTACTGTCAGAAGTTTAGGAAATGGTCTGTGCTCACTCAATGGAATGAGTGCGCCCTGGCAGCGATTTTCAGAAAGGGTCTTTCGGAAGCCCTTAAGGATGTTATGGTGGGGTTCCCCACGCCTGCAGGTCTGAATGAGTCAATGTCTTTGGCCATTCAGATTGATCGGCGTTTGCGGGAGCGCAAACCTGTGCACCATCTGGCTGTATTTCCTGAGCAGAAACCTGAGTCTATGCAATGTGACAGGATTCTGACCAGAATAGAACGGCAAAATCACAGACGTCAGAATGGGTTGTGCTTTTACTGTGGTGATTCTGCTCATGTTATCTCAGAGTGTTCTAAGCGCACAAAAAGGTTCGCTAAGTCTGTCACCATTGGTACTGTACAGCCTAAATTCATTTTGTCTGTTACTTTGATTTGCTCTCTGTCATCCTACTCAGTTATGGCTTTTGTGGATTCAGGTGCTGCCCTGAATTTGATGGATTTGTCCTTTGCCAAGCGCTGTGGTTTTATCTTGGACCCTTTGCAATTCCCTATTCCACTAAAGGGAATTGATGCCACGCCATTGGCCAAGAATAAACCTCAGTACTGGGCTCAAGTGACCATGTGCATGACTCCTGCACATCAGGAGGTGATTCGCTTTCTTGTGTTACATAATTTGCATGATGTTGTCGTGTTGGGTCTGCCATGGCTGCAGGCTCATAATCCAGTCCTGGATTGGAAAGCAATGTCTGTGTCAAGTTGGGGTTGCCAGGGAATTCATGGCGATGCTCCTTTGGTGTCATTTGCTTCTTCTACCCCTTCTGAAGTCCCTGAATTTTTGTCGGAATACCAGGATGTATTTGAGGATCCCAGTTTGTGTCCAGATTTTGGCGGTCCTTTTGTGCTAAGATGGGCATTGAATTATCCTTTTCGTCGGCCTTCCATCCTCAGACGAATAGCCAAACCGAACGAACTAATCAGACCTTGGAAACTTATCTGAGATGTTTTGTTTCTGCTGATCAGGATGATTGGGTGACTTTTTTGCCATTGGCTGAGTTCGCCCTCAATAATCGGGCTAGTTCTGCTACTTTGGTTTCACCTTTTTTTTGCAATTCTGGTTTTCATCCTCGTTTTTCCTCAGGTCAGGTTGAGCCTTCTGACTGTCCTGGGGTGGATTCTGTGGTGGATAGGTTGCAGCAGATTTGGAACCATGTGGTGGACAATTTGACGTTGTTATAAGAGAAGGCTCAGCGCTTTGCTAACCGCCGTCGCTGTGTGGGTCCCCGACTTCGTGTGGGGGATTTGGTATGGTTGTCTTCTCGTTATGTCCCTATGAAGGTTTCCTCTCCTAAGTTCAAGCCTCGTTTCATCGGTCCTTATAAGATTTTGGAAATCCTCAACCCTGTGTCATTTCGTTTGGACCTCCCAACATCGTTTGCCATTCATAATGTGTTCCATAGGTCATTGCTGCGGAGATATGTGGTGCCTGTGGTCCCTTCTGTTGATCCTCCTGCTCCGGTCTTGGTCGAGGGGGAGTTGGAGTATGTGGTGGAGAAGATCTTGGATTCTCGTATTTCGAGACGGAAGCTTCAGTACTTAGTTAAATGAAAGGGCTATGGTCAGGAGGATAATTCCTGGGTTGTCGCCTCTGATGTCCATGCGGCCGATTTGGTTCGTGCCTTTCATTCGGCTTGTCCTGATCGGCCTGGGAGCTCTGGTGAGGGTTCGGTGACCCCTCCTCAAGGGGGGGGGGTACTGTTGTGAACTCCGTCCTCGGGCTCCCTCCTGTGGTCATGAGTGGTACTGTGTGAGTTCTGTTCTTGGGCTCCCTCTGGTGGCCTTTAGCAATATGGCTGGTCTGTAGCAGGGCTCAGCTGCCTCATTTCCTGCTATGCTGTTCCTATTTAACTCACCTGGACCATTACTTGTTGCCGGCTGTCGTTGTATTCAGTCCTGGTTCTGATCTCTCCTGGACCTCCCTTGTGACCTGTCTCCTTCTGGAGAAGCTAAGTCTTGCTTGTTCTTTTTGCTCATTATTTCCTTGAAAACGTTTCTCAGTATATAATGAGTTCAGTCCAGCTTGCTTTTATGTGATTTTTTCGCTTGCTGGTAGCTCTGGGGTGCAGAGTGCTCCCCTCACATCGTGAGTCGGTGTGGGGGTTCTTGTATTCTCTGCATGGATAGTTTTTGTACTGACCGCACAGATTCCTTGCTATCTTCTGTCTATCTAGTGTTAGCGGGCCTCATTTGCTAAACCTGTTTCATTTCTACGTTTGTATTTTCCCCTTAACTCACCGTTATTATTTGTGGGGGGGCTGTCTAAACTTTGGGGTTATTTCTCTGAGGCAAGTGAGGTCTTTGCTTTCTCTCTAGGGGTAGCTAGTGTCTCAGGCTGTGAAGAGGCGTCTAGGTTTTTAGGTAACGCTCCACGGCTGCCTTTAGTGTGTGTGGATAGGATCAGGGTTGCGGTCAGTATAGCTCCCACATCCCCAGAGCTTGTCTTAATATTCTGGTTTACCTGTCAGGTCAGTTTTGTGATCCTACCACCGGATCATAACAGAGGAGCATGGCAGTCACTTTATCCATTGGTTAGTATCAGAGCTGCAGCGGTGTCAGTATCAGGGCTGCGGTGGTGAAGGGCCAGACATGGTGCTTTTTTGCAGAGGCCAAAATATGAGTTGGGGAGAGTCATGGAATATGAGGGGGGGAGACATGGAATATGAATGGTGAAACATGGAATATGAGGGGGAGAGAGAAATGGAATGTGATGTGGGAGGGACATGGAATATGAGGGGGAGAGACATGGAATATGAGGGGTAGAGAGGCATGGACCATTGATTAGCTACATCCTTCACATTTTGTTAGCACCTGTCTGGGAGGTGAGTATTTTTATTTTCAACCACTCTTGGAGCTTTCAAAATGGGTTAAGTGGTGGACAAACATTTTGAGACCACTTTAAAAAAAAATGCATTTTCAAAGCTGTACATCACCATCAAACCCCATCTCTGAATGAAAAAGTTTTAAATGCTGGATAAGAATAAAATTACTTCTAGAAGAACATCATAGTAATATAGTAACATAGTTATTAAGGTTGAAGGAAGACTTTAAGTCCATCTAGTTCAACCCATAGCCTAACCTATCATGCCCTAACATGTTGATCCAGAGGAAAGCAAAAAAAACCCATGTGAAGAGTAAGCTCCATATTGGGGAAAAAAAATCCTTCCCGACTCCACATACGGCAATCAGACTAGTTCCCTGGATCAACGCCCTATCAAGGAATCTAGTGTATATAACCTGTAACATTATACTTTTCAAGAAAGGTATCCAGTCCCCTCTTAAATTTAAGTAATGAATCACTCATTACAACATCATACGGCAGAGAGTTCCATAGTCTCACTGCTCTTACAGTAAAGAACCCACGTCTGTTATTATGTTTAAACCTTCTTTCCTCCAGACGTAGAGGATGCCCCCTTGTCCCTGTCTCAGGTCTATGATTATAAAGATCATCAGAAACGTCTTTGTACTGTCCCCTCATATATTTATACATTAAAATAAGATCACCCCTTAGTCTTCGTTTTTCCAAACTAAATAGCCCCAAGTGTAATAACCTATCTTGGTATTGCAGACCCCCCAGTCCTCTAATAACCTTGGTCGCTCTTCTCTGCACCCGCTCTCGTTCAGCTACGTCTTTCTTATACACAGGAGACCAGAACTGTGTACATTATTCTAAGTGTGGTTGAACTAGTGACTTGTATAGAGGTAAAATTATGTTCTCCTCATGTGCATCTATGCCTCTTTTAATGCATCCCATTATTTTATTTGCCTTTGTAGCAGCTGTCTGACACTGGCCACTGAATATGAGTTTGTCATCCACCCATACACCCAGGTCTTTTTCATTGATGGTTTTGCCCAGAGTTTTAGAATTAAGCACATAGTTATTCATCTTATTACTTCTACCAAAGTGCATGACCTTACATTTATCCCCATTAAAGCTCATTTGCCATTTATCAGCCCAAGCTTCTAGTTTACATAAATCATCCTGTAATATAAAATTGTCCTCCTCTGTATTGATTACCCTGCAGAGTTTAGTGTCATCTGCAAATATTGAAATTCTGCTCTGAATGCCCCCTACAAGATCATTAATAAATATGTTAAAAAGAAGAGGGCCCAATACTGACCCCTGTGGTACCCCACTGCTAACCGTGACCCTGTCCGAGTGTGCTCCATTAATAACCACCCTTTGTTTCCTATCCCTGAGCCAGCTCTTATCCCACTTACACATATTTTCCCCTATCCCCATTATTCTCATTTTATTTATCAACCTTTTGTGTGGCACCGTATCAAAAGCTTTTTAAAAGTGCATATACCATATGTCCACTGGGTTCCCTTGGTCCAGTCCGGAACTTACCTCTTCATAGAAGCTGATCAGATTAGTCTGACATGAACGGTCCCTAGTAAACCTGTGCTGATACTGGGTCATGAGGTTATTCCTCTTCAGATACTCCAGTATAGCATCTCTTAGAATACCCTCCAGGATTTTACCCACAGTAGAGGTTAAGCTTAATGTCCTATAATTTCCGAGTTCAGTTTTTGTCCCCTTTTTGAATATTGGCACCACATTTGCTATACGCCAGTCTTGTGGTACAGACCCTGTTATTATGGAGTCTTTAAAGATTAAAAATAATGGTCTATCAATGACTGTACTTAGTTCCTGCAGTGCTCGGGGGTGTATCTCATCCGGGCCCGGAGATTTGTTAACCCCTTCATGACCCAGCCTATTTTGACCTTAATGACCTGGCCGTTTTTTGCAATTCTGACCAGTGTCCCTTTATGAGGTAATAACTCAGGAACGCTTCAACGGATCCTAGCGGTTTTGAGATTGTTTTTTCGTGACATATTGGGCTTCATGTTAGTGGTAAATTTAGGTCGATAATTTTTGCGTTTATTTGTGAAAAAAATGGAAATTTGGCGAAAATTTTGAAAATTTTGCAATTTTCAAATTTTGAATTTTTATTCTGTTAAACGAGAGAGTTATGTGACACAAAACAGTTAATAAATAACATTACCCACATGTCTACTTTACATCAGCACAATTTTGGAAACAAATTTTTTTTTTGCTAGGAAGTTATAAGGGTTAAAATTTGACCAGCGATTTCTCATTTTTACAACAAAATTTACAAAACCATTTTTTTTAGGGACCACCTCACATTTGAAGTCAGTTTGAGGGGTCTATATGGCTGAAAATACCCAAAAGTGACACCATTCTAAAAACTGCACCCCTCAAGGTACTCAAAACCACATTCAAGAATTTTATTAACCCTTCAGGTGCTTCACAGCAGCAGAAGCAACATGGAAGGAAAAAATGAACATTTAACTTTTTAGTTACAAAAATGATCTTTTAGCAACAATTTTTTTATTTTCCCAAAGGTAAAAAGAGAAACTGGACCCCAAAAGTTATTGTACAATTTGTCTTGAGTACGCCGATACCCCATATGTGGGGGGAATCACTGTTTGGGCACACGACAGGGCTCGGAAGGGAAAGAGCGCCATTAGACTTTTTCAATGAAAAATTGGCTCCAATCTTTAGCAGACACCATGTCGCGTTTGGAGAGCTCCTGTGTGCCTAAATATTTGAGCTCCCCTACAAGTGACCCAATTTTGGAAACTAGACCCCCCAAGGAACTTATCTAGATGCATAGTGAGCACTTTGAACCCCCAAGTGCTTCACAAATTGATCTGTAAAAATGAAAAAGTACTTTTTTTTTCACAAAAAATTTCTTTTAGCCTCAATTTGTTCATTTCCACATCGGCAACAGGATGAAATGGATCCTAAAATGTGTTGGGCAATTTCTCCTGAGTACACTGATACCTCATATGTGGTTACAAACCACTGTTTGGGCACACAGCAGGACTTGGAAGGGAAGGAGCTCCATTTGACTTTTGAATGAAAAATTAGCTCCAATCGTTAGCGGACACCATGTCACGTTTGGAGAGCCCCTGTGTGCCTAAACATTGGAGCTCCCCCACAAGTGACCCCATTTTGGAAACTAGACCCCCCAAGGAACTTATCTAGAAGCATAGTGAGCACGTTGAACCCCCAGGTGCTTCACAAATTGATCCATAAAAAATAAAAAAGTACTTTTTTTCACAAAAAATTTCTTTTAGCCTCAATTTGTTCATTTCCACATGGGCAACAGGATAAAATGGATCCTAAAATTTATTGGGCAATTTCTCCTGAGTACACTGATACCTCACATGTGGGGGTAAACCACTGTTTGGGCACACTGCAGGGCTCGGAAGGGAAGGAGCGCCATTTCACTTTTTGAATGAAAAATTAGCTCCAATCTTTAGCGGACACCATGTCGCGTTTGGAGAGCTCCTGTGTGCCTAAATATTTGAGCTCCCCTACAAGTGACCCAATTTTGGAAACTAGACCCCCCAAGGAACTTATCTAGATGCATAGTGAGCACTTTGAACCCCCAAGTGCTTCACAAATTGATCCGTAAAAATGAAAAAGTACTTTTTTTTTCACAAAAAATTTCTTTTAGCCTCAATTTGTTCATTTCCACATCGGCAACAGGATGAAATGGATCCTAAAATGTGTTGGGCAATTTCTCCTGAGTACACCGATACCTCATATGTGGTTACAAACCACTGTTTGGGCACACAGCAGGACTTGGAAGGGAAGGAGCTCCATTTGACTTTTGAATGAAAAATTAGCTCCAATCGTTAGCGGACACCATGTCACGTTTGGAGAGCCCCTGTGTGCCTAAACATTGGAGCTCCCCCACAAGTGACCCCATTTTGGAAACTAGACCCCCCAAGGAACTTATCTAGAAGCATAGTGAGCACGTTGAACCCCCAGGTGCTTCACAAATTGATCCATAAAAAATAAAAAAGTACTTTTTTTCACAAAAAATTTCTTTTAGCCTCAATTTGTTCATTTCCACATGGGCAACAGGATAAAATGGATCCTAAACTTTATTGGGCAATTTCTCCTGAGTACACTGATACCTCACATGTGGGGGTAAACCACTGTTTGGGCACACTGCAGGGCTCGGAAGGGAAGGAGCGCCATTTCACTTTTTGAATGAAAAATTAGCTCCAATCTTTAGCGGACACCATGTCGCGTTTGGAGAGCCCCTGTGTGCCTAAACATTGGAGCTCCGCCACATGTGACCCCATTTTGGAAACTAGACCCCCCAAGGAACTTATCTAGATGCATAGTGAGCACTTTGAACCCCCAAGTGCTTCACAAATTGATCCGTAAAAATGAAAAAGTACTTTTTTTTCACAAAAAATTTATTTTAGCCTCAATTTGTTCATTTCCACATCGGCAACAGGATGAAATGGATCCTAAAATGTGTTGGGCAATTTCTCCTGAGTACACCGATACCTCATATGTGGTTACAAACCACTGTTTGGGCACACAGCAGGACTCGGAAGGGAAGGAGCTCCATTTGACTTTTGAATGAAAAATTAGCTCCAATCGTTAGCGGACACCATGTCACGTTTGGAGAGCCCCTGTGTGCCTAAACATTGGAGCTCCCCAAAAGTGACCCCATTTTAGAAACTAGACCCCCCAAGGAACTTATCTGGAAGCATAGTGAGCACGTTGAACCCCCAGGTGCTTCACAAATTGATCCATAAAAAATAAAAAAGTACTTTTTTTCACAAAAAAATTCTTTTAGCCTCAATTTGTTCATTTCCACATGGGCAACAGGATAAAATGGATCCTAAAATTTATTGGGCAATTTCTCCTGAGTACACTGATACCTCACATGTGGGGGTAAACCACTGTTTGGGCACACTGCAGGGCTCGGAAGGGAAGGAGCGCCATTTCACTTTTTGAATGAAAAATTAGCTCCAATCTTTAGCGGACACCATGTCGCGTTTGGAGAGCTCCTGTGTGCCTAAATATTTGAGCTCCCCTACAAGTGACCCAATTTTGGAAACTAGACCCCCCAAGGAACTTATCTAGATGCATAGTGAGCACTTTGAACCCCCAAGTGCTTCACAAATTGATCCGTAAAAATGAAAAAGTACTTTTTTTTTCACAAAAAATTTCTTTTAGCCTCAATTTGTTCATTTCCACATCGGCAACAGGATGAAATGGATCCTAAAATGTGTTGGGCAATTTCTCCTGAGTACACCGATACCTCATATGTGGTTACAAACCACTGTTTGGGCACACAGCAGGACTTGGAAGGGAAGGAGCTCCATTTGACTTTTGAATGAAAAATTAGCTCCAATCGTTAGCGGACACCATGTCACGTTTGGAGAGCCCCTGTGTGCCTAAACATTGGAGCTCCCCCACAAGTGACCCCATTTTGGAAACTAGACCCCCCAAGGAACTTATCTAGAAGCATAGTGAGCACGTTGAACCCCCAGGTGCTTCACAAATTGATCCATAAAAAATAAAAAAGTACTTTTTTTCACAAAAAATTTCTTTTAGCCTCAATTTGTTCATTTCCACATGGGCAACAGGATAAAATGGATCCTAAACTTTATTGGGCAATTTCTCCTGAGTACACTGATACCTCACATGTGGGGGTAAACCACTGTTTGGGCACACTGCAGGGCTCGGAAGGGAAGGAGCGCCATTTCACTTTTTGAATGAAAAATTAGCTCCAATCTTTAGCGG
The DNA here is from genome assembly GCF_051348905.1 of Ranitomeya variabilis. Lineage (NCBI taxonomy): Eukaryota > Metazoa > Chordata > Amphibia > Anura > Dendrobatidae > Ranitomeya > Ranitomeya variabilis. The sequence goes on from NC_135232.1 coordinate 189,975,296, forward strand.
ACACCATGTCGCGTTTGGAGAGCCCCTGTGTGCCTAAACATTGGAGCTCCGCCACATGTGACCCCATTTTGGAAACTAGACCCCCCAAGGAACTTATCTAGATGCATAGTGAGCACTTTGAACCCCCAAGTGCTTCACAAATTGATCCGTAAAAATGAAAAAGTACTTTTTTTTCACAAAAAATTTATTTTAGCCTCAATTTGTTCATTTCCACATCGGCAACAGGATGAAATGGATCCTAAAATGTGTTGGGCAATTTCTCCTGAGTACACCGATACCTCATATGTGGTTACAAACCACTGTTTGGGCACACAGCAGGACTCGGAAGGGAAGGAGCTCCATTTGACTTTTGAATGAAAAATTAGCTCCAATCGTTAGCGGACACCATGTCACGTTTGGAGAGCCCCTGTGTGCCTAAACATTAGAGCTCCCCCACAAGTGACCCCATTTTAGAAACTAGACCCCCCAAGGAACTTATCTGGAAGCATAGTGAGCACGTTGAACCCCCAGGTGCTTCACAAATTGATCCATAAAAAATAAAAAAGTACTTTTTTTCACAAAAAAATTCTTTTAGCCTCAATTTGTTCATTTCCACATGGGCAACAGGATAAAATGGATCCTAAAATTTATTGGGCAATTTCTCCTGAGTACACTGATACCTCACATGTGGGGGTAAACCACTGTTTGGGCACACTGCAGGGCTCGGAAGGGAAGGAGCGCCATTTGACTTTTTGAATGAAAAATTAGCTCCAATCTTTAGCGGACACCATGTCGCGTTTGGAGAGCCCCTGTGTGCCTAAACATTGGAGCTCCCCCACATGTGACCCCATTTTGGAAACTAGACCCCGCAAGGAACTTATCTAGATGCATAGTGAGCACTTTGAACCCCAAGTGCTTCACAAATTGATCCGTAAAAATAAAATAGTACTTTTTTTTCACAAAAAATTTATTTTAGCCTCAATTTGTTCATTTCCACATGGGCAGCAGGATAAAATGGATCCTAAAATTTATTGGGAAATTTCTCCTGAGTACACTGATACCTCACATGTTGGGGTAAACCACTGTTTGGGCACACGGCAGGGCTCAGAATGGAAGGAGCGCCATTTGACTTTTTGAATGAAAAATTAGCTCCAATTGTTAGCGGACACCATGTCGCGTTTGGAGAGCCCCTGTGTGCCTAAACATTGGAGCTCCCCCACATGTGACCCCATTTTGGAAACTAGATCTCCCATGGAACTAATCTTGATGTGCGCTGACCACTTTAAACCCCCAAGTGCTTCACATAAGTTTATAACGCAGAGCCGTGAAAATAAAAAATCTTTTTTCTTTGCTCAAAAATTGTTTTTTAGCCCGCAATTTTTTATTTTCACAAGAGTAACAGGAGAAATTGGACCCCAAAAGTTGTTGTCCAGTTTGTCCTGAGTACGCTGATACCCCATATGTGGGGGGGAACCACTGTTTTGGCACACGTCGGGGCTCGAAAGGGAAGTAGTGACGTTTTGGAATGCAGACTTTGATGGAATGGTCTGCGGGCATCATGTTGTTTGCAGAGCCCCTGATGTGCCTAAACAGTAGAAACCCCCCACAAGTGACCCCATTTTGGAAACTAGACCCCCCAAGGAACTTATCTAGATATGTGGTGAGCACTTTGAACCCCCAAGTGCTTCACAGAAGTTTACAACGCAGTCGTGAAAATAAAAAATCATTTTTCTTTCCTCAAAAATGATGTTTTAGCAAGCAACTTTTTATTTTCACAACGGTAAAAGAAGAAATTGGACCTCAAAGGTTGTCGCCCAGTTTGTCCCGAGTATGCTGGTACCCCATATGTGGGGGTAAACCACTGTTTTGGCACACATTGGGGCTCGGAAGGGAAGTAGTGACGTTTTGGAATGTAGACTTTGATGGAATGGTCTGCAGGCATCATGTTACGTTTGCAGAGCCCCTGATGTGCCTAAACAGTAGAAACCCCCCACAAGTGACCCCATTTTGGAAACTAGACCCCCCAAGGAACTTGTCTAGATATGTGGTGAGAACTTTGAACCCCCAAGTGCTTCACAGAAGTTTACAACGCAGAGCCGTGAAAATAAAAAATAATTTTTCTTTCCTCAAAAATGATGTTTTAGCAAGCAACTTTTTATTTTTACAAGGGTAAAAGAAGACATTGGACCCCAATGGTTGTTGCCCAGTTTGTCCCGAGTATGCTGGTACCCCATATGTGGGGGTAAACCACTGTTTTGGCACACATCGGGGCTCGGAAGGGAAGTAGTGACGTTTTGAAATGCAGACTTTGATGGAATGGTCTGCAGGCGTCACGTTGCATTTTCAGAGCCCCTGAGGTGCCTAAACAGTAGAAACCCCCCACAAGTGACCCTATTTTGGAAACTAGACCCCCAAAGGAACTTATCTAGATATTAGGTGAGCACTTTGAACCCCCAAGTGCTTCACAGAAGTTTACAACGCAGAGCTGTGAAAATAAAAAATCATTTTTCTTTCCTCAAAAATGATGTTTTAGCAAGCAATTTTTCATTTTCACAAGGTTAAAAGGAGAAATTGGACCCCAAAAGTTGTTGTCCAGTTTGTCCTGAGTACGCTGATACCCCATATGTGGGGGGAAACCACTGTTTTGGCACACGTCGGGGCTCGGAAGGGAAGTAGTGATGTTTTGGAATGCAGACTTTGATGGAATGGTCTGCAGGCATCATGTTATGTTTGCAGAGCCCCTGATGTACCTAAACAGTAGAAACCCCCCACAAGTGACCCTATTTTGGAAACTAGACCCCCAAAGGAACTTATCTAGATATGTGGTGAGCACTTTGAACCCCCAAGTGCTTCACAGAAGTTTACAACGCAGAGCCGTGAAAATATAAAATAATTTTTCTTTCCTCAAATATGATGTTTTAGCAAGCAATTTTTTATTTTCACAAGGGTAACAGGAGAAATTGGACCCCAATAATTGTTGCCCAGTTTGTCCCGAGTATGCTGGTACCCCATATGTGGGGGTAAACCACTGTTTGGGCGCACGTCGGGGCTCGGAAAGGAGGGAGCACCATTTGACTTTTTGAGCGCAAGATTGGCTGGAATCAATGGTGGCGCCATGTTGCGTTTGGAGACCCCTGATGTGCCTAAAAAGTGGAAACCCCTCAATTCTAACTCCAACACTAACCCCAACACACCCCTAACCCTAATCCCAACTCTAGCCATAACCCTAACCACAACCCTAACTCCAACACACCCCTGACCACAACCCTAACCCCAACACACCCCTAACCCTAATCCCTAATCCTAACCACAACCCTAACCCCAACACACCCATAACCATAACCCTAACCACAAGCCTAATCTTAACCCTATTTCCAACCCTAGCCCTAATTCCAACCCTAACCCTAAGGCTATGTGCCCACGTTGCGGATTCGTGTGAGATTTTTCCGCACCATTTTTGAAAAATCCGCAGGTAAAAGGCAATGTGTTTTACCTGCGGATTTACTGCGGATTTCCAGTGTTTTTTGTGCGGATTTCACCTGAGGATTCCTATTGAGGAACAGGTGTAAAACGCTGCGTAATCCGCACAAAGAATTGACATGCTGCAGAAAATACAACGCAGCGTTCCTGCGCTGTATTTTCCGCACCATGGGCACAGCGGATTTGGTTTTCCATAGGTTTACATGGAACTGTAAACCTGATGGAACACTGCTACGAATCCACAGCGGCCAATCCACTGCGGATACGCAGCCAAATCCGCACCGTGTGCACATAGCCTAATTCTAAGGCTATGTGCACACGCTGCGGATCTGCAGTGTTTCCGCAGCTGCGGGTGCGCAGCAGTTTCCCGTGAGTTTATAGTTCAATGTAAACCTATGGGAAACAAAAAACGCTGTGCCCATGCTGCGGGAAAAAATGCGCGAAAACGCAGCGGTTTACATTCTGGAGCATGTCACTTCTTTCTGCGGATTCCGCAGCGGTTTTACACCTGCTCCAATAGAAAACCGCAGGTGTAAAACCGCAGTGAAATCCGCAGAAAAACCACGGTGAATCCGCGATAAATCCGCAGCGGTTTTGCACTGCGGATTTAACAAATCTGCTGTGGAAAAATCCGCAGAGGACCAGAATACGTGTGCACATACCCTAACCCTAGTTCTAACCCTAACCCTAGTTCTAACCCTAACCCTAACCCTAGTTCTAACCCTAACCCTAACCCTAGTTCTAACCCTAACCCTAACCCTAACCCTAGTTCTAACTTTAGTGGGGGGGAAAAAAAATATATATTTTCTTTATTTTATTGTTGTCCCTACCTATGGGGGTGATAAAGGGGGGGTTCATTTACTATTTTTTTATTTTGATCACTGTGATAGGTTTTATCACAGTGCTCAAAATGTACATCGAACGAATCTGCCGGCCGGCAGATTTGGCGGGCGCACTGCGCATGCGCCTGCCATTTTGGAAGACGGTGGCGCCCAGGGAGAAGACGGATGGACACCGGGAAGCTCGGTAAGTATGAAGGGGGGAGATCGGGGCACGGGGGGTGGATCGGAGGACGGGGGGTGGATCGCAGAACGGGGGGAGCAGACAGGAGGACGGGGGAGCGGACAGGAGGACGGAGGGGACCGGACCACCGAACGGAGGACTGGGGAGTAGATCGGGGGCGGTGGGGGGGGCAGACCAGTATTTCCAGCCATGGCCGATGATATTGCAGCATCGGCCATGGCTGGATTGCAATATTTCACCAGTTTTTTAGGTGAAATATTACAAATTGCTCTGATTGGCTGTTGCACTTTCAACAGCCAATCAGAGCGATGATAGCCACGGGGGGGTTGACGCCACCCCCCCCCTGGGCTGAAGTACCACTCCCCCTGTCTCTGCAGGTCAGGTGAAATTGGAGTTAACCCTTTCACACGATCTGCAGGGACGCGATCATTCTGTGACACAGCATATGCGTCACAGGTCGGATTGGCACCGACTTTCATGACGCATACGCTGTGTCACAGGTCGGGAAGGGGTTAAATTTAGTGATTTTTAGACGCCACCGTACTTCCTGCTGGGTTAAGCAGGTGACATTTAATGGGGAATTTTTGTTATCACTGATCATATTGTCTGCCATGGGATTTTCTTGTGTAAATACTGATGAAAAAAAGTCATTTACCAGATTGGCCTTTTACTCATCCTCATCCACCATTTCACCCAGACTATTTTTAAGGGGGCCAACACTATCATTTTTTAGTTTCTAACTATTTATGTAGTTAAAGAATATTTTGGGATTATTTTTACTCTCTCTGGCAATGAGTCTCTCTGTCTAAGTCTTTGCTGCCTTGATTTGCTTTTCACAGAATTTAATTTTTTGTATTTATTTAATGCCTCATCACTACCTACTTCTTTTAATTCAATAAATGCTTTCTTTTTGTCACTTATTGCGCCCCTTACAGCTCTATTTAGCCATATTGGTTTCCTCATATTTCTAGTATGTTTATTCCCATACGGTATATACTGTGTACAGGTCCTATCCAGGATGCTAATAAACGTCTCCCATTCTATTTGTGTATTTTTATGTCTCAGGATATCGTCCCAGTTAATTGCACCAAGATCATCTCTCATCCGTTGGAAATTTACCCTCCTGAAGTTTAGTGTCCTTGTAACGCCCCTACTACACATCTTATTAAAGGATACATGAAAACTTATTATTTTGTGATCACTATTCCCCAAGTGACCCCCCAACCCTTATATTTGCTATGCGGTCTGGCCTGTTGGTTAATATTAGGTCTAGCAGTGCCCCCTTCTTGTTGGGTCCTGAACCAGTTGTGAAAGGTAATTGTCTCTCATAGTTGTCAAAAACCGATTACCTTTGCTGGAACTGCAGGTTTCTGTTCCCCAATCTATTTCAGGGTAGTTGAAGTCTCCCATAATAATGACTTCTCCTTGAGTCGCAGCTTCATCTATTTGCTTTACGAGGATATTCTCCTTTGCTTCCATTATTTTTAGAGATTTATAACAAACCCCTATTAGTAATTTATTATTTTTTCCCCCTCCCCTTATCTCCACCCACAGGGACTCTACATTTTCATTAGATTCACCTATATTATCACACCGGATGGGTTTAAAGGACAATTTTACATACAGACACACCCCTCCCCCTCGCTTATCTGTACGGTCATTTCTGAACAGGCTATAGCCCTGCAAGTTAACTGCCCAGTCATGGCTCTCATCCAGCCACGTCTCAGATATCCCCACCATGTCATAATTATGTTCCAACAACATTAGTTCTAATTTGTCCATTTTGTTGGCGAGGCTTCTAGCATTAGTATACATGCACTTGATGTTCCTCTCTGTACCTCTATTCTTTCTTAAATTATTAACTGTTCTAACCCCACCCCCCCATGCCACCACCACCCCCAACTTCCTTATTTGTGCCCAGGTCTCTTTCTGCACTATCCTCCCCTCCTATAAAATGAATACCCTCCCCCCCCATTCCCTAGTTTAAACACTCCTCCAACCTTCTAGCCATTTTCTCCCCAGCACAGCTGCACCTTCCCCATTGAGGTGCAGCCCATCCCTAGCGTAGAGCCTGTAGCCAACTGAGAAGTCGGCCCAGTTCTGCAGGAACCCAAACCCCTCCTTCCTACACCAATTCTTGAGCCACTTATTAACCTCCCTAATCTCCCATTGCCTCTCTGGCGTGGCACGTGGTACAGGCAGTATTTCGGAAAATACCACATTGGAGAATCCCTGAAGATTATTTAAAGAACTGAAAGCTATAAAGCTTAAGTCAAAATAATTGTTCTCTGTAGATCCCACAAAAAAGGTGAATCAAAAATTCTGTAAACAGAAAAGCAGATTTGTGTTACTAGAAACAAGGTGGAGCCATTACTGATAGGTCTGGTGGGTCTGGTGGAATGGAGCTGAGTGACATGAGGAAAGATCATTCTGTTTTCTCCATATTAAGCTTTAAAATGTGAGAGGTGATAAAGGCAGAAATATCTGATAGACACTTTGGAATTCTAGATAGCAGAGAGGTGACATTTGGGTTACAGAGGTAAATTTGACTGCCATCAGCTCAAAAATTGTATTGAAAGGTATTGGATTCTTTCAGCTACCCCAGGACAGTGATATAGATGGAGAAGAACATATTCATGAGACTATTTGTGACGCTAACAATTCTGAAGCAAATAACTGTTTTAATGGATCTAGACTTTTTTGAGTTTTCACTAAGAGCATCTTATTCATTTTGAATTTCATGGCTTGGAAAAGTTTAACCCCTTAATGACCGGCAATACTCATTAAAACGGCGGACGCTAAGAGGCCTTATTCCTTCAATGCAGTTTTAAAACAGTGATCAGGAACAGGAGTATAGCACCCCTCAGGGTTAGAAAATCTCTGGGGTCTTGGCTATCAGTGGTAGCTGAGACCGTGGAGAACATGATCAGGGCCAGATTTTCCGGTCCCTAATCACGTGATCACCTTTATTCAGTGAATAACGGTGATCATGAAAAAAAAAAACTGTGCCCACTGCTAAAATCATTTCTCTCGCTTTGACATAACATACATGTCAGAGGAGAGAGAAATGAGGCTCTCCGAGAACTCCCCGTTACCTCTGCCATCCCCCGGTCCCTCTTGCTCCATCCCCAGGCTCTCCACGTCATCTTCATGGAAAAAAAACATTGTGCACATGTGCAATCTGCCAGCCAGTGACCGCCAACAATAGGGAAATTTTCCTATTGGTTCCTTTTGATCATTGTGATAGACCCTATCACAGTGATTAAAAAATAGTAAATCAAATTCCCCTTTTTAATACCTTTAGTTAGATGAAAAATTATAAAACAAAAAAATTATAATTTTTTCCATTCCTTGAAGTTGGGGTTAGGGTTGTGTTAGGGTTAGGGTTGGATTAGGGTTGTATTAGGGTTGGAGTTAGTATTGGGGTTTTTCAAGAGTCAAAAAAACAAAAATGATGACAATATGAACTCTAGTGTTGAGCGCAAGTGCTCGCTACTCTAGTTTGCATTGGGTTCTCGGGTATGCACAGAGCATCGTGGATCCCCGTATGTTTCCTTTTGGGTGTCTAACAGCCGCAAAACATGCGGGGCGGGGACGCAAGTCTCAGGACTTATCACTTGAGCACCCGCGATACTCGGTGCATACCCGAACATCCGATGCAAACTGAAGTAGCGAGCACTTGTGCTCAACATTAATGATGACGTATTCAAAATGACAACCAAATATTATCAAATTCTGTGTCGTACCTGTGGGTTCAAAATGCTCACTATACCGCTGGACAAAATCTTTAAGGGGTCTAATTTCCAAAATGGGGTCACTTGTGGGGTGTTTTATCTGCTTAGGCACATCAGGGGCTGTCCAAACACGACATGGCGTCTGCTTTCAATTCCAACCAATTTTGTGTTCCTTCACTGCCATGTGCCCAAACAGTAGTTTTCCACATATGGAGTATCAGCGTACTTAGGATAAATTTCACAACAAATCGTTGTTCTTTTTCTCTTGGCATCCATGTGAAAATAAAAAAAAGTTTGGATCTAAAGTAAATTTTTTGTAAAAAAAAAAAAAAGTTAAATGTTCATTTTTTTTTCCTTCCACATTGCTTCAGTTCCTGTGAAGCAATTGAAGGATTAATACACTTCTTGAATGTGGCTTTGAGCATCTTGAGGCATGCGGTTTTTAGAATGGTGTCACTTTTAGGTATTTTCTGTCAAATGTGATGTGGTCCCTAAAAAAATGGTTTTGTAAATTTCGTTGGAAAAATTTAACTATGCTAACTTCCTTACAGAAAAATTATATTTCAAAAATTGTGCTAATGTAAAGTAGTCATGTGGGAAATGTTATTTATTAAATATCATGTGCGACATACAGTATTTCTCTGGTTTAAGGGCATAAAAATGAAAAGTTTGAAAATGTATACATTTTCCAAATTTCCAACAAATTTTAATTTTTTTCACAACTAAACACAAGTCATATCAAACTAATTTTACCATTGTCATGAATGAATGTTAATTTTTTTTCAAACAATATTCTATGCAGTATGCAAAATAGGGGCAGGTCGCTGAGGGATCATTGACCTGTCATTAGCCATAAAGATGAATATGTCAGCAGAGCATGACATAAAGATACCCCTACAGGCCTGCCCGGAGCATGAGAATCTCATTAACTGAAAGCTGCAAATAAAGATTAAACAACAAGATGGATTTCATCAACCAAGTTACCTCTTTAATCAGTATAACTGTGCCAACCTGACATTGTCTGTTGTTTACTGAGCACAATCCTGCTGACAGGTTCACTTTAATATACTGATGCCTACAATAGGCTGTTTATTGCTTTGCATTTGTCCTATAAATAGAGAAGACTTATGTGACTCTGGATATCGTCACTTCTCATGGGCAAACCGTGAGGCAGGGGAGTCAAGAACTCTGGGGTCAAATAACAAGAGTGTATGTATTAAAAAACCATGATATCTCTGCAGGATGTACCATTAGTGAGGAGAGACTGCCATCTGCTGACTAGCCAAAATCAAGGGGACAAATTGTGCTGGAAGATTTTCAGGGGGAGCAGCCTTGTGTGCTGGACTGGATCAGGTTACCTACAGTAAGGACTTCCCTGATATAAAAGCCATGCTTGCCACACCACATTGAGATTTGCCACAAGGGAAGAGAGCGGTACAGACATGCTCCAGAGACATCTTTGAGACCAGTGTGACAGGCCTCAACGGGAAGTCTGTGCTGCCCAGGTGCCGGTAGCCACCTGGCAAGGTCCAGATTCCACACAGGAGACCTCCAAGTACCACTTAGGCTGGTCAGAGCCAGGATCTGTGCCCTGCGCTGGTTAAGCCTCCAAGGCCCGACATTGCCTGTCAAGAGCCAAGGCCTAGTCCTCTCCGTCCCGAGCATAAGAGACTTTCCCTGACATTCAAGTTGAAAAGATACGTGAGGAGACTGCTACAGGCGAGGTCCGCCAGCAATGTCGGAGAAACAGAGTGAGTGAACAAGGCCGTCACTTCCAGCTATCATCTATGGTATGAGGATTGGCCTAAATTTTAGCTTATGCAGTTCATCGGCAGCACACTATGCAGTGATGAGGCAGTGACCCAGCAAAGTTCAAAACAAAAGTCTCTTTAATGTCCAACTCACAGTAATACACAGTACACGATATCCACGAGATCGCAGCCTTGAACCATATCATCCAGATTTGCAGCTCCTGTGGGCAACTGCACCGCTGTGTATGCTGTGGGTGCCAGGCCTTTCAGCTTCGCTTGCCTGTGTTGCCTCACACAGGTGGAGCTGTGCAGAGCCATCTGCTCTGCACAATTGCCAAACCCAAACTGACTCTGACACCGACACATCCAAATCTCTGCTTCAGGGGATTTTACAAGCAACTTGTGGCCTTCGGCCACATGGAAAACCTGACCAGGAAGTAAACAGACTGCCCCACTACCATCCTGTAGCCTGTGACTACAATGCACCCCCATGGCTTCAATACGCCTCCGTGCGCATCCTGGGGGAGAACATACAGTGACCCTCACATGTGATACCAGTCACTGCCTCACACTTTGCACAGCAACTCTCAGATATTTTCTGACAGCAGTATATGTAAAAATATACATTTTATATATGCAAATTGCTAATAACTGTGTATTGTATGAATAAAATGCTGAATGTATCTAGGTCACCAGGTAGTAAAACCAATATCAATCCGCAGCTCTGTATGTAGGTGCCCCTTTGTTATCTTCTCACGACTTCTCTTCTTGCTAAGATGAAGCTTACTAATCATAGCAACAGAGTGTAAATCCATTGTTGTATTTGCTATTACCCAATTATGTTATAAGTGGCACAGTTCTCCACAATGTAGGAGGCTAAACATTATTTTCAGCCTCTTATGCTTTGCATAAACTTGGCAGATTATTGCCAAGTATAGAACTGTGCAGCTTTAGGGTATGTGCAGACGTTGCGGATTCCATTGCGGATTTTTCCACGCGGATTCTGCAGAATCCGCAGGTAAAATTACCTGCGTTTTACCTGCAGATTTTCTGAGGATTTAAAAAAAGAGAAAGTACATCCATCCAAAATTGGGATCACCACACTAGTAATTTTGGCATAAACATAACAATTTTTATTGAAAACACCACACAAAAGCCTTATTAAAAACATTTAAAAAAACCCAGACAGGGTAGAGGATTAGGGTCCAGATAAATATGAGTTAAATACTCAAAAAGGATTTTGAGCAGATTTTGTGTGGATTTCGCCTGCGTTTTTACACCTGCGGATTCCTATGATCGAATAGGTAAAAAAACGCTGCGGATTCCACACAAAGAATTGACATTCTGCAGAAAATAAACCACTTCGTTCGTTTCTGTGTGGAATTTTCCGCAGCATGTGCACAGCGGATTTGGTTTTCCATAGGTTTACATGGTACTGTACACCTCATGGAAAACTGCTGCGGATCTGCAGTCAAAACCCCAACGGGCGCACATACCATTACAGTTCTGTCTATAATCTGACACATGCTTTGAGTGCTTTGCACTATCATTAAGAAAGACTGTAACACATAGGAACTTTTTTGGAAGTTTTTTTTAATTGCAAAAAATATAAAGTGTGCTTTATAGACTGGTATGGTGAGAGTTCAATTTTCATACATTTTTCAGATTGAATGCAGTTTACATTTATGCACAGAGAAAGGTTGCTGGTCATTGTTCAGCCATTTCCTTTTAACCAGAGTAATGTCCTGTTAGTTGGCTCATTTATCATTTTGCTGCTGAACAGTGTGACAGGATGGTGAGCAGTTCTGTCAGTCTTGGCTCCATGGGAGGCTAGATCTACTAACAACTATTACCATCATGTAGACCATTTAGATCATTTGCTTTTGGGATTATCAGTCATCAAGATTGTAATGTTACAAGGTATTCAATTTTTTTTGCAAGTGATTGGTCCTTTTTAATGGCGTTTTCCGATTTTCTCCTCAAGAAATCTCATGTGCACACAAATGGTCTATTTTCCTGTAACTTTTACACATATTCTGTATTTCCAGCAACAATTACGGTATTTTATTAAGACAATTTAATTTATAAAAATTATTGCAAAGTCCTCCTGATGTATAGATATCTCTTAAAAATATACTCTTTAGACCCATTATATACGATTGAAAAAAAAATAATGTTATCAACTTCATGTTTCTTAAGCAAATAGGGAAATTTTTTATTTTCCTTTCATGAGGGTGGCGTATGGCAATTTGGGTTAGAGACGTAACATAAAAGGCTGTCTTTGTGAACTATATGCATTTTTCTATGTGTGGCACTATCCCCCCTTAACTAGGAATAAAAGTTTTTTTCCTACTTGACATATTTCGTGCATTATTTTGGCTTTGTCCCAACTAAGGGACTTCACCCTATATGAACTCTTCTATTGTCATATGTTACCTTGATCTTTCTATTGTCATGGTGTTAATAGTACATGCTACCTTGATCTTTCTATTGTCATAGTGTTAATAGTACATGCTACCTTGATCTTTCCTTCTAACTTTTATCCTATACTTGGTTTTATTAACAATTGATGATAACATGTATTCTTACATTAGATAGTTCCAGTTTGCAATCATTACAAAACAGACATATCTTTAAGAAAATTAACAGGTTATAATTTAATTTATACATGGCTCATAAAAATAAAGGTAACACTTAAACAACACAATATAACTCCAAGTAAATCAAACTTCTGTGAAATCAAACTGTCCACTTAGGAAGCAACACTGTTTGACAATCAATTTCACATGCTGTTGGGCAAATGGAATAGACAACAGATGGAAATTATTAGCAATTATCAAGACACACTCAATAAAGGAGTGGTTCTGCAGGTGGGGACCACAGACCACATCTCAGTATCAATGCTTTCTGGCTGATGTTTTGGTCACTTTTGAATGCTGGTTGTTCTTTCACACTCGTGGTAGCATGAGACGGACTCTACAACCCACACAAGTGGCTCAGGTAGTGCAGCTCATCCAGGATAGCACATCAATGCGAGCTGTGGCTAGATGGTTTGCTGTGTCTGTCAGCATAGTGTCCAGAGGCTGGAGGCGCTACCAGGAGACAGGCCAGGAGATATGGAGGGGGCTGCAGGAGGGCAACAACCCAGCAGCAGGACCGCTACCTCAGCCTCTGTGCAAGGAGGAACAGGAGGAGCACTGCCAGAGCCATGCAAAATGACCTCCAGCAGGCCACAAATGTGCATGTGTCTGCACAAACTGTTAGAAACCGACTCCATGAGGATGGTCTGAGTGCCTGATGCCCACAGATGGGGGTTGTGCTCACAGTCCAACACCGTGCAGGACGCTTGACATTTGCTATAGAACACCAGTATTGGCAAATTCGCCACTGACGCCCTGTGAAAGCAGGCTCACACTGAGCACATGAGACAGATGTGACAGAGTCTGGAGACACTGTGGAAAGCGATCTGCTGCCTGCAACATCCTTCAGCATGACTGGTTTGGCAGTGGGTCAGTAATGGTGTGGGGTGACATTTCTTTGGAGGACCGCACAGCCCTCCATGTGTGCTCGCCAGAGGTAGCCTGACTGCCATTAGGTACTGAGATGACATCCTTAGACCCTTTGTGAGACCATATGCTGGTGCGGTTGGCCCTGGGTTCCTCCTAATGCAGGACAATGCCAGACCTCATGTGGCTGGATTGTGTCAGCAGTTCCTGCAAGACGAAGGCATTGAAGCTATGGACTGGCCCGTGTGTTCGACCTGAATCCTATTGAACACATCTGGGACATCATGTCTCGCACCATCCACCAACATCACGTTGCGCCACAGACTGTCCAGGAGTTGGCAGATGCTTTAGTCCAGGTCGGGGAGGAGATAACTCAGGAGACCATTCGATGCCTCATCAGGAGCATGCCCAGGTGTTGTAGGGAGATCATACAGGCACGTGGAGGCCACACACACTACTGAGCATCATTTCCTTGTCTTGAGGCATTTCCACTGAAGTTGGATCAGCCTGTAACTTCATTTTCCACTTTGATTTTGAGCATCATTCCAACTCCAGACCTCCGTAGGATATTAGTTGTGATTTACATTGATCATTTTTATGTTTTATTGTTCTCAACACATTCCACTATGTAATGAATAAAGATTTACAATTGGAATGTTTCATTCAGTAATATCTAGGATGAGGGATTTTAGTGTTCCCTTTATTTTTTTGAACAGGGAACACAGTATATTTCGTGAAATCTTTCGTGAATCATCATTATGTGAAATCTCAATTCAGCCATATACAGTGGTGTGAAAAAGTGTTTTCCCTCTTCCTGATTTCTTATTCTTTTGGATGTTTATTCTTTTTGGATGTTCTCACTTACACTACGGTTCCAAAGTTTAGGGTCACCCAGACAATTTTGAGTTTTCCATGAAAACTCATACTTTTATTAATCAAATGAGTTGCCAAATAAATTGAAAATCTAGTCCAGACATTGACAAGGTTCGAAAAAAAGATTTTTATTTGAAATAATAATTTTCTCCTTCAAATTTTGCTTTCGTTAAAGAATGCTCCCTTTGCAGCAATTACAGCATTGCAGACCTTTGGCATTCTAGCAGTTAATTTGCTGAGGTAATCTGGAGAAATTTCACCCCATGCTTCCAGATGCCCCTCCCACAAGTTGGTTTGGCTTGATGTGCACTTTTTGCGTACCATACGGTCAAGCTGCTCCCTCAACAGCTCAATGGGTTTGAGATCTGGTGACTGCGCTGGCCACTCCATTGCAGATAGAATACCAGCTGCCCGCTCCTTCCCTAAATAGTTCTTGCATAATTTGTAGGTGTGCTTTGGGTCATTGTCCTGTTGTAGGATGAAATTGGCTCCAATCAAGCACTGTTCACAGGGTATGGCATGGCATTGCAAAATTGAGTGATAGCCTTCCTGATTCAAAATCCCTTTTACCTTGTACAAATCTCCCACCAGCACCAAAGCAAACCCAAACCATCACATTACCTCCACCATGTTTGACAGTTGGTGTCAGGCACTCTTCCAGCATCTTTTCAGTTGTTCTGAGTCTCACAAGTGTTCTTCTGTGTGATCCAAACACCTCAAACTTGGATTTGTCTGTCCATAACACTTTTTTCAAATCTTCCTCTGTCCAATGTCTGTGTCTTTTTGCCCATATTAATCTTTTCCTTTTAATAGCCAGTCTCGTCTCAGATATGGCTTTTTTTTGCCACTCTGCCCTGAAGGCCAGCATCCCGGTGTCGCCTCTTCACTGTAGACGTTGACACTGCCATTTTGCGTGTACTATTTCATGAAGTGGCCACTTGAGGACCTGTGAGGCACTGATTTCTCAAACTACAGACTCTAATGTACTTGCTCAATTGTGCAGTGGGGCCTCCCACTTCTCTTTCTACTCTGGTTAGAGCCTGTTTGTGCTCTCCTCTGAAGGGAGTAGTACACACCACTGTAGGAATTCTTCAGTTTCTTGGCAATTTCTTGTATGGAATAGCCTTCATTTCTAAGAACAAGAATAGACTGTCGAGTTTCACATGAAAGTTCTTTTTTTCTGTCCATTTTGAGAGGTTAATGGAACCAACAAATGTAATGCTCCAGATTCTCAACTAGCTCAAAGGAAGGTCAGGTTTATCGGTTCTCTAATCAGCCAATCTGTTTTCAGCTGTGCTAACATACTTGCACAAGGGTGTTCAAGGGTATTCTAACCATCCATTAGTCTTCTTACACAGTTAGCAAATGCAAAGTACCATAAGAACACTGGAGTGATGGTTGTTGGAAATTGGCCTCTATACACCTATGAAGATATTGCATTACAAACCAGATGTTTGCAGCTTGAATAGTCATTTACTACATGAACAATGTATAGAGTGTATTTCTGAATCATTTAATGTTAGCTTAATTGGAAAAACCTGTTCTTTTCTTTCAAAAATGAGGACATTTCTAAGTGACCCTAAACATTGGAACGGTAGTGTAAACGTTTCAGATCACCAAACAAATTTAAATAGTAGACAAAGATAACACAAGTAAATACAAAATGCAGTTTATAAATGAAGATATATTTTATTAAGGGAAAAATAAGTGCAAACCTAGAAGGCTCTGTGAGAAAAAGTGATTGCCCCCTAAACCTAATAACTGGTTGGGCCACCCTTAGAAGCAAAAACTGCCATCATGTGTTTGCAATAACTGGCAATGAGTCTTTTACAAAGCTCTGGAGGAATTTTGGCCCACTTATCTTTGCAGAATTGTTGTAATTCAGAAAGATTGGAGGGTATCCGAGCATGAACCTTCTTTTTAAGGTCATGCCACAACATCTCAATCGGATTAAGGTTGGGACTTTGACTAGGCCACTCATAAAAGTCTTAATTTTGTTTTTCTTAAGCCATTCAGAACTTGCTTGTTGTGAACTTGCTTGTTGTGGATCATTGTCCTGCTGCATAACCAAAGTGCACTTCAGCTTGGTCGGACATTCTCCTTCAGGATTTTTTGGTAGACAACATCATTCATGGTTCCATTTACTACAGCAAGTCTTCCAGGTCCTGAAGCAGCAAAACAACCCCAGACCATCACACTACCACCACTATATTTTACTGTTGGTATGAAGTTCCTTTTCTAAAATGCTGTGTTACTTCTACGCCAGATGTAATGGGACATACACCTTACAAAAAGTTCTACTTTTGTGTTGTCAGTATATATGATGTGTCCTTGCCACTTGGGGTCCCTCTAAAGGTTACATAAGACTAATTCCAAGAAAATTGGAATAATATCTAGCCTTACAATCTCGATCTTTTTAATGAATCTCATTTCAGGTATCTTGAAATAACCTTTAATCTCTTCTGATAATAAATTCAAACACAATTAAACAATCTCAAAGTGAGGGTGTACTCTGAAATATATGTCCTGTTTCAGTCCTATCTGTATTCTCAATCATTTACACATTTAAGGTAAGTTCACACTAGGCATTTTTCAGCTTTTTTTTCTGCAGCAAAACCTGATCTTTTGGCAGGAAAGAAACTGTAGAAAAATTGTGATTTTTGTTGCTGTTTTGGATTTTAGATTTGTCTCTTGTGCATGCTGATAAAGTTTAGGGTTGGAAAAAAGTAATATTCTATAAAATCAGGTTTTGACACAAAAAACACAGATACCCAAAACCTGATATCTGCATTTTTGGTGTTTTGTCAGTGTTTTTTTCACTACTCATTCATTTCAATTGGTGAAAAACACAAAAAAAACGCTGAAAAAGTGACATGCTCCATGCAAAAAACCATGCAAAGCACAAAATCCTGAATACCAAAACAACAAGCTGTGTGCATGAGATTTCTGAAATCTCATAGACTTTGCTGGTACTGTAAAACGCAGCTGAAAATTTGCATTAAAAAACACATTGAAAATGATGCAAAAACGTCTAGTGTGAACTGTGCCTTATACTTGTAGACAATTAAAAAGAAAACTTTCTGGGAGTTTATGAAAGATTATGTATGTTTTAAATATCCATACTAACCTCTAAAAACTTATTTGGGAAAGTTTCCTGGAGAAGGAGTGTTAGGTGTCGAGTTCCCGCTGCTGCACAGGGGGAATCTCGAACCATCTCTGCTGCGGTCTCTCATTCTCCTCCAGCCGCAGTGGAGCCTGCTCAGCAGAGACATCGGTCCCAGCGTCTGGCTCAAGCTGATACAGTGCGGCTGGTTACTGCTGTCCTTCCAGGCTCAGCTATTGTAACCAGTGCTGATCAGCGGCGAGCAGGCATCCCTCAGACTAAGTCCTGCTTTTCTTCTACTGAGCATACCCAAGGGACGACCTCTCATTGGAAGTCAGGGGTCACATGCTCAGGTCCTGTAGCAGCTTCTATTGGAACACTAGGAAGGTCCCAGAGAGCTTCTGCTATAAAAGTTTTGCATGGCCACACTGCCATGCGCTAGTATAAACTTACTAATGTGAGTGAGTGTGTGTGGATGTATGCCTGTCGATGGATGAAAGCTCTGAATCATTCCCATCCCTAGAGTTGTTGACTGTTCGTGACTGATGGAGTAATCTAGCGCCAGACAGTGCTATCCAAGCACAAGAGCACGATTCTTACAGCGTCTATCCAGCAGCGACTGCCAGTGCGGCGCCGTGCACAATCAGTGCGCTTTCCTGGCCCTAGACAGGGTGGTTAGTGGCATCCACCAGTGAGGCGCTGTACACACTCTCGTGCGGTAAATATTAGTTCGTTTTCCCCTGGCACCGCGGTTGCAGCGCCAAGCAGTGCGGCTGGTTACTGCTGTCCTTCCAGGCTCAGCTATTGTAACCAGTGCTGATCAGCGGCGAGCAGGCATCCCTCAGACTAAGTCCTGCTTTTCTTCTACTGAGCATACCCAAGGGACGACCTCTCATTGGAAGTCAGGGGTCACATGCTCAGGTCCTGTAGCAGCTTCTATTGGAACACTAGGAAGGTCCCAGAGAGCTTCTGCTATAAAAGTTTTGCATGGCCACACTGCCATGCGCTAGTATAAACTTACTAATGTGAGTGAGTGTGTGTGGATGTATGCCTGTCGATGGATGAAAGCTCTGAATCATATTAGTTCGTTTTCCCCTGGCACCGCGGTTGCAGCGCCAAGCAGTGCGGCTGGTTACTGCTGTCCTTCCAGGCTCAGCTATTGTAACCAGTGCTGATCAGCGGCGAGCAGGCATCCCTCAGACTAAGTCCTGCTTTTCTTCTACTGAGCATACCCAAGGGACGACCTCTCATTGGAAGTCAGGGGTCACATGCTCAGGTCCTGTAGCAGCTTCTATTGGAACACTAGGAAGGTCCCAGAGAGCTTCTGCTATAAAAGTTTTGCATGGCCACACTGCCATGCGCTAGTATAAACTTACTAATGTGAGTGAGTGTGTGTGGATGTATGCCTGTCGATGGATGAAAGAGTTGTTGACTGTTCGTGACTGATGGAGTAATCTAGCGCCAGACAGTGCTATCCAAGCACAAGAGCACGATTCTTACAGCGTCTATCCAGCAGCGACTGCCAGTGCGGCGCCGTGCACAATCAGTGCGCTTTCCTGGCCCTAGACAGGGTGGTTAGTGGCATCCACCAGTGAGGCGCTGTACACACTCTCGTGCGGTAAATATTAGTTCGTTTTCCCCTGGCACCGCGGTTGCAGCGCCAAGCACTAGTGGTCTAGAGGGACTCTTCCCCCCTGTCCTAGGGGCAGAGTTCTGTGACCTCGCTCTAGTGCTCACTCTGCGGTTCGGTGGCCCTGTGAAGCAACAGGGTTCGTCTCCCTTTTCATACCAGGTAAAGCTAACCCGTGTGTGAACACGTTATACCGCGATATTGTGTCCGCCATTACTTAGCAGCAGGTTACATCTCTGCACGGTGGACCCCGGGCTGCGAACGCACCTCTTATTACTCATTATATTATTTGGTGCGTTCTGCCAGCCCTAACAAGGAGAGAGCATATAAGAGAAAGGCTTACTTACCATGGTTTGTTATTTTTTGTATCACAGGTTTTCTGGATATCACAGATGACCCCTAAAGCTGTGGGAGCAAATCTAACTACAAATTAAAAGTCTCTAGGATTTACTTTATAGTATGGTGAGAATCAAATAAAAATACACAGACATGTGATCTCCAAGGTATCATGCATAAACTTAAGCATTTCCTACATTATAGCAAATAGCAGAATACATAGCTGTATAATAAGGACCCTCCCTGCATCCAACTACCTCAGTCACACCCTTTAGCAAGACTTGACATTGGTATTGTTTGATAGCTCCGTCGGATTCTCCTATCTTTAGGCCCCCTCCCCAAATTCCCGAAAAGACCCCATCCCCAATAAAGACAGGATTCAAAAGTTGGATAATAATTGGCCACAGTGGCCTTTATTATAAACATACAAAACATAACGGTGAAGTAACGTGGGGAGGTCCTTGAAGCTCCAAACTGGTGGTAAACCATAATATAGAGTGGACAGAAACCAGACCATAATTTACTCCCAGCCGCTACCACCTGGCTCGGGAGCACCAAAATACCCCGAAGGGTTACCATTGTCCACTTAACACCTGGGAATCCGGACCACCGTTGCCAAGATTCCCCCAAACCACCAGATCCGAAACCAAACTTTACACCAACTGAAGAATCCGTATCCCGACGGATCCCCCAGGCCAATTTAGTACCAACTCCAAGGACCCCTCCCACCGCCACAACGAGAGGTACTTGAACACCTCAAGTACCCGAGGCCCCCCAAACTTGACCGCTATGGCCCTTTCAATACCGCTCTGCAATCCGAGAGCCCACAAATCAATGCCCACCGCATTCAAATGGACACCGTCTCCCAGGAGAAATTCATCTCCCCCCTTTTCCAAAATGACGGATAAACAGACCTCCGTTCCTGACGACAAAGCTAGATACCGCCCGATTCACCTTAATTCTAGCTTTGTCAATCCTATCCACAGATCTGGCATGTTGCCAGCACCTCCTCAGGACGATATCTGACCACACCACTAGCAGATCACGGAAAGACACCCATAGCCTCAGCAGATCATGTTTAATATCACGTATCAATTCACGGCAAGGGCGAACCCCCAAATCGTTGCCCCCATGTGAAAAACTAAAATGTCAGGAGATCTATCCAACCTAATACCATTGTGTACCTCCTGCATAACCCCACTCCAACACAAACCCCTAAAACCCAACCACCTGACCACGGCCACATCCTTTGAAATACCGAGTTGATGTCCGTCCCACCGAACATCCGCTTGCCTCGCGCCCCAATAAACGAAAGAGTGGCCGACGATCCAAACCAACAGAGGACTTTGACCTAAAAAATACAAACAACTTAGAGGCCATACAAATGACACAACAAATACAGGCGTAGAACAAAAAAAAAACCCGGGCCTTCATGGTCTAACATAGCTCTTGTAACGCCCAGACTCCCATCTCCCTATCCTCTGAACCACTTCAGGGGCCAACTTCCCCAAAGCCGCTTCAGTCGCGGCCCCAATACAAAATGAGTGCGACGCAAAACGAGAAGCGTCTAAACCCAGCCCCGACAAAGCTTTTCGAAAAACCGCAACAATCTGGAATTTGGATAAAAACGATCCATCCTCATGACACAACAAAGGACCATCCATAGCCGGCCGAAGGCTAGTAAAAACCTGAAAACAACGAACAGGACACATAAGCGAACCATGGACCGAGACCAACTCAACCCGTTTACCTTTTCCCGCCTGGTCAGTCTTCGACCAACGTAACCAGAAATGTAAACGACTCTCAATAAGCACCACATCCTTGGCCCAAAGCCCCCCTCATCTAAACGTGGTGGGAGACACCAGCTCCCCAACCCTCAAGGCCCCAAAAAATGCCAGGGAAAAGGCCAAACGAAAGAGAGCCACCTCAAAGTTGGATAAGCAAATCCCGTTCAAACGCGTGCCCACCTGTTCCAACATGCCAAAAGAGACTGGGCGCCTGAGATCACCTTGCCCCACCTTTCTTCTAAAGCCTTTTACCACCTGCTGGACCAAAAACAATTTCGTCAAATCCTGCAATCCTCGAAGCTGGAACCCAAACTCTATCCACTTCGAAGCCGACCACCCCTCTTCCGCGCCGCGTCTCAACCACAACAACAAAACACCCAGTTAGTCCTCACCCCCGTTAGTAGCCCTGCAGGACACCAACCAAGATTCCCAATCACACCATACCGACCGATATGCCGACCAAGTGCTGAGCGTCAAAGACGCGTGAATCAAAGGTCCTGCAGCCCGGATACCACGCTCCAAAGCTCCGGCGGGCAGTCAAGACCCGTCTCCTCCGCATCCGGGGCAAGAGACTGAAACCATTCCCACTGAAACCGAGACAAAGAGTCAGCCACAGAATTCTCCACTCCGGGCACATGAGCCGCCGTAATGTACACATTGATAGACATGCAAAACAACACCAACTGACGGAGAACCCTGATAACCGGAGGAGAAGAAGCCGTCAAACTGTTTATGACACACACAACTGCCATATTGTCACAATTAAAACAAACCCTCCAATTGCGCAAATCCTCCTTCCACAAGTAACTGCAACCAGGATAGGAAAGATTTCCAACAAAGTGACGTTCTTTACCAACCCCGACGCGAACCACTCATCAGGCCACCTAGTGGCACACCACCGGCCACCAAAAAAGGCGCCAAAACCAACACCACCTGAAGCATCGGTAAACAAATCCAGATCAGCGTTGCCCACCACGTCCTCCATCAACAACGAATGGCCATTATACCGTGCCAAAAAACTGTCCCACACCTCCAAATCAGCCTTAGATAGGCGAACAAAATGATGCGGGGCCTTAACCCCCGCCGTGGCCCCGGCTAGCCTCCTCGAAAAAAAAAACCCTCCCCATCGGGATGATCCTGCAGGCAAAATTCAATTTACCGAGGAGGGACTGAACCTCCCGCAACGGCAACTTTTTTAAGCAACGCGCCCGAGCCACTTCGCTTCTCAATCCAACCACTTTCTCTTCAGGTAACCAAAACTCCCAGTTAACAGAGTCAATAACAATGCCCAGGAACGAAAGACTTGTGCAAGGCCCCTCTGTTTTCTCTGGCGCCAACGGAACCCCCGAAGCGTTCCGCCACCCATATCACTGTCCTCAAGACCATGTCACAACATCCGGACTGACCCGGCCCGATGCACAAAAAGTCATTCAGATAGTGAATGACCGAATTCAAACCCGACACCTCCCGAACGACCCACTCAAGAAAGGAACTAAAAGCCTCGAAGTATGTAAAAAACAGCGAGCAACCCATCGGCAAACATCTATCCACGTAAAACCCGCCATTCCAATAACAGCCCAACAGCCTCATGTTGTCCGGATGAACGGGCAATAAACAAAAAGCCGACTCAATATCGGTCTTGGCCAACAGCGCGCCCCTCCCACAACTACGCACCCAGCATGCAGCCTCGTAAAAGGACGTATAAACCACGGAGCAAAGCTCCGGGTCTATCCCGTCGTTCACGGACCTCCCTTTAGGGTAAGACAAATGCTGAATCAGCCTGACTTCGGTTCCTTCTTCGGAACCACACCCAACGGCGAAACTACCAAATCCTCTAGCGGCGGAACGGGAAAAGGTCCGGACATTCTCCCCAACGAAACCTCCTTATGCAACTCTTTTTCCCTATCCCGGAACCTATTTAGATAGGGGACCATCGTGTCCAGCCTCACTGGCGTCACCCCCTTTCGAATTGCCCTCTGGCTTTCCTTTTTTCTTGAAGCACTTGGCGGCGCCATGGGAAGGACCGCTGCAGTGCGAGCACGCGTGTTTAAACTTACAGGTAGCTCCAAATTTGCACTGGCCATCATTAAACTGCCAGCATAACCCGTGCTTCTGACCTCCCGATTGTCCGGACTGACCCCCTGAACCCAAGGAACTTCCTTGCGATGCGGAGTGGCCGGCAGTTCCGGCCCCGCCTTGAAAGGAATGGACAAATTTTGTCGGCGCCATAACCCGCAGCCACAAACCGATGTCCTTCTGATCCCATCTAATCGACGGACGAACCGCCTTCCTCTGTCTAAACTGCTCGTCATACCAGAGCCAGGCCTGGCCCCCGTATGCCCTGTGTGCCTCGCCTATCGAATCCATGTAACAAAACAATGCGGAACAGTTTTCAGGAGCCTTCTCACCAACCACGCTTGCCAAAATCGCAAATGCTTGCAACCAATTTACGAACGTCTGAGGAATAAGATGCCATCTCCGCTTTTCCTCGTCCTCCTTCTTACTGTCCTCCTTCCTGCTCTTATCTAAATTAAATTTCTCCAAAGGAAGGAGCGAGAAGATCTCCACGTACTCATCCTTCCAAATCTTCTCCCTCACTTCCTTTTTTAAAAGAGCCCCCAGCAGCCCCTCAAAACAAACACACACCTCGCCCCACGCTTTATCGTCCAAATGAATTCCGCCTTCTTTCTCTATCTCAGTCTGCACTGACACAGAAACGGGCTCCGATGGCCTACTTGGCACCGCCGAACCCCCTCCAGACCCTCCTAGACCTAACTCCACGCAACCACCCACGCCGCCAGCGGTGGCAGCACCGACCTAACGCCTCCCAACTGTAAAAGCAACTCGCGGATGCTAAACAACAACTCCCCTACCCCGTCGTTCCCCAGATCCGACTGAACCCGCGGATGCTCCCCCGTAGCCACAACCCCACCCCCCTAACCTCAACTACCGGGGAAAACGATAACAATGGCGACAAAACAGACATAGAATTGTCCTCACCAAGCTGCAGGGGAGCTGGAGTCCCCCCAGCTGCAGTCATCCCACTCATCCAGCCAACTCCTGCTCCCGAACCGCTCTGTGGCACCACCTGGATCAGAGGCTTGCCGTGCGATGCGGACCCATCCGTTCCGGCCCCGTCCCAGCCTGCTGCCATTGGTCCTGATGCGGCCCTACGTGGAGGCACCCTGGGCCCACCGCAAGTCCGGCGGTGCTGCCTGCCGCTGCAGCTACAGAAGCTCTCCCATGTTGTCTGGGACGTGCTGGTGAAGCAGGCTGCCAGGCGGCGCCATTACCTCGGTGCCCTGCTGTGACGTCAGAGGAAGAGACGGAGTATCCGGTGTGTGGAGGCCCCGCCCCCCGGAGCGAGGGAGGAGAAGGCCTATCCACCGCCGCAGGCCCCAGCGCGGCAGGTGGATTCCTCCCGGACCGGGCCAAACTTGGATGCTTGCTAGCGGGCGCTCGGTCCGGATGGTCCCTGGAGGGGCTCTGTCACCGCTGCTGAGGCTGAGGCACGTCGGGGGACAGTCGCTCTGGGGGCCGGACCTGCCGGGAGTGGCGCTCACCTGCAGCCGCCGACGGGACATCCCCGCTGCCCCCGCCCAGGATGCCGGTCACCTGGGCCTCCAGCCAGCCAGCAGGCTGGTTCACAACAGCAGCCCGCAGCCTCTGCAGCACCTGTTCGACGGACGCCATGGTAGGTCCTCACGATTGGCCTCCAGAGCGAGAACTGGCCAACCCCACCCCCTCATAGCCCTATAAACCCCCCCTAATGCATACTACCCCCCTCCCCTAAAACATGACCCCACCCCTTCTATCCTTCTTCTCCAAACCCCTGTCATGACGGCCTGCACGTACGCCGTCTGGGGGGGAGGGGACGGCTCGCTCCGGCCTGCTCTTTGTTGTGGTTTTCTCCCATGAGAATAACTACACCCTGTGAGATTTAACAGGCCTAACGATACTTTCTTACTCCAAAACCTGATTTTATTTATTTATTTGTTTTTCATTTATTTCCCATATTCTGAGTCCCAAAAGACCAGAAAAGACTTTTGAGGGCAGCTCAATATTTAGATACATTTTTATTTTTTTAACTAATTTCTTCTGTAACCGGGGCTGGTATATTACCCCAAATACATGGGAAGGTGAGCATCTTTCCATAGCAGTGCTAAGTCTCCTAGGACCCAGCAGCTTCTGCTCCCTCTCTACACCTAGCAATCACACGATTTCTGCGTCTGAAGAAAGAAGCACTATCTGCGCTTCCCATATCCTGTGGATGCAATGCTTAATCAGCTCTATATACACGGTGATCAGAGTGGCAGCGACGGTATTAAACTGTCTCTGCTTTCCCTATGAGGAGGGAGTCCTGCTGTGTCTGACAGACGGATCCCTATTTTCGCAGCTACACTATCTCATGCAGCTGCTATACTATGCAGTGATCTATTACTATGAAGTGACGTTTTAGAATGCCATTGGAGACTAGAATTCATAAGTAGTTAAAAAAGGCGAAATTAAAAGAAGAATTAGGAACAAATAGAAATTAGGCGAAAAACACCAAACACTTGACAACAAAATATTTCTTTGCTGCTGATACACTTTTCGCTATCTAGTCTGACAGTCTAGTTCCTAGAGACACAATAACTATTAATCACAGTCTTTAAAGAGGTTATTAGACAACACGTCCATAGAAACCAGAGTTGAAGTTTTGGTAATGGCACTATAGAAACCTACCATGGGACCCCAACAGCATTCATTAAAAAGAAAAATCAGTATATTATGGGAATATACCTTAGCCTCTAATTAGCAATAGAAATGATAAATTGAAAGTATTTATAAAGTGCCAGAACCCAACATACTGCTATATAGCAGAGTATCAGGCAACAGTTACATAGAATACAAAGTGATTGTAGGGACTACTGTAAGAATTGGTCTATCTCACTAATTGCCTATTTTTTATTAATAGGTATGCATACAGTTTGCAAGGAAACAAACTGTGGTATGCACTTTTCTGGTCATGTCAATTATATGGACCAGAATAATACATGCAGTGTAACGCCTGGTCCAGCACTCATCTGCCATATGTATGTACATTTGAAGCCAGTCACACCAGCAGATTGCAGACATTACTGGATTGTTTTTCAATACAGAACCCAGCCTATACAAACACAGACATTTTAATTTAGGACTAAAAATGCCAAATCTAGCATTGATAACTACAATGACTACTAAAATAAAACATCCCTACTCCGTCAACATCTAAAAATATGACTGTAACTACACAACCTCTTCATACTACTGTATTTTATTCCCCTCTATAAGAATTCAGCAAGCATTATCTGAAATGAAAGCTATACCGTAAAATATTCATATTACTGCTTAATCCAACATAATATTAATGATATTCACTTCGGTAGATAATTATGGAAGTGACTGAATTATCTGAATAATATAAAATATACTGAGAATGAGATACATTTGCATTAAAATATAAGACGTAGAGAAAATAGCTACCAAGATAGATTTTCATTTAGGTAAGAATGCGTTCAGCATTTCATGGCTGAACATCTCCACCTGCTGCAAGTGAACCCAAATTTCACACAGGAAATAGTTTATAAATCCTTTAGTTATTTTCATTTTTTTTTAGAAAGGAAAGAGACAGCTGCAAGCTTTTATAGAGCAATTACAATTAAATTTATGTTACAATAAGGCCAAAATGTGAAACCTTAATTCCTTCTATCCATTACCAGCTCCACTTCTAACAGCATGATGCGACTTTCCAAGTGAAAAGTTATGAGCAAATACCCAGTACAAATAGTACACCTATTACACAGCTGCAGAGAAGTGGATTTACTAGCGTAAATCTGGCCACACACACGACAAATCTTTAGCCAATTAGGACAATTGATGATCTAAGCTAGAAACATTTATAGCCGGTAGTGGTAGTTCGAATATTTTATAATTTTGGTCTCAACATTTGAAATTAAAAAAAGGTGGAAAAAAGATTTTAAGAGTGAAGATTTTAGCACTGAGAATGAAGATCTGGATTATAAAGCAGGCTACAATTTATCATGACTAAAATATATGTAATTTTATTGTCTAAACTTTAAAATAGTGCCAAAAGCTAGACTCACCTTTAGGCTGGAGTCACATATAATGTATAAAAAAAGGTCCGTTTTTCATGGTCGAGAATCGCACAAATGATCCGTATGTCATCCCTGTGCAATGCGATGTTGCGATTTTTTCTCATCAAGGTATGCGTGTGACATCCGTATCTCATTCGTATGGCGAGATTTTCTCGCCGGCTTGCAAAATGGACATATAATGGATCCATGGCCTCAAATATTCGTGAAAACATATATACAGTCTATATATATATATATATATATATATATATATATATATTCATAAATATATATATATACATGTGTCAGTGAGACATATATTATATATATATACACAGTACAGTCCAAAAGTTTGGACACACCTCATTTAAAGATTTTTCTGTATTTTCATGGCTACGAAAATTGTACATTCACACTGAAGGCATCAAAAATATGAATTAGCACATGTGGAATTATATACTAAGAAAAAAGTGTGAAACAACTGAAAATATGTCTTATATTCTAGATTCTTCAAAGTAGCCACTTTTTGCTTTGATGACGGCTTTGCACACTCTTGGCATTCTCTTGATGAGCTTCAAGAGGTAGTCACCGGAAGTGGTTTTCACTTCACAGGTGTGCCCTCTCAGGTTTAATAAGTGGGATTTCTTGCCTTACAAATGGGGTTGGGACCATCAGTTGTGTTGTGCAGAAGTCTGGTGGATACACAGCTGATAGTCCTACTGATTAAACTGTTAAAATTTGTATTATGGCAAGAAAAAAGCAGCTAAGTAAAGAAAAACAAGTGACCATCATTACTTTAAGAAATGAAGGTCAGTCAGTCTGAAAAATTGGGAAAACTTTGAAAGTGTCCCCAAGTGCAGTGGCAAAAACCATCAAGCGCTACAAAGAAACTGGCTCACATGAGGACCGCCCCAGGAAAGGAAGACCAAGAGTCACCTCTGCTTCTGAGGATAAGTTTATCTGAGTCACCAGCCTCAGAAATCGCAGGTTAACAGCAGCTCAGATTAGAGACCAGGTCAATGACACACAGAGTTCTAGCAGCAGACACATCTCTACAACAACTGTTAAGAGGAGACTTTGTGCAGCAGACCATGGTAAAATAGCTGCTAGGAAACCACTGCTAAGGACAGGCAACAAGCAGAAGAGACTTCTTTGGGCTAAAGAACACAAGGAATGCACATTAGACCAGTGGAAATCTGTGCTTTGGTCTGATAAGTCCAAATTTGAGATCTTTAGTTCCAACCACCGTGTCTTTGTGTGATGCAGAAAAGGTGAACGGATGGACTCTACATGCCTGGTTCCCACAGTGAAGCATGGTGGAGGTGCGATGTTGTGAGGGTGCTTGTGGGCTCCCGAGCAATTTTCTCTGCCAGAGAGGGAAAGCCAGTGACTGAGGGCAGATACTAATAGACCAGAGAGGGACCATGGTTATTGGCCCCTCCTGGCTAAAAAAAAATCTGCTCCCAGCCACCCCAGGAAAGGCGCATCTATAAGATGCGCCTATTCCGGCACTTAGCCTCTCTCTTCCCATTGCCCTGTAGTGGTGGCATATGGGGTAATAAGGGGTTAATGTCACCTTGCTACTGTAAGGTGACATTAAGCCTGGTTAATAATGGAGAGGTGTCAATAAGACACCTTGTTAGGTGTCGAGTTCCCACCGCTGCACAGGGGGAATCTCGAACCATGTCTGCTGCGGTCTCCCATTCTCGGCCAGCCGCAGTGGAACTTGCTCAGCCTGATACTGTGCGAATGGTTACTTTTTCCTTTCCAGGCTCTGCCCTTGCAGCCAGCACTGGTCAGGGGCGAGCAGGCTTTCTGGGACTAAGTCCTGCTTTTCTCGCACTGAGCATGCCCACGGGAGGACCTCTCATTGGAGGTCAGGGGTCACACGCTCAGGCCCTGTTGCAGCTCCTATTGGTCCACCAGGAAGGTCCTGTAAAGCTGCAACTATAAAAGGTTTGCATGGTCATGCGCTAGTATCAAATGTGTTTTGGCTTATGCCAGTGGATACTATACCACTCTTTACATATGTGGTGTGAGGCTGTGGGTTTGGGACTGTACACTCAGGCAGGCAGCTAGCATCAGTGGGGGCAATTAGTCGCTTGGCTTAGCATCTAGTTCCTTCATGTGTGCGGTTACCACAGAATAGTTCCAGAGCAAGCACAACCCTAGTTAGGGTAATAGTTTTGTGTACAGCACGACTCTGTCAGGTAACAGAGATCGCTTCCAGTTCACACAGGGTGAAGCTTAACCCACGTGTGAGCTCAGAGTTTATCCGCCGTTACTTTGCAGCAGATATCTCTGCACGGTGGACCCCAGGCTGCAAACACACCTTGAAGCTACCTATCTATACTCGGTGTGTTCTGCTAGCCCTAACACACCTCTCCATTGTTAATCCAATAGTATGAATGGGTTAAAAAAATACACACATTAAGAATAAAGTCTTTTAATGAAATAATTAAACACACAGGTTTACCATCTTTGCTACACTCTCAATCCAAGTGAAGCCCTCGTTCTTCTGTAAAAAAAAATCCAAAATAAAAAAGCAACAATATCCCATACCTGTCCGCTGTACAGTCAAGTCCCACGCTGCAATCCATCTCAAGGGGTTAAATAGTTTACAACCAGGAGTGGTGCTAATGTTTCCGCCCCGATTGTAAACCATGGAGGAATAAATGAAAAGCTGCCTGCGCAGCCTCCCCACCTGACCGGACATGAACTCATTAACGTGGTAAAGTTTCTGAACATTAACCCACGCTGTCAAGTTCTCTTCAGGTCAGGTGGGGCCGACTACTGATGACGTCAATGAGAATGTGCAGACTCACAGCCTGACTTGATGTGAACTTGGAACAAGTCACACTGATGGTCCATGTGGTGTGCAAGTTTTTCTCACACCCATAGACTTTCATGCTGCGATTTCACTCGCACGTATAATACGGCCGAGAAAAAAAATGATGATGGGAGCTGCCCCATAGATTAACATTGGTCCGAGTGCTATGCTACTTTTTCTCGCATAGCACTCGTCCGTATTCCTCTCTAGTGTGACTCCGGCCTTATAGCATATATTTGTAGCTCTTAGCTAAAATGGTGGTCACCAAGAAAAGAAAACAACAGTT